>NW_027478391.1:600000-1200000 GCF_051014685.1 Ptiloglossa arizonensis
GAAAAATACACATACCGTTGTAATCGGGCGAGTATCTGCTTTCATATGTAACAGGAATTTCTCGAGATCGTCAATCCGTCCGCGAGATATGGGAGTTTGAAGTTAAGGAATGGTTGAGAAACCATCAATATTTTCGCAAGTCTGATACTCGAAACCAATAACTACAATGGCCCAGGGGAAAAATACACATACCGTCGTAATCGGGCGAGTATCTGCTTTCAGATTCAACAGGAATTTCTCGAGTTCGTCAATCCGTTCGCGAGATTTTGGAGTTTGAAGTTAAGAAATGGTTGAGAAACCATCAAAATTTTCGCAAGTCTGATACTCGAAACCAATAACTACAATGGCCTAGGGGAAAAGTACACATACCGTCGTAATCGGGCGAGTATCTGCTTTCAGATTCAACAGGCATTTCTCGAGTTCGTCAATCCGTTCGCGAGATTTTGGAGATTGAAGTTAAGAAATGGTTGAGAAACCATCAAAATTTTCGCAAGTCTGATGCTCGAAACCAATAACTACTATCTCCTAGGGCAAAAATACACATACCGTTGTAATCGGGCGAGTTTCTGCTTTCAGATGCAACAGGAATTTCTCGAGTTCGTCAATCCGTTCGTGAAATATGGTTGTTTGAAGTTAAGGAATGGTTGAGAAACCATCAAAATTTTCGCAAGTCTGATACTCGAGTCCAATAACTACTATGGCCTAGGGCAAAAATTCACATACCGCTGTAATCGGGCGGGTTTCTGCTTTCAGATGCAGCAGGACTTTTTCGGGTTCGTCAATCCGTTCGCGAGATATGGGGTTTGAAGATAAGGAATGGTTGAGAAACCATGAAAATTTTCGCAAGTCTGATACTCGAAACCAATAACTACAATGGCCTACGTGAAAAATACGCATACCGTTGTAATCGGGCGAGTATCTGCTTTCATATGCAACAGGAATTTCTCGAGATCGTCAATCCGTCCGCGAGATATGGGAGTTTGAAGTTAAGGAATGGTTGAGAAACCATCAATATTTTCGCAAGTCTGATACTCGAAACCAATAACTGGAATGGCCCAGGGGAAAAATACACATACCGTCGTAATCGGGCGAGTATCTGCTTTCAGATTCAACAGGAATTTCTCGAGTTCGTCAATCCGTTCGCGAGATTTTGGAGTTTGAAGTTAAGAAATGGTTGAGAAACCATCAAAATTTTCGCAAGTCTGATACTCGAAACCAATAACTACAATGGCCTAGGGGAAAAGTACACATACCGTCGTAATCGGGCGAGTATCTGCTTTCAGATTCAACAGGAATTTCTCGAGTTAGTCAATCCGTTCGCGAGATATGGGAATTTGAAGTTAAGGAATGGTTCAGAAACCATCAAAATTTTCGCAAGTCTGATACTCGAAACCAATAACCACTATGGCCTAGGGCAAAAATACACATACCTTTGTAATTGGGAGAGTTTCTACTGTCAGATGCAACAGAAATTATTCGGATTCGTCAATCCGTTCGCGAAATATCGGAGTTTGAAGTTAAGGAATGGTTGAGAAACCATCAACATTTGCGCTGGTCTGATACTCGAAACCAGTAACTGGAGTGGCCTTGGGGAAAAGTACACACACCATTGTAATCGGGCGAGTTTCTACTTTCAGATGCAACAGGAATTTCTCGAGTTCGTCAATCCATTCGTGAGATATGGGAGTTTGAAGTTAAGGAATGGTTGAGAAACCATCAAAAATTTCGCTGGTCTGATACTCGAAACCAATAACTGGAATGCCTTGGGGAAAAGTACAGACACCATTGTAATCGGGCGAGTTTCAACCTTCAAATGCAACAGGAATTTCTCGAGTTCGTCAATCCGTTCGCGAGATACGTAGTTTGAAGTTAAGGAATGGTTGAGAAACCATCAAAATTTTAGATGGTCTGATACTCGAAACCAATAACTGGAATGGCCTAGGGGAAAAGTACACATACCTTTGTAATCGGGCGAGTTTCCATTTTCAGACGCAACAGGAATTTCTCGAGATCGCCATTCCGTTCGCGAGATATGGGAGTTTGAAGTTAGGAAATGGTTGACAAACCATCAAAATTTTCGCAAGTCTGATACTCGAAACCAATAACTACTATGGCCTAGGGCAAAAATACACATACCTTTGTAATTGGGAGAGTTTCTACTGTCAGATGCAACAGAAATTATTCGGATTCGTCAATCCGTTCGCGAAATATCGGAGTTTGAAGTTAAGGAATGGTTGAGAAACCATCAACATTTGCGCTGGTCTGATACTCGAAACCAGTAACTGGAGTGGCCTTGGTGAAAAGTACACACACCATTGTAATCGGGCGAGTTTCTTCTTTCAGATACAACAGGAATTTCTCGAGTTCGTGAATGCGTTCGCGAGATGTGGGAGTTTGAAGTTAAGGAATGGTTGAGAAACCTTCAAAATTTTCGCAAGTCTGATACTCGAAACCAATAACTACAATGGCCTAGTGGAAAAATACACATACCTTTGTAATTGGGAGAGTTTCTACTGTCAGATGCAACAGAAATTATTCGGATTCGTCAATCCGTTCGCGAGATATGGGAGTTTGAAATTAAGGAATGTTTGACAAACCATCAAAATTTTCGCAAGTCTGATACTCGAAACCAATAACTACAATGGCCTAGGGGAAAAATACACATGCCGTTGTTATCGGGCGAGTTTCTACTTTCAGATGCAACAGGATTATCTCGAGTTCGTCAATCCGTTAACGAGATATGGGAGTTTGAAGTTAAGGAATGGTTGAGAAACCATCAAAATTTTCGCAAGTCTGATACTCGAAACCAATAACTACAATGGCCTAGGGGAAAAATACACACACCGTTGTAATCGGGCGAGTTTCTACTTTCAGATGCAATAGGAATTTCTCGAGTTCGTCAATCCGTTAGCGAGATATGGAAGTTTGAAGTTAAGGAAAGGTTGAGAAACCATCAAAATTTTAGCAAGTCTGTAACTCGAAACCAATAACTACAAAGGCCTAGGGGAAAAATACACACATCGTTGTAATCGGGCGAGTTTCTACTTTCAGATGCAACAGGAATTTCTCGAGTTCGTCAATCCGTTCGCGAGATATGGAGTTTGAAGTTGAGGAAAGGTTGAGAAACCATCAAAATTTTCGCAATTATGATGCTAGAAACGAATAACTAGAATGGCTTAGGGCATAAATATTCATACCGTTGTAATCGGGCGAGTTTCTGCTTTCAGATGCAAGAGGAATATCTCGAGTTCATCAATCCGTTCGCGAGATATGGTAGTATGGAGTTAAGGATTGGTTGATAAACCATCAAAATTTTTGCAAGTCTGATACTCGAAACCAATAACTACAATGACCTAGGGGAAAAATACACATACCGTTGCAATCGGGCGAGTTTCTACTTTCAGATGCAATAGGAATTTCTCGAGTTCGTCAATCCGTTCGCGAGGTACGGGAGTTTGAAGTTAAGGAATGGTTGAGAAGCCATCAAAATTTTCGCAATTCTGATGCTAGAGACGAATAACTAGAATGGCTGAGGGCATAAATATTCATACCGTTGTAATCGGGCGAGTTTCTGTTTTCAGATGCAACAGGAATTTCTCGCGTTCGTCAATCCGTTCGTGAGATATGGGAGTTTGAAGTTCAGGAATGGTTGAGAAACCATCAAAATTTTCGCAAGTCTGATACTCGAAACCAATAACTACAATGGCCCACGTGAAAAATACACATACCGTTGTAATCGGGCGAGTATCTGCTTTCATATGCAACAGGAATTTCTCGAGTTCGTCAATCCGTCCGCGAGATATGGGAGTTTGAAGATGAGGAATGGTTGAGAAACCATCAAAATTTTCGCAAGTCTGATACTCGAAACCAATAACTATAATGGCCTAGGGGAAAAATACACATACCGTCGTAATCGGGCGAGTATCTGCTTTCAGATTCAACAGGAATTTCTCGAGTTCGTCAATCCGTTCGCGAGATTTTGGAGTTTGAAGTTAAGAAATGGTTGAGAAACCATCAAAATTTTCGCAAGTCTGATACTCGAAACCAATAACTACAATGGCCTAGGGGAAAAGTACACATACCGTCGTAATCGGGCGAGTATCTGCGTTCAGATTCAACAGGAATTTCTCGAGTTCGTCAATCCGTTCGCGAGATTTTGGAGATTGAAGTTAAGAAATGGTTGAGAAACCATCAAAATTTTCGCAAGTCTGATACTCGAAACCAATAACTACTATCTCCTAGGGCAAAAATACACATACCGTTGTAATCGGGCGAGTTTCTGCGTTCAGATGCAACAGGAATTTCTCGAGTTCGTCAATCCGTTCGTGAGATATGGTTGTTTGAAGTTAAGGAATGGTTGCGAAACCATCAAAATTTTCGCAAGTCTGATACTCGAGACCAATAACTACTATGGCCTAGGGCAAAAATTCACATACCGCAGTAATCGGGCGGGTTTCTGCTTTCAGATGCAGCAGGACTTTCTCGAGTTCGTCAATCCGTTCGCGAGATATGGGGTTTGAAGATAAGGAATGGTTGAGAAACCATGAAAATTTTCGCAAGTCTGATACTCGAAACCAATAACAACTATGGCCTAGGGCAAAAATACACATACCGTTGTAATCGGGCGAGTTTCTACTTTCAGGTGCAATATGAATTTCTCGAGTTTGTCAATCCGTTAGCGATATATGGGAGCTTGAAGTTAAGGAATGTTTGAGAAACCATCAAAATTTTCGCAAGTCTGATACTCGAAACCATTAACTGCAATGGCCTAGGGGAAAAAGGCACATACCGTTGTAATCGGGCGAGTTTCTACTTTCAGATGCAACCGGAATTTCTCGAGTTCGTCAATCCGTTCGCGAGATATGGGAGTTTGAAGTTAAGGAATGGTTGAGAAACCATCAAAATTTTCGCAAGTCTGATACTCGAAACCAATAACTACAATGGCCTAGGGGAAAAATACACACACCGTTGTAATCGGGCGAGTTTCTACTTTCAGATGCAATAGGAATTTCTCGAGTTCGTCAATCCGTTAGCGAGATATGGAAGTTTGAAGTTAAGGAAAGGTTGAGAAACCATCAAAATTTTAGCAAGTCTGTAACTCGAAACCAATAACTACAAAGGCCTAGGGGAAAAATACACACATCGTTGTAATCGGGCGAGTTTCTACTTTCAGATGCAACAGGAATTTCTCGAGTTCGTCAATCCGTTCGCGAGATATGGGAGTTTGAAGTTGAGGAAAGGTTGAGAAACCATCAAAATTTTCGCAATTATGATGCTAGAAACGAATAACTAGAATGGCTTAGGGCATAAATATTCATACCGTTGTAATCGGGCGAGTTTCTGCTTTCAGATGCAAGAGGAATATCTCGAGTTCATCAATCCGTTCGCGAGATATGGTAGTATGAAGTTAAGGAATGGTTGATAAACCATCAAAATTTTTGCAAGTCTGATACTCGAAACCAATAACTACAATGACCTAGGGGAAAAATACACATACCGTTGCAATCGGGCGAGTTTCTACTTTCAGATGCAATAGGAATTTCTCGAGTTCGTCAATCCGTTCGCGAGGTACGGGAGTTTGAAGTTAAGGAATGGTTGAGAAGCCATCAAAATTTTCGCAATTCTTATGCTAGAAACGAATAACTAGAATGGCTTAGGGCATAAATATTCATACCGTTGTAATCGGGCGAGTTTCTGTTTTCAGATGCAACAGGAATTTCTCGCGTTCGTCAATCCGTTCGTGAGATATGGGAGTTTGAAGTTCAGGAATGGTTGAGAAACCATCAAAATTTTCGCAAGTCTGATACTCGAAACCAATAACTACAATGGCCCACGTGAAAAATACACATACCGTTGTAATCGGGCGAGTATCTGCTTTCATATGCAACAGGAATTTCTCGAGTTCGTCAATCCGTCCGCGAGATATGGGAGTTTGAAGTTGAGGAATGGTTGAGAAACCATCAAAATTTTCGCAAGTCTGATACTCGAAACCAATAACTATAATGGCCTAGGGGAAAAATACACATACCGTCGTAATCGGGCGAGTATCTGCTTTCAGATTCAACAGGAATTTCTCGAGTTAGTCAATCCGTTCGCGAGATATGGGAATTTGAAGTTAAGGAATGGTTCAGAAACCATCAAAATTTTCGCAAGTCTGATATTCGAAACCAATAACCACTATGGCCTAGGGCAAAAATACACATACCTTTGTAATTGGGAGAGTTTCTACTGTCAGATGCAACAGAAATTATTCGGATTCGTCAATCCGTTCGCGAAATATCGGAGTTTGAAGTTAAGGAATGGTTGAGAAACCATCAACATTTGCGCTGGTCTGATACTCGAAACCAGTAACTGGAGTGGCCTTGGGGAAAAGTACACACACCATTGTAATCGGGCGAGTTTCTTCTTTCAGATACAACAGGAATTTCTAGAGTTCGTGAATGCGTTCGCGAGATGTGGGAGTTTGAAGTTAAGGAATGGTTGAGAAACCATCAAAATTTTCGCAAGTCTGATACTCGAAACCAATAACTACAATGGCCTACCTGAAAAATACACATACCGTTGTAATCGGGCGAGTATCTGCTTTCACATGTAACAGGAATTTCTCGAGATCGTCAATCCGTCCGCGAGATATGGGAGTTTGAAGTTAAGGAATGGTTGAGAAACCATCAATATTTTCGCAAGTCTGATACTCGAAACCAATAACTACAATGGCCCAGGGGAAAAATACACATACCGTCGTAATCGGGCGAGTATCTGCTTTCAGATTCAACAGGAATTTCTCGAGTTCGTCAATCCGTTCGCGAGATTTTGGAGTTTGAAGTTAAGAAATGGTTGAGAAACCATCAAAATTTTCGCAAGTCTGATACTCGAAACCAATAACTACAATGGCCTAGGGGAAAAGTACACATACCGTCGTAATCGGGCGAGTATCTGCTTTCAGATTCAACAGGAATTTCTCGAGTTCGTCAATCCGTTCGCGAGATTTTGGAGATTGAAGTTAAGAAATGGTTGAGAAACCATCAAAATTTTCGCAAGTCTGATGCTCGAAACCAATAACTACTATCTCCTAGGGCAAAAATACACATACCGTTGTAATCGGGCGAGTTTCTGCTTTCAGATGCAACAGGAATTTCTCGAGTTCGTCAATCCGTTCGTGAGATATGGTTGTTTGAAGTTAAGGAATGGTTGAGAAACCATCAAAATTTTCGCAAGTCTGATACTCGAGACCAATAACTACTATGGCCTAGGGCAAAAATTCAGATACCGCTGTAATCGGGCGGGTTTCTGCTTTCAGATGCAGCAGGACTTTTTCGGGTTCGTCAATCCGTTCGCGAGATATGGGGTTTGAAGATAAGGAATGGTTGAGAAACCATGAAAATTTTCGCAAGTCTGATACTCGAAACCAATAACTACAATGGCCTACGTGAAAAATACGCATACCGTTGTAATCGGGCGAGTATCTGCTTTCATATGCAACAGGAATTTCTCGAGATCGTCAATCCGTCCGCGAGATATGGGAGTTTGAAGTTAAGGAATGGTTGAGAAACCATCAATATTTTCGCAAGTCTGATACTCGAAACCAATAACTACAATGGCCCAGGGGAAAACTACACATACCGTCGTAATCGGGCGAGTATCTGCTTTCAGATTCAACAGGAATCTCTCGAGTTCGTCAATCCGTTCGCGAGATTTTGGAGTTTGAAGTTAAGAAATGGTTGAGAAACCATCAAAATTTTCACAAGTCTGATATACGAAACCAATAACTACTATGGTCTAGGGCGAAAATACGCATACCGTTGTAATTGGGCGAGCTTCTACTTTCAGATGCAAGAGGAATTTCTCGAGTTCGTCAATCCGTTCGTGAGATATGGGAGTTTGAATTTAAGGAGTGGCTGAGAAACCTTCAAAATTTTCGCAAGTCTGAAACTCGAAACCAATAACTACTATTTCCTAGGGCAAAAATACACATACCAGGTGATCGGGCAAGTTTCTGCTTTCATATGCAACAGGAATTTCTCTAGTTCGTCAATCCGTCCGCGAGATATGGGAGTTTGAAGTTAAGGCGTGGATGAGAAACCATCAAAATTTTCGCAAGTCTATACTCGAAACCAATAACTGGAATGGCCCCGGGGAAATATACACATACCGTCGTAACCGGGCGAGTATCTGCTTTCAGATTCAACAGGAATTTCTCGAGTTCGTCAATCCGTTCGCGAGATTTTGGAGTTTGAAGTTAAGAAATGGTTGAGAAACCATCAAAATTTTCGCAAGTCTGATACTCGAAACCAATAACTACAATGGCCTAGGGGAAAAGTACACATACCGTCGTAATCGGGCGAGTATCTGCTTTCAGATTCAACAGGAATTTCTCGAGTTCGTCAATCCGTTCGCGAGATTTTGGAGATTGAAGTTAAGAAATGGTTGAGAAGCCATCAAAATTTTCGCAAGTCTGATACTCGAAACCAATAACTACTATGGCCTAGGGCAAAAATACACATACCGTTGTAATTGGGAGAGTTTCTACTGTCAGATGCAACAGAAATTATTCTGATTCGTCAAACCGTTCGCGAAATATCGGAGTTTGAAGTGGAGGTATGGTTGAGAAACCATCAACATTTTCGCTGGTCTGATACTCGAAACCAATAACTGGAATGGCCTAGAGGAAAAGTACACACACCATTGTAATCGGACGAGAATCTGCTTTCAGATGCAACAGGAATTTCTCGAGTTAGTCAATCCGTTCGCGAGATATGGGAGTTTGAAGTTAAGGAATGGTTGAGAAACCATCAAAATTTTCGCAAGTCTGATACTCGAGACCAATAACTACTATGGCCTAGGGCAAAAATTCAGATACCGCTGTAATCGGGCGGGTTTCTGCTTTCAGATGCAGCAGGACTTTTTCGGGTTCGTCAATCCGTTCGCGAGATATGGGGTTTGAAGATAAGGAATGGTTGAGAAACCATGAAAATTTTCGCAAGTCTGATACTCGAAACCAATAACTACAATGGCCTACGTGAAAAATACGCATACCGTTGTAATCGGGCGAGTATCTGCTTTCATATGCAACAGGAATTTCTCGAGATCGTCAATCCGTCCGCGAGATATGGGAGTTTGAAGTTAAGGAATGGTTGAGAAACCATCAATATTTTCGCAAGTCTGATACTCGAAACCAATAACTACAATGGCCCAGGGGAAAACTACACATACCGTCGTAATCGGGCGAGTATCTGCTTTCAGATTCAACAGGAATCTCTCGAGTTCGTCAATCCGTTCGCGAGATTTTGGAGTTTGAAGTTAAGAAATGGTTGAGAAACCATCAAAATTTTCACAAGTCTGATATACGAAACCAATAACTACTATGGTCTAGGGCGAAAATACGCATACCGTTGTAATTGGGCGAGCTTCTACTTTCAGATGCAAGAGGAATTTCTCGAGTTCGTCAATCCGTTCGTGAGATATGGGAGTTTGAATTTAAGGAGTGGCTGAGAAACCTTCAAAATTTTCGCAAGTCTGAAACTCGAAACCAATAACTACTATTTCCTAGGGCAAAAATACACATACCAGGTGATCGGGCAAGTTTCTGCTTTCATATGCAACAGGAATTTCTCTAGTTCGTCAATCCGTCCGCGAGATATGGGAGTTTGAAGTTAAGGCGTGGATGAGAAACCATCAAAATTTTCGCAAGTCTATACTCGAAACCAATAACTGGAATGGCCCAGGGGAAATATACACATACCGTCGTAACCGGGCGAGTATCTGCTTTCAGATTCAACAGGAATTTCTCGAGTTCGTCAATCCGTTCGCGAGATTTTGGAGTTTGAAGTTAAGAAATGGTTGAGAAACCATCAAAATTTTCGCAAGTCTGATACTCGAAACCAATAACTACAATGGCCTAGGGGAAAAGTACACATACCGTCGTAATCGGGCGAGTATCTGCTTTCAGATTCAACAGGAATTTCTCGAGTTCGTCAATCCGTTCGCGAGATTTTGGAGATTGAAGTTAAGAAATGGTTGAGAAGCCATCAAAATTTTCGCAAGTCTGATACTCGAAACCAATAACTACTATGGCCTAGGGCAAAAATACACATACCGTTGTAATTGGGAGAGTTTCTACTGTCAGATGCAACAGAAATTATTCTGATTCGTCAAACCGTTCGCGAAATATCGGAGTTTGAAGTGGAGGTATGGTTGAGAAACCATCAACATTTTCGCTGGTCTGATACTCGAAACCAATAACTGGAATGGCCTAGAGGAAAAGTACACACACCATTGTAATCGGACGAGAATCTGCTTTCAGATGCAACAGGAATTTCTCGAGTTAGTCAATCCGTTCGCGAGATATGGGAGTTTGAAGTTAAGGAATGGTTGAGAAACCATCAAAATTTTCGCAAGTCTGATACTCGAACACATTAACTACAATGGCCTAGGGGAAAAGTACACATACCGTCGTAATCGGGCGAGTTTCTGCTTTCAGATGCAACACGAATTTCTCGAGTTCGTCAATCCGTTCGCGAGATATGGGAGTTTGAAGTTAAGGAATGGTTGAGAAACCATCAAAATTTTCGCAAGTCTGATACTCGAACCCATTAACTACAATGGCCTAGGGGAAAAATACACATACCGTTGTAATCGGGCGAGTTTCTACTTTCAGATGCAACAGGAATTTCTCGAGTTCGTCAATCCGTTCGCGAGATATGGGAGTTTGAAGTTAAGGAATGGTTGAGAAACCATCAAAATTTTCGCAAGTCTGATACTCGAAACCAATAACTACTATGGCCTAGGGCAAAAATACACACACCGCTGTAATCGGGCGGGTTTCTGTTTTCAGATGCAGCAGGACTTTCTCGAGTTGGTCAATCCGTTCGCGAGATATGGGGGTTTGAAGATAAGGAATGGTTGAGAAACAATCAAAATTTTCGCAAGTCTGATACTCGAAACCAATAACCACTATGGCCTAGGGCAAAACTACACACACCGTTGTAATCGGGCGAGTTTCTGTTTTTAGATGCAACAGGAATTTCTCGAGTTCGTCAATCCGTTCGTGAGATATGGGAGTTTGAAATTAAGGAGTGGTTGAGAAGCCATCAAAATTTTCGCAAGTCTGATACTCGAAACCAATAACTACAGAGGCCTAGGGGAAAAGTACACATACCTTTGTAATCGGGCAAGTTTCCACTTTCAGACGCAACAGGAATTTCTCGAGTACGTCAATCCGTTCGCGAGATATGGGAGTTTGATGTTAAGGAATGGTTGAGAAACCATCAAAATTTTCGCAAGTCTGATACTCGAAACCAATAACTACAGAGGCCTAGGGGAAAAATACACATACCGCTGTAATCGGGCGAGTTTCTACTTTCACATGCAACAGGAATTTCTCGAGTTCGTCATTCCGTTCGCAAGATATGGTTGGTTGAAGTTAAGGAACGGTTGAGAAACCATCAAAATTTTCGCAAGTCTGATACTCAAAACCAATAATTACTATGGCCTAGGGCAAAAACACTAATACCGTTGTAATCGGGCGTGTTTCTGCTTTCAGATGCAATAGGAATTTCTCGAGTTCGTCAATCCGTTCGCGAGATATGGGAGTTTGAAGTTAAGGAACGGTTGAGAAACCATCAAAGTTTTCGCAAGTCTGATACTCGAAACCAATAACTACAATGGCCTAGGGGAAAAATACATATACCGCTGTAATCGGGCGAGTTTCTACTTTCAGATGCAACAGGAATTTCTCGAGTTCGTCAATCCGTTCGCGAGATTTTGGAGTTTGAATTTAAGAAATGGTTGAGAAACCATCAAAATTTTCGCAAGTCTGATACTCGAAACCAATAACTACTATGGCCTAGGGCAAAAATGCACACACTGCTGTAATCGGGCGGGTTTCTGTTTTCAGATGCAGCAGGACTTTCTCGAGTTCGACAATCCGTTCGCGAGATATGGGGGTTTGAAGATAAGGAATGGTTGAGAAACAATCAAAATTTTCGCAAGTCTGATACTCGAAACCAATAACCACTATGGCCTAGGGCAAAACTACACACACCGTTGTAATCGGGCGAGTTTCTGTTTTTAGATGCAACAGGAATTTCTCGAGTTCGTCAATCCGTTCGTGAGATAAGGGAGTTTGAAGTTAAGGAGTGGTTGAGAAACCATCAAAATTTTCGCAAGTCTGATACTCGAAACCAATAACTACAGAGGCCTAGGGGAAAAGTACACATACCTTTGTAATCGGGCAAGTTTCCACTTTCAGACGCAACAGGAATTTCTCGAGTTCGTCAATCCGTTCGCGAGATATGGGAGTTTGATGTTAAGGAATGGTTGAGAAACCATCAAAATTTTCGCAAGTCTGATACTCGAAACCAATAACTACAGAGGCCTAGGGGAAAAATACACATACCGCGGTAATCGGGCGAGTTTCTACTTTCACATGCAACAGGAATTTCTCGAGTTCGTCATTCCGTTCGCAAGATATGATTGGTTGAAGTTAAGGAACGGTTGAGAAACGATCAAAATTTTCGCAAGTCTGATACTCGAAACCAATAAATACTATGGCCTAGGGCAAACACACTAATACCGTTGTAATTGGGCGTGTTTCTGCTTTCAGATGCAATAGGAATTTCTCGAGTTCGTCAATCCGTTCGCGAGATATGGGAGTTTGAAGTTAAGGAATGGTTGAGAAACCATCAAAATTTTCGCAAGTCTGATACTCGAAACCAATAACTACAATGGCCTAGGGGAAAAATACACATACCGTCGTAATCGGGCGAGTATCTGCTTTCAGATTCAACAGGAATTTCTCGAGTTCGTCAATCCGTTCGCGAGATTATGGAGTTTGAAGTTAAGAAATGGTTGAGAAACCATCAAAATTTTCGCAAGTTTGATACTCGAAACCAATAACTACTATGGCCTAGGGCAAAAATACACACACCGCTGTAATCGGGCGGGTTTCTGTTTTCAGATGCAGCAGGACTTTCTCGAGTTCGTCAATCCGTTCGCGAGATATGGGGGTTTGAAGATAAGGAATGGTTGAGAAACAATCAAAATTTTCGCAAGTCTGGTACTCGAAACCAATAACTACAGAGGCCTAGGGGAAAAGTACACATACCTTTGTAATCGGGCGAGTTTCTACTTTCACATGCAACAGGAACTTCTCGAGTTCGTCATTCCGTTCGCGAGATATGGTTGGTTGAAGTTAAGGAACGGTTGAGATACCATCAAAATTTTCGCAAGTCTGATACTCGAAACCAATAATTACTATGGCCTAGGGCAAAAACACTAATACCGTTGTAATCGGGCGTATTTCTGCTTTCAGATGCAATAGGAATTTCTCGAGTTCGTCAATCCGTTCGCGATATATGGGAGTTTGAAGCTAAGGAATGGTTTAGAAGCCATCAAAATTTTCGCAAGTCTGATACTCGAACCCATTAACTACAATGGCCTAGGGGAAAAATGCACATACCGTTGTAATCGGGCGAGTTTCTACTTTCAGATGCAACAGGAATTTCTCGAGTTCGTCAATCCGTTCGCGAGATATGGGAGTTTCAAGTTAAGGAATGGTTGAGAAACCATCAAAGTTTTCGCAAGTCTGATACTCGAAACCAATAACTACAATGGCCTAGGGGAAAAATACATATACCACTGTAATCGGGCGAGTTTCTACTTTCAGATGCAACTGGAATTTCTCGAGTTCGTCAATCCGTTCGCGAGATATGGGAGTTTGAAGTTAAGGAATGGTTGAGAAACCATCAAAATTTTCGCAAGTCTGATACTCGAAACCAATAACTACAATGGCCTAGGGGAAAAATACACATACCGTCGTAATCGGGCGAGTATCTGCTTTCAGATTCAACAGGAATTTCTCGAGTTCGTCAATCCGTTCGCGAGATTTTGGAGTTTGAAGTTAAGAAATGGTTGAGAAACCATCAAAATTTTCGCAAGTCTGATACTCGAAACCAATAACTACTATGGCCTACGGCAAAAATACACGCACCGCTGTAATCGGGCGGGTTTCTGTTTTCAGATGCAGCAGGACTTTCTCGAGTTCGTCAATCCGTTCGCGAGATATGGGAGTTTGATGTTAAGGAATGGTTGAGAAACCGTCAAAATTATCGCAAGTCTGATACTCGAAACCAATAACTACAGAGGCCTAGGGGAAAAGTACACATACCTTTGTAATCGGGCGGGTTTCCACTTTCAGACGCAACAGGAATTTCTCGAGTTCGTCAATCCGTTCGCGAGATATTGGAGTTTGAAGTTAAGGAATGGTTGAGAAACCATCAAAATTTTCGCAAGTCTGATACTCGAAACCAATAACTACAGAGGCCTAGGGGAAAAGTACACATACCTTTGTAATCGGGCGGGCTTCCACTTTCAGACGCAACAGGAATTTCTCGAGTTCGTCAATCCGTTCGCGAGATATTGGAGTTTGAAGTTAAGGAATGGTTGAGAAACCATCAAAATTTTCGCAAGTCTGATACTCGAAACCAATAACTACAGAGGCCTAGGGGAAAAGTACACATACCTTTGTAATCGGGCGGGTTTCCACTTTCAGACGCAACAGGAATTTCTCGAGTTCGTCAATCCTTTCGCGAGATATGGGAGTTTGAAGTTAAGGAATGGTTGAGAAACCATCAAAATTTTCGAAAGTCTGATACTCGAAACCAATAACTAGAATGGCCTAGGGGAAAAATACACATACCGTCGTAATCGGGCGAGTATCTGCTTTTAGATTCAACAGGAATTTCTCGAGTTCGTCATTCCGTTCGCGAGATTTTGGAGTTTGAAGTTAAGAAATGGTTGAGAAACCATCAAAATTTTCGCAAGTCTGATACTCGACACAAATAACTAATATGGCCTAGGGCAAAAATACACACACCGCTGTAATCGGGCGGGTTTTCTGTTTTCAGATGTAGCAGGACTTTCTCGAGTTCGTCAATCCGTTCGCGAGATATGGGGGTTTGAAGATAAGGAATGGTTGAGAAACAATCAAAATTTTCGCAAGTCTGATACTCGAAACCAATAACCACTATGGCCTAGGGCAAAACTACACACACCGTTGTAATCGGGCAAGTTTCTGTTTTTAGATGCAGCAGGACTTTCTCGCGTTTGTCAATCCGTTCGTGAGATATGGGAGTTTGAAGTTAAGGAGTGGTTGAGAAACCATCAAAATTTTCGCAAGTCTGGTACTCGAAACCAATAACTACAGAGGCCTAGGGGAAAAGTACACATACCTTTGTAATCGGGCGAGTTTCCACTTTCAGATGCAACAGGAATTTCTCGAGTTCGTCAATCCGTTCGCGAGATATGGGAGTTTGATTTTAAGGAATGGTTGAGAAGCCATCAAAATTTTCGCAAGTCTCATACTCGAAACCAATAACTACAGAGCCCAAGGGGAAAAATACACATACCGTTGTAATCGGGCGAGTTTCTACTTTCACATGCAACAGGAATTTCTCGAGTTCGTCATTCCGTTCGCGAGATATGGTTGGTTGAAGTTAAGGAACGGTTGAGAAACCATCAAAATTTTCGCAAGTCTGATACTCGAAACCAATAATTACTATGGCCTAGGGCAAAAACACTTATACCGTTGTAATCGGGCGTGTTTCTGCTTTCAGATGCAATAGGAATTTCTCGAGTTCGTCAATCCGTTCGCGAGATATGGGAGTTTGAAGTTAAGGAATGGTTGAGAAACCATCAAAATTTTCGCAAGTCTGATACTCGAAACCAATAACTACAATGGCCTAGGGGAAAAATACACATACTGTCGTAATCGGGCGAGTATCTGCTTTCAGATTCAACAGGAATTTCTCGAGTTCGTCAATCCGTTCGCGAGATTTTGGAGTTTGAAGTTAAGAAATGGTTGAGAAACCATCAAAATTTTCGCAAGTCTGATACTCGAAACCAATAACTACAATGGCCTAGGGGAAAAATACACATACCGTTGTAAACGGGCAGGCTTCTACTTTCAAATGCAACAGGAATTTCTCGAGTTCGTCAATCCGTTCGCGAGATATGGGAGTTTGAAGTTAAGGAAAGGTTTAGAAACCATCAAGATTTTAGCAAGTCTGATACTCGAAACCAATAACTACAAAGGCCTAGGGGAAAAATACACACACCATTGTAATCGGGCGAGTTTCTACTTTCAGATGCAACAGGAATTTCTCGAGTTCGTCAATCCGTTCGCGATATATGGGAGTTTGATTTTAAGGAATGGTTGAGAAACCGTCAAAATTATCGCAAGTCTGATACTCGAAACCAATAACTACAGAGGCCTAGGGGAAAAGTACACATATCTTTGTAATCGGGCGGGTTTCCACTTTCAGACGCAACAGGAATTTCTCGAGTTCGCCAATCCGTTCGTGAGATACGGGAGTTTGAAGTTACGGAATCGTTGAGAAACCATCAAAATTTTCGCAAGTCTGATACTCCAAACCAATAAGTAGTATTGCCTAGGGCGAAAATACGCCTACCATTGTAATCGGGCGAGTTTCTACTTTCAGATGCAACAGGAATTTCTCGAGTTCGTCAATCCGTTCGTGAGATATGGGAGTTTGAAGTTAAGGAATGGTTGAGAAACCATCAAAATTTTCGCAAGTCTGATACTCGAAACCAATAACTACCATTGCCTAGGGGAAAAGTACACACACCATTGTAATCGCGCGAGTTTCTACTTTCAGATGCAACAAGAATTTCTCGAGTTCGTCAATCCGTTCGCGAGATATAGGAGTTTGAACTTAAGAATGGTTGCGAAACCATCAATATTTTCGCAAGTCTGATACTCGAAACCAATAACTACAATGGCCTAGGGGAAAAAATACACATACCGTTTGTAAACGGGCAGGCTTCTACTTTCAAATGCAACAGGAATTTCTCGAGTTCGTCAATCCGTTCGCGAGATATGGGAGTTTGAAGTTAAGGAAAGGTTTAGAAACCATCAAGATTTTAGCAAGTCTGATACTCGAAACCAATAACTACAAAGGCCTAGGGGAAAAATACACACACCATTGTAATCGGGCGAGTTTTCTACTTTCAGATGCAACAGGAATTTCTCGAGTTCGTCAATCCGTTCGCGAGATATGGGAGTTTGAAGTTAAGGAAAGGTTGAGAAACCATCAAAATTTTAGCAAGTCTGATACTCGAAACCAATAACTACAGAGGCCTAGGGGAAAAATACACACATCGTTGTAATCGGGCGAGTTTCTACTTTCAGATGCAACAGGAATTTCTCGAGTTCGTCAATCCGTTCGCGAGATATGGGAGTTTGAAGTTAAGGAAAGGTTTAGAAACCATCAAGATTTTAGCAAGTCTGATACTCGAAACCAATAACTACCATTGCCTAGGGGAAAAGTACACACACCATTGTAATCGCGCGAGTTTCTACTTTCAGATGCAACAAGAATTTCTCGAGTTCGTCAATCCGTTCGCGAGATATAGGAGTTTGAACTTAAAGAATGGTTGCGAAACCATCAATATTTTCGCAAGTCTGATACTCGAAACCAATAACTACAATGGCCTAGGGGAAAAATACACATACCGTTGTAAACGGGCAGGCTTCTACTTTCAAATGCAACAGGAATTTCTCGAGTTCGTCAATCCGTTCGCGAGATATGGGAGATTGAAGTTAAGGAATGGTTGAGAAACCATCAAAGTTTTCGCAAGTCTGATACTCGAAACCAATAACTACAATGGCCTAGGGGAAAAATACATATACCGCTGTAATCGGGCGAGTTTCTACTTTCAGATGCAACAGGAATTACTCGAGTTCGTCAATCCGTTCGCGATATATGGGAGTTGTAAGCTAAGGAATGGTTTAGAAACCATCAAAATTTTCGCAAGTCTGGTACTCAAAACCATTAACTACAATGGCCTAGGAGAAAAATACACATATCTTTGTAATCGGGCGAGTTTCTACTTTCAGAAGCAACAGGAATTTCTCGAGTTCGTCAATCCGTTCGCGAGATGTGGGAGTTTGAAGTTAAGGAAAGATTGAGAAACCATCAAAATTTTCGCAATTATGATGCTAGGAACGAATAACTAGAATGGCTTAGGGCATAAATATTCATACCGTTGTAATCGGGCGAGTTTCTGCTTTCAGATGCAACAGGAATTTCTCGAGTTCGTCAATCCGTTCGCGAGATATGGGAGTTTGAAGTTGAGGAATAGTTGAGAAACCATCAAAATTTTCACAATTCTGATGCTAGAAACGAATAACTGGAATGGCCTAGGGGAAAGATACACACACCATTGTAATCGGGCGAGATTCTACTTTCAGATGCAACAGGAATTTCTCGAGTTCGTCAATCCGTTCGCGAGATATGGGAGTTTGAAGTTAAGGAATGGTAGAGAAACCATCAAAATTTTCGCAATTCTGATGCTAGAAACGAATAACTGGAATGGCCTAGGGTAAAGATACACACACCATTGTAATCGCGCGAGTTTCTACTTTCAGATGCAACAAGAATTTCTCGAGTTCGTCAATCCGTTCGCGAGATATGGGAGTTTGAACTTAAAGAATGGTTGCGAAACCATCAATATTTTCGCAAGTCTGATACTCGAAACCAATAACTACAATGGCCTAGGGGAAAAATACACATACCGTTGTAAACGGGCAGGCTTCTACTTTCAAATGCAACAGGAATTTCTCGAGTTCGTCAATCCGTTCGCGCGATATGGGAGTTTGAAGTTAAGGAAAGGTTTAGAAACCATCAAGATTTTAGCAAGTCTGATACTCGAATCCAATAACTACAAAGGCCTAGGGGAAAAATACACACACCATTGTAATCGGGCGAGTTTTCTACTTTCAGATGCAACAGGAATTTCTCGAGTTCGCCAATCCGTTCGCGAGATATGGGAGTTTGAAGTTAAGGAAAGGTTTAGAAACCATCAAGATTTTCGCAATTCTGATGCTAGAAACGAATAACTGGAATGGCCTAGGGTAAAGATACGCACACCATTGTAATCGCGCGAGTTTCTACTTTCAGATGCAACAAGAATTTCTCGAGTTCGTCAATCCGTTCGCGAGATATGGGAGTTTGAACTTAAGGAATGGTTGCGAAACCATCAATATTTTCGCAAGTCTGATACTCGAAACCAATAACTACAATGGCCTAGGGGAAAAATACACATACCGTTGTAAACGGGCAGGCTTCTACTTTCAAATGCAACAGGAATTTCTCGAGTTCGTCAATCCGTTCGCGAGATATGGGAGTTTGAAGTTAAGGAAAGGTTTAGAAACCATCAAGATTTTAGCAAGTCTGATACTCGAAACCAATAACTACAAAGGCCTAGGGGAAAAATACACACACCATTGTAATCGGGCGAGTTTTCTACTTTCAGATGCAACAGGAATTTCTCGAGTTCGTCAATCCGTTCGCGAGATATGGGAGTTTGAAGTTAAGGAAAGGTTGAGAAACCATCAAAATTTTAGCAAGTCTGATACTCGAAACCAATAACTACAAAGGCCTAGGGGAAAAATACACACATCGTTGTAATCGGGCGAGTTTCTACTTTCAGATGCAACAGGAATTTCTCGAGTTCGTCAATCCGTTCGCGAGATATGGGAGTTTGAAGTTAAGGAATGGTTGAGAAACCATCAAAATTTTCACTGTTCTGATACTCGAAACCAATAACTGGAATAGCCTAGGGGAAAAGTACATACACCATTGTAATCGGGCGAGTTTTCTACTTTCAGATGCAACAGGAATTTCTCGAGTTCGTCAATCCGTTCGCGATATATGGGAGTTGTAAGCTAAGGAATGGTTTAGAAACCATCAAAATTTTCGCAAGTCTGATATTCGAAACCATTAACTACAATGGCCTAGGGGAAAAATACACATATCGTTGTAATCGGGCGAGTTTCTACTTTCAGAAGCAACAGGAATTTCTCGAGTTCGTCAATCCGTTCGCGAGATATGGGAGTTTGAAGTTAAGGAAAGGTTGAGAAACCATCAAAATTTTCGCAATTATGATGCTAGGAACGAATAACTAGAATGGCTTAGGGCATAAATATTCATACCGTTGTAATCGGGCGAGTTTCTGCTTTCAGATGCAACAGGAATTTCTCGAGTTAGTCAATCCGTTCGCGAGATATGGGAGTTTGAAGTTAAGGAATGGTTGAGAAACCACCAAAATTTTCGCAATTCTGATGCTAGAAACGAATAACTGGAATGGCCTAGGGGAAAGATACACACACCATTGTAATCGGGCGAGATTCTGCTTTCAGATGCAACAGGAATTTCTCGAGTTCGTCAATCCGTTCGCGAGATATGGGAGTTTGAAGTTAAGGAATGGTTGAGAAACCATCAAAATTTTCGCAATTCTGATGCTAGAAACGAATAACTGGAATGGCCTAGGGTAAAGATACACACACCATTGTAATCGCGCGAGTTTCTACTTTCAGATGCAACAAGAATTTCTCGAGTTCGTCAATCCGTTCGCGAGATATGGGAGTTTGAACTTAAGGAATGGTTGCGAAACCATCAATATTTTCGCAAGTCTGATACTCGAAACCAATAACTACAATGGCCTAGGGGAAAAATACACATACCGTTGTAAACGGGCAGGCTTCTACTTTCAAATGCAACAGGAATTTCTCGAGTTCGACAATCCGTTCGCGAGATATGGGAGTTTGAAGTTAAGGAAAGGTTGAGAAACCCTCAAAATTTTAGCAAGTCTGATACTCGAAACCAATAACTACAAAGGCCTAGGGGAAAAATACACACATCGTTGTAATCGGGCGAGTTTCTACTTTCAGTTGCAACAGGAATTTCTCGAGTTCGTGAATCCGTTCGCGAGATATGGGAGTTTGAAGTTAAGGAAAGGTTGAGAAACCAACAAAATTTTAGCAAGTCTGATACTCGAAACCAATAACTACAAAGGCCTAGGGGAAAAATACACACATCGTTGTAATCGAGCGAGTTTCTACTTTCAGATGCAACAGGAATTTCTCGAGTTCGTCAATCCGTTCGCGAGATATGGGAGTTTGAAATTAAGGAATGGTTGAGAAACCATCAAAATTTTCACTGTTCTGATGCTAGAAACGAATAACTGGAATGGCCTAGGGGAAAAGTACACACACCATTCTAATCGGGCGAGTGTCTACTTTCAGATTCAACAGAAATTTCACGAATTCGTCAATCCGTTCGCGAGATATGGGTGTTTGAAGTTAAGGAATAGTTGAGAAACAATCAAAATTTTCGAACGTCTGATACTCGAAACCAATAACTACAAAGGCCTAGGGGAAAAATACACATACCGTTGTAATCGGGCGAGTTTCTACTTTCTCATGCAACAGGAATTTCTCGAGTTCGTCAATCCGTTCGCGAGATATGGAAGTGTGAAGTTACGGAATGGTTGAGAAACCATCAAAATTTTCGCAAGTCTGATAATCGAAACCAATAGCTGGAATGGTCTAGGGGAAAAGTACACACACCGTTGTAATTGCAAGAGTTTCTACTTTCAGATGCAACAGGAATTTCTCGAGTTCGTCAATCCGTTCGCGAGATATGGGAGTTTGAAGTTAAGGAAAGGTTGAGAAACCATCAAAATTTTAGCAAGTCTGATACTCGAAACCAATAACTACAAAGGCCTAGGGGAAAAATACACACATCGTTGTAATCGGGCGAGTTTCTACTTTCAGATGCAACAGGAATTTCTCGAGTTCGTCAATCCGTTCGCGAGATATGGGAGTTTGAAGTTAAGGAATGGTTGAGAAACCATCAAAATTTTCACTGTTCTGATACTCGAAACCAATAACTGGAATAGCCTAGGGGAAAAGTACATACACCATTGTAATCGGGCGAGTTTTCTACTTTCAGATGCAACAGGAATTTCTCGAGTTCGTCAATCCGTTCGCGATATATGGGAGTTGCAAGCTAAGGAATGGTTTAGAAACCATCAAAATTTTCGCAAGTCTGATATTCGAAACCATTAACTACAATGGCCTAGGGGAAAAATACACATATCGTTGTAATCGGGCGAGTTTCTACTTTCAGAAGCAACAGGAATTTCTCGAGTTCGTCAATCCGTTCGCGAGATATGGGAGTTTGAAGTTAAGGAAAGGTTGAGAAACCATCAAAATTTTCGCAATTATGATGCTAGGAACGAATAACTAGAATGGCTTAGGGCATAAATATTCATACCGTTGTAATCGGGCGAGTTTCTGCTTTCAGATGCAACAGGAATTTCTCGAGTTAGTCAATCCGTTCGCGAGATATGGGAGTTTGAAGTTAAGGAATGGTTGAGAAACCACCAAAATTTTCGCAATTCTGATGCTAGAAACGAATAACTGGAATGGCCTAGGGGAAAGATACACACACCATTGTAATCGGGCGAGATTCTGCTTTCAGATGCAACAGGAATTTCTCGAGTTCGTCAATCCGTTCGCGAGATATGGGAGTTTGAAGTTAAGGAATGGTTGAGAAACCATCAAAATTTTAGCAATTCTGATGCTAGAAACGAATAACTGGAATGGCCTAGGGTAAAGATACACACACCATTGTAATCGCGCGAGTTTCTACTTTCAGATGCAACAAGAATTTCTCGAGTTCGTCAATCCGTTCGCGAGATATGGGAGTTTGAACTTAAGGAATGGTTGCGAAACCATCAATATTTTCGCAAGTCTGATACTCGAAACCAATAACTACAATGGCCTAGGGGAAAAATACACATACCGTTGTAAACGGGCAGGCTTCTACTTTCAAATGCAACAGGAATTTCTCGAGTTCGACAATCCGTTCGCGAGATATGGGAGTTTGAAGTTAAGGAAAGGTTGAGAAACCCTCAAAATTTTAGCAAGTCTGATACTCGAAACCAATAACTACAAAGGCCTAGGGGAAAAATACACACATCGTTGTAATCGGGCGAGTTTCTACTTTCAGATGCAACAGGAATTTCTCGAGTTCGTGAATCCGTTCGCGAGATATGGGAGTTTGAAGTTAAGGAAAGGTTGAGAAACCAACAAAATTTTAGCAAGTCTGATACTCGAAACCAATAACTACAAAGGCCTAGGGGAAAAATACACACATCGTTGTAATCGAGCGAGTTTCTACTTTCAGATGCAACAGGAATTTCTCGAGTTCGTCAATCCGTTCGCGAGATATGGGAGTTTGAAATTAAGGAATGGTTGAGAAACCATCAAAATTTTCACTGTTCTGATGCTAGAAACGAATAACTGGAATGGCCTAGGGGAAAAGTACACACACCATTCTAATCGGGCGAGTGTCTACTTTCAGATTCAACAGAAATTTCACGAATTCGTCAATCCGTTCGCGAGATATGGGTGTTTGAAGTTAAGGAATAGTTGAGAAACAATCAAAATTTTCGAACGTCTGATACTCGAAACCAATAACTACAAAGGCCTAGGGGAAAAATACACATACCGTTGTAATCGGGCGAGTTTCTACTTTCTCATGCAACAGGAATTTCTCGAGTTCGTCAATCCGTTCGCGAGATATGGAAGTGTGAAGTTACGGAATGGTTGAGAAACCATCAAAATTTTCGCAAGTCTGATAATCGAAACCAATAGCTGGAATGGTCTAGGGGAAAAGTACACACACCGTTGTAATTGCAAGAGTTTCTACTTTCAGATGCAACAGGAATTTCTCGAGTTCGTCAATCCGTTCGCGAGATATGGGAGTTTGAAGTTAAGGAATGCTTGAGAAACCATCAAAATTTTCGAAAGTCTAATACTCGAAACCAATAACTACAAAGGCCTAGGGGTAAAATACACACACCATTGTAATCGGGCGAGTTTTCTACTTTCAGATGCAACAGGAATTTCTCGAGTTCGTCAATCCGTTCGCGAGATATGGGAGTTTGAAGTTAAGGAAAGGTTGAGAAACCATCAAAATTTTAGCAAGTCTGATACTCGAAACCAATAACTACAAAGGCCTAGGGGAAAAATACACACATCGTTGTAATCGGGCGAGTTTCTACTTTCAGATGCAACAGGAATTTCTCGAGTTCGTCAATCCGTTCGCGAGATATGGGAGTTTGAAGTTAAGGAATGGTTGAGAAACCATCAAAGTTTTCGCAAGTCTGATACTCGAAACCAATAACTACAATGGCCTAGGGGAAAAATACGTATACCGCTGTAATCGGGCGAGTTTCTACTTTCAGATGCAACAGGAATTTCTCGAGTTCGTCAATCCGTTCGCGAGATATGGGAGTTTGAAGTTAAGGAATGGTTGAGAAACCATCAAAATTTTCACTGTTCTGATACTCGAAACCAATAACTGGAATAGCCTAGGGGAAAAGTACATACACCATTGTAATCGGGCGAGTTTTCTACTTTCAGATGCAACAGGAATTTCTCGAGTTCGTCAATCCGTTCGCGATGTATGGGAGTTGTAAGCTAAGGAATGGTTTAGAAACCATCAAAATTTTCGCAAGTCTGATATTCGAAACCATTAACTACAATGGCCTAGGGGAAAAATACACATATCGTTGTAATCGGGCGAGTTTCTGCTTTCAGAAGCAACAGGAATTTCTCGAGTTCGTCAATCCGTTCGCGAGATATGGGAGTTTGAAGTTAAGGAAAGGTTGAGAAACCATCAAAATTTTCGCAATTATGATGCTAGGAACGAATAACTAGAATGGCTTAGGGCATAAATATTCATACCGTTGTAATCGGGCGAGTTTCTGCTTTCAGATGCAACACGAATTTCTCGAGTTAGTCAATCCGTTCGCGAGATATGGGAGTTTGAAGTTAAGGAATGGTTGAGAAACCATCAAAATTTTCGCAATTCTGATGCTAGAAACGAATAACTGGAATGGCCTAGGGGAAAGATACACACACCATTGTAATCGGGCGAGATTCTGCTTTCAGATGCAACAGGAATTTCTCGAGTTCGTCAATCCGTTCGCGAGATATGGGAGTTTGATGTTAAGGAATGGTTGAGAAACCATCAAAATTTTCGCAATTCTGATGCTAGAAACGAATAACTGGAATGGCCTAGGGTAAAGATACGCACACCATTGTAATCGCGCGAGTTTCTACTTTCAGATGCAACAAGAATTTCTCGAGTTCGTCAATCCGTTCGCGAGATATGGGAGTTTGAACTTAAGGAATAGTTGAGAAACAATCAAAATTTTCGCAAGTCTGATACTCGAAACCAATGACTACAATGGCCCAGGGGAAAAACACACATACCGTTGTAATTGGGAGAGTTTCTACTTTCAGATGCAACAGGAATTTCTCGAGTTCGTCAATCCGTTCGCGAGATATGGGAGTTTGAAGTTAAGGAATGCTTGAGAAACCATCAAAATTTTCGAAAGTCTGATACTCGAAACCAATAACTACAAAGGCCTAGGGGAAAAATACACATACCGTTGTAATCGGGCGAGTTTCTACTTTCTCATGCAACAGGAATTTCTCGAGTTCGTCAATCCGTTCGCGAGATATGGAAGTGTGAAGTTACGGAATGGTTGAGAAACCATCAAAATTTTCGCAAGTCTGATAATCGAAACCAATAGCTGGAATGGTCTAGGGGAAAAGTACACACACCGTTGTAATTGCAAGAGTTTCTACTTTCAGATGCAACAGGAATTTCTCGAGTTCGTCAATCCGTTCGCGAGATATGGGAGTTTGAAGTTAAGGAATGCTTGAGAAACCATCAAAATTTTCGAAAGTCTAATACTCG
This sequence comes from Ptiloglossa arizonensis, assembly GCF_051014685.1. Lineage (NCBI taxonomy): Eukaryota > Metazoa > Arthropoda > Insecta > Hymenoptera > Colletidae > Ptiloglossa > Ptiloglossa arizonensis. The sequence continues at coordinate 625,638 of NW_027478391.1, forward strand.
AAACCAATAACTACAAAGGCCTAGGGGAAAAATACACACACCGTTGTACTCGGGCGAGTTTCTACTTTCAGATGCAATAGGAATTTCTCAAGTTCGTCATTCCGTTCGCGAGATATGGGAGTTTGAAGTTAAGGAATGGTTGAGAAACCATCGAAATTTTCGCAATTCTGATGCTAGAAACGAATAACGGGAATGGCCTAGGGGAAAAGTACACACACCATTCTAATCGGGCGAGTGTCTACTTTCAGATTCAACTGGAATTTCTGGAGTTCGTCAATCCGTTCGCGAGATATGGGAGTTTGAAGTTAAGGAATGGTTGAGAAACCATCGAAATTTTCGCAATTCTGATACTCGAAACCAATAACTGGAATGGCCTAGGGGAAAAGTACACACACCATTGTAATCGGGCGAGTTTCTACTTTCAGATGCAACAGGAATTTCTCGAGTTCGTCAATCCGTTCGCGAGATATGGGAGTTTGAAGTAAAGGAATGCTTGAGAAACCATCAAAATTTTCGAAAGTCTGATACTCGAAACCAATAACTACAAAGGCCTAGGGGAAAAATACACACACCGTTGTAATCGGGCGAGTTTCTACTTTCACATGCAACAGGAATTTCTCGAGTTCGGCAATCCGTTCGGAAGATATGGGAGGTTGAAGTTAAGGAATGGTTGCGAAACCATCAAAATTTTCGCTGGTCTGATACTCGAAACCAATAACTGGAATGGCCTAGGGGAAAAGTACATACACCATTGTACTCGGGCGGGTTTCTACTTTCGGATGCAACAGAAATTTCTCGAGTTCGTCAATCCGTTCGCGAGATATGGGAGTTTGAAATTATGGAATGATTGAGAAACCATCAAAATTTTCGCTGGTCTGATACTCGAAACCAATAACTGGAATGGCCTAGGGGAAAAATACACATACCGTTGTAATCGGGCGAGTTTCTACTTTCTCATGCAACAGGAATTTCTCGAGTTCGTCAATCCGTTCGCGAGATATGGAAGTGTGAAGTTACGGAATGGTTGAGAAACCATCAAAATTTTCGCAAGTCTGATAATCGAAACCAATAGCTGGAATGGTCTAGGGGAAAAGTACACACACCGTTGTAATTGCAAGAGTTTCTACTTTCAGATGCAACAGGAATTTCTCGAGTTCGTCAATCCGTTCGCGAGATATGGGAGTTTGAAGTTAAGGAATGGTTGAGAAACTATCAAAATTTTCGCAAGTCTGATACTCGAAACCAATAACTACAAAGGCCTAGGTGAAAAACGCACATATCTTTGTAATCGGGCGAGTTTCTACTTTCAGATGCAACAGGAATTTCTCGAGTTCGTCTATCCGTTCGCGAGATATGGGAGTTTAAAGTTAAGGAATGCTTGAGAAACCATCAAAATTTTCGAAAGTCTGATACTCGAAACCAATAACTACAAAGGCCTAGGGGAAAAATACACATACCGTTGTAATCGGGCGAGTTTCTACTTTCTCATGCAACAGGAATTTCTCGAGTTCGTCAATCCGTTCGCGAGATATGGAAGTGTGAAGTTACGGAATGGTTGAGAAACCATCAAAATTTTCGCAAGTCTGATAATCGAAACCAATAGCTGGAATGGTCTAGAGGAAAAGTACACACACCGTTGTAATTGCGAGAGTTTCTACTTTCAGATGCAACAGGAATTTCTCGAGTTCGTCAATCCGTTCGCGAGATATGGGAGTTTGAAGTTAAGGAATGCTTGAGAAACCATCAAAATTTTCGCTGGTCTGATACTCGAAACCAATAACTGGAATGGCCTAGGGGAAAAGTACATACACCATTGTAATCGGTCGGGTTTCTACTTTCAGATGCAACAGAAATTTCTCGAGTTCGTCAATCCGTTCGCGAGATATGGGAGTTTGAAATTATGGAATGATTGAGAAACCATCAAAATTTTCGCTGGTCTGATACTCGAAACCAATAACTGGAATGGCCTAGGGGAAAAGTGCAGACACCATTGTAATCGGGCGAGTTTCTACTTTCAGATGCAACAGGAATTTCTCGAGTTCGTCAATCCGTTCGCGAGATATGGGAGTTTGAATTTAAGGAATGGTTGAGGAACCATCAAACTTTTCGCAAGTCTGATACTCGAAACCAATAACTACAAAGGCCTAGGGGGAAAATACACATACCTTTGTAATCGGCCGTGTTTCCACTTTCAGATGCAACAGGAATTTCTCGAGTTCGTCAATCCGTTCGCGAGATATGGGAGTTTGAAGTTAAGGAATGGTTGAGAAACCATCAAAATTTTCGCAATTCTGATGCTAGAAACGAATAACTGGAATGGCCTAGGGGAAAAGTACACACACCATTGTAATAGGGCGAGTTTCTACTTTCAGATGCAACAGGAATTTCTCGAGTTCGTCAATCCGTTCGCGAGATATGGGAGTTTGAATTTAAGGAATGGTTGAGGAACCATCAAACTTTTCGCAAGTCTGATACTCGAAACCTATAACTACCAAGGCCTAGGGGAAAAATACACATACCTTTGTAATCGGGCGGGTTTCCTCTCTCAGATGCAACAGGAATTTCTCGAGTTCGTCAATCCGATCGCGAGAAATGGGAGTTTGAAGTTACGAAATGGTTGAGAAACTATCAAAATTTTCGCAAGTCTGATACTCGAAACCAATAACTACAGTGGCCTAGGGGAAAAGTACACACACCATTATAATCGGGAGAGTTTCTACTTTCAGATGCAATAGGAATTTCTCGTGTTCGTCAATCCGTTCGCGAGATATGGGAGTTTGAATTTAAGGAATGGTTGAGGAACCATCAAAATTTTCGCAAGTCTGGTACTCGAAACCAATAACTACAATGGCCTAGGGGGAAAATACACATACCTTTGTAATCGGGCCAGTTTCCACTTTCAGATGCAACAGGAATTTCTAGAGTTCGTCAATCCGTTCGCGAGAAATGGGAGTTTGAAGTTAATGAATGGTTGAGAAACCATCGAAATTTTCGCAATTCTGATGCTAGAGACGAATAACTGGAATGGCCTAGCGGAAAAGTACACACACCATTCAAATCGGGCGAGTGTCTACTTTCAGATGCAACAGGAATTGCTGGAGTTCGTCAATCCGTTCGCGAGATATGGGAGTTTGAAGTTAAGGAATGGTTGAGAAACCATCAAAATTTTCGCAAGTCTGATACTCGAAACCAATAACTACAAAGGCCTAGGGGGAAAATACACATACCTTTGTAATCGGCCGAGTTCCTACTTTCAGATGCAACAGGAATTTCTCGAGTTTGTCAATCCATTCGCGAGATATGGAGTTTGAAGTTAAGGAATGGTTGAGAAACCATCAAAATTTTCGCAATTCTGACGCTAGAAACCAATAACTACAATGGCCTAGGGGAAAATACACATACTGTTGTAATCGGGCGAGTTTCTGCTTTCAGATGCAACCGGTATTTCTCGATTTCGTCAATCCGTTCGCGAGATATGGGAGTTTGAAGTTAAGGAATGCTTGAGAAACCATCAAAATTTTCGGTGGTCTGATACTCGAAACCAATAACTGGAATGGCCTAGAGGAAAAGTACACACACCGTTGTAATCGGGCGAGTTTCTACTTTCAGATGCAACAGGAATTTCTCGAGTTCGTCAATCCGTTCGCGAGATATGGGAGTTTGAAATTAAGGAATGGTTGAGAAACCATCAAAATTTTCGCAAGTCTGATACTCGAAACCAATAACTACCAAGGCCTAGGGGAAAAATACACATACCTTTGTAATCGGGCGGGTTTCCACTCTCAGATGCAACAGGAATTTCTCGAGTTCGTCAATCCGATCGCGAGAAATGGGAGTTTGAAGTTACGAAATGGTTGAGAAACTATCAAAATTTTCGCAAGTCTGATACTCGAAACCAATAACTACAATGGCCTAGGGGAAAAGTACACACACCATTGTAATCGGGAGAGTTTCTACTTTCAGATGCAACAGGAATTTCTCGTGTTCGTCAATCCGTTCGCGATATATGGGAGTTTGAATTTAAGGAATGGTTGAGGAACCATCAAAATTTTCGCAAGTCTGGTACTCGAAACCAATAACTACAATGGCCTAGGGGGAAAATACACATACCTTTGTAATCGGGCCAGTTTCCACTTTCAGATGCAAAAGGAATTTCTAGAGTTCGTCAATCCGTTTGCGAGAAATGGGAGTTTGAAGTTAATGAATGGTTGAGAAACCATCGAAATTTTCGCAAATCTGATGCTAGAAAGGAATAACTGGAATGGCCTAGGGGAAAAGTATACACACCATTAAAATCGGGCGAGTGTCTACTTTCAGATGCAACAGGAATTGCTGGATTTCGTCAATCCGTTCGCGAGATATGGGAGTTTGAAGTTAAGGAATGGTTGAGAAACCATCAAAATTTTCGCAAGTCTGATTCTCGAAACCAATAACTACAATGGCCTAGGGGAAAAATACACAGACCATTGTAATCGGGCGTGTTTCTGCTTTCAGATGCAGTAGGAAATTCTCGAGTTCATCAATCCGTTCGCGAGATATGGTAGTTTGAAGTTAAGGAATGGTTGAAGAACCATCAAAATTTTCGCAAGTCTGATACTCGAAACCAATAACTATAATGGCCTAGGGGAAAAATACACATACCGTTGTAATCGGGCGAGTTTCTGCTTTCAGATGCAACAGGAATTTCTCGAGTTCGTCAATACGTTCGCGAGATATGGGAGTTTGAAGTTAAGGAATGCTTGAGAAACCATCAAAATCTTAGCTGGTCTGATACTCGAAACCAATAACTGGAATGGTCTGGGGGTAAAGTACACAGACCATTGTAATCGGGCGTGTTTCTGCTTTCAGATGCAGTAGGAAATTCTCGAGTTCATCAATCCGTTCGCGAGATATGGTAGTTTGAAGTTAAGGAATGGTTGAAAAACCATCAAAATTTTCGCAAGTCTGATACTCGAAACCAATAACTATAATGGCCTAGGGGAAAAATACACATACCGTTGTAATCAGGCGAGTTTCTGCTTTCAGATGCAACAGGAATTTCTCGAGTTCGTCAATACGTTCGCGAGGTATGGGAGTTTGAAGTTAAGGAATGCTTGAGAAACCGTCAAAATTATCGCAAGTCTGATACTCGAAACCAATAACTACAAAGGCCTAGGGGAAAAATACACGTACCTTTGTAATCTGCGAGTCTCTGCTTTCAGATGAAATAGGAAATTCTCGAGTTCGTCTATCCGTTCGCGAGATATGGGAGTTTGAAGTTAATGAATGGTTTGGAAACCATCAAAATCTTCGCCGGTCTGATACTCGAAACCAATAACTGGAATGGCCTAGGGGTAAAGTACACAGACCACTGTAATCGGGCGAGTTTCTACTTTCAGATAAAATAGGAATTTCTCGAGTTCGTCAATGCGTTCGCGAGATATGGGAGTTTGAATTTAAGGAATGGTTGATAAATCATCAAAATTATCGCATGTCTGATACTCGAATCCAATAACAACTATGGCGTAGGGCAAAAATACACATACCGTTGCAATCGGACGAGTTTCTGCTTTCAGATGCAATAGGAAATTCTCGAGTTCTTCAATCCGTTCGCGAGATATGGAAGTTTGAAGTTAAGGAATGATTGAGAAATCATCAAAATTTTCGCAAGTCTGATACTCGAAACCAATAACTGGTATGGCCTAGGGGAAAAGTACACACATCATTGTAATCGTACGACTTTCTACTTTCAAATGCAACAGGAATTTCTCCAGTTCCTCATTCCGTTCGCGAGATATGGGAGTTTGAAGTTAAGGAATGGTTGAAAAACCATCAAAATTTTCGCAAGTCTGATACTCGAAACCAATAACTATAATGGCCTAGGGGAAAAATACACATACCGTTGTAATCGGGCGAGTTTCTGCTTTCAGATGCAACAGGAGTTTCTCGAGTTCGTCAATACGTTCGCGAGATATGGGAGTTTGAAGTTAAGGAATGCTTGAGAAACCATCAAAATTTTCGCAAGTCTGATACTTGAAACCAATAACTACAAAGGCATAGGGGAAAAATGCACATACCTTTGTAATCGGGCGAGTTTCCATTTTCAGATGCAACAGGAATTTCTCGAGTTCGTCATTCCGTTCGCGAGATATGGGAGTTTGAAGTTAAGGAATGCTTGAGAAACCATCAAAATTTTCGCAAGTCTGATACCCGAAACCAATAACTACTATGGCCTAGGGCAAAAATGCACATACCTTTGTAATCGGGCGAGTTTCCACTTTCAGATGCAACACGAATTTCTCGAGTTCGTCATTCCGTTCGCTAGATATGGGAGTTTGAAGTTAAGGGATGCTTGAGAAACCATCAAAATTTTCGCAAGTCTGATACTCGAAACCAATAACTACTATGGCCTAGGGCGAAAATGCACATACCTTTGTAATCGGGCGTGTTTCCACTTTCAGATGCAACACGAATTTTTCGAGGTCGTCATTCCGTTCGCGAGATATGGGAGTTTGAAGTTAAGGAATGCTTGAGAAACCATCAAAATTTTCGCAAGTCTGATACTCGAAACAAATAACTACTATGGCCTAGGGCAAAAATGCACATACCTTTGTAATCGGGCGAGTTTCCACTTTCAGATGCAACAGGAATTTCTCGAGTTCGTCATTCCGTTCGCGAGATATGGGAGTTTGAAGTTAACGAACGGTTGAGAAACCATCAAAATTTTCGCAATTCTGATACTCGAAACCAAAAACTACTATGGCCTAGGGGAAAAATACACGTACCGTTGTAATCGGGCGTGTTTCTGCTTTCAGATGCAATAGGAAATTCTCGGGTTCGTCAATCCGTTCGCGAGATATGGGAGTTTGAAGTTAAGGAATGCTTGAGAAACCATCAAAATTTTCGCAAGTCTGATGCTAGAAACCAATAACTACAATGGCCTAGGGGAAAAATACACATACCGTTGAAATCGGGCGCGTTTCTGCTTTCAGATGCAACAGGAATTTCTCGAGTTCGTCAATCCGTTCGCGCGATATGGGAGTTTGAAGTTAAGGAATGCCTGAGAAACAATCAAAATTTTCGCAAATCTGATACTCGAAACCAATAACTACAAAGGCATAGGGGAAAAATGCACATACCTTTGTAACCGGGCGAGTTTCCACTTTCAGATGCAGCAGGAATTTCTCGAGTTCGTCGATCCGTTCGCGAGATATGGGAGTTTGAAGTTAAGGAATGCTTGAGAAACAATCACTATTTTGGCAAGTCTGATACTCGAAACCAATAACTACTATGGCCTAGGTCAAAAATACACGCACCTTTATAATCGGCCGAGTTTCCACCTTCAGATGCAACAGGAATTTCTCGAGTTCGACATTCCGTTCGCGAGATATGGGAGTTTGAAGTTAAGGAATGGTTGAGAAACCATCAAAATTTTCGCAATTCTGATGCTAGAAACCAATAACTACAATGGCCTAGGGGAAAAATACACATACCGTTGAAATCGGGCGAGTTTCTGCTTTCAGGTGCAACAGGAATTTCTCGAGTTCGTCATTCCGTTCGCGAGATATGGGAGTTTGAAGTTAAGGAATGCTTGAGAAACCATCAAAATTTTCGCAAGTCTGATACCCGAAACCAATAACTACTATCTCCTAGGGCAAAAATGCACATACCTTTGTAATCGGGCGAGTTTCCACTTTCAGATGCAACACGAATTTCTCGAGGTCGTCATTCCGTTCGCGAGATATGGGAGTTTGAAGTTAAGGAATGCTTGAGAAACCATCACAATTTTCGCAAGTCTGATACTCGAAAACAATAACTACTATGGCCTAGGGGAAAAATACACGTACCGTTGTAATCGGGCGAGTTTCTGCTTTCAGATGCAATAGGAAATTCTCGGGTTCGTCAATCCGTTCGCGAGATATGGGAGTTTGAAGTTAAGGAATGGTTGAGAAACCATCACCATTTTCGCAAGTCTGATACTCGAAACCAATATCTACTATGGCCTAGGGCAAAAATACACACACCATTGTAATCGGGCGAGTTTCTACTTTCAGATACAACAGGAATTTCTCGAGTTCGTCGATCCGTTCGCGAGATATGGGAGTTTGAAATTAAGGAATGGTTGAGAAACCATCAAAATCTTAGCTGGTCTGATACACGAAACCAATAACTGGAATGGTCTAAGGGTAAAGTACACAAACCATTGTAATTGTGGGAGTTTCTACTTTCAGATGCAACAGGAATTTCTCGAGTTCGTCATTCCGTTCGCGAGATATGGGAGTTTGAAGTTAAGGAATGCTTGAGAAACCATCACAATTTTCGCAAGTCTGATACTAGAAAACAATAACTACTATGGCCTAGGGGAAAAATACACGTACCGTTGTAATCGGGCGAGTTTCTGCTTTCAGATGCAATAGGAAATTCTCGGGTTCGTCAACCCGTTCGCGAGATATGGGAGTTTGAAGTTAAGGAATGCTTGAGAAACCATCAAAATTTTCGCAAGTCTGATACCCGAAACCAATAACTACTATGGCCTAGGGCAAAAATGCACGCACCTTTATAATCGGCCGAGTTTCCACTTTCAGATGCAACAGGAATTTCTCGAGTTCGACATTCCGTTCGCGAGATATGGGAGTTTGAAGTTAAGGAATGGTTGAGAAACCATCAAAATTTTCGCAATTCTGATGCTAGAAACCAATAACTACAATGGCCTAGGGGAAAAATACACATACCGTTGAAATCGGGCGAGTTTCTGCTTTCAGGTGCAACAGGAATTTCTCGAGTTCGTCAATCCGTTCGCGCGATATGGGAGTTCGAAGTTAAGGAATGCCTGAGGAACCATCAAAATTTTCGCAAATCTGATACTCGAAACCAATAACTACAAAGGCATAGGGGAAAAATGCACATACCTTTGTAATCGGGCGAGTTTCTACTTTCAGATACAACAGGAATTTCTCGAGTTCGTCGATGCGTTCGCGAGATATGGGAGTTTGAAGTTAAGGAATGGTTGAGAAACCATCAAAATTTTCGCAATTCTGATGCTAGAAACCAATAACTACAATGGCCTAGGGGAAAAATACACACACCGTTGTAATTGTGGGAGTTTCTACTCTCAGATGCAACAGGAATTTCTCGAGTTCGTGTTTCCGTTCGCGAGATATGGGAGTTTGAAGTTAAGGAATGCTTGAGAAACCATCAAAATTTTCGCAAGTCTGATACCCGAAACCAATAACTACTATCTCCTAGGGCAAAAATGCACATATCTTTGTAATCGGGCGAGTTTCCACTTTCAGATGCAACACGAATTTCTCGAGGTCGTCATTCCGTTCGCGAGATATGGGAGTTTGAAGTTAAGGAATGCTTGAGAAACCATCACAATTTTCGCAAGTCTGATACTCGAAAACAATAACTACTATGGCCTAGGGGAAAAATACACGTACCGTTGTAATCGGACGAGTTTCTGCTTTCAGATGCAATAGGAAATTCTCGGGTTCGTCAATCCGTTCGCGAGATATGGGAGTTTGAAGTTAAGGAATGGTTGAGAAACCATCACCATTTTCGCAAGTCTGATACTCGAAACCAATATCTACTATGGCCTAGGGCAAAAATACACACACCATTGTAATCGGGCGAGTTTCTACTTTCAGATACAACAGGAATTTCTCGAGTTCGTCGATCCGTTCGCGAGATATGGGAGTTTGAAATTAAGGAATGGTTGAGAAACCATCAAAATCTTAGCTGGTCTGATACACGAAACCAATAACTGGAATGGTCTAAGGGTAAAGTACACAAACCATTGTAATTGCGGGAGTTTCTACTTTCAGATGCAACAGGAATTTCTCGAGTTCGTCATTCCGTTCGCGAGATATGGGAGTTTGAAGTTAAGGAATGCTTCAGAAACCATCACAATTTTCGCAAGTCTGATACTAGAAAACAATAGCTACTATGGCCTAGGGGAAAAATACACGTACCGTTGTAATCGGGCGAGTTTCTGCTTTCAGATGCAATAGGAAATTCTCGGGTTCGTCAATCCGTTCGCGAGATATGGGAGTTTGAAGTTAAGGAATGCTTGAGAAACCATCAAAATTTTCGCAAGTCTGATACCCGAAACCAATAACTACTATGGCCTAGGGCAAAAATGCACGCACCTTTATAATCGGCCGAGTTTCCACTTTCAGATGCAACAGGAATTTCTCGAGTTCGACATTCCGTTCGCGAGATATGGGAGTTTGAAGTTAAGGAATGGTTGAGAAACCATCAAAATTTTCGCAATTCTGATGCTAGAAACCAATAACTACAATGGCCTAGGGGAAAAATACACACACCGTTGAAATCGGGCGAGTTTCTGCTTTCAGGTGCAACAGGAATTTCTCGAGTTCGTCAATCCGTTCGCGCGATATGGGAGTTCGAAGTTAAGGAATGCCTGAGGAACCATCAAAATTTTCGCAAATCTGATACTCGAAACCAATAACTACAAAGGCATAGGGGAAAAATGCACATACCTTTGTAATCGGGCGAGTTTCTACTTTCAGATACAACAGGAATTTCTCGAGTTCGTCGATGCGTTCGCGAGATATGGGAGTTTGAAGTTAAGGAATGGTTGAGAAACCATCAAAATTTTCGCAATTCTGATGCTAGAAACCAATAACTACAATGGCCTAGGGGAAAAATACACACACCGTTGTAATTGTGGGAGTTTCTACTTTCAGATGCAACAGGAATTTCTCGAGTTCGTGTTTCCGTTCGCGAGATATGGGAGTTTGAAGTTAAGGAATGCTTGAGAAACCATCAAAATTTTCGCAAGTCTGATACCCGAAACCAATAACTACTATGGCCTAGGGCAAAAATGCACATACCTTTGTAACCGGGCGAGTTTCCACTTTCAGATGCAGCAGGAATTTCTCGAGTTAGTCATTCCGTTCGCGAGATATGGGAGTTTGAAGTTAAGGAATGCTTGAGAAACCATCAAAATTTTCGCAAGTCTGATACCCGAAACCAATAACTACTATGGCCTAGGGCAAAAATGCACATACATTTGTAACCGGGCGAGTTTCCACTTCCAGATGCAGCAGGAATTTCTCGAGTTAGTCATTCCGTTCGCGAGATATGGGAGTTTGAAGTTAAGGAATGCTTGAGAAACCATCACTATTTTCGCAAGTCTGATACTCGAAACCAATAACTACTATGGCCTAGGTCAAAAATACACGCACCTTTATAATCGGCCGAGTTTCCACCTTCAGATGCAACAGGAATTTCTCGAGTTAGACATTCCGTTCGCGAGATATGGGAGTTTGAAGTTAAGGAATGGTTGAGAAACCATCAAAATTTTCGCAATTCTGATGCTAGAAACCAATAACTACAATGGCCTAGGGGAAAAATACACATACCGTTGAAATCGGGCGAGTTTCTGCTTTCAGGTGCAACAGGAATTTCTCGAGTTCGTCATTCCGTTCGCGAGATATGGGAGTTTGAAGTTAAGGAATGCTTGAGAAACCATCAAAATTTTCGCAAGTCTGATACCCGAAACCAATAACTACTATGGCCTAGGGCAAAAATGCACATACCTTTGTAACCGGACGAGTTTCCACTTTCAGATGCAGCAGGAATTTCTCGAGTTAGTCATTCCGTTCGCGAGATATGGGAGTTTGAAGTTAAGGAATGCTTGAGAAACCATCAAAATTTTCGCAAGTCTGATACCCGAAACCAATATCTACTATGGCCTAGGGCAAAAATGCACATACATTTGTAATCGGGCGAGTTTCCACTTTCAGATGCAACACGAATTTCTCGAGTTCGACATTCCGTTCGCGAGATATGGGAGTTTGAAGTTAAGGGATGCTTGAGAAACCAACAAAATTTTCGCAAGTCTGATACTCGAAACCAATAACTACTATGGCCTATGGCGAAAATGCACATACCTTTGTAATCGGGCGAGTTTCCACTTTCAGATGCAACACGAATTTTTCGAAGTCGTCATTCCGTTCGCGAGATATGGGAGTTTGAAGTTAAGGAATGCTTGAGAAACCATCAAAATTTTCGCAAGTCTGGTACTCGAAACAAATAACTACTATGGCCTAGGGCAAAAATGCACATACCTTTGTAACCGGGCGAGTTTCCACTTTCAGATGCAGCAGGAATTTCTCGAGTTAGTCATTCCGTTCGCGAGATATGGGAGTTTGAAGTTAAGGAATGCTTGAGAAACCATCACTATTTTCGCAAGTCTGATACTCGAAACCAATAACTACTATGGCCTAGGTCAAAAATACACGCACCTTTATAATCGGCCGAGTTTCCACCTTCAGATGCAACAGGAATTTCTCGAGTTAGACATTCCGTTCGCGAGATATGGGAGTTTGAAGTTAAGGAATGGTTGAGAAACCATCAAAATTTTCGCAATTCTGATGCTAGAAACCAATAACTACAATGGCCTAGGGGAAAAATACACATACCGTTGAAATCGGGCGAGTTTCTGCTTTCAGGTGCAACAGGAATTTCTCGAGTTCGTCATTCCGTTCGCGAGATATGGGAGTTTGAAGTTAAGGAATGCTTGAGAAACCATCAAAATTTTCGCAAGTCTGATACCCGAAACCAATAACTACTATGGCCTAGGGCAAAAATGCACATACCTTTGTAACCGGGCGAGTTTCCACTTTCAGATGCAGCAGGAATTTCTCGAGTTAGTCATTCCGTTCGCGAGATATGGGAGTTTGAAGTTAAGGAATGCTTGAGAAACCATCAAAATTTTCGCAAGTCTGATACCCGAAACCAATAACTACTATGGCCTAGGGCAAAAATGCACATACCTTTGTAATCGGGCGAGTTTCCACTTTCAGATGCAACACGAATTTCTCGAGTTCGTCATTCCGTTCGCGAGATATGGGAGTTTGAAGTTAAGGAATGCTTGAGAAACCATCACAATTTTCGCAAGTCTGATACTAGAAAACAATAACTACTATGGCCTAGGGGAAAAATACACGTACCGTTGTAATCGGGCGAGTTTCTGCTTTCAGATGCAATAGGAAATTCTCGGGTTCGTCAATCCGTTCGCGAGATATGGGAGTTTGAAGTTAAGGAATGCTTGAGAAACCATCAAAATTTTCATAATTCTGATGCTAGAAACCAATAACTACAATGGCCTAGGGGAAAAGTACACATACCGTTGAAATCGGGCGTGTTTCTGCTTTCAGGTGCAACAGGAATTTCTCGAGTTCGTCAATCCGTTCGCGCGATATGGGAGTTTGAAGTTAAGGAATGCCTGAGAATCCATCAAAATTTTCGCGAATCTGATACTCGAAACCAATAACTACAAAGGCATAGGGGAAAAATGCACATACCTTTGTAATCGGGCGAGTTTCTACTTTCAGATACAACAGGAATTTCTCGAGTTCGTCGATGCGTTCGCGAGATATGGGAGTTTGATGTTAAGGAATGCTTGAGAAACCATCAAAATTTTCGCAAGTCTGATACCCGAAACCAATAACTACTATGGCCTAGGGCAAAAATGCACATACCTTTGTAATCGGGCGAATTTCCACTTTCAGATGCAACACGAATTTCTCGAGTTCGTCATTCCGTTCGCGAGATATGGGAGTTTGAAGTTAAGGAATGCTTGAGAAACCATCACAATTTTCGCAAGTCTGATACTCGAAAACAATAACTACCATGGCCTAGGGGAAAAATACACGTACCGTTGTAATCGGGCGAGTTTCTGCTTTCAGATGCAATAGGAAATTCTCGGGTTCGTCAATCCGTTCGCGAGATATGGGAGTTTGAAGTTAAGGAATGGTTGAGAAACCATCACCATTTTCGCAAGTCTGATACTCGAAACCAATATCTACTATGGCCTAGGGCAAAAATACACACACCATTGTAATCGGGCGAGTTTCTACTTTCAGATACAACAGGAATTTCTCGAGTTCGTCGATCCGTTCGCGAGATATGGGAGTTTGAAGTTAAGGAATGCTTGAGAAACCATCAAAATTTTCGCAAGTCTGATACCCGAAACCAATAACTACTATGGCCTAGGGCAAAAATGCACGCACCTTTATTATCGGCCGAGTTTCCACTTTCAGATGCAACAGGAATTTCTTGAGTTCGACATTCCGTTCGCGAGATATGGGAGTTTGAAGTTAAGGAATGCCTGAGAAACCATCAAAATTTTCGCAAATCTGATACTCGAAACCAATAACTACAAAGGCATAGGGGAAAAATGCACATACCTTTGTAATCGGGCGAGTTTCTACTTTCAGATACAACAGGAATTTCTCGGGTTCGTCAATCCGTTCGCGAGATATGGGAGTTTGAAGTTAAGGAATGCTTGAGAAACCATCAAAATTTTCGCAAGTCTGATACCCGAAACCAATAACTACTATGGCCTAGGGCAAAAATGCACGCACCTTTATAATCGGCCGAGTTTCCACTTTCAGATGCAACAGGAATTTCTTGAGTTCGACATTCCGTTCGCGAGATATGGGAGTTTGAAGTTAAGGAATGGTTGAGAAACCATCAAAATTTTCGCAATTCTGATGCTAGAAACCAATAACTACAATGGCCTAGGGGAAAAATGCACATACCTTTGTAATCGGGCGAGTTTCTACTATCAGAGACAACAGGAATTTCTCGAGTTCGTCGATGCGTTCGCGAGATATGGGAGTTTGAAGTTAAGGAATGGTTGAGAAACCATCAAAATTTTCGCAATTCTGATGCTAGAAACCAATAACTACAATGGCCTAGGGGAAAAATACACACACCGTTGTAATTGTGGGAGTTTCTACTTTCAGATGCAACAGGAATTTCTCGAGTTCGTCTTTCCGTTCGCGAGATATGGGAGTTTGAAGTTAAGGAATGCTTGAGAAACCATCACAATTTTCGCAAGTCTGATACTAGAAACCAATAACTACAATGGCCTAGGGCAAAAATGCACATACCATTGTAATCGGGCGAGTTTCCACTTTCAGATGCAACAGGAATTCCTCGAGTTCGTCATTCCGTTCGCGAGATATGAGAGTTTGAAGTTAAGGAATGGTAGGGAAACCTTCAAAATTTTCGCTGGTCTGATACTCGAAACCAGTAACTGGAATGGCCTAGGTCAAAAATACACGTACCGTTGTAATCGGGCGTGTTTCTGCTTTCAGATGCAATAGGAAATTCTCGAGTTCGTCAATTCGTTCGCGAGATATGGTAGTTTGAAGTTAAGGAATGGTTGAGAAACCATTAAAATTTTCGCAAGTCTGATACTCGAAACCAATAAATGGTATGGCCTAAGGGAAAATTACACACACCATTGTAAACGTGCGAGTTTCTACTTTCAGATGCAACAGGAATTTCTCGAGTTCGTCATTCAGTTCGCGAGATTTGGGGGTTTGAAGTTAAGGAATGGTTGAGAAACCATCAAAATTTTCGCAAGTCTGATACTCGAAACCAATAACTACAAAGGCATAGGGGAAAAATGCACATACCTTTGTAATCGGGCGAGTTTCCACTTTCAGACGCAACAGGAATTTCTCGAGTTCGTCATTCCGTTCGCGAGATTTGGGAGTTTGAAGTTAAGGAATGCTTGAGAAACCATCAAAATTTTCGCAAGTCTGATACCCGAAACCAATAACTACTATGGCCTAGGGCAAAAATACACGTACCGTTGTAATCGGGCGTGTATCTGCTTTCAGATGCAATAGGAAATTCTCGAGTTCGTCAATACGTTCGCGAGATATTGTAGTTTGAAGTTAAGGAATGGTTGAGAAACCATCAAAATTTTCGCAAGCCTGATACTCGAAACCAATAACTGGTATGTCCTAGGGGAAAAGTACACACACCATTGTAATCGTGCGAGTTTCTACTTTCAGATGCAACAGGAATTTCTCGAGTTCGTCATTCAGTTCGCGAGATTTGGGAGTTTGAAGTTAGGGAATGGTTGAGAAACCATCAAAATTTTCGCAAGTCTGACACTCGAAACCAATAACTACAAAGGCATAGGGGAAAACACACATATCTTTGTAATCGGGCGAGTTTCTACTTTCAGATGCAAAAGGAATTTCTCGAGTTCGTCTATCCGTTCGCGAGAAAGGGGAGTATGAAGTTAAGGAATGGTTGAGAAACCATCAAAATTTTCGCAAGTCTGATCCTCGAAACCAAGAACTACAATGACCTAGGGGAAAAATAACCATACCGTTGTAATAGGGCGAGTTTCTGCTTTCAGATGCAAAAGGAATTTCTCGAGTTCGTCAATCCGTTCGCGAGATAAGGGAGTTTGAAGTTAAGCAATGGTTGAGAACCATCAAAATTTTCGCAAGTCTGACACTCGAAACCAATAACTACAAAGGCATAGGGGAAAACACACATATCTTTGTAATCGGGCGAGTTTCTACTTCCAGATACAACAGGAATTTCACGAGTTCGTCAATGCGTTCGCGAGATATGGGAGTTTGAATTAAGGAATGGTTGAGAAACCATCAACATTTTCGCAATTCTGAGGCTAGAAACGAATAACTGGAATGGCCTAGGGGAGAAGTACATAAACCGTTGTAATCGGGAGAGTTTCTACTTTCAGATGCAACAGGAATTTCTCGAGTTCGTCAATTCGTTCGCGAGATATGGTAGTTTGAAGTTAAGGAATGGTTGAGAAACCATTAAAATTTTCGCAAGCCTGATACTCGAAACCAATAACTGGTATGGCCTAGGGGAAAATTACACACACCATTGTAATCGTGCGAGTTTCTACTTTCAGATGCAACAGGAATTTCTCGAGTTCGTCATTCAGTTCGCGAGATTTGGGGGTTTGAAGTTAAGGAATGGTTGAGAAACCATCAAAATTTTCGCAAGTCTGATACTCGAAACCAATAACTACAAAGGCATAGGGGAAAAATACACATACCCTTGTAATCGGGCGAGTTTCCGCTTTCAGACGCAACAGGAATTTCTCGAGTTCGTCATTCCGTTCGCGAGATTTGGGAGTTTGAAGTTAAGGAATGCTTGAGAAACCATCAAAGTTTTCGCAAGTCTGATACCCGAAACCAATAACTACTATGGCCTAGGGCAAAAATGCACATACCGTCGAAATCGGGCGAGTTTCTGCTTTCAGATGCAATAGGAATTTCTCGAGTTCGTCAATCCGTTCGCGAGATATGGGAGTTTGAAGTTAAGGAATGGTTGAGAAACCATCAAAATTTTCGCTGGTCTGATACTCGAAACCAATAACTGGAATGGCCTAGGGGAAAAGTACACACACCATTGTGATCGGGCGAGTTTCTACTTTCAGATGCAACAGGAATTTCTCGAGTTCGTCAATCCGTTCGCGAGATATGGGAGTTTGAAGTTAAGGAATGGTTGAGAAACCATCAAAATTTTCGCAAGTCTGATACCCGAAACCAATAACTGCAAAGGCCTAGGGGAAAAACACACATATCCTTGTAATCGGGCGAGTTTCTACTTTCAGATGCAACAGGAATTTCTCGAGTTCGTCATTCCGTTCGCGAGATATGGGAGTTTGAAGTTAAGGAATGGTTGAGAAATCATCAAAATTTTCGCATATCTGATACTCGAATCCAATAACAACTCTGGCCTAGGGCAAAAATACATATACCGTTGTAATCGGACGAGTTTCTGCTTTCAGATGCAACACGAATTTCTCGAGTTCGTCATTCCGTTCGTGAGATATGAGAGTTTGAAGTTAAGGAATGGTTGAGAAACCATCAAAATTTTCGCAAGTCTGATACTCGAAACCAATAACTGGTATGGCCTAGGGGAAAAGTACACACACCATTGTAATCGTGCGAGTTTCTGCTTTCAGATGCAACAGGAATTTCTCGAGTTCGTCATTCAGTTCGCGAGATTTGGGAGTTTGAAATTAGGGAATGGTTGAGAAACCATCAAAATTTTCGCAAGTCTGACACTCGAAACCAATAACTACAAAGGCATAGGGGAAAACACACATATCTTTGTAATCGGGCGAGTTTCTACTTTCAGATGCAACAGGAATTTCTCGAGTTCGTCTATCCGTTCGCAAGAAAGGGGAGTTTGGAGTTAAGGAATGGTTGAGAAACCATCAAAATTTTCGCAAGTCTGATACTCGAAACCAATAACTACAATGACCTAGGGGAAAAATACACATACCGTTGTAATAGGGCGAGTTTCTGCTTTCAGATGTAACAGGAATTTCTCGAGTTCGTCAATCCGTTCTCGAGATATGGGAGTTTGAAGTTAAGGAACGGTTGAGAAACCATCAAAATTTTCGCAAGTCTGATACTCGAAACCAATAACTACTATGGCCTAGGGCAAAAATGCACATACCGTCGAAATCGGGCGAGTTTCTGCTTTCAGATGCAACAGGAATTTCTCGAGTTCGTCAATCCGTTCGCGAGATATGGGAGTTTGAAGTTAAGGAATGGTTGAGAAACCATCAAAATTTTCGCTTGTCTGATACTCGAAACCAATAACTACAAAGGCCTAGGGGAAAAATACACGTACCTTTGTAATCGGGCGAGATTCCACATTCAGATGCAACAGGAATTTCTCGAGTTCGTCCATCCGTTCGCGAGATATGGGAGTTTGAAGTCAAGGAATGGTTGAGGAACCATCAAAATTTTCGCTGGTCTGATACTCGAAACCAATAACTGGAATGGCCTAGGGGAAAAGCACACACACCATTGTAATCGGGCGAGTTTCTACTTTCAGATGCAACAGGAATTTCTCGAGTTCGTCAATCCGTTCGCGAGATATGGGAGTTTGAAGTTAAGGAATGGTTGAGAAACCATCAAAATTTTCGCAAGTCTGACACCCGAAACCAATAACTACAAAGGCCTAGGGGAAAAATACACATATCCTTGTAATCGGGCGAGTTTCTACTTTCAGATGCAACAGGAATTTCTCGAGTTCGTCATTCCATTCGCGAGATATGGGAGTTTGAAGTTAAGGAATGGTTGAGAAATCATCAAAACTTTCGCATGTCTGATACTCGAATCCACTAACAACTATGGCCTAGGGCAAAAATACACATACCGTTGTAATCGGACGAGTTTCTGCTTTCAGATGCAACACGAATTTCTCGAGTTCGTCATTCCGTTCGCGAGATATGGGAGTTTGAAGTTAAGGAATGCTTGAGAAACCATCAAAATTTTCGCAAGTCTGATACTCGAAACCAATAACTACTATGGCCTAGGGCAAAAATGCTCATACCTTTGTAATCGGGCGAGTTTCCACTTTCAGATGAACAGGAATTCCTCGAGTTCGTCATTCTGTTCGCGAGGTATGGGAGTTTGAAGTTAAGGAATGGTAGGGAAACCGTCAAAATTTTCGCTGGTCTGATTCTCGAAACCAATAACTGCAATGGCCTAGGTCAAAAATACACGTACCGTTGTAATCGGGCGGGTTTCTGCTTTCAAATGCAATAGGAAATTCTCGAGTTCGTCAATCCGTTCCCGAGATATGGTGGTTTGAAGTTAAGGAATGGTTGAGAAACCAACAAAATTTTCGCAAGTCTGATACTCGAAACCAATAACTGGTATGGCCTAGGGGAAAAGTACACACACCATTGTAATCGTGCGAGTTTCTACTTTCAGATACAACAGGAATTTCTCGAGTTCGTCATTCAGTTCGCGAGATTTGGGAGTTTGAAGTTAGGGAATGGTTGAGAAACCATCAAAATTTTCGCAAGTCTGATACTCGAAACCAATAACTACAAAGGCATAGGGGAAAACACACATATCTTTGTAATCGGGCGTGTTTCTACTTTCAGATGCAACAGGAATTTCTCGAGTTCGTCTATCCGTTCGCGAGAAAGGGGAGTTTGAAGTTAAGGAATGGTTGAGAAACCATCAAAATTTTCGCAAGTCTGATACTCGAAACCAATAACTACAATGACCTAGGGGAAAAATACACATACCATTGTAATAGGGCGAGTTTCTGCTTTCAGATGTAACAGGAATTTCTCGAGGGCGTCAATCCGTTCTCGAGATATGGGAGTTTGAAGTTACGGAACGGTTGAGAAACCATCAAAATTTTCGCAAGTCTGATACTCGAAACCAATAACTACAAAAGCCTAGGGGGAAAACACACATATCCTTGTAATCGGCCGAGTTTCTACTTTCAGATGCAACAGGAATTTCTCGAGTTCGTCTATCCGTTCGCGAGAAAGGTGAGTTTGAAGTTAAGGAATGGTTGAGAAACCATCAAAATTTACGCAATTCTGATGCTAGAAACGAATAACTGGAATGGCCTAGGGGAAAAGTACACAAACCATTGTAATCGGGCGAGTTTCTACTTTCAGATGCAACAGGAATTCCTCGTGTTCGTCAATCCGTTCGCGAGATATGGGAGTTTGAAGTTAAGAAATGCTTGAGAAACCATCAAAATTTTCGCAAGTCTGATACTCGAAACCAATAACTACTATGGCCTAGGGCAAAAATGCACATACCGTCGAAATCGGGCGAGTTTCTGCTTTCAGATGCAACAGGAATTTCTCGAGTTCGTCAATCCGTTCGCGAGATATGGGAGTTTGAAGTTAAGGAATGGTTGAGAAACCATCAAAATTTTCGCTGGTCTGATACTCGAAACCAATAACTGGAATGGCCTAGGGGAAAAATACACGTACCTTTGGAATCGGGCGAGATTCTACTTTAAGATGCAACAGGAATTTCTCGAGTTCGTCAATCCGTTCGCGAGATTAGGGAGTTTGAAGTTAAGGAATGGTTGAGAAACCATCAAAACTTTCGCAAGTCTGATACTCGAAACAAATAACTACAAAGGTCTAGGGGAAAAATGCACATACCTTTGTAATCGGGCGAGTTTCCACTTTCAGATGCAACAGGAATTTCTCGAGTTCGTCATTCCGTTCGCGAGATATGGGAGTTTGAAGTTAAGGAATGGTTGAGAAACCATCAAAATTTTCGCAAGTCTGATACTCGAAACCAATAACTGGTATGGCCTAGGGGAAAAGTACACACACCATTGTAATCGTGCGAGTTTCTACTTTCAGATGCAACAGGAATTTCTCGAGTTCGTCATTCAGTTCGCGAGATTTGGGAGTTTGAAATTAGGGAATGGTTGAGAAACCATCAAAATTTTCACAAGTCTGATACTCGAAACCAATAACTACTATGGCCTAAGGCAAAAATGCTCATACCTTTGTAATCGGGCGAGTTTCCACTTTCAGATGCAACAGGAATTCCTCGAGTTCGTCATTCCGTTCGCGAGATATGGGAGTTTGAAGTTAAGGAATGGTAGGGAAACCTTCAAAATTTTCGCTGGTCTGATAATCGAAACCAATAACTGGAATGGCCTAGGTAAAAAATACACGTACCGTTGCAATCGGGCGTGTTTCTGCTTTCAGATGTAATAGGAAATTCTCGAGTTCGTCAATCCGTTCGCGAGATATGGTAGTTTGAAGTTAAGGAATGGTTGAGAAACCATCAAAATTTTCGCAAGTCTGATACTCGAAACCAATAACTGGTATGGCCTAGGGGAAAGGTACACACACCATTGTAATCGGGCGAGTTTCTCCTTTCAGATGTAACAGGAATTTCTCGAGTTCGTCATTCAGTTCGCGAGATTTAGGAGTTTGAAGTTAAGGAATGGTTGAGAAACCATCAAAATTTTCGCAAGTCTGATACCCGAAACCAATAACTACTATGGCCTAGGGCAAAAATGCACATACCGTCGAAATCGGGCGAGTTTCGGCTTTCAGATGCAATAGGAATTTCTCGAGTTCGTCAATCCGTTCGCGAGATACCTGAGTTTGGAGTTAAGGAATGGTTGAGAAACCTTCAAAATTTTCGTTGGTCTGATACTCGAAACCATTAACTGGAATGGCCTAGGGGAAAAGTACATACACCATTGTAATCGAGGGAGTTTCTACTTTCAGATGCAACAGGAATTTCTCGAGTTCGTCAATCCGTTCGCGAGATTAGGGAGTTTGAAGTGAAGGAATGGTTGAGAAACCATCAAAACTTTCGCAAGTCTGATACTCGAAACAAATAACTACAAAGGTCTAGGGGAAAAATGCACATACCTTTGTAATCGGGCGAGTTTCCAATTTCAGATGCAACAGGAATTTCTCGAGTTCGTCATTCCGTTCGCGAGATATGGGAGTTTGAAGTTAAGGAATGGTTGAGAAACCATCAAAATTTTCGCAAGTCTGATACTCGAAACCAATAACTGGTGTGGCCTAGGGGAAAAGTACACACACCATTGTAATCGTGCGAGTTTCTACTTTCAGATGCAACAGGAATTTCTCGAGTTCGTCATTCAGTTCGCGAGATTTGGGAGTTTGAAATTAGGGAATGGTTGAGAAACCATCAAAATTTTCGCAAGTCTGATACTCGAAACCAATAACTACAAAGGCATAGGGGAAAACACACATATCTTTGTAATAGGGCGAGTTTCTGCTTTCAGATGTAACAGGAACTTCTCGAGTTCGTCAATCCGTTCTCGAGATATGGGAGTTTGAAGTTAAGGAACGGTTGAGAAACCATCAAAATTTTCGCAAGTCTGATACTCGAAACCAATAACTACAAAGGCCTAGGGGGAAAACACACATATCTTTGTAATAGGGCGAGTTTCTGCTTTCAGATGCAACACGAATTTCTCGAGTTCGTCATTCCGTTCGCGAGATATGGGAGTTTGAAGTTAAGGAATGCTTGAGAAACCATCAAAATTTTCGCAAGTCGAATACTCGAAAACAATAACTACTATGGCCTAGGGCAAAAATGCTCATACCTTTGTAATCGGGCGAGTTTCCACTTTCAGATGCAACAGGAAGTTCTCGAGTTCGTCATTCAGTTCGCGAGATTTGGGAGTTTGAAGTTACGGAATGGTTGAGAAACCATCAAAATTTTCGCAAGTCTGATACTCGAAACCAATAACTACAAAGGCATAGGGGAAAAATGCACATACCTTTGTAATCGGGCGAGTTTCCACTTTCAGATGCAACAGGAATTTCTCGAGTTCGTCATTCCGTTCGCGAGATATGGGAGTTTGAAGTTAAGGAATGATTGAGAAACCATCAAAATTTTCGCAAGTCGGATACGCGAAACCAATAACTGGTATGGCCTAGGGGAAAAATACACACACCATAGTAATCGTGCGAATTTCTACTTTCAGATGCAACAGGAATTTCTCGAGTTCGT
The DNA here is from genome assembly GCF_051014685.1 of Ptiloglossa arizonensis. NCBI lineage: Eukaryota > Metazoa > Arthropoda > Insecta > Hymenoptera > Colletidae > Ptiloglossa > Ptiloglossa arizonensis. The sequence goes on from NW_027478391.1 coordinate 648,734, forward strand.
CATTCAGTTCGCGAGATTTGGGAGTTTGAAGTTAAGGAATGGTTGAGAAACCTCCAAAATTTTCGTTGGTCTGATAGTCGAAACCAATAATTGGAATGGCCTAGGGGAAAAGTAAATACACCATTGTAATCGTGCGAGTTTCTACTTTCAGATGCAACAGGAATTTCTCGAGTTCGTCAATCCGTTCGGGAGATGAGGGAGTTTGAAGTTAAGGAATGGTTGAGAAACCATCAAAATTTTCGCTAGTCTGATATTCGAAACCAATAACTACAAAGGCCTAGGGGAAAAATACACGTACCCTTGTAATCGGGCGAGATTCCACATTCAGATGCAACAGGAATTTCTCGAGTTCGTCTATCTGTTCGCGAGATATGGGAGTTTGAAGTTAAGGAATGGTTGAGAAACCATCAAAATTTTCGCTGGTCTGATACCCGAAACCAATAACTACTATGGCCTAGGGCAAAAATACACATAACTTTGTAATCGGGCGAGTTTCCACTTTCAGATGCAACACGAATTTCTCGAGTTCGTCATTCCGTTCGCGAGATATGGGAGTTTGAAGTTAAGGAATGCTTGAGAAAACATCAAAATTTTCGCAAGTCTGATACTCGAAAACAATAACTGGTACGGCCTAGGGGAAAAGCACACACACCATTGTAATCGTGCGAGTTTCTACTTTCAGATGCAACAGGAATTTCTCGAGTTCGTCATTCAGTTCGCGAGATTTGGGAGTTTGAAGTTAGGGAATGGTTGAGAAACCATCAAAATTTTCGCAAGTCTGATACTCGAAACCAATAACTACAAAGGCATAGGGGAAAACACACATATCTTTGTAATCGGTCGAGTTTCTACTTTCAGATGCAACAGGAATTTCTCGAGTTCGTCATTCCGTTCGCGAGATATGGGAGTTTGAAGTTAAGGAATGATTGAGAAATCATCAAAATTTTCGCATGCCTGATACTCGAATCCAATAACAACAATGGCCTAGGGCAAAAATACACATACCGTTGAAATCGGGCGAGTTTCTGCCTTCAGATGCAACAGGAATTTCTCGAGTTCGTCAATCCGTTCGCGCGATATGGGAGTTTGAAGTTAAGGAATGCCTGAGAAACCATCAAAATTTTCGCAGATCTGATACTCGAAACCAATAACTACAAAGGCATAGGGCAAAAATGCACATAACTTTGTAATCGGGCGAGTTTCCACTTTCAGATGCAACAGGCATTCCTCGAGTTCGTCATTCCGTTCGCGAGATATGGGAGTATGAAGTTAAGGAATGGTAGGGAAACCTTCAAAATTTTCGCCGTTCTGATACTCGAAACCAATAACTGGAATGGCCTAGGTCAAAAATACACGTACCGTTGTAATCGGGCGTGTTTCTGCTTTCAGATGCAACAGGAAATTCTCGAGTTCGTCAACCCGTTCGCGAGATATGGTAGTTTGAAGTTAAGGAATGGTTGAGAAACCATCAAAATTTTCGCAAGTCTGATACTCGAAACCAATAACTACAGAGGCATAGGGGAAAAATGCACATAACTTTGTAATCGGGCGAGTTTCCACTTTCAGATGCAATAGGAAATTCTCGAGTTCGTCAATCCGTTCGCGAGATATGGAAGTTTGAAGTTAAGGAATGATTGAGAAACCATCAAAGTTTTCGCAAGTCTGATACTCGAAACCAATAACTGGTATGGCCTAGGGGAAAGGTACACACACCATTGTAATCGTGCGACTTTCTACTTTCAGATGCAACAGGAATTTCTCGAGTTCGTCATTCAGTTCGCGAGATTTGGGAGTTTGAAGTTAAGGAATGGTTGAGAAACCATCAAAATTTTCGCAGGTCTGATACTCGAAACCAATAACTACAAAGGCATAGGGGAAAAATGCACATAACTTTGTAATCGGGCGAGTTTCCACTTTCAGATGCAACAGGAATTTCTCGAGTTCGTCATTCCGTTCGCGAGATATTGGAATTTGAAGTTAAGGAATGCTTGAGAAACCATCAAAATTTTCGCAAGTCTGATACCCGAAACCAATAACTACAAAGGCCTAGGGGAAAAACACTCATACCGTTGAAATAGGGCGAGTTTCTGCTTTCAGATGTAACAGGAATTTCTCGAGTTCGTCAATCCGTTCTCGAGATATGGGAGTTTGAAGTTAAGGAATGCTTGAGAAACCATCAAAATTTTCGCAAGTCGAATACTCGAAAACAATAACTACTATGGCCTAGGGCAAAAATGCTCATACCTTTGTAATCGGGCGAGTTTCCACTTTCAGATGCAACAGGAAGTTCTCGAGTTCGTCATTCAGTTCGCGAGATTTGGGAATTTGAAGTTAAGGAATGGTTGAGAAACCATCAAAATTTTCGCAAGTCTGATACTCGAAACCAATAACTACAAAGGCATAGGGGAAAAATGCACATACCTTTGTAATCGGGCGAGTTTCAACTTTCAGATGCAACAGGAATTTCTCGAGTTCGTCATTCCGTTCGCGAGATATGGGAGTTTGAAGTTAAGGAATGGTTGAGAAACCATCAAAATTTTCGCAAGTCTGATACTCGAAACCAATAACTGGTATGGCCTAGGGGAAAAATACACACACCATTGTAATCGTGCGAATTTCTACTTTCAGATGCAACAGGAATTTCTCGAGTTCGTCATTCAGTTCGCGAGATTTGGGAGTTTGAAGTTAAGGAATGGTTGAGAAACCTCCAAAATTTTCGTTGGTCTGATAGTCGAAACCAATAATTGGAATGGCCTAGGGGAAAAGTAAATACACCATTGTAATCGTGCGAGTTTCTACTTTCAGATGCAACAGGAATTTCTCGAGTTCGTCAATCCGTTCGGGAGATTAGGGAGTTTGAAGTTAAGGAATGGTTGAGAAACCATCAAAATTTTCGCTAGTCTGATACTCGAAACCAATAACTACAAAGGCCTAGGGGAAAAATACACGTACCCTTGTAATCGGGCGAGATTCCACATTCAGATGCAACAGGAATTTCTCGAGTTCGTCTATCTGTTCGCGAGATATGGGAGTTTGAAGTTAAGGAATGGTTGAGAAACCATCAAAATTTTCGCTGGTCTGATACCCGAAACCAATAACTACTATGGCCTAGGGCAAAAATACACATAACTTTGTAATCGGGCGAGTTTCCACTTTCAGATGCAACACGAATTTCTCGAGTTCGTCATTCCGTTCGCGAGATATGGGAGTTTGAAGTTAAGGAATGCTTGAGAAACCATCAAAATTTTCGCAAGTCTGATACTCGAAAACAATAACTGGTACGGCCTAGGGGAAAAGTACACACACCACTGTAATCGTGCGAGTTTCTACTTTCAGACGCAACAGGAATTTCTCGAGTTCGTCATTCAGTTCGCGAGATTTGGGAGTTTGAAGTTAGGGAATGGTTGAGAAACCATCAAAATTTTCGCAAGTCTGATACTCGAAACCAATAACTACAAAGGCATAGGGGAAAACACACATATCTTTGTAATCGGTCGAGTTTCTACTTTCAGATGCAACAGGAATTTCTCGAGTTCGTCATTCCGTTCGCGAGATATGGGAGTTTGAAGTTAAGGAATGCTTGAGAAACCATCAAAATTTTCGCAAGTCTGATACTCGAAACCAATAACTACTATGGCCTAGGGCAAAAATGCTCATACCTTTGTAATCGGGCGAGTTTCCACTTTCAGATGCAACAGGAATTCCTCGAGTTCGTCATTCCGTTCGCGAGATATGGGAGTTTGAAGTTAAGGAATGGTAGGGAAACCTTCAAAATTTTCGCCATTCTGATACTCGAAACCAATAACTGGAATGGCCTAGGTCAAAAATACACGTACCGTTGTATTCGGGCGTGTTTCTGCTTTCAGATGCAACAGGAAATTCTCGAGTTCGTCAACCCGTTCGCGAGATATGGTGGTTTGAAGTTAAGGAATGGTTGAGAAACCATCAAAATTTTCGCAAGTCTGATACTCGAAACCAATAACTACAGAGGCATAGGGGAAAAATGCACATAACTTTGTAATCGGGCGAGTTTCCACTTTCAGATGCAATAGGAAATTCTCGAGTTCGTCAATCCGTTCGCGAGATATGGAAGTTTGAAGTTAAGGAATGATTGAGAAACCATCAAAGTTTTCGCAAGTTTGATACTCGAAACCAATAACTGGTATCGCCTAGGGGAAAGGTACACACACCATTGTAATCGTGCGACTTTCTACTTTCAGATGCAACAGGAATTTCTCGAGTTCGTCATTCAGTTCGCGAGATTTGGGAGTTTGAAGTTAAGGAATGGTTGAGAAACCATCAAAATTTTCGCAAGTCTGATACCCGAAACCAATAACTACAAAGGCCTAGGGGAAAAACACACATATCCTTGTAATCGGGCGAGTATCTACTTTCAGATGCAACAGGAATTTCTCGAGTTCGTCATTCCGTTCGCGAGATATGGGAGTTTGAAGTTAAGGAATGGTTGAGAAATCATCAAAATTTTCGCATGTCTGATACTCGAAACCAATAACTACAATGACCTAGGGGAAAAATACACATACCGTTGTAATAGGGCGAGTTTCTGCTTTCAGATGTAACAGGAATTTCTCGAGGGCGTCAATCCGTTCTCGAGATATGGGAGTTTGAAGTTAAGGAACGGTTGGGAAACCATCAAAATTTTCGCAAGTCTGATACTCGAAACCAATAACTACAAAAGCCTAGGGGGAAAACACACATATCTTTGTAATCGGGCGAATTTCTACATTCAGATGCAACAGGAATTTCTCGAGTTCGTCTATCCGTTCGCGAGAAAGGTGAGTTTGAAGTTAAGGAATGGTTGAGAAACCATCAAAATTTACGCAATTCTGATGCTAGAAACGAATAAATGGAATGGCCTAGGGGAAAAGTACACAAACCATTGTAATCGGGCGAGTTTCTACTTTCAGATGCAACAGGAATTCCTCGTGTTCGTCAATCCGTTCGCGAGATATGGGAGTTTGAAGTTAAGGAATGCTTGAGAAACCATCAAAATTTTCGCAAGTCTGATACTCGAAACCAATAACTACAAAGGCATAGGGGAAAAATGCACATACCTTTGTAATCGGGCGAGTTTCCACTTTCAGATGCAACAGGAATTTCTCGAGTTCGTCATTCCGTTCGCGAGATATGGGAGTTTGAAGTTAAGGAATGGTTGAGAAACCATCAAAATTTTCGCTGGTCTGATACCCGAAACCAATAACTACTATGGCCTAGGGCAAAAATACACATAACTTTGTAATCGGGCGAGTTTCCACTTTCAGATGCAACACGAATTTCTCGAGTTCGTCATTCCGTTCGCGAGATATGGGAGTTTGAAGTTAAGGAATGCTTGAGAAACCATCAAAATTTTCGCAAGTCGAATACTCGAAAACAATAACTACTATGGCCTAGGGCAAAAATGCTCATACCTTTGTAATCGGGCGAGTTTCCACTTTCAGATGCAACAGGAAGTTCTCGAGTTCGTCATTCAGTTCGCGAGATTTGGGAGTTTGAAGTTACGGAATGGTTGAGAAACCATCAAAATTTTCGCAAGTCTGATACTCGAAACCAATAACTACAAAGGCATAGGGGAAAAATGCACATACCTTTGTAATCGGGCGAGTTTCCACTTTCAGATGCAACAGGAATTTCTCGAGTTCGTCATTCCGTTCGCGAGATATGGGAGTTTGAAGTTAAGGAATGGTTGAGAAACCATCAAAATTTTCGCAAGTCGGATACTCGAAACCAATAACTGGTATGGCCTAGGGGAAAAATACACACACCATTGTAATCGTGCGAATTTCTACTTTCAGATGCAACAGGAATTTCTCGAGTTCGTCATTCAGTTCGCGAGATTTGGGAGTTTGAAGTTAAGGAATGGTTGAGAAACCTCCAAAATTTTCGTTGGTCTGATAGTCGAAACCAATAATTGGAATGGCCTAGGGGAAAAGTAAATACACCATTGTAATCGTCCGAGTTTCTACTTTCAGATGCAACAGGAATTTCTCGAGTTCGTCAATCCGTTCGGGAGATCAGGGAGTTTGAAGTTAAGGAATGGTTGAGAAACCATCAAAATTTTCGCTAGTCTGATACTCGAAACCAATAACTACAAAGGCCTAGGGGAAAAATACACGTACCCTTGTAATCGGGCGAGATTCCACATTCAGATGCAACAGGAATTTCTCGAGTTCGTCTATCTGTTCGCGAGATATGGGAGTTTGAAGTTAAGGAATGGTTGAGAAACCATCAAAATTTTCGCTGGTCTGATACCCGAAACCAATAACTACTATGGCCTAGGGCAAAAATACACATAACTTTGTAATCGGGCGAGTTTCCACTTTCAGATGCAACACGAATTTCTCGAGTTCGTCATTCCGTTCGCGAGATATGGGAGTTTGAAGTTAAGGAATGCTTGAGAAACCATCAAAATTTTCGCAAGTCTGATACTCGAAAACAATAACTGGTACGGCCTAGGGGAAAAGCACACACACCATTGTAATCGTGCGAGTTTCTACTTTCAGATGCAACAGGAATTTCTCGAGTTCGTCATTCAGTTCGCGAGATTTGGGAGTTTGAAGTTAGGGAATGGTTGAGAAACCATCAAAATTTTCGCAAGTCTGATACTCGAAACCAATAACTACAAAGGCATAGGGGAAAACACACATATCTTTGTAATCGGTCGAGTTTCTACTTTCAGATGCAAGAGGAATTTCTCGAGTTCGTCATTCCGTTCGCGAGATATGGGAGTTTGAAGTTGAGGAATGATTGAGAAATCATCAAAATTTTCGCATGTCTGGTACTCGAATCCTATAACAACTATGGCCTAGGGCAAAAATACACATACCGTTGAAATCGGGCGAGTTTCTGCCTTCAGATGCAACAGGAATTTCTCGAGTTCGTCAATCCGTTCGCGCGATATGGGAGTTTGAAGTTAAGGAATGCCTGAGAAACCATCAAAATTTTCGCAGATCTGATACTCGAAACCAATAACTACAAAGGCATAGGGCAAAAATGCACATAACTTTGTAATCGGGCGAGTTTCCACTTTCAGATGCAACACGAATTTCTCGAGTTCGTCTTTCCGTTCGCGAGATATGGGAGTTTGAAGTTAAGGAATGCTTGAGAAACCATCAAAATTTTCGCAAGTCTGATACTCGAAACCAATAACTACTATGGCCTAGGGCAAAAATGCTCATACCTTTGTAATCGGGCGAGTTTCCACTTTCAGATGCAACAGGCATTCCTCGAGTTCGTCATTCCGTTCGCGAGATATGGGAGTTTGAAGTTAAGGAATGGTAGGGAAACCTTCAAAATTTTCGCCGTTCTGATACTCGAAACCAATAACTGGAATGGCCTAGGTCAAAAATACACGTACCGTTGTAATCGGGCGTGTTTCTGCTTTCAGATGCAACAGGAAATTCTCGAGTTCGTCAACCCGTTCGCGAGATATGGTAGTTTGAAGTTAAGGAATGGTTGAGAAACCATCAAAATTTTCGCAAGTCTGATACTCGAAACCAATAACTACAGAGGCATAGGGGAAAAATGCACATAACTTTGTAATCGGGCGAGTTTCCACTTTCAGATGCAATAGGAAATTCTCGAGTTCGTCAATCCGTTCGCGAGATATGGAAGTTTGAAGTTAAGGAATGATTGAGAAACCATCAAAGTTTTCGCAAGTCTGATACTCGAAACCAATAACTGGTATGGCCTAGGGGAAAGGTACACACACCATTGTAATCGTGCGACTTTCTACTTTCAGATGCAACAGGAATTTCTCGAGTTCGTTTTTCAGTTCGCGAGATTTGGGAGTTTGAAGTTAAGGAATGGTAGGGAAACCCTCAAAATTTTCGCTGGTCTGATACTCGAAACCAATAACTGGTATGGCCTAGGTCAAAAATACACGTACCGTTGTAATCGGGCGTGTTTCTGCTTTCAGATGCAATAGGAAATTGTCGAGTTCGTCAATCCGGTCGCGAGATATGGTAGCTTGAAGTTAAGGAATGCTTGAGAAACCATCAAAATTTTCGCAAGTCTGATACTCGAAACCAATAACTACTATGGCCTAGGGCAAAAATGCACATAACTTTGTAATCGGGCGAGTTTCCACTTTCAGATGCAACAGGAAAATCTCGAGTTCGTCTGTCGGTTCGCGAGATATGGGAGTTTGAATTTAAGGAATGGTAGGGAAACCCTCAAAATTTTCGCTGGTCTGATACTCGAAACCAATAACTGGTATGGCCTAGGTCAAAAATACACGTACCGTTGTAATCGGGCGTGTTTCTGCTTTCAGATGCAATAGGAAATTCTCGAGTTCGTGAATCCGTTCGCGAGATATGGTAGCTTGAAGTTAAGGAATGCTTGAGAAACCATCAAAATTTTCGCAAGTCTGATACCCGAAACCAATAACTACTATGGCCTAGGGCTAAAATGCACATAACTTTGTAATCGGGCGAGTTTCCACTTTCAGATGCAACACGAATTTCTCGAGTTCGTCATTCCGTTCGCGAGATATGGGAGTTTGAAGTTAAGGAATGCTTGAGAAACCATCAAAATTTTCGCAAGTCTGATACTCGAAACCAATAACTACTATGGCCTAGGGCAAAAATGCTCATACCTTTGTAATCGGGCGAGTTTCCACTTTCAGATGCAACAGGAATTCCTCGAGTTCGTCATTCCGTTCGCGAGGTATGGGAGTTTGAAGTTAAGGAATGGTAGGGAAACCTTCAAAATTTTCGCTGTTCTGATACTCGAAAGCAATAACTGCAATGGCCTAGTTCAAAAATACAGGTACCGTTGTAATCGGGCGTGTTTCTGCTTTCAGATGCAATAGGAAATTCTCGAGTTCGTCAATCCGTTCGCGAGATATGGTAGTTTGAAGTTAAGGAATGGTTGAGAAACCATCAAAATTTTCGCAAGTCTGATACTCGAAAGCAATAACTAGTATGGCCTAGGTCAAAAATACACGTACCGTTGTAATCAGGCGTGTTTCTGCTTTCAGATGCAATAGGAAATTCTCGAGTTCGTCAATCCGTTCGCGAGATATGGTAGCTTGAAGTTAAGGAATTCTTGAGAAACCATCAAAATTTTCGCAAGTCTGATACTCGAAACCAATAACCACTATGGCCTAGGGCAAAAATGCACATACAATCGAAATCGGGCGAGTTTCTACTTTCAGATGCAACAGGAATTTCTCGAGTTCGTCTGTCCGTTCGCGAGATATGGGAGTTTGAAGTTAAGGAATGGTTGAGAAACCATCAAAATTTTCGCAATTCTGATACTCGAAAGCAATAACTGGTATGGCCTAGGTCAAAAATACACGTACCGTTGTAATCAGGCGTGTTTCTGCTTTCAGATGCAATAGGAAATTCTCGAGTTCGTCAATCCGTTCGCGAGATATGGTAGCTTGAAGTTAAGGAATTCTTGAGAAACCAACAAAATTTTCGCAAGTCTGATACCCGAAACCAATAAATACTATGGCCTAGGGCAAAAATGCACATAACTTTGTAATCGGGCGAGTTTCCACTTTCAGATGCAACACGAATTTCTCGAGTTCGTCAATCCGTTCGCGCGATATGGGAGATTGAAGTTAAGGAATGCCTGAGAAACCATCAAAATTTTCGCAGATCTGATACTCGAAACCAATAACTACAAAAGCATAGGGGAAAAATGCACATATCTTTGTAATCGGGCGAGTTTCCACTTTCAGATGCAACACGAATTTCTCGAGTTCGTCATTCCGTTCGCGAGATATGGGAGTTTGAAGTTAAGGAATGCTTGAGAAACCATCAAAATTTTCGCAAGTCTGATACTCGAAACCAATAACTACTATGGCCTAGGGCAAAAATGCACATAACTTTGTAATCGGGCGAGTTTCCACTTTCAGATGCAACACGAATTTCTCGAGTTCGTCATTCCGTTCGCGAGATATGGGAGTTTGAATTTAAGGAATGGTAGGGAAACCCTCAAAATTTTCGCTGGTCTGATACTCGAAACCAATAACTACTGTGGCCTAGGGCAAAAATGCTCATACCTTTGTAATCGGGCGAGTTTCCACTTTCAGATGCAACAGGAATTTCTCGAGTTCGTCATTCCGTTCGCGAGATATGGGAGTTTGAATTTAAGGAATGGTAGGGAAACCCTAAAAATTTTCGCTGGTCTGATACTCGAAACCAATAACTGGTGTGGCCTAGGTCAAAAATACACGTACCGTTGTAATCGGGCGTGTTTCTGCTTTCAGATGCAATAGGAAATTGTCGAGTTCGTCAATCCGTTCGCGAGATATGGTAGCTTGAAGTTAAGGAATGCTTGAGAAACCATCAAAATTTTCGCACGCCTGATACCCGAAACCAATAACTACTATGGCCTAGGGCAAAAATGCACATAACTTTGTAATCGGGCGAGTTTCCACTTTCAGATGCAACACGAATTTCTCGAGTTCGTCATTCCGTTCGCGAGATATGGGCGCTTGAAGTTAAGGAATGCTTGAGAAACCATCAAAATTTTCGCAAGTCTGATACTCGAAACCAATAACTACTATGGCCTAGGGCAAAAATGCTCATACCTTTGTAATCGGGCGAGTTTCCACTTTCAGATGCAACAGGAATTCCTCGAGTTCGTCATTCCGTTCGCGAGGGATGGGAGTTTGAAGTTAAGGAATGGTAGGGAAGCCTTCAAAATTTTCGCTGGTCTGATACTCGAAACTAATAACTGCAATGGCCTAGGTGAAAAATACACGTACCGTTGTAATCGGGCGTGTTTCTGCTTTCAGATGCAATAGGAAATTCTCGAGTTCGTCAATCCGTTCGCGAGATATGGTAGTTAGAAGTTAAGGAATGGTTGAGAAACCATCAAAATTTTCGCAAGTCTGATACTCGAAACCAATAACTACAATGACCTAGGGGAAAAATACACATACCGTTGTAATCGGGCGAGTTTCTACTTTCAGATGCAACAGGAATTCCTCGTGTTCGTCAATCCGTTCGCGAGATATGGGAGTTTGAAGTTAAGGAATGCTTGAGAAACCATCAAAATTTTCGCAAGTCTGATACTCGAAACCAATAACCACTATGGCCTAGGGCAAAAATGCACATACCATCGAAATCGGGCGAGTTTCTGCTTTCAGATGCAACAGGAATTTCTCGAGTTCGTCAATCCGTTCGCGAGATATGGGAGTTTGAAGTTAAGGAATGGTTGAGAAACCATCAAAATTTTCGCTAGTCTGTTACTCGAAACAAATAACTACAAAGACCTAGGGGAAAAATACACGTACCTTTGTAATCGGGCGAGATTCCACATTCAGCTGGAACAGGAATTTCTCGAGTTCGTCTATCCGTTCGCGAGATATGGGAGTTTGAAGTTAAGGAATGGTTGAGAAATCATCAAAACTTTCGCAATTCTGATGCTAGAAACGAATAACTAGAATGGCCTAGGGGAAAAGTACACATACCATTGTAATCGGGCTGGTTTCTACTTTCAGATGCAACAGGACTTCCTCGTGTTCGTCAATCCGTTCGCGAGATATGGGAGTTTGAAGTTAAGGAAAGGTTGAGAAACCATCAAAATTTTCGCAAGTCTGATACTCGAAACCAATAACTGGTATGGCCTAGGGGAAAAGTACACACACCATTGTAATCGTGCGAGCTTCTACTTTCAGATGCAACAGGAATTTCTCGAGTTCGTCATTCAGTTCGCGAGATTTGGGAGTTTGAAGTTAAGGAAACGTTGAGAAACCATCAAAATTTTCGCAATTCTGATGCTAGAAACGAATAACTGGAATGGCCTAGGGGAAAAGTACACAAACCATTGTAATCGGGCTGGTTTCTACTTTCAGATGCAACAGGAATTCCTCGTGTTCGTCATTCCGTTCGGGAGATATGGGAGTTTGAAGTTAAGGAATGGTTGAGAAATCATCAAAACTTTCGCATGTCTGATACTCGAATCAAATAACAACTATGGCCTTGGGCAAAAATACACATACCGGTGTAATCGGACGAGTTTCTGCTTTCAGATGCAATAGGAAATTCTCGAGTTCGTCAATCCGTTCGCGAGATATGGTAGCTTGAAGTTAAGGAATGCTTGAACAACCATCAAAATTTTCGCTAGTCTGATACTCGAAACCAATAACCACTATGGCCTAGGGCAAAAATGCACATACCATCGAAATCGGGCGAGTTTCTGCTTTCAGATGCAACAGGAATTTCTCGAGTTCGTCAATCCGTTCGCGAGATATGGGAGTTTGAAGTTAAGGAATGGTTGAGAAACCATCAAAATTTTCGCTAGTCTGATACTCGAAACAAATAACTACAAAGACCTAGGGGAAAAATACACGTACCTTTGTAATCGGGCGAGATTCCACATTCAGCTGGAACAGGAATTTCTCGAGTTCGTCTATCCGTTCGCGAGATATGGGAGTTTGAAGTTAAGGAATGGTTGAGAAACCATCAAAATTTTCGCTGGTCTGATACTCGAAACCAATAACTGGAATGGCCTAGGGGAAAAGTACACACACCATTGTAATCGGGCGAGTTTCTACTTTCAGATGCAACAGGAATTTCTCGAGTTCGTCAATCCGTTCGCGAGATATGGGAGTTTGAAGTTAAGGAATGGTTGAGAAACCATCAAAATTTTCGCAATTCTGATGCTAGAAACGAATAACTGGAATGGCCTAGGGGAAAAGTACACACACCATTGTAATAGGGCGAGTTTCTACTTTCAGATGCAACAGGAATTTCTCGAGTTCGTCAATCCGTTCGCGAGATATGGGAGTTTGAAGTTAAGGAATGGTTGAGAAACCATCAAAATTTTCGCAATTCTGATACTCGAAAGCAATAACTGGTATGGCCTAGGTCAAAAATACACGTACCGTTGTAATCAGGCGTGTTTCTGCTTTCAGATGCAATAGGAAATTCTCGAGTTCGTCAATCCGTTCACGAGATATGGTAGCTTGAAGTTAAGGAATTCTTGAGAAACCATCAAAATTTTCGCAAGTCTGATACCCGAAACCAATAACTACTATGGCCTAGGGCAAAAATGCACATAACTTTGTAATCGGGCGAGTTTCCACTTTCAGATGCAACACGAATTTCTCGAGTTCGTCAATCCGTTCGCGCGATATGGGAGATTGAAGTTAAGGAATGCCTGAGAAACCATCAAAATTTTCGCAGATCTGATACTCGAAACCAATAACTACAAAGGCATAGGGGAAAAATGCACATATCTTTGTAATCGGGCGAGTTTCCACTTTCAGATGCAACACGAATTTCTCGAGTTCGTCATTCCGTTCGCGAGATATGGGAGTTTGAAGTTAAGGAATGCTTGAGAAACCATCAAAATTTTCGCAAGTCTGATACTCGAAACCAATAACTACTATGGCCTAGGGCAAAAATGCTCATACCTTTGTAATCGGGCGAGTTTCCACTTTCAGATGCAACAGGAATTCCTCGAGTTCGTCATTCCGTTCGCGAGATATGGGATTTTGAAGTTAAGGAATGGTAGGGAAACCTTCAAAATTTTCGCTGGTCTGATACTCGAAACCACTAACTGGAATGGCCTAGGTCAAAAATACACGTACCGTTGTAATCGGGCGTGTTTCTGCTTTCAGATGCAACAGGAAATTCTCGAGTTCGTCAACCCGTTCGCGAGATATGGTAGTTTGAAGTTAAGGAATGGTTGAGAAACCATCAAAATTTTCGCAAGTCTGATACTCGAAACCAATAACTACAAAGGCATAGGGGAAAAATGCACATAACTTTGTAATCGGGCGAGTTTCCACTTTCAAATGCAACACGAATTTCTCGAGTTCGTCATTCCGTTCGCGAGATATGGGAGTTTGAAATTAAGGAATGCTTGAGAAACCATCAAAATTTTCGCAAGTCTGATACTCGAAACCAATAACTACTATGGCCTAGGGCAAAAATGCTCATACCTTTGTAATCGGGCGAGTTTCCACTTTCAGATGCAACAGGAATTTCTCGAGTTCGTCATTCCGTTCGCGAGATATGGGAGTTTGAAGTTAAGGAATGGTAGGGAAACCCTCAAAATTTTCGCTGGTCTGATACTCGAAACCAATAACTGGTATGGCCTAGGTCAAAAATACACGTACCGTTGTAATCGGGCGTGTTTCTGCTTTCAGATGCAATAGGAAATTGTCGAGCTCGTCAATCCGTTCGCGAGATATGGTAGCTTGAAGTTAAGGAATGCTTGAGAAACCATCAAAATTTTCGCACGCCTGATACCCGAAACCAGTAACTACTATGGCTTAGGGCAAAAATGCACATAACTTTGTAATCGGGCGAGTTTCCACTTTCAGATGCAACACGAATTTCTCGAGTTCGTCATTCCGTTCGCGAGATATGGGCGTTTGAAGTTAAGGAATGCTTGAGAAACCATCAAAATTTTCGCAAGTCTGATACTCGAAACCAATAACTACTATGGCTTAGGGCAAAAATGCTCATACCTTTGTAATCGGGCGAGTTTCCACTTTCAGATGCAACAGGAATTCCTCGAGTTCGTCATTCCGTTCGCGAGGGATGGGAGTTTGAAGTTAAGGAATGGTAGGGAAGCCTTCAAAATTTTCGCTGGTCTGATACTCGAAACCAATAACTGCAATGGCCTAGGTGAAAAATACACGTACCGTTGTAATCGGGCGTGTTTCTGCTTTCAGATGCAATAGGAAATTCTCGAGTTCGTCAATCCGTTCGCGAGATATGGTAGTTAGAAGTTAAGGAATGGTTGAGAAACCATCAAAATTTTCGCAAGTCTGATACTCGAAACCAATAACTACAATGACCTAGGGGAAAAATACACATACCGTTGTAATCGGGCGAGTTTCTACTTTCAGATGCAACAGGAATTCCTCGTGTTCGTCAATCCGTTCGCGAGATATGGGAGTTTGAAGTTAAGGAATGCTTGAGAAACCATCAAAATTTTCGCAAGTCTGATACTCGAAACCAATAACCACTATGGCCTAGGGCAAAAATGCACATACCATCGAAATCGGGCGAGTTTCTGCTTTCAGATGCAACAGGAATTTCTCGAGTTCGTCAATCCGTTCGCGAGATATGGGAGTTTGAAGTTAAGGAATGGTTGAGAAACCATCAAAATTTTCGCTAGTCTGTTACTCGAAACAAATAACTACAAAGACCTAGGGGAAAAATACACGTACCTTTGTAATCGGGCGAGATTCCACATTCAGCTGGAACAGGAATTTCTCGAGTTCGTCTATCCCTTCGCGAGATATGGGAGTTTGAAGTTAAGGAATGGTTGAGAAATCATCAAAACTTTCGCAATTCTGATGCTAGAAACGAATAACTAGAATGGCCTAGGGTAAAAGTACACAAACCATTGTAATCGGGCTGGTTTCTACTTTCAGATGCAACAGGAATTCCTCGTGTTCGTCAATCCGTTCGCGAGATATGGGAGTTTGAAGTTAAGGAAAGGTTGAGAAACCATCAAAATTTTCGCAAGTCTGATACTCGAAACCAATAACTGGTATGGCCTAGGGGAAAAGTACACACACCATTGTAATCGTGCGAGCTTCTACTTTCAGATGCAACAGGAATTTCTCGAGTTCGTCATTCAGTTCGCGAGATTTGGGAGTTTGAAGTTAAGGAAACGTTGAGAAACCATCAAAATTTTCGCAATTCTGATGCTAGAAACGAATAACTGGAATGGCCTAGGGGAAAAGTACACAAACCATTGTAATCGGGCTGGTTTCTACTTTCAGATGCAACAGGAATTCCTCGTGTTCGTCATTCCGTTCGGGAGATATGGGAGTTTGAAGTTAAGGAATGGTTGAGAAATCATCAAAACTTTCGCATGTCTGATACTCGAATCAAATTACAACTATGGCCTAGGGCAAAAATACACATACCGGTGTAATCGGACGAGTTTCTGCTTTCAGATGCAATAGGAAATTCTCGAGTTCGTCAATCCGTTCGCGAGATATGGTAGCTTGAAGTTAAGGAATGCTTGAACAACCATCAAAATTTTCGCTAGTCTGATACTCGAAACCAATAACCACTATGGCCTAGGGCAAAAATGCACATACCATCGAAATCGGGCGAGTTTCTGCTTTCAGATGCAACAGGAATTTCTCGAGTTCGTCAATCCGTTCGCGAGATATGGGAGTTTGAAGTTAAGGAATGGTTGAGAAACCATCAAAATTTTCGCTAGTCTGATACTCGAAACAAATAACTACAAAGGCCTAGGGGAAAAATACACGTACCTTTGTAATCGGGCGAGACTCCACATTCAGCTGCAACAGGAATTTCTCGAGTTCGTCTATCCGTTCGCGAGATATGGGAGTTTGAAGTTAAGGAATGGTTGAGAAACCATCAAAATTTTCGCTGGTCTGATACTCGAAACCAATAACTGGAATGGCCTAGGGGAAAAGTACACACACCATTGTAATCGGGCGAGTTTCTACTTTCAGATGCAACAGGAATTTCTCGAGTTCGTCAATCCGTTCGCGAGATATGGGAGTTTGAAGTTAAGGAATGGTTGAGAAACCATCAAAATTTTCGCAATTCTGATGCTAGAAACGAATAACTGGAATGGCCTAGGGGAAAAGTACACAAACCATTGTAATCGGGCTGGTTTCTACTTTCAGATGCAACAGGAATTCCTCGTGTTCGTCAATCCGTTCGCGAGATATGGGAGTTTGAAGTTAAGGAATGGATGAGAAACCATCAAAATTTTCGCTAGTCTGATACTCGAAACAAATAACTACAAAGGCCTAGGGCAAAAATGCACATAACTTTGTAATCGGGCGAGTTTCTGCTTTCAGATGCAACAGGAATTCGTCGTGTTCGTCAATCCGTTCGCGAGATATGGGAGTTTGAAGTTAAGGAATGGTTGAGAAACCATCAAAATTTTCGCTAGTCTGATACTCGAAACAAATAACTACAAAGGCCTAGGGGAAAAATACACGTACCTTTGTAATCGGGCGAGATTCCACATTCAGCTGCAACAGGAATTTCTCGAGTTCGTCATTCCGTTCGCGAGGTATGGGAGTTTGAAGTTAAGGAATGGTAGGGAAACCTTCAAAATTTTCGCTGGTCTGATACTCGAAACCAATAACTGCAATGGCCTAGGTCAAAAATACACGTACCGTTGTAATCGGGCGTGTTTCTGCTTTCAGATGCAATAGGAAATTCTCGAGTTCGTCAATCCGTTCGCGAGATATGGGAGTTTGAAGTTAAGGAATGCTTGAGAAACCATCAAAATTTTCGCAAGTCTGATACTCGAAACCAATAACCACTATGGCCTAGGGCAAAAATGCACATACCATCGAAATCGGGCGAGTTTCTGCTTTCAGATGCAACAGGAATTTCTCGAGTTCGTCAATCCGTTCGCGAGATATGGGAGTTTGAAGTTAAGGAATGGTTGAGAAACCATCAAAATTTTCGCTAGTCTGATACTCGAAACAAATAACTACAAAGGCCTAGGGGAAAAATACACGTACCTTTGTAATCGGGCGAGTTTCAACTTTCAGATGCAACAGGAATTCCTCGTGTTCGTCAATCCGTTCGCGAGATATGGGAGTTTGAAGTTAAGGAATGGTTGAGAAACCATCAAAATTTTCGCTGGTCTGATACTCGAAACCAAGAACTGGAATGGCCTAGGGGAAAAGTACACACACCATTGTAATCGGGCGAGTTTCTACTTTCAGATGCAACAGGAATTTCTCGAGTTCGTCAATCCGTTCGCGAGATATGGGAGTTTGAAGTTAAGGAATGGTTGAGAAACCATCAAAATTTTCGCTAGTCTGATACTCGAAACAAATAACTACAAAGGCCTAGGGGAAAAATACACGTACCTTTGTAATCGGGCGAGACTCCACATTCAGCTGCAACAGGAATTTCTCGAGTTCGTCTATCCGTTCGCGAGATATGGGAGTTTGAAGTTAAGGAATGTTTGAGAAACCATCAAAATTTTCGCTGGTCTGATACTCGAAACCAATAAGTGGAATGGCCTAGGGGAAAAGTACACACACCATTGTAATCGGGCGAGTTTCTACTTTCAGATGCAACAGGAATTTCTCGAGTTCGTCAATCCGTTCGCGAGATATGGGAGTTTGAAGTTAAGGAATGGTTGAGAAACCATCAAAATTTTCGCAATTCTGATGCTAGAAACGATTAACTGGAATGGCCTAGGGGAAAAGTACACAAACCATTGTAATCGGGCTGGTTTCTACTTTCAGATGCAACAGGAATTCCTCGTGTTCGTCAATCCGTTCGCGAGATATGGGAGTTTGAAGTTAAGGAATGCTTGAGAAACCATCAAAATTTTCGCAAGTCTGATACTCGAAACCAATAACTACAAAGGCATAGGGGAAAAATACACGTACCTTTGTAATCGGGCGAGTTTCTACTTTCAGATGCAACAGGAATTCCTCGTGTTCGTCAATCCGTTCGCGAGATATGGGAGTTTGAAGTTAAGGAATGGTTGAGAAACCATCAAAATTTTCGCAAGTCTGATACTCGAAACCAATAACCACTATGGCCTAGGGCAAAAATGCACATACCATCGAAATCGGGCGAGTTTCTGCTTTCAGATGCAACAGGAATTTCTCGAGTTCGTCAATCCGTTCGCGAGATATGGGAGTTTGAAGTTAAGGAATGGTTGAGAAACAATCAAAATTTTCGCACGTCTGATACCGGAAACCAATAACTACTATGGCCTAGGGCAAATATGCACATACCTTTGTAATCGGGCGAGTTTCCACTTTCAGATGCAACAGGAATTTCTCGAGTTCGTCATTCCGTTCGCGAGATATGGGAGTTTGAAGTTAAGGAATGGTTGAGAAACCATCAAAATTTTCGCAAGTCTGATGCCCGAAACCAATAACAACTATGGCCTAGGGCAAAAATGCTCATACCGTTGTAGTCGGGCGTGTTTCTGCTTTCAGATGCAATAGGAAATTCTCGAGTTCGTCAATCCGTTCTCGAGATATGGTAGTTTGAAGTTAAGGAACTGTTGAGAAACCATCAAAATTTTTGCAAGTCTGATACTCGAAACCAATAACTACAAAGGCCTAGGGGGAAAACACACATACTATATCTCT
Organism: Ptiloglossa arizonensis; assembly: GCF_051014685.1. Lineage (NCBI taxonomy): Eukaryota > Metazoa > Arthropoda > Insecta > Hymenoptera > Colletidae > Ptiloglossa > Ptiloglossa arizonensis. The sequence goes on from NW_027478391.1 coordinate 667,800, forward strand.
GTAATCGGGCGAGTTTCTACTTTCAGATGCAACAGGAATTTCTCGAGTTCGTCTATCCGTTCGCGAGAAAGGGGAGTTTGAAGTTAAGGAATGGTTGAGAAACCATCAAAATTTACGCAATTCTGATGCTAGAAACGAATAACTGAAATGGGCTAGGGGAAAAGTACACAAACCTTTGTAATCGGGCGAGTTTCTACTTTCAGATGCAATAGGAAATTCTCGAGTTCGTCAATCCGTTCTCGAGATATGGGAGTTTGCAGTTAAGGAACGGTTGAGAAACCATCAAAATTTTCGCAAATCTGATACTCGAAACAAATAACTACAAAGGTCTAGGGGAAAAATGCACATACCTTTGTAATCGGGCGAGTTTCTACTTTCAGATGCAACAGGAATTCCTCGTTTTCGTCAATCCGTTCGCGAGATATGGTAGTTTGAAGTTAAGGAATGGTTGAGAAACCATCAAAATTTTCGCACGTCTGATACTCGAAACCAATAACCACTATGGCCTAGGGCAAAAATGCACATACCATCGAAATCGGGCGAGTTTCTGCTTTCAGATGCAACAGGAATTTCTCGAGTTCGTCAATCCGTTCGCGAGATATGGGAGTTTGAAGTTAAGGAATGGTTGAGAAACAATCAAAATTTTCGCTAGTCTGATACTCGAATCCAACAACAACTATGGCCTAGGGCAAAAATACACATACCGTTGTAATCGGACGAGTTTCTGCTTTCCGATGCAATAGGAAATTCTCGAGTTCGTCAATCCGTTCGCGAGATATGGAAGTTTGAAGTTAAGGAATGATTGAGAAACCATCAAAATTTTCGCACGTCTGATACCGGAAACCAATAACTACTATGGCCTAGGGCAAATATGCACATACTTTTGTAATCGGGCGAGTTTCCACTTTCAGATGCAACAGGAATTTCTCGAGTTCGTCATTCCGTTCGCGAGATATGGGAGTTTGAAGTTAAGGAATGGTTGAGAAACCATCAAAATTTTCGCAAGTCTGATGCCCGAAACCAATAACTACTATGGCCTAGGGCAAAAATGCTCATACCGTTGTAGTCGGGCGTGTTTCTGCTTTCAGATGCAATAGGAAATTCTCGAGTTCGTCATTCCGTTCTCGAGATATGGTAGTTTGAAGTTAAGGAACTGTTGAGAAACCATCAAAATTTTTGCAAGTCTGATACTCGAAACCAATAACTACAAAGGCCTAGGGGGAAAACACACATACTATATCTCTGTAATCGGGCGAGTTTCTACTTTCAGATGCAACAGGAATTTCTCGAGTTCGTCTATCCGTTCGCGAGAAAGGGGAGTTTGAAGTTAAGGAATGGTTGAGAAACCATCAAAATTTACGCAATTCTGATGCTAGAAACGAATAACTGAAATGGGCTAGGGGAAAAGTACACAAACCTTTGTAATCGGGCGAGTTTCTACTTTCAGATGCAATAGGAAATTCTCGAGTTCGTCAATCCGTTCTCGAGATATGGGAGTTTGCAGTTAAGGAACGGTTGAGAAACCATCAAAATTTTCGCAAATCTGATACTCGAAACAAATAACTACAAAGGTCTAGGGGAAAAATGCACATACCTTTGTAATCGCGCGAGTTTCTACTTTCAGATGCAACAGGAATTCCTCGTGTTCGTCAATCCGTTCGCGAGATATGGTAGTTTGAAGTTAAGGAATGGTTGAGAAACCATCAAAATTTTCGCACGTCTGATACTCGAAACCAATAACCACTATGGCCTAGGGCAAAAATGCACATACCATCGAAATCGGGCGAGTTTCTGCTTTCAGATGCAACAGGAATTTCTCGAGTTCGTCAATCCGTTCGCGAGATATGGGAGTTTGAAGTTAAGGAATGGTTGAGAAACCATCAAAATTTTCGCTAGTCTGTTACTCGAAACAAATAACTACAAAGACCTAGGGGAAAAATACACGTACCTTTGTAATCGGGCGAGATTCCACATTCAGCTGGAACAGGAATTTCTCGAGTTCGTCTATCCCTTCGCGAGATATGGGAGTTTGAAGTTAAGGAATGGTTGAGAAATCATCAAAACTTTCGCAATTCTGATGCTAGAAACGAATAACTAGAATGGCCTAGGGTAAAAGTACACAAACCATTGTAATCGGGCTGGTTTCTACTTTCAGATGCAACAGGAATTCCTCGTGTTCGTCAATCCGTTCGCGAGATATGGGAGTTTGAAGTTAAGGAAAGGTTGAGAAACCATCAAAATTTTCGCAAGTCTGATACTCGAAACCAATAACTGGTATGGCCTAGGGGAAAAGTACACACACCATTGTAATCGTGCGAGCTTCTACTTTCAGATGCAACAGGAATTTCTCGAGATCGTCATTCAGTTCGCGAGATTTGGGAGTTTGAAGTTAAGGAAACGTTGAGAAACCATCAAAATTTTCGCAATTCTGATGCTAGAAACGAATAACTGGAATGGCCTAGGGGAAAAGTACACAAACCATTGTAATCGGGCTGGTTTCTACTTTCAGATGCAACAGGAATTCCTCGTGTTCGTCATTCCGTTCGGGAGATATGGGAGTTTGAAGTTAAGGAATGGTTGAGAAATCATCAAAACTTTCGCATGTCTGATACTCGAATCAAATTACAACTATGGCCTAGGGCAAAAATACACATACCGGTGTAATCGGACGAGTTTCTGCTTTCAGATGCAATAGGAAATTCTCGAGTTCGTCAATCCGTTCGCGAGATATGGTAGCTTGAAGTTAAGGAATGCTTGAACAACCATCAAAATTTTCGCTAGTCTGATACTCGAAACCAATAACCACTATGGCCTAGGGCAAAAATGCACATACCATCGAAATCGGGCGAGTTTCTGCTTTCAGATGCAACAGGAATTTCTCGAGTTCGTCAATCCGTTCGCGAGATATGGGAGTTTGAAGTTAAGGAATGGTTGAGAAACCATCAAAATTTTCGCTAGTCTGATACTCGAAACAAATAACTACAAAGGCCTAGGGGAAAAATACACGTACCTTTGTAATCGGGCGAGACTCCACATTCAGCTGCAACAGGAATTTCTCGAGTTCGTCTATCCGTTCGCGAGATATGGGAGTTTGAAGTTAAGGAATGGTTGAGAAACCATCAAAATTTTCGCTGGTCTGATACTCGAAACCAATAACTGGAATGGCCTAGGGGAAAAGTACACACACCATTGTAATCGGGCGAGTTTCTACTTTCAGATGCAACAGGAATTTCTCGAGTTCGTCAATCCGTTCGCGAGATATGGGAGTTTGAAGTTAAGGAATGGTTGAGAAACCATCAAAATTTTCGCAATTCTGATGCTAGAAACGAATAACTGGAATGGCCTAGGGGAAAAGTACACAAACCATTGTAATCGGGCTGGTTTCTACTTTCAGATGCAACAGGAATTCCTCGTGTTCGTCAATCATTCGCGAGATATGGGAGTTTGAAGTTAAGGAATGGATGAGAAACCATCAAAATTTTCGCTAGTCTGATACTCGAAACAAATAACTACAAAGGCCTAGGGCAAAAATGCACATAACTTTGTAATCGGGCGAGTTTCTGCTTTCAGATGCAACAGGAATTCGTCGTGTTCGTCAATCCGTTCGCGAGATATGGGAGTTTGAAGTTAAGGAATGGTTGAGAAACCATCAAAATTTTCGCTAGTCTGATACTCGAAACAAATAACTACAAAGGCCTAGGGGAAAAATACACGTACCTTTGTAATCGGGCGAGATTCCACATTCAGCTGCAACAGGAATTTCTCGAGTTCGTCATTCCGTTCGCGAGGTATGGGAGTTTGAAGTTAAGGAATGGTAGGGAAACCTTCAAAATTTTCGCTGGTCTGATACTCGAAACCAATAACTGCAATGGCCTAGGTCAAAAATACACGTACCGTTGTAATCGGGCGTGTTTCTGCTTTCAGATGCAATAGGAAATTCTCGAGTTCGTCAATCCGTTCGCGAGATATGGGAGTTTGAAGTTAAGGAATGCTTGAGAAACCATCAAAATTTTCGCAAGTCTGATACTCGAAACCAATAACCACTATGGCCTAGGGCAAAAATGCACATACCATCGAAATCGGGCGAGTTTCTGCTTTCAGATGCAACAGGAATTTCTCGAGTTCGTCAATCCGTTCGCGAGATATGGGAGTTTGAAGTTAAGGAATGGTTGAGAAACCATCAAAATTTTCGCTAGTCTGATACTCGAAACAAATAACTACAAAGGCCTAGGGGAAAAATACACGTACCTTTGTAATCGGGCGAGTTTCAACTTTCAGATGCAACAGGAATTCCTCGTGTTCGTCAATCCGTTCGCGAGATATGGGAGTTTGAAGTTAAGGAATGGTTGAGAAACCATCAAAATTTTCGCTGGTCTGATACTCGAAACCAAGAACTGGAATGGCCTAGGGGAAAAGTACACACACCATTGTAATCGGGCGAGTTTCTACTTTCAGATGCAACAGGAATTTCTCGAGTTCGTCAATCCGTTCGCGAGATATGGGAGTTTGAAGTTAAGGAATGGTTGAGAAACCATCAAAATTTTCGCTAGTCTGATACTCGAAACAAATAACTACAAAGGCCTAGGGGAAAAATACACGTACCTTTGTAATCGGGCGAGACTCCACATTCAGCTGCAACAGGAATTTCTCGAGTTCGTCTATCCGTTCGCGAGATATGGGAGTTTGAAGTTAAGGAATGTTTGAGAAACCATCAAAATTTTCGCTGGTCTGATACTCGAAACCAATAAGTGGAATGGCCTAGGGGAAAAGTACACACACCATTGTAATCGGGCGAGTTTCTACTTTCAGATGCAACAGGAATTTCTCGAGTTCGTCAATCCGTTCGCGAGATATGGGAGTTTGAAGTTAAGGAATGGTTGAGAAACCATCAAAATTTTCGCAATTCTGATGCTAGAAACGATTAACTGGAATGGCCTAGGGGAAAAGTACACAAACCATTGTAATCGGGCTGGTTTCTACTTTCAGATGCAACAGGAATTCCTCGTGTTCGTCAATCCGTTCGCGAGATATGGGAGTTTGAAGTTAAGGAATGCTTGAGAAACCATCAAAATTTTCGCAAGTCTGATACTCGAAACCAATAACTACAAAGGCATAGGGGAAAAATACACGTACCTTTGTAATCGGGCGAGTTTCTACTTTCAGATGCAACAGGAATTCCTCGTGTTCGTCAATCCGTTCGCGAGATATGGGAGTTTGAAGTTAAGGAATGGTTGAGAAACCATCAAAATTTTCGCAAGTCTGATACTCGAAACCAATAACCACTATGGCCTAGGGCAAAAATGCACATACCATCGAAATCGGGCGAGTTTCTGCTTTCAGATGCAACAGGAATTTCTCGAGTTCGTCAATCCGTTCGCGAGATATGGGAGTTTGAAGTTAAGGAATGGTTGAGAAACAATCAAAATTTTCGCACGTCTGATACCGGAAACCAATAACTACTATGGCCTAGGGCAAATATGCACATACCTTTGTAATCGGGCGAGTTTCCACTTTCAGATGCAACAGGAATTTCTCGAGTTCGTCATTCCGTTCGCGAGATATGGGAGTTTGAAGTTAAGGAATGGTTGAGAAACCATCAAAATTTTCGCAAATCTGATACTCGAAACAAATAACTACAAAGGTCTAGGGGAAAAATGCACATACCTTTGTAATCGGGCGAGTTTCTACTTTCAGATGCAACAGGAATTCCTCGTTTTCGTCAATCCGTTCGCGAGATATGGTAGTTTGAAGTTAAGGAATGGTTGAGAAACCATCAAAATTTTCGCACGTCTGATACTCGAAACCAATAACCACTATGGCCTAGGGCAAAAATGCACATACCATCGAAATCGGGCGAGTTTCTGCTTTCAGATGCAACAGGAATTTCTCGAGTTCGTCAATCCGTTCGCGAGATATGGGAGTTTGAAGTTAAGGAATGGTTGAGAAACCATCAAAATTTACGCAATTCTGATGCTAGAAACGAATAACTGAAATGGGCTAGGGGAAAAGTACACAAACCTTTGTAATCGGGCGAGTTTCTACTTTCAGATGCAATAGGAAATTCTCGAGTTCGTCAATCCGTTCTCGAGATATGGGAGTTTGCAGTTAAGGAACGGTTGAGAAACCATCAAAATTTTCGCAAATCTGATACTCGAAACCAATAACTACAAAGGCCTAGGGGGAAAACACACATACTATATCTCTGTAATCGGGCGAGTTTCTACTTTCAGATGCAACAGGAATTTCTCGAGTTCGTCTATCCGTTCGCGAGAAAGGGGAGTTTGAAGTTAAGGAATGGTTGAGAAACCATCAAAATTTACGCAATTCTGATGCTAGAAACGAATAACTGAAATGGGCTAGGGGAAAAGTACACAAACCTTTGTAATCGGGCGAGTTTCTACTTTCAGATGCAATAGGAAATTCTCGAGTTCGTCAATCCGTTCTCGAGATATGGGAGTTTGCAGTTAAGGAACGGTTGAGAAACCATCAAAATTTTCGCAAATCTGATACTCGAAACAAATAACTACAAAGGTCTAGGGGAAAAATGCACATACCTTTGTAATCGGGCGAGTTTCTACTTTCAGATGCAACAGGAATTCCTCGTTTTCGTCAATCCGTTCGCGAGATATGGTAGTTTGAAGTTAAGGAATGGTTGAGAAACCATCAAAATTTTCGCACGTCTGATACTCGAAACCAATAACCACTATGGCCTAGGGCAAAAATGCACATACCATCGAAATCGGGCGAGTTTCTGCTTTCAGATGCAACAGGAATTTCTCGAGTTCGTCAATCCGTTCGCGAGATATGGGAGTTTGAAGTTAAGGAATGGTTGAGAAACAATCAAAATTTTCGCTAGTCTGATACTCGAATCCAACAACAACTATGGCCTACGGCAAAAATACACATACCGTTGTAATCGGACGAGTTTCTGCTTTCCGATGCAATAGGAAATTCTCGAGTTCGTCAATCCGTTCGCGAGATATGGAAGTTTGAAGTTAAGGAATGATTGAGAAACCATCAAAATTTTCGCACGTCTGATACCGGAAACCAATAACTACTATGGCCTAGGGCAAATATGCACATACCTTTGTAATCGGGCGAGTTTCCACTTTCAGATGCAACAGGAATTTCTCGAGTTCGTCATTCCGTTCGCGAGATATGGGAGTTTGAAGTTAAGGAATGGTTGAGAAACCATCAAAATTTTCGCTAGTCTGATACTCGAAACAAATAACTACAAAGGCCTAGGGGAAAAATACACGTACCTTTGTAATCGGGCGAGTTTCTACTTTCAGATGCAACAGGAATTCCTCGTGTTCGTCAATCCGTTCGCGAGATATGGGAGTTTGAAGTTAACGAATGCTTGAGAAACCATCAAAATTTTCGCAATTCTGATGCTAGAAACGATTAACTGGAATGGCCTAGGGGAAAAGTACACAAACCATTGTAATCGGGCTGGTTTCTACTTTCAGATGCAACAGGAATTCCTCGTGTTCGTCAATCCGTTCGCGAGATATGGGAGTTTGAAGTTAAGGAATGGTTGAGAAATCATCAAAACTTTCGCATGTCTGATACTCGAATCAAATAACAACTATGGCCTAGGGCAAAAATACACATACCGGTGTAATCGGACGAGTTTCTGCTTTCAGATGCAATAGGAAATTCTCGAGTTCGTCAATCCGTTCGCGAGATATGGTAGCTTGAAGTTAAGGAATGCTCGAGAAACCATCAAAATTTTCGCAAGTCTGATACTCGAAACCAATAACTACAATGACCTAGGGGAAAAATACACATACCGTTGTAATCGGGCGAGTCTCTACTTTCAGATGCAACAGGAATTCCTCGTGTTCGTCAACCCGTTTGCGAGATATGGGAGTTCGAAGTTAAGGAATGCTTGAGAAACCATCAAAATTTTCGCAAGTCTGATACTCGAAACCAATAACCACTATGGCCTAGGGCAAAAATGCACATACCATCGAAATCGGGCGAGTTTCTGCTTTCAGATGCAACAGGAATTTCTCGAGTTCGTCAATCCGTTCGCGAGATATGGGAGTTTGAAGTTAAGTAATGGTTGAGAAACCATCAAAATTTTCGCTAGTCTGATACTCGAAACAAATAACTACAAAGGCCTAGGGGAAAAATACACGTACCTTTGTATTCGGGCGAGTTTCTACTTTCAGATGCAACAGGAATTCCTCGTGTTCGTCAATCCGTTCGCGAGATATGGGAGTTTGAAGTTAAGGAATGCTTGAGAAACCATCAAAATTTTCGCAAGTCTGATACTCGAAACCAATAACCACTATGGCCTAGGGCAAAAATGCACATACCATCGAAATCGGGCGAGTTTCTGCTTTCAGATGCAACAGGAATTTCTCGAGTTCGTCTATCCGTTCGCGAGATATGGGAGTTTGAAGTTAAGGAATGGTTGAGAAACCATCAAAATTTTCGCTGGTCTGATACTCGAAACCAATAACTGGAATGGCCTAGGGGAAAAGTACACACACCATTGTAATCGGGCGAGTTTCTACTTTCAGATGCAACAGGAATTTCTAGAGTTCGTCAATCCGTTCGCGAGATATGGGAGTCTGAAGTTAAGGAATGGTTGAGAAACCATCAAAATTTTCGCTAGTCTGATACTCGAAACAAATAACTACAAAGGCCTAGGGGAAAAATACACGTACCTTTGTAATCGGGCGAGTTTCTACTTTCAGATGCAACAGGAATTCCTCGTGTTCGTCAATCCGTTCGCGAGATATGGGAGTTTGAAGTTAAGGAATGGTTGAGAAACCATCAAAATTTTCGCAAGTCTGATACTCGAAACCAATAACCACTATGGCCTAGGGCAAAAATGCACATACCATCGAAATCGGGCGAGTTTCTGCTTTCAGATGCAACAGGAATTTCTCGAGTTCGTCAATCCGTTCGCGAGATATGGGAGTTTGAAGTTAAGGAATGGTTGAGAAACCATCAAAATTTTCGCAAGTCTGATACTCGAAACCAATAACTACAAAGGCCTAGGTGGAAAACACACATATCTCTGTAATCGGGCGAGTTTCCACTTTCAGATGCAACAGGAATTTCTCGAGTTCGTCAATCCGTTCGCGAGATATGGGAGTTTGAAGTTAAGTAATGGTTGAGAAACCATCAAAATTTTCGCTAGTCTGATACCCGAAACCAATAACTACAAAGGCCTAGGTGGAAAACACACATATCTCTGTAATCGGGCGAGATTCTACTTTCAGATGCAACAGGAATTTCTCGAGTTCGTCTATCCGTTCGCGAGAAAGGGGAGTTTGAAGTTAAGGAACGGTTGAGAAACCATCAAAATTTTCGCAAGTCTGATACTCGAAACCAATAACTACAAAGGCCTAGGTGGAAAACACACATATCTCTGTAATCGGGCGAGTTTCCACTTTCAGATGCAACAGGAATTTCTCGAGTTCGTCATTCCGTTCGCGAGATATGGGAGTTTGAAGTTAAGGAATGGTTGAGAAACCATCAAAATTTTCGCAAGTCTGATGCCCGAAACCAATAACTACAAAGGCATAGGGGAAAAATGCACATATCTCTGTAATCGGGCGAGTTTCCACTTTCAGATGCAACAGGAATTTCTCGAGTTCGTCATTCCGTTCGCGAGATATGGGAGTTTGAAGTTAAGGAACGGTTGAGAAACCATCAAGATTTACGCAATTCTGATGCTAGAAACGAATAACTTGAATGGCCTAGGGGAAAAGTACACATATCTCTGTAATCGGGCGAGTTTCCACTTTCAGATGCAACAGGAATTTCTCGAGTTCGTCAATCCGATCGCGAGATATGGGAGTTGGAATTTAAGGAATGCTTGAGAAACCATCAAAATTTTCGCAAGTCTGATACTCGAAACCAATAACTACAAAGGCCTAGGGGAAAAATACGCATACCGTTGTAATCGGGCGAGTTTCTCCTTTCAGATGTAACAGGAATTTCTCGAGTTCGTCAATCCGTTCTCGAGATATGGTAGTTTGAAGTTAAGGAACGGTTGAGAAACCATCAAAATTTTCGCAAGTCTGATACTCGAAACCAATAACTACAAAGGCATAGGGGAAAAATGCACATATCTCTGTAATCGGGCGAGTTTCCACTTTCAGATGCAACAGGAATTTCTCGAGTTCGTCAATCCGATCGCGAGATATTAGAGTTGGAATTTAAGGAATGGTTGAGAAACCATCAAAATTTTCGCAAGTCTGATACTCGAAACCAATAACTACAAAGGCCTAGGGGAAAAATACGCATACCGTTGTAATCGGGCGAGTTTCTCCTTTCAGATGCAACAGGAATTTCTCGAGTTCGTCATTCCGTTCGCGAGATATGGGAGTTTGAAGTTAAGGAATGGTTGAGAAACCATCAAGATTTACGCAATTCTGATGCTAGAAACGAATAACTTGAATGGCCTAGGGGAAAAGTACACATATCTCTGTAATCGGGCGAGTTTCCACTTTCAGATGCAACAGGAATTTCTCGAGTTCATCAATCCGATCGCGAGATATGGGAGTTTGAAGTTAAGGAATGGTTGAGAAACCATCAAAATTTACGCAATTCTGATGCTAGAAACGAATAACTTGAATGGCCTAGGGGAAAAGTACACATATCTCTGTAATCGGGCGAGTTTCCACTTTCAGATGCAACAGGAATTTCTCGAGTTCGTCATTCCGTTCGCGAGATATGGGAGTTTGAAGTTAAGGAATGGTTGAGAAACCATCAAAATTTTCGCTGGTCTGATACTCGAAACCAACAACTGGAATGTCCTAGGGGAAAAGTACACACACCATTGTAATCGGGCGAGTTTCTACTTTCAGATGCAACAGGAATTTCTCGAGTTCGTCAATCCGTGCGCGAGATATGGTAGTTTGATGTTAAGGAACGGTTGAGAAACCATCAAAATTCTCGCAAGTCTGATACTCGAAACCAATAACTACAATGACCTAGGGGAAAAATACACATACCGATGTAATAGGGCGAGTTTCTGCTTTTAGATGCAACAGGAATTTCTCGAGTTCGTCAATCCGATCGCGAGATATGGGAGTTGGAATTTAAGGAATGGTTGAGAAACCATCAAAATTTTCGCAAGTCTGATACTCGAAACCAATAACTACAAAGGCCTAGGGGAAAAATACGCATACCGTTGTAATCGGGCGAGTTTCTAATTCCACATGCAACAGGAATTTCTCGAGTTCGTCTATCCGTTCGCGAGAAAGGGGAGTTCGAAGTTAAGGAATGGTTGAGAAACCATCAAAATTTTCGCAAGTCTGATACTCGAAACCAATAACTACAAAGGCATAGAGGAAAAATGCACATATCTCTGTAATCGGGCGAGTTTCCACTTTCAGATGCAACAGGAATTTCTCGAGTTCGTCATTCCGTTCGCGAGATATGGGAGTTTGAAGTTAAGGAATGGTTGAGAAACCATCAAAATTTACGCAATTCTGATGCTAGAAACGAATAACTTGAAAGGCCTAGGGGAAAAGTACACAAACCATTGTAATCGGGCGAGTTTCTACTTTCAGATGCTATAGGAATTCCTCGTGTTCGTCAATCCGTTCGCGAGATATGGGAGTTTGAAGTTAAGGAATGGTTGAGAAACCATCAAAATTTTCGCTGGTCTGATACTCGAAACCAACAACTGGAATGTCCTAGGGGAAAAGTACACACACCATTGTAATCGGGCGAGTTTCTACTTTCAGATGCAACAGGAATTTCTCGAGTTCGTCAATCCGTGCGCGAGATATGGTAGTTTGATGTTAAGGAACGGTTGAGAAACCATCAAAATTCTCGCAAGTCTGATAGTCGAAACCAATAACTACAATGACCTGGGGGAAAAATACACATACCGATGTAATAGGGCGAGTTTCTGCTTTCAGATGCAACAGGAATTTCTCGAGTTCGTCAATCCGATCGCGAGATATGGGAGTTGGAATTTAAGGAATGGTTGAGAAACCATCAAAATTTTCGCAAGTCTGATACTCGAAACCAATAACTACAAAGGCCTAGGGGGAAAACACACATACTATATCTCTGTAATCGGGCGAGTTTCTACTTTCAGATGCAACAGGAATTTCTCGAGTTCGTCTATCCGTTCGCGAGAAAGGGGAGTTTGAAGTTAAGGAATGGTTGAGAAACCATCAAAATTTACGCAATTCTGATGCTAGAAACGAATAACTGAAATGGGCTAGGGGAAAAGTACACAAACCTTTGTAATCGGGCGAGTTTCTACTTTCAGATGCAATAGGAAATTCTCGAGTTCGTCAATCCGTTCTCGAGAAATGGGAGTTTGCAGTTAAGGAACGGTTGAGAAACCATCAAAATTTTCGCAAGTCTGATACTCGAAACCAATAACTACAAAGGCCTAGGTGGAAAACACACATATCTCTGTAATCGGGCGAGTTTCTACTTTCAGATGCAACAGGAATTCCTCGAGTTCGTCAATCCGTGCGCGAGATATGGGAGTTTGAAGTTAAGGACTGGTTGAGAAACCATCAAAATATTCGCTGGTCTGATACTCGAAACCAATAACTGGAATGTCCTAGGGGAAAAGTACACACACCATTGTAATCGGGCGAGTTTCTACTTTCAGATGCAACAGGAATTTCTCGAGTTCGTCAATCCGTGCGCGAGATATGGGAGTTTGAAGTTAAGGAATGGTTGAGAAACCATCAAAATTTTCGCAAGTCTGATACCCGAAACCAATAACTACAAAGGCCTAGGTGGAAAACACACATATCTCTGTAATCGGGCGAGATTCTACTTTCAGATGCAACAGGAATTTCTCGAGTTCGTCTATCCGTTCGCGAGAAAGGGGAGTTTGAAGTTAAGGAATGGTTGAGAAACCATCAAAATTTTCGCAAGTCTGATTCTCGAAACCAATAACTACAACGACCTAGGGGAAAAATACACATACCGTTGTAATAGGGCGAGTTTCTGCTTTCAGATGTAACAGGAATTTCTCGAGTTCGTCAATCCGTTCTCGAGATATGGGAGTTTGAAGTTAAGGAACGGTTGAGAAACCATCAAAATTTTCGAAAGTCTGATACTCGAAACCAATAACTACAAAGGCCTAGGTGGAAAACACACATATCTCTGTAATCGGGCGAGATTCTACTTTCAGATGCAACAGGAATTTCTCGAGTTCGTCTATCCGTTCGCGAGAAAGGGGCGTTTGAAGTTAAGGAATGGTTGAGAAACCATCAAAATTTTCGCAAGTCTGATTCTCGAAACCAATAACTACAACGACCTAGGGGAAAAATACACATATCTCTGTAATCGGGCGAGTTTCCACTTTCAGATGCAACAGGAATTTCTCGAGTTCGTCATTCCGTTCGCGAGATATGGGAGTTTGAAGTTAAGGAATGGTTGAGAAACCATCAAAATTTACGCAATTCTGATGCTAGAAACGAATAACTTGAATGGCCTAGGGGAAAAGTACACAAACCATTGTAAACGGGCGAGTTTCTACTTTCAGATGCAATAGGAATTCCTCGTGTTCGTCAATCCGTTCGCGAGATATGGGAGTTTGAAGTTAAGGAATGGTTGAGAAACCATCAAAATTTTCGCTGGTCTGATACTCGAAACCAACAACTGGAATGTCCTAGGGGAAAAGTACACACACCATTGTAATCGGGCGAGTTTCTACTTTCAGATGCGACAGGAATTTCTCGAGTTCGTCAATCCGTGCGAGCGATATGGTAGTTTGATGTTAAGGAACGGTTGAGAAACCATCAAAATTCTCGCAAGTCTGATACTCGAAACCAATAACTACAATGACCTAGGGGAAAAATACACATACCGATGTAATAGGGCGAGTTTCTGCTTTCAGATGCAACAGGAATTTCTCGAGTTCGTCAATCCGATCGCGAGATATGGGACTCGGAATTTATGGAATGGTTGAGAAACCATCAAAATTTTCGCAAGTCTGATACTCGAAACCAATAACAACAAAGGCCTAGGGGAAAAATACGCATACCGTTGTAATCGGGCGAGTTTCTAATTCCACATGCAACAGGAATTTCTCGAGTTCGTCTATCCGTTCGCGAGAAAGGGGAGTTCGAAGTTAAGGAATGGTTGAGAAACCATCAAAATTTTCGCAAGTCTGATACTCGAAACCAATAACTACAAAGGCATAGAGGAAAAATGCACATATCTCTGTAATCGGGCGAGTTTCCACTTTCAGATGCAACAGCAATTTCTCGAGTTCGTCATTCCGTTCGCGAGATATGGGAGTTTGAAGTTAAGGAATGGTTGAGAAACCATCAAAATTTACGCAATTCTGATGCTAGAAACGAATAACTTGAATGGCCTAGGGGAAAAGTACACAAACCATTGTAATCGGGCGAGTTTCTACTTTCAGATGCAATAGGAATTCCTCTTGTTCGTCAATCCGTTCGCGAGATATGGGAGTTTGAAGTTAAGGAATGGTTGAGAAACCATCAAAATTTTCGCTGGTCTGATACTCGAAACCAATAACTGGAATGTCCTAGGGGAAAAGTACACACACCATTGTAATCGGGCGAGTTTCTACTTTCAGATGCGACAGGAATTTCTCGAGTTCGTCAATCCGTGCGAGCGATATGGTAGTTTGATATTAAGGAACGGTTGAGAAACCATCAAAATTCTCGCAAGTCTGATACTCGAAACCAATAACTACAATGACCTAGGGGAAAAATACACATACCATTGTAATCGGGCGAGTTTCTACATTCAGATGCAACAGGAATTTCTCGAGTTCGTCAATCCGTTCGCGAGATATGGGAGATTGAAGTTAAGGAATGGTTGAGAAACCATCAAAATTTTCGCTGTTCTGATACTCGAAACCAATAACTGGAATGGCCTAGGGGAAAAATACACACACCATTGTATTCGGACGAGTTTCTGCTTTCAGGTGCAACAGGAATTTCTCGTGTTCGTCAATCCGTTCGCGAGAAATGGGAGTTTGAAGTTAAGGAATGGTTGAGAAACCATCACAATTTTCGCAAGACTGATACTCGAAACCAATAACTACTATGGCCTAGGGCAAAAATACACATACCGTTGTTATCGGGCGACTTTCTGCTTTCAGATGCAATAGGAAATTCTCGAGTTCGTCAATCCGTTCGCGAGATATGGGAGATGGAAGTTAAGGAATGGTTGAGAAACCATCAAAATTTTCGCTGGTCTGATACTCGAATCCAATAACCACAAAGGCCTAGGGGAAAAATACACATACCGTTGTAATCCGGCGAGTTTCTACTTTCAGATGCAACAGGAATTTCTCGAGTTCGTCAATCCGTTCGCGAGAAATGGGAGTTTGAAGTTAAGGAATGGTTGAGAAACCATCAAAATTTTCGCAAATCTGATACTCGAAACCAATAACTACAATGGCCTAGGGGAAAAATACACATACCGTTGTAATCGGGCGAGTTTCTACTTTCAGATGCAACAGGAGTTTCTCGAGTTCGTCAATCCGTTCGCGAGATATGGGAGTTTGAAGTTAAGGAATGGTTGTGAAACTACCAAAATTTTCGGAAATCTGAGACTCGAAACCAATAACTACAAATGCCTAGGGGAAAAATACACACACCATTGTAATCAGGCGAGTTTCTACATTCAGATACAACAGGAATTTCTCGAGTTCGTCAATGCGTTCGCGACGTATGGGAGTTTGAAGTTAAGGAATGGTTGAGAAACCATCAAAATTTTCGCTGGTCTGATACTCGAATCCAATAACCACAAAGGCCTAGGGGAAAAATACACATACCGTTGTAATCCGGCGAGTTTCTACTTTCAGATGCAACAGGAATTTCTCGAGTTCGTCAATCCGTTCGCGAGAAATGGGAGTTTGAAGTTAAGGAATGGTTGAGAAACCATCAAAATTTTCGCAAATCTGATACTCGAAACCAATAACTACAATGGCCTAGGGGAAAAATACACATACCGTTGTAATCGGGCGAGTTTCTACTTTCAGATGCAACAGGAGTTTCTCGAGTTCGTCAATCCGTTCGCGAGATATGGGAGTTTGAAGTTAAGGAATGGTTGTGAAACTACCAAAATTTTCGGAAGTCTGAGACTCGAAACCAATAACTACAAATGCCTAGGGGAAAAATACACACACCATTGTAATCAGGCGAGTTTCTACATTCAGATACAACAGGAATTTCTCGAGTTCGTCAATGCGTTCGCGACGTATGGGAGTTTGAAGTTAAGGAATGGTTGAGAAATCATTAAAATTTTCGCAAGTCTGATACTCGAAACCAATAACTACAAAGGCCTAGGTGGAAAACACACATATCTCTGTAATCGGGCGAGTTTCTACTTTCAGATGCAACAGGAATTTCTCGAGTTCGTCTATCCGTTCGCGAGAAAGAGGAGTTTGAAGTTAAGGAATGGTTGAGAAATCATCAAAACTATCGCATGTCTGATACTCGAAACCAATAACTGGTATGGCCTAGGGCAAAAATACACAATCCTTTGTAATCGGGCGGGTTTCTACTTTCTGATGCAACAGGATTTTCTCGAGTTCGTCAATCCGTTCGCGAGAAATGGGAGTTTGAAGTTATGGAATGGTTGAGAAACCATCAAAATTTTCGCAAGTCTGATACTCGAATCCAATAACTACAATGGCCTAGGGCAAAAATACACATACCGTTCTAATCGGGCGGATTTCTACTTTCAGATGCAACAGGAATTTCTCGAGTTCGTCAATCCGATCGCAAGATATGGGAGTTGGAAGTTAAGGAATGGTTGAGAAACTATCAAAATTTTCGCAAGTCTGATACTCGAAACCAATAACTACAATGGCCTAGGGGAAAAATACACATACCGTTGTAATCGGGCGAGTTTCTGCTTTCAGATGCAATAGAAAATTCTCGAGTTCGTCAATCCGTGCGCGAGATATGGGAGTTTGAATTTAAGGAATGGTTGAGAAACCATCAAAAGTTTCGCAAGTGTGATACTCGAAACCAACAACTGGAATGGCCTAGGGGAAAAGTACACACACCGTTGTAATCGGGCGTGTTTCTACTTTCAGGTGCAACAGGAATTTCACGAGTTCGTCAATGCGTTCCCGAGATATGGGAGTTTGAAGTTAAGGAATGGTTGAGAAACCACCAACATTTTCGCAATTCTGAGGCTAGAAACGACTAACTGGAATGGCCTAGGGGAGAAGTACACAAACCGTTGTAATCGGGAGAGTTTCTACTTTCAGATGCAACAGGAATTTCTCGAGTTCGTCAATCCGTTCGCGAGATATGGGGGTTTGAAGTTAAGGAATGGTTGAGAAACCATCAAGATTTTCGCAAGTCTGATACTCGAAACCAATAACTACAAAGGCCTAGGGGGAAAACACACATATCCTTGTAGTCGGGCGTGTTTCTACTTTCAGGTGCAACAGGAATTTCTCGAGTTCGTCAATCCGTTCGCGAGATATGGGAGTTTGAAGTTAAGGAATGGTTGAGAAACCATCAAAATTTTCGCAAGTCTGATACTCGAAACCAAGAACTACAAATGTCTAGGGGAAAAAGACACATACCATTGTAATCGGGCGAGTTTCTACTTCCAGATACAACAGGAATTTCACGAGTTCGTCAATGCGTTCGCGAGATATGGGAGTTTGAATTAAGGAATGGTTGAGAAACCATCAACATTTTCGCAATTCTGAGGCTAGAAACGAATAACTGGAATGGCCTAGGGGAGAAGTACATAAACCGTTGTAATCGGGAGAGTTTCTACTTTCAGATGCAACAGGAATTTCTCGAGTTCGTCAATCCGTTCGCGAGATATGGGGGTTTGAAGTTAAGGAATGGTTGAGAAACCATCAAGATTTTCGCAAGTCTGATACTCGAAACCAATAACTACAGAGGCCTAGGGGGAAAACACACATATCTTTGTAGTCGGGCGTGTTTCTACTTTCAGGTGCAACAGGAATTTCTCGAGTTCGTCAATCCGTTCGCGAGATATGGAAGTTTGAAGTTAAGGAATGGTTGAGAAATCATCAAGATTTTCGCAAGTCTGATACACGAAACCAATAACTACAAAGGCATAGGGGGAAAACACACATAACTTTGTAATCGGGCATGTTTCTACTTTCAGGTGCAACAGGAATTTCTCGAGTTCGTCAATCCGTTCGCGAGATATGGGAGTTTGAAGTTAAGGAATGGTTGGGAAACCATCACAATTATCGCAAGTCTGATACTCCAAACCAATAACCACTATGGTCTAGGGCAAAAATAGACATACCGTTGTAATCGGGCGAGTTTCTACTTTCAGATGCAACAGGAATTTCTCGAGTTCGTCAATCCGTTCGCGAGATATGGGAGTTTGAAATTAAGGAATGGTTGAGAAACCATCAAAATTTTCTCAAGTCTGATACTCGAAACCAATAATTACAAATGTCTAGGGGAAAAAGACACATACCGTTGTAATCGGGCGAGTTTCTACTTTCAGATGCAACAGGAATTTCTCGAGTTCGTCAATCCGTTCGCGAGATATGGGAGTTTGAAATTAAGGAATGGTTGAGAAACCATCAAAATTTTCGCTAGTCTGATACTCGAAACAAATAACTACAAAGGCCTAGGGGAAAAATAAACGTACCTTTGTAATCGGGCGAGATTCCACATTCAGCTGCAACAGGAATTTCTCGAGTTCGTCTATCCGTTCGCGAGATATGGGAGTTTGAAATTAAGGAATGGTTGAGAAACCATCAAAATTTTCTCAAGTCTGATACTCGAAACCAATAATTACAAATGTCTAGGGGAAAAAGACACATACCGTTGTAATCGGGCGAGTTTCTGCTTTCAGATGCAATAGGAAGTTCTCGAGTTCGTCAATGCGTTCGCGAGATATGGAAGTTTGAAGTTAAGGAATGCTTGAGAAACCATCAAAATTTTCGCTGGTCTGATACTCGAAACCAACAACTGGAATGGCCTAGGGGAAAAGCACACACACCGTTGTAATCGGGCGAGTTTCTGCGTTCATATGCAATAGGAAATTCTCGAGTTCGTCAATCCGTTCAGGAGATATGGGAGTTTGAAGATAAGAAATGGTTGAGAAACCATCAAAATTTTCGCAAATCTGATTCTCGAAACCAACAACTGGAAAGGCCCAGGGGAAAAGTACGCATACCATTGTAATCGGGCGGGTTTCTGCTTTCAGATGCAATAGGAAATTCTCGAGTTTGTCAATCCGTTCGCGAGAAATGGGAGTTTGAAGTTAAGGAATGGTTGAGAAACCATCACAATTTTCGCAAGTCTGATACTCGAAACCAATAACTACTATGGCCTAGGGCAAAAATACGCATACCGTTGTAATCGGGCGCGTTTCTGCTTTCAGATGCAATAGGAAATTCTCGAGTTCGTCAATCCGTTCGCGAGATATGGGTGATGGAAGTAAAGGAATGCTAGAGAAACCATCAAAATTTTCGCAAGTCGGATACTCGAAACCAATAACTACAATGGCCTATGGGAAAAATACACATACCTTTGCAATCGGGCGAGTTTCTGCTTTCAGATGCAATAGGAAATTCTCGAGTTCGTAAAACCGTTCGCGAGATATGGGAGTTTGAAGTTAAGGAATGCTTGAGAAACCATTAAATTTTCGCCGGTCTGATACTCGAAACCAACAACTGGAATGGCCTAGGGGAAAAGCACACGCACCGTTGTAATCGGGCGAGTTTCTGCTTTCATATGCAATAGGAAATTCTCGAGTTCGTCAATCCGTTCGGGAGATATGGGAGTTTGAAGTTAAGGAATGGTTGAGAAACCATAGAAATTTTCGCAAGTCTGATACTCGAAACCAATAACTACAAAGGCCTAGGGGAAAAATACGCATACCGTTGTAATCGGGCGAGATTCTACTTTTACGTGCAACAGGAATTTCTCGAGTTCGTCAATCCGTTGGCGAGATATGAGAGTTTGAAGTAAAGGAATGGTTGAGAAACCATCAAAATTTTCGCTGGTCTGATACTCGAAACCAATAACTGGAATGGCCTAGGGGCAAAGTACACACACCATTGTAATCGGGCGAGTTTCTACTTTCAGACACAATAGGAATTTCTCGAGCTCGTCAATGCGTTCGCGAGATATGGGTGTTTGAAGTTAAGGAATGGTTGAGAAATCATCAAAATTTACGCAAGTCTGATACTCGAATCCAATAACTACTATGGCCTAGGGCAAAAATACACATACCGTTGTAATCGGTCGAGTTTCTGCTTTCAGATGCAATAGGAATTTCTCGAGTTCGTCAATCCGTTCGCGAGATATGGGAGTTTGAAGTTAAGGAATGCTTGAGAAACCATCAAAATTTTCGCTGGTCTGATACTCGAAACCAACAACTGGAATGGCCTAGGGGAAAAGCACACGCACCGTTGTAATCGGGCGAGTTTCTGCTTTCATATGCAATAGGAAATTCTCGAGTTCGTCAATCCGTTCGGGAGATATGGGAGTTTGAAGTTAAGGAATGGTTGAGGAACCATCGAAATTTTCGCAAGTCTGATACTCGAAACCAATAATTACAAATGTCTAGGGGAAAAAGACACATACCGTTGTAATCGGGCGAGTTTCTGCTTTCAGATGCGATAGGAAATTCTCGAGTTCGTCAATCCGTTCGGGAGATATGGGAGTTTGAAGTTAAGGAATGGTTGAGAAACCATCGAAATTTTCGCAAGTCTGATACTCGAAACCAATAACTACAAAGGCCTAGGGGAAAAATACGCATACCGTTGTAATCGGGCGAGATTCTACTTTTACGTGCAATAGGAATTTCTCGAGTTCGTCAATCCGTTGGCGCGATATGAGAGTTTGAAGTAAAGGAATGGTTGAGAAACCATCAAAATTTTCGCTGGTCTGATACTCGAAACCAATAACTGGAATGGCCTAGGGGCAAAGTACACACACCATTGTAATCGGGCGAGTTTCTACTTTCAGATACAATAGGAATTTCTCGAGTTCGTCAATGCGTTCGCGAGATATGGGTGTTTGAAGCTAAGGAATGGTTGAGAAATCATCAAAATTTACGCAAGTCTGATACTCGAATCCAATAACTACTATGGCCTAGGGCAAAAATACACATACCGTTGTAATCGGTCGAGTTTCTGCTTTCAGATGCAATAGGAATTTCTCGAGTTCGTCAATCCGTTCGCGAGATATGGGAGTTTGAAGTTAAGGAATGCTTGAGAAACCATCAAAATTTTCGCTGGTCTGATACTCGAAACCAACAACTGGAATGGCCTAGGGGAAAAGCACACGCACCGTTGTAATCGGGCGAGTTTCTGCTTTCATATGCAATAGGAAATTCTCGAGTTCGTCAATCCGTTCGGGAGATATGGGAGTTTGAAGTTAAGGAATGGTTGAGGAACCATCGAAATTTTCGCAAGTCTGATACTCGAAACCAAAACCTACAAAGGCCTAGGGGAAAAATACGCATACCGTTGTAATCGGGCGAGTTTCTACTTCCACATGTAACAGGAATTTCTCGAGTTCGTCAATCCGTTCGCGAGATATGGGAGATTGAAGTTAAGGAATGGTTGAGAAACCATCAAAATTTTCGCTGGTCTGATACTCGAAACCAATAACTGGAGTGGCCTACGGGAAAAGTACACACACCATTGTATTCGGGCGAGTTTCTGCTTTCAGATGCAACAGGAATTTCTCGAGTTCGTCATTCCGATCGCGAGAAATGGGAGTTTGAAGTTAAGGTATGGTTGAGAAACCATCGAAATTTTCGCAAGTCTGATACTCGAAACCAATAACTACAAAGGCCTAGGGGGAAAACACACATATCTTTGTAATCGGGCGAGTTTCTGCTTTCAGATGCAATAGGAAATTCTCGATTTCGTCAATCCGTCCGCGAGATATGGGAGATGGAAGTTAAGGAATGGTTGAGAAACCATCAAAATTTTCGCAATTCTGATGCTAGAAACGAATAACAGGAATGGCTTAGGGGAAAAGTACATACACCATTCTAATCGGGAGAGTTTCTACTTCCACATGCAACAGGAATTTCTCGAGTTCGTCAATCCGTTCGCGAGATATGGGAGTTTGAAATTAAGGAATGGTTGAGAAACCATCAAAATTTTCTCAAGTCTGATACTCGAAACCCATAATTACAAATGTCTAGGGGAAAAAGACACATACCGTTGTAATCGGGCGAGTTTCTACTTTCAGATGCAACAGGAATTTCTCGAGTTCGTCAATCCGTTCGCGAGATATGGGAGTTTGAAATTAAGGATTGGTTGAGAAACCATCAAAATTTTCGCTAGTCTGATACTCGAAACAAATAACTACAAAGGCCTAGGGGAAAAATACACGTACCTTTGTAATCGGGCGAGATTCCACATTCAGCTGCAATAGGAATTTCTCGAGTTCGTCTATCCGTTCGCGAGATATGGGAGTTTGAAATTAAGGAATGGTTGAGAAACCATCAAAATTTTCTCAAGTCTGATACTCGAAACCAATAATTACAAATGTCTAGGGGAAAAAGACACATACCGTTGTAATCGGGCGAGTTTCTGCTTTCAGATGCAATAGGAAATTCTCGAGTTCGTCAATCCGATCGCGAGATATGGAAGTTTGAAGTTAAGGAATGCTTGAGAAACCATCAAAATTTTCGCTGGTCTGATACTCGAATCCAATAACTAGTATGGCCTAGGGGAAAAATACACATACCTTTGTAATCGGGCGAGTTTCTGCTTTCAGATGCAATAGGAAATTCTCGAGTTCGTCAATCCGTTCGCGAGATGTGGGAGTTTGAAGTTAAGGAATGGTTGTGGAACCATCAAAATTTTCGCATGTCTGAGACTCGAAACCAATAACTACAAATGCCTAGGGGAAAAATACACATAACGATGTAATCGGGCGAGTTTCTACTTTCAGATACAATAGGAATTTCTCGAGTTCGTCAATGCGTTCGCGAGATATGGAAGTTTGAAGTTAAGGAATGCTTGAGAAACCATCAAAATTTTCGCTGGTCTGATACTCGAAACCAACAACTGGAATGGCCTAGGGGAAAAGCACACACACCGTTGTAATCGGGCGAGTTTCTGCTTTCATATGCAATAGGAAATTCTCGAGTTCGTCAATCCGTTCAGGAGATATGGGAGTTTGAAGTTAAGGAATGGTTGAGAAACCATCGAAATTTTTGCAAATCTGATACTCGAAACCAATAACTACAAAGGCCTAGGGGAAAAATACGCATACCGTTGTAATCGGGCGAGTTTCTACTTCCACATGCAACAGGAATTTCTCGATTTCGTCAATCCGTTCGCGAGATATGGGAGATTGAAGTTAAAGAATGGTTGAGAAACCATCAAAATTTTCGCAAATCTGATACTCGAAACCAACAACTCGAAAGGCCCAGGGGAAAAGTACGCATACCATTGTAATCGGGCGAGTTTCGGCTTTCAGATGCAATAGGAAATTCTCGAGTTCGTCAATCCGTTCGCGAGATATGGGAGATGGAAGTTAAGGAATGGTTGAGAAACCATCAAAATTTTCGCAAGTCTGATACTTGAAACCAATAATTACAATGGCCTAGGGGAAAAATACACATACCGTTGTAATCGGGCGAGTTTCTGCTTTCAGATGCAATAGGAAATTCTCGAGTTTGTCAATCCGTTCGCGAGATATGGGAGTTTGAAGTTAAGGAATGGTTGAGAAATCATCAAAATTTTCGCAAGTCTGATACTGGAATCCAATAACTACAATGGCCTAGGGAAAAAATACACATACCTTTGTAATCGGGCGGGTTTCTGCTTTCAGATGCAATAGGAATTTCTCGAGTTCGTCAATCCGTTCGCGAGAAATGGGAGTTTGAATTTAAGGAATGGTTGAGAAACCATCACAATTTTCGCAAGTCTGATACTCGAAACCAATAACTACTATGGCCTAGGGCAAAAATACGCATACCGTTGTAATCGGGCGCGTTTCTGCTTTCAGATGCAACAGGAAATTCTCGAGTTCGTAAAACCGTTCGCGAGATATGGGAGTTTGAAATTAAGGAATGCTTGAGAAACCATCAAAATTTTCGCTGGTCTGATACTCGAAACCAACAACTGGAATGGCCTAGGGGAAAAGCACACGCACCGTTGTAATCGGGCGAGTTTCTGCTTTCATATGCAATAGGAAATTCTCGAGTTCGTCAATCCGTTCGGGAGATATGGGAGTTTGAAGTTAAGGAATGGTTGAGAAACCATCGAAATTTTCGCAAGTCTGATACTCGAAACCAATAACTACAAAGGCCTAGGGGAAAAATACGCATACCGTTGTAATCGGGCGAAATTCTACTTTTACGTGGAACAGGAATTTCTCGAGTTCGTCAGTCCGTTGGCGAGATATGAGAGTTTGAAGTAAAGGAATGGTTGAGAAACCATCAAAATTTTCGCTGGTCTGATACTCGAAACCAATAACTGGAATGGCCTAGGGGCAAAGTACGCACACCATTGTAATCGGGCGAGTTTCTACTTTCAGATACAATAGGAATTTCTCGTGTTCGTCAATGCGTTCGCGAGATATGGGTGTTTGAAGTTAAGGAATGGTTGAGAAATCATCAAAATTTACGCAAGTCTGATACTCGAATCCAATAACTACAAAGGCCTAGGGGAAAAATACGCATACCGTTGTAATCGGGCGAGTTTCTACTTCCACATGTAACAGGAATTTCTCGAGTTCGTCAATCCGTTCGCGAGATATGGGAGATTGAAGTTAAGGAATGGTTGAGAAACCATCAAAATTTTCGCTGGTCTGATACTCGAAACCAATAACTGGAGTGGCCTAGGGGAAAAGTACACACACCATTGTATTCGGGCGAGTTTCTACTTTCATATGCAATAGGAAATTCTCGAGTTCGTCAATCCGTTCGGGAGATATGGGAGTTTGAAGTTAAGGAATGGTTGAGGAACCATCGAAATTTTCGCAAGTCTGATACTCGAAACCAAAAACTACAAAGGCCTAGGGGAAAAATACGCATACCGTTGTAATCGGGCGAGTTTCTACTTCCACATGTAACAGGAATTTCTCGAGTTCGTCAATCCGTTCGCGAGATATGGGAGATTGAAGTTAAGGAATGGTTGAGAAACCATCAAAATTTTCGCTGGTCTGATACTCGAAACCAATAACTGGAGTGGCCTACGGGAAA
Organism: Ptiloglossa arizonensis; assembly: GCF_051014685.1. NCBI lineage: Eukaryota > Metazoa > Arthropoda > Insecta > Hymenoptera > Colletidae > Ptiloglossa > Ptiloglossa arizonensis. The sequence goes on from NW_027478391.1 coordinate 692,931, forward strand.
AGTACACACACCATTGTATTCGGGCGAGTTTCTGCTTTCAGATGCAACAGGAATTTCTCGAGTTCGTCATTCCGATCGCGAGAAATGGGAGTTTGAAGTTAAGGTATGGTTGAGAAACCATCGAAATTTTCGCAAGTCTGATACTCGAAACCAATAACTACAAAGGCCTAGGGGGAAAACACACATATCTTTGTAATCGGGCGAGTTTCTGCTTTCAGATGCAATAGGAAATTCTCGACTTCGTCAATCCGTTCGCGAGATATGGGAGATGGAAGTTAAGGAATGGTTGAGAAACCATCAAAATTTTCGCAATTCTGATGCTAGAAACGAATAACAGGAATGGCTTAGGGGAAAAGTACATACACCATTCTAATCGGGAGAGTTTCTACTTCCACATGCAACAGGAATTTTCGAGTTCGTCAATCCGTTCGCGAGATATGGGAGTTTGAAATTAAGGAATGGTTGAGAAACCATCAAAATTTTCTCAAGTCTGATACTCGAAACCAATAATTACAAATGTCTAGGGGAAAAAGACACATACCGTTGTAATCGGGCGAGTTTCTACTTTCAGATGCAACAGGAACTTCTCGAGTTCGTCAATCCGTTCGCGAGATATGGGAGTTTGAAATTAAGGATTGGTTGAGAAACCATCAAAATTTTCGCTAGTCTGATACTCGAAACAAATAACTACAAAGGCCTAGGGGAAAAATACACGTACCTTTGTAATCGGGCGAGATTCCACATTCAGCTGCAATAGGAATTTCTCGAGTTCGTCTATCCGTTCGCGAGATATGGGAGTTTGAAATTAAGGAATGGTTGAGAAACCATCAAAATTTTCTCAAGTCTGATACTCGAAACCAATAATTACAAATGTCTAGGGGAAAAAGACACATACCGTTGTAATCGGGCGAGTTTCTGCTTTCAGATGCAATAGGAAATTCTCGAGTTCGTCAATCCGATCGCGAGATATGGAAGTTTGAAGTTAAGGAATGCTTGAGAAACCATCAAAATTTTCGCTGGTCTGATACTCGAATCCAATAACTAGTATGGCCTAGGGGAAAAATACACATACCTTTGTAATCGGGCGAGTTTCTGCTTTCAGATGCAATAGGAAATTCTCGAGTTCGTCAATCCGTTCGCGAGATGTGGGAGTTTGAAGTTAAGGAATGGTTGTGGAACCATCAAAATTTTCGCATGTCTGAGACTCGAAACCAATAACTACAAATGCCTAGGGGAAAAATACACATAACGATGTAATCGGGCGAGTTTCTACTTTCAGATACAGTAGGAATTTCTCGAGTTCGTCAATGCGTTCGCGAGATATGGGAGTTTGAAGTTAAGGAATGGTTGAGAAACCATCAAAATTTTCGCTGGTCTGATACTCGAATACAATGACTACTATGGCCTAGGGGAAAAATACACATACCTTTGTAATCGGGCGAGTTTCTGCTTTCAGATGCAATAGGAAATTCTCGAGTTCGTCAATCCGTTCAGGAGATATGGGAGTTTGAAGTTAAGGAATGGTTGAGAAACCATCGAAATTTTTGCAAATCTGATACTCGAAACCAATAACTACAAAGGCCTAGGGGAAAAATACGCATACCATTGTAATCGGGCGAGTTTCGGCTTTCAGATGCAATAGGAAATTCTCGAGTTCGTCAATCCGTTCGCGAGATATGGGAGATGGAAGTTAAGGAATGGTTGAGAAACCATCAAAATTTTCGCAAGTCTGATACTTGAAACCAATAATTACAATGGCCTAGGGGAAAAATACACATACCGTTGTAATCGGGCGAGTTTCTGCTTTCAGATGAAATAGGAAATTCTCGAGTTTGTCAATCCGATCGCGAGATATGGAAGTTTGAAGTTAAGGAATGCTTGAGAAACCATCAAAATTTTCGCTGGTCTGATACTCGAATCCAATGACTACTATGGCCTAGGGGAAAAATACACATACCTTTGTAATCGGGCGAGTTTCTGCTTTCAGATGCAACAGGAATTTCTCGAGTTCGTCAATCCGTTCGCGAGATATGGGAGTTTGAAGTTAAGGAATGGTTGAGAAATCATCAAAATTTTCGCAAGTCTGATACTGGAATCCAATAACTACAATGGCCTAGGGAAAAAATACACATACCTTTGTAATCGGGCGGGTTTCTGCTTTCAGATGCAATAGGAATTTCTCGAGTTCGTCATTCCGTTCGCGAGAAATGGGAGTTTGAATTTAAGGAATGGTTGAGAAACCATCACAATTTTCGCAAGTCTGATACTCGAAACCAATAACTACTATGGCCTAGGGCAAAAATACGCATACCGTTGTAATCGGGCGCGTTTCTGCTTTCAGATGCAACAGGAAATTCTCGAGTTCGTAAAACCGTTCGCGAGATATGGGAGTTTGAAATTAAGGAATGCTTGAGAAACCATCAAAATTTTCGCTGGTCTGATACTCGAAACCAACAACTGGAATGGCCTAGGGGAAAAGCACACGCACCGTTGTAATCGGGCGAGTTTCTGCTTTCATATGCAATAGGAAATTCTCGAGTTCGTCAATCCGTTCGGGAGATATGGGAGTTTGAAGTTAAGGAATGGTTGAGAAACCATCGAAATTTTCGCAAGTCTGATACTCGAAACCAATAACTACAAAGGCCTAGGGGAAAAATACGCATACCGTTGTAATCGGGCGAAATTCTACTTTTACGTGGAACAGGAATTTCTCGAGTTCGTCAGTCCGTTGGCGAGATATGAGAGTTTGAAGTAAAGGAATGGTTGAGAAACCATCAAAATTTTCGCTGGTCTGATACTCGAAACCAATAACTGGAATGGCCTAGGGGCAAAGTACACACACCATTGTAATCGGGCGAGTTTCTACTTTCAGATACAATAGGAATTTCTCGTGTTCGTCAATGCGTTCGCGAGATATGGGTGTTTGAAGTTAAGGAATGGTTGAGAAATCATCAAAATTTACGCAAGTCTGATACTCGAATCCAATAACTACAAAGGCCTAGGGGAAAAATACGCATACCGTTGTAATCGGGCGAGTTTCTACTTCCACATGTAACAGGAATTTCTCGAGTTCGTCAATCCGTTCGCGAGATATGGGAGATTGAAGTTAAGGAATGGTTGAGAAACCATCGAAATTTTCGCAAGTCTGATACTCGAAACCAATAACTACAAAGGCCTAGGGGCAAAGTACACACACCATTGTAATCGGGCGAGTTTCTACTTTCAGATACAATAGGAATTTCTCGAGTTCGTCATTCCGATCGCGAGAAATGGGAGTTTGAAGTTAAGGTATGGTTGAGAAACCATCGAAATTTTCGCAAGTCTGATACTCGAAACCAATAACTACAAAGGCCTAGGGGGAAAACACACATATCTTTGTAATCGGGCGAGTTTCTGCTTTCAGATGCAATAGGAAATTCTCGATTTCGTCAATCCGTTCGCGAGATATGGGAGATGGAAGTTAAGGAATGGTTGAGAAACCATCAAAATTTTCGCAATTCTGATGCTAGAAACGAATAACAGGAATGGCTTAGGGGAAAAGTACATACACCATTCTAATCGGGAGAGTTTCTACTTCCACATGCAACAGGAATTTTCGAGTTCGTCAATCCGTTCGCGAGATATGGGAGTTTGAAATTAAGGAATGGTTGAGAAACCATCAAAATTTTCTCAAGTCTGATACTCGAAACCAATAATTACAAATGTCTAGGGGAAAAAGACACATACCGTTGTAATCGGGCGAGTTTCTACTTTCAGATGCAACAGGAATTTCTCGAGTTCGTCAATCCGTTCGCGAGATATGGGAGTTTGAAATTAAGGATTGGTTGAGAAACCATCAAAATTTTCGCTAGTCTGATACTCGAAACAAATAACTACAAAGGCCTAGGGGAAAAATACACGTACCTTTGTAATCGGGCGAGATTCCACATTCAGCTGCAATAGGAATTTCTCGAGTTCGTCTATCCGTTCGCGAGATATGGGAGTTTGAAATTAAGGAATGGTTGAGAAACCATCAAAATTTTCTCAAGTCTGATACTCGAAACCAATAATTACAAATGTCTAGGGGAAAAAGACACATACCGTTGTAATCGGGCGAGTTTCTGCTTTCAGATGCAATAGGAAATTCTCGAGTTCGTCAATCCGATCGCGAGATATGGAAGTTTGAAGTTAAGGAATGCTTGAGAAACCATCAAAATTTTCGCTGGTCTGATACTCGAATCCAATAACTAGTATGGCCTAGGGGAAAAATACACATACCTTTGTAATCGGGCGAGTTTCTGCTTTCAGATGCAATAGGAAATTCTCGAGTTCGTCAATCCGTTCGCGAGATGTGGGAGTTTGAAGTTAAGGAATGGTTGTGGAACCATCAAAATTTTCGCATGTCTGAGACTCGAAACCAATAACTACAAATGCCTAGGGGAAAAATACACATAACGATGTAATCGGGCGAGTTTCTACTTTCAGATACAGTAGGAATTTCTCGAGTTCGTCAATGCGTTCGCGAGATATGGGAGTTTGAAGTTAAGGAATGGTTGAGAAACCATCAAAATTTTCGCTGGTCTGATACTCGAATACAATGACTACTATGGCCTAGGGGAAAAATACACATACCTTTGTAATCGGGCGAGTTTCTGCTTTCAGATGCAATAGGAAATTCTCGAGTTCGTCAATCCGTTCAGGAGATATGGGAGTTTGAAGTTAAGGAATGGTTGAGAAACCATCGAAATTTTTGCAAATCTGATACTCGAAACCAATAACTACAAAGGCCTAGGGGAAAAATACGCATACCATTGTAATCGGGCGAGTTTCGGCTTTCAGATGCAATAGGAAATTCTCGAGTTCGTCAATCCGTTCGCGAGATATGGGAGATGGAAGTTAAGGAATGGTTGAGAAACCATCAAAATTTTCGCAAGTCTGATACTTGAAACCAATAATTACAATGGCCTAGGGGAAAAATACACATACCGTTGTAATCGGGCGAGTTTCTGCTTTCAGATGAAATAGGAAATTCTCGAGTTTGTCAATCCGATCGCGAGATATGGAAGTTTGAAGTTAAGGAATGCTTGAGAAACCATCAAAATTTTCGCTGGTCTGATACTCGAATCCAATGACTACTATGGCCTAGGGGAAAAATACACATACCTTTGTAATCGGGCGAGTTTCTGCTTTCAGATGCAACAGGAATTTCTCGAGTTCGTCAATCCGTTCGCGAGATATGGGAGTTTGAAGTTAAGGAATGGTTGAGAAATCATCAAAATTTTCGCAAGTCTGATACTGGAATCCAATAACTACAATGGCCTAGGGAAAAAATACACATACCTTTGTAATCGGGCGGGTTTCTGCTTTCAGATGCAATAGGAATTTCTCGAGTTCGTCAATCCGTTCGCGAGAAATGGGAGTTTGAATTTAAGGAATGGTTGAGAAACCATCACAATTTTCGCAAGTCTGATACTCGAAACCAATAACTACTATGGCCTAGGGCAAAAATACGCATACCGTTGTAATCGGGCGCGTTTCTGCTTTCAGATGCAACAGGAAATTCTCGAGTTCGTAAAACCGTTCGCGAGATATGGGAGTTTGAAATTAAGGAATGCTTGAGAAACCATCAAAATTTTCGCTGGTCTGATACTCGAAACCAACAACTGGAATGGCCTAGGGGAAAAGCACACGCACCGTTGTAATCGGGCGAGTTTCTGCTTTCATATGCAATAGGAAATTCTCGAGTTCGTCAATCCGTTCGGGAGATATGGGAGTTTGAAGTTAAGGAATGGTTGAGAAACCATCGAAATTTTCGCAAGTCTGATACTCGAAACCAATAACTACAAAGGCCTAGGGGAAAAATACGCATACCGTTGTAATCGGGCGAAATTCTACTTTTACGTGGAACAGGAATTTCTCGAGTTCGTCAGTCCGTTGGCGAGATATGAGAGTTTGAAGTAAAGGAATGGTTGAGAAACCATCAAAATTTTCGCTGGTCTGATACTCGAAACCAATAACTGGAATGGCCTAGGGGCAAAGTACACACACCATTGTAATCGGGCGAGTTTCTACTTTCAGATACAATAGGAATTTCTCGTGTTCGTCAATGCGTTCGCGAGATATGGGTGTTTGAAGTTAAGGAATGGTTGAGAAATCATCAAAATTTACGCAAGTCTGATACTCGAATCCAATAACTACAAAGGCCTAGGGGAAAAATACGCATACCGTTGTAATCGGGCGAGTTTCTACTTCCACATGTAACAGGAATTTCTCGAGTTCGTCAATCCGTTCGCGAGATATGGGAGATTGAAGTTAAGGAATGGTTGAGAAACCATCAAAATTTTCGCTGGTCTGATACTCGAAACCAATAACTGGAGTGGCCTAGGGGAAAAGTACACACACCATTGTATTCGGGCGAGTTTCTACTTTCATATGCAATAGGAAATTCTCGAGTTCGTCAATCCGTTCGGGAGATATGGGAGTTTGAAGTTAAGGTATGGTTGAGAAACCATCGAAATTTTCGCAAGTCTGATACTCGAAACCAATAACTACAAAGGCCTAGGGGGAAAACACACATATCTTTGTAATCGGGCGAGTTTCTGCTTTCAGATGCAATAGGAAATTCTCGATTTCGTCAATCCGTTCGCGAGATATGGGAGATGGAAGTTAAGGAATGGTTGAGAAACCATCAAAATTTTCGCAATTCTGATGCTAGAAACGAATAACAGGAATGGCTTAGGGGAAAGTACATACACCATTCTAATCGGAAGAGTTTCTACTTCCACATGCAACAGGAATTTCTCGAGTTCGTCAATCCGTTCGGGAGATATGGGAGTTTGAAGTTAAGGAATGGTTGAGAAACCATCAAAATTTTCGCTGGTCTGATACTCGAAACCAATAACTGGAGTGGCCTAGGGGAAAAGTACACACACCATTGTAATCGGGCGAGTTTCTGCTTTCAGATGCAATAGGAAATTCTCGAGTTCGTCAAACCGTTCGCGAGATATGGGAGTTTGAAGTTAAGGAATGCTTGAGAAACCATCAAAATTTTCGCTGGTCTGATACTCGAAACCAACAACTGGAATGGCCTCTGGGAAAAGCACACGCACCGTTGTAATCGGGCGAGTTTCTGCTTTCATATGCAACAGGAAATTCTCGAGTTCGTCAATCCGTTCGGGAGATATGGGAGTTTGAAGTTAAAGAATGGTTGAGGAACCATCGAAATTTTCGCAAGTCTGATACTCGAAACCAATAACTACATAGGCCTAGGGGAAAAATACGAATACCGTTGTAATCGGGCGGGTTTCTACTTTCAGATGCAACAGGAATTTCTCGAGTTCGTCAACCCGTTCGCGAGATATGGGAGTTTGAAGTTAAGGAATGGTTGAGATACCATCAAAATTATCGCAATTCTGAAGCTAGAAACGAATAACTGGAATGGCCTAGGGGAAAAGTACACATACCATTGTAATCGGGCGAGTTTCTACTTTCAGATGCAACAGGAATTTCTCGAGTTCGTCAATCCGTTCGCGAGAAATGGGAGTTTGAAATTAAGGAAGGTTGAGAAACCATCAAAATTTTCGCAAATCTGATACTCGAAACCAATAACTGGAATGGCCTAGGGGAAAAGTACGCATACCAATGTAATCGGGCGAGTTTCTACTTTCAGATGCAACAGGAATTTCTCGAGTTCGTCAATCCGTTCGCGAGAAATGGGAGTTTGAAATTAAGGAATGCTTGAGAAACCATCAAAATTTTCGCTGGTCTGATACTCGAAACCAACAACTGGAATGGCCTAGGGGAAAAGCACACGCACCGTTGTAATCGGGCGAGTTTCTGCTTTCATATGCAATAGGAAATTCTCGAGATCGTCAATCCGTTCGGGAGATATGGGAGTTGAAGTTAAGGAATGGTTTAGGAACCATCGAAATTTTCGCAAATCTGATACTCGAAACCAATAACTGGAATGGCCTAGGGGAAAAGTACGCATACCATTGTAATCGGGCGAGTTTCTACTTTCATGTGCAATAGGAAATTCTCGAGTTCGTCAATCCGTTCGGGAGATGTGGGAGTTTGAAGTTAAGGAATGGTTGAGAAACCATCGAAATTTTCGCAAGTCTGATACTCGAAACCAATATCTAAAAAGGCCTAGGGGAAAAATACGCATACCTTTGTAATCGGGCGAGTTTCTACTTTCATATGCAATAGGAATTTCTCGAGTTCGTCAATCCGTTCGGGAGATATGGGAGTTTGAAGTTAAGGTATGGTTGAGAAATCATCGAAATTTTCGCAAGTCTGATACTCGAAACCAATAACTACAAAGGCCTAGGGGGAAAACACACATATCTTTGTAATCGGGCGAGTTTCTGCTTTCAGATGCAATAGGAAACTCTCGATTTCATCAATCCGTTCGCGAGATATGGGAGATGGAAGTTAAGGAATGGTTGAGAAACCATCAAAATTTTCGCAATTCTGATGCTAGAAACGAATAACAGGAATGGCTTAGGGGAAAAGTACATACACCATTCTAATCGGGAGAGTTTCTACTTCCTCATGCAACAGGAATTTCTCGAGTTCGTCAATCCGTTCGCGAGATATGGGAGTTTGAAGTTAAGGAATGGTTGAGAAATCATCAAAATTTTCGCAAGTCTGAGACTCGAAACCAATAACTACAAATGCCTAGGGGAAAAATACACACACCATTGTTATCAGGCGAGTTTCTACATTCAGATACAACAGGAATTTCTCGAGTTCGTCAATGCGTTCGCGAGATATGGGAGTTTGAAGTTAAGGAATGGTTGAGAAATCATTAAAATTTTCACAAGTCTGATACTCGAATCCAATACCTACAATGGCCTAGGGCAAAAACACACATACCGTTGTAATCGGGCGGGTTTCTACTTTCAGATGCAACAGGAATTTCTCGAGTTCGTCAATCCGTTCGCGAGATATGGGAGTTTGTAGTTAAGGAATGGTTGAGAAACCATCACAATTTTCGCAAGTCTGATACTCGAAACCAATAACTACTATGGCCTAGGGCAAAAATACACATACCGTTGTAATCGGGCGCGTTTCTGCTTTTTGATGCAATAGGAAATTCTCGAGTTCGTCAATCCGTTCGCGAGATATGGGAGATGGAAGTTATGGAATTGTTGAGAAACCATCAAAATTTTCGCTGGTCTGATACTCGAAACCAACAACTGGAATGGCCTAGGGGAAAAGCACACGCACCGTTGTAATCGGGCGAGTTTCTGCTTTCATATGCAATAGGAGTTTCTCGAGTTCGTCAATGCGTTCGCGAGATATGGGTGTTTGAAGTTAAGGAATGGTTGAGAAATCATCAAAATTTTCGCAATTCTGATGCTAGAAACGAATCACTGGAATGGCCTAGGGGAAAAGTACATACACCATTGTAATCGGGCGAGTTTCTACTTCCACATGCAACAGGAATTTCTCGATTTCGTCAATCCGTTCGCGAGATATGGGAGTTTGAAGATAAGGAAAGGTTGAGAAACCACCAAAATTTTCGCTGGTCTGATACTCGAAATCAACAACTGGAATGGCCTAGGGGGAAAGCACACGCACCGTTGTAATCGGGCGAGTTTCTGCTTTCATATGCAATAGGAAATTCTCGAGATCGTCAATCCGTTCGCGAGATATGGGAGATGGAAGTTAAGGAATGGTTGAGAAACAATCAAAATTTTCGCAAGTCTGATACTCGAAACCAATAACTACATAGGCCTAGGGGAAAAATACGAATACCGTTGTAATCGGGCGGGTTTCTACTTTCAGATGCAACAGGAGTTTCTCGAGTTCGTCAATCCGTTCGCGAGAAATGGGAGTTTGAATTTAAGGAATGCTTGAGAAACCATCAAAATTTTCGCTGGTCTGATACTCGAAACGAACAACTGGAATGGCCTAGGGGAAAAGCACACGCACCGTTGTAATCGGGCGAGTTTCTGCTTTCATATGCAATAGGAAATTCTCGAGTTCGTCAATCCGTTCGGGAGATATGGGAGTTTGAAGTTAAGGAATGGTTGAGGAACCATCAAAATTTTCGCAAGTCTGATACTCGAAACCAATAACTACAAAGGCCTAGGGGAAAAATACGCATAACGTTGTAATCGGGCGAGTTTCTGCTTCCACATGTAACAGGAATTTCTCGAGTTCGTCAATCCGTTCGCGAGATATGGGAGATTGAAGTTAAAGAATGGTTGAGAAACCATCAAAATTTTCGCTGGTCTGATACTCGAAACCAATAACTGGAATGGCCTAGGGGAGAAGTTCACACACCATTGTAATCGGGCGAGTTTCTACTTCCACATGCAACAGGAATTTCTCGAGTTCGTCAATCCGATCGCGAGGTATGGGAGTTTGAATTCAAGGAATGGTTGAGAAACCATCAAAATTTTCGCTGGTCTGATACTCGAAACCAATAACTGGAATGGTCTAGGGGAGAAGCACACACACCATTGTATTCGGGCGAGTTTCTGCTTTCAGATGCAACAGGAATTTCTCGAGTTCGTCAATCCGTTCGCGAGAAATGGGAGTTTGAAGTTAAGGAATGGTTGAGAAACCATCAAAATTTTCGCAAATCTGATACTCGAAACCAATAACTGGAATGGCCTAGGGGAAAAGTACGCATACCATTGTAATCGGGCGAGTTTCTGCTTTCAGATGCAATAGGTACTTCTCGAGTTCGTCAATCCGTTCGCGAGATATGGGAGTTTGAAGTTAAGGAATGGTTGAGGAACCATCGAAATTTTCGCAAGTCCGATACTCGAAACCAATAACTACAAAGGCCTAGGGGAAAAATACGAATACCGTTGTATTCGGGCGAGTTTCTGCTTTCAGATGCAACAGGAATTTCTCGAGTTCGTCAATCCGTTCGCGAGAAATGGGAGTTTGAAGTTAAGGAATGGTTGAGAAACCATCAAAATTTTCGCAAATCTGATACTCGAAACCAATAACTGGAATGGCCTAGGGGAAAAGTACGCATACCATTGTAATCGGGCGAGTTTCTACTATCATATGCAATAGGAAATTCTCGAGGTCGTCAATCCGTTCGGGAGATATGGGAGTTTGAAGTTAAGGAATGGTTGAGAAACCATCGAAATTTTCGCAAGTCTGATACGCGAAACCAATAACTACAAAGGCCTAGGGGAAAAATACGCATACCGTTGTAATCGGGCGAGTTTCTACTTCCACATGCAACAGGAATTTCTCGAGTTCGTCAATCCGTTCGCGAGATATGGGAGATTGAAGTTAAGGAATGGTTGACAAACCATCAAAATTTTCGCTGGTCTGATACTCGAAACCAATAACTGGAATAGCCTAGGGGAAAAGCACACACACCATTGTATTCGGGCGAGTTTCTGCTTTCAGATGCAACAGGAATTTCTCGAGTTCGTCAATCCGTTCGCGAGAAATGGGAGCTTGAAGTTAAGGAATGGTTGAGAAACCATCAAAATTTACGCAAATCTGATACTCGAAACCAATAACTGGAATGGCCTAGGGGAAAAGTACGCATACCATTGTAATCGGGCGAGTTTCTGCTTTCAGATGCAATAGGAACTTCTCGCGTTCGTCAATCCGTTCGCGAGATATGGGAGTTTGAAGTTAAGGAATGGTTGAGGAACCATCAAAATTTTCGCAAATCTGATACTCGAAACCAATAACTGGAATGGCCTAGGGCAAAAATACACATACCGTTGTAATCGGGCGAGTTTCTGCTTTCAGATGCAATAGGAACTTCTCGAGTTCGTCAATTCGTTCGCGAGATATGGGAGTTTGAAGTTAAGGAAAGGTTGAGAAACCACCAAAATTTTCGCAATTCTGATGCTAGAAACGAATAACTGGAATGGCCTAGGGGAAAAGTACACGAACCATTGTAGTCGGGCGAGTTTCTACTTCCACATGCAACAGGAATTTCTCGAGTTCGTCAATCCGTTCGCTAGATATGGGAGTTTGAAATTAAGGAATGGTTGAGAAACCATCAAAATTTTCGCTGGTCTGATACTCGAAACCAATAACTGGAATGGCCTAGGGGAAAAGTACGCATACCATTGTAATCGGGCGAGTTTCTACTTTCAGATGCAACAGGAATTTCTCGAGTTCGTCAATCCGTCCGCGAGATATGGGAGTTTGAAGTTAAGGAATGGTTGAGAAACCATCAAAATGTTCGCAAGTCTGATACTCGAAACCAATAACTACAATGGCATAGGGGAAAAATACACATACCGTTGTAATCGGGCGGGTTTCTACTTTCAGATGCAACAGGAATTTCTCGAGTTCGTCAACCCGTTCGCAAGATATGGGAGTTTGAAGTTAAGGAATGGTTGAGATACCATCAAAATTTTGGCAATTCTGATGCTAGAAACGAATAACTGGAATGGCCTAGGGGAAAAGTACACATACCATTGTAATCGGGCGAGTTTCTACTTTCAGATGCAACAGGAATTTCTCGAGTTCGTCAATCCGTTCGCGAGATATGGGAGTTTGAAGTTAAGGAATGGTTGAGAAATCATCAAAATTATCGCAAGTCTGATACTCGAAACCAATAACTACTATGGCCTAGGGCAAAAATACACATACCGTTGTAATCGGGCGTGTTTCTGCTTTCAGATGCAATAGGAAATTCTCGAGTTCGTCAATCCGTTCGCGAGATATGGAAGTTTGAAGTTAAGGAATGGTTGATACCATCACAATTTTCGCAAGTCTGATACTTGAAGCCAATATTTACAAATGCCTAGGGCAAAAATACACATACCGTTGTAATCGGTCGAGATTCTACTTTCACATGCAACAGGAATTTCTCGCGTTCGTCAATCCGTTCGCGAGATATGGGAGTTCGATGTTAAGGAATGGTTGAGAAACCATCAAAATTTTCGCAAGTCTGATACTCGAAACCAATAACTATAATGGCCTAGGGGAAAAATACACATACCGTTGTAATCGGGCGAGATTCTACATTCAGATGCAATAGGAAATTCTCGAGTTCGTCAATCCGTTCGCGAGATATGGGAGTTTGAAGTTAAGGAATGGTTGAGAAACCATCAAAATTTTCGCAATTCTGATGCTAGAAACGAATAATTGGAATGGCCTAGGGGAAAAATACACATACCGTTGTAATCGGGCGGGTTTCTAGTTTCTGATGCAACAGGAATTTCTCGAGTTCGTCAATCCGTTCGCGAGATATGGGAGTTTGAAGTTAAGGAATGGTTGAGAAACCATCACAATTTTCGCAAGTCTGATACCCGAAACCAATAACTACTATGGCCTAGGGCAAAAATACACATACCGTTGTAATCGTGCGTGTCTCTGCTTTCAAATGCAATAGGAAATTCTCGAGTTCGTCAATCCGTTCGCGAGATATGGGAGTCTGAAGTTAAGGAATGGTTGAGAAACCATCCAAATTTTCGCAAGTCTGATACTCGAAACCAATAACTACAAAGGCCTAGGGGAAAACACACATATCTTTGTAATCGGGCGAGTTTCTACTTTCAGGTGCAACAGGAATTTCTCGAGTTCGTCAATCCGTTCGCGAGATATGGGAGTTTGAAGTTAAGGAATGGTTGAGAAACCATCACAATTTTCGCAAGTCTGATACTCGAAACCAATAACCACTATGGCTTAGGGCAAAAATACACATACCGTTGTAATCGGGCGAGTTTCTGCTTTCAGATGCAATAGGAAATTCTCGAGTTCGTCAATCCGTTCGCGAGATATGGAAGTTTGAAGTTAAGGGATGTTTGAGAAACCATCAAAATTTTCGCAAGTCTGATACTCGAAACAAATAACTACAATGGCCTAGGGGAAAAATACACATACCGTTGTAATCGGGCGGGTTTCTAGTTTCTGATGCAACAGGAATTTCTCGAGTTCGTCAATCCGTTCGCGAGATATGGGAGTTTGAAGTGAAGGAATGGTTGAGAAACCATCACAATTTTCGCAAGTCTGATACTTGAAACCAATAACTACAAATGCCTAGGGGAAAAATACACATACCGTTGTAATCGGGCGAGATTCTACTTTCACATGCAACAGGAATTTCTCGCGTTCGTCATTCCGTTCGCGAGATATGGGAGTTTGAAGTTAAGGAATGGTTGAGAAATCATCAAAATTATCGCAAGTCTGATACTCGAAACCAATAACTACTATGGCCTAGGGCAAAAATACACATACCGTTGTAATCGCGCGTGTTTCTGCTTTCAGATGCAATAGGAAATTCTCGAGTTCGTCAATCCGTTCGCGATATAAGGAAGTTTGAAGTTAAGGAATGGTTGATACCATCACAATTTTCGCAAGTCTGATACTTGAAGCCAATATTTACAAATGCCTAGGGCAAAAATACACATACCGTTGTAATCGGTCGAGATTCTACTTTCACATGCAACAGGAATTTATCGCGTTCGTCAATCCGTTCGCGAGATATGGGAGTTCGAAGTTAAGGAATGGTTGAGAAACCATCAAAATTTTCGCAAGTCTGATACTCGAAACCAATAACTATAATGGCCTAGGGGAAAAATACACATACCGTTGTAATCGGGCGAGATTCTACATTCAGATGCAATAGGAAATTCTCGAGTTCGTCAATCCGTTCGCGAGATATGGGAGTTTGAAGTTAAGGAATGGTTGAGAAACCATCAAAATTTTCGCAATTCTGATGCTAGAAACGAATAATTGGAATGGCCTAGGGGAAAAATACACATACCGTTGTAATCCGGCGGGTTTCTAGTTTCTGATGCAACAGGAATTTCTCGAGTTCGTCAATCCGTTCGCGAGATATGGGAGTTTGAAGTTAAGGAATGGTTGAGAAACCATCACAATTTTCGCAAGTCTGATACTCGAAACCAATAACCACTATGGCTTAGGGCAAAAATACACATACCGTTGTAATCGGGCGAGTTTCTGCTTTCAGATGCAATAGGAAATTCTCGAGTTCGTCAATCCGTTCGCGAGATATGGAAGTTTGAAGTTAAGGGATGTTTGAGAAACCATCAAAATTTTCGCAAGTCTGATACTCGAAACAAATAACTACAATGGCCTAGGGGAAAAATACAAATACCGTTGTAAACGGGCGGGTTTCTAGTTTCTGATGCAATAGGAAATTCTCGAGTTCGTCAATCCGTTCGCGATATATGGAAGTTTGAAGTTAAGGAATGGTTGATACCATCACAATTTTCGCAAGTCTGATACTTGAAGCCAATATTTACAAATGCCTAGGGCAAAAATACACATACCGTTGTAATCGGTCGAGATTCTACTTTCACATGCAACAGGAATTTCCCGCGTTCGTCAATCCATTCGCGAGATATGGGAGTTCGAAGTTAAGGAATGGTTGAGAAACCATCAAAATTTTCGCAAGTCTGATACTCGAAACCAATAACTATAATGGCCTAGGGGAAAAATACACATACCGTTGTAATCGGGCGAGATTCTACTTTCAGATGCAATAGGAAATTCTCGAGTTCGTCAATCCGTTCGCGAGATATGGAAGTTTGAATTTAAGGAATGGTTCGGAAACCATCAAAATTTTCGCAAGTCTGATACCTGAAACCAATAACCACTATGGCTTAGGGCAAAAATTCACACACCGTTGTAATCGGGCGAGTTTCTGCTTTCAGATGCAATAGGAAATTCTCGAGTTCGTCAATCCGTTCGCGAGATATGGGAGTCTGAAGTTAAGGAATGGTTGAGAAACCATCCAAATTTTCGCAAGTCTGATACTCGAAACCAATAACAACAAAGGCCTAGGGGAAAACACACATATCTTTGTAATCGGGCGAGTTTCTACTTTCAGGTGCAACAGGAATTTCTCGAGTTCGTCAATCCGTTCGCGAGATATGGGAGTTTGAAGTTAAGGAATGGCTGAGAAACCATCACAATTTTCGCAAGTCTGATACTCGAAACCAATAACCACTATGGCTTAGAGCAAAAATACACATACCGCTGTAATCGGGCGAGTTACTGCTTTCAGATGCAATAGGAAATTCTCGAGTTCGTCAATCCGTTCGCGAGATATGGAAGTTTGAAGTTAAGGGATGTTTGAGAAACCATCAAAATTTTCGCGAGTCTGATACTCGAAACCAATAACTACAATGGCCTAGGGGAAAAATACACATACCTTTGTAATCGGGCGAGTTACTACTTCCACATGCAACAGGAATTTCTCGAGTTCGTCAATCCGTTCGCGAGATATGGGAGTTCGAACTTAAGGAATGGCTTAGAAACCATCAAAATTTTCGCAATTCTGATGCTAGAAACGAATAATTGGAATGGCCTAGGGGAAAAGTACACACACCATTGTAATCGGGCGAGTTTCTACTTCCACATGCAACAGGAATTTCTCGAGTTCGTCAATCCGTTCGCGAGATATGGGAGTTTGAAATTAAGGAATGGTTGATAAACCATCAAAATTTTCGCAAGTCTGATACTCGAAACCAATAACTGGAATGGCCTAGGGGAAAAGTACACACACCATTGTAATCGGGCGAGTTTCTACTTTCAGATACAATAGGAATTTCTCGAGTTCGTCAATGCGTTCGCGAGATATGCGTGTTTGAAGTTGAGGAATGGTTGAGAAATCATCAGAATTTACGCAAGTCTGATACTCGAATCCAATAACTACTATGGCCAACGGCAAAAATACACATACCGTTGTAATCGGGCGAGTTCCTGCTTTCAGATGCAATAGGAATTTCTCGAGTTCGTCAATCCGTTCGCGAGATATGCGAGTTTGAAGTTAAGGAATGGTTGAGAAACCATCAAAATTTTCGCTGGTCTGATACTCGAAACCAATAACTACAATGGCCTAGGGAAAAAATACACATACCGTTGTAATCGGGCGAGCCTCTACTTTCACATGCAACAGGAATTTCTCGCGTTCGTCAATCCGTTCGCAAGATATGGGAGTTTGAAGTTAAGGAATGGTTGAGAAATCATCAAAATTTTCGCAAGTCTGATACACGAATCCAACAACTACAATGGCCTAGGGCAAAAATACACATACCGTTGTAATCGGGCGGGTTTCTACTTTCAGATGCAACAGGAATTTCTCGAGTTCGTCGATCCGTTCGCGAGATATGGGAGTTTGAAGTTAAGGAATGGTTGTGAAACCATCACAATTTTCGGAAGTCTGATACTCGAAACCAATAACTACAAATGCCTAGGGGAAAAATACACATACCGTTGTAATCGGGCGAGATTCTACTTTCACATGCAACAGGAACTTCTCGCGTTCGTCAATCCGTTCGCAAGATATGGGAGTTTGAAGTTAAGGAATGGTTGAGAAATCATCAAAATTTTCGCAAGTCTGATACACGAATCCAACAACTACAATGGCCTAGGGCAAAAATACACATACCGTTGTAATCGGGCGGGTTTCTACTTTCAGATGCAACAGGAATTTCTCGAGTTCGTCAATCCGTTCGCGAGATATGCGAGTTTGAAGTTAAGGAATGGTTGAGAAACCATCAAAATTTTCGCTGGTCTGATACTCGAAACCAATAACTACAATGGCCTAGGGAAAAAATACACATACCGTTGTAATCGGGCGAGCCTCTACTTTCACATGCAACAGGAATTTCTCGCGTTCGTCAATCCGTTCGCAAGATATGGGAGTTTGAAGTTAAGGAATGGTTGAGAAATCATCAAAATTTTCGCAATTCTGATGCTAGAAACGAATAACTGGAATGGCCTAGGGGGAAAACACACATATCTTTGTAATCGGGCGAGATTCTACTTTCAGGTGCAACAGGAATTTCTCGAGTTCGTCAATCCGTTCGCGAGATATGGGAGTTTGAAGTTAAGGAATGGTTGAAAAACCATCACAATTTTCGCAAGTCTGATACCTGAAACCAATAACCACTATGGCTTAGGGCAAAAATACACATACCGTTGTAATCGGGCGAGTTTCTGCTTTCAGTTGCAATAGGAAATTCTCGAGTTCGTCAATCCGTTCGCGAGATATGGAAGTTTGAAGTTAAGCAATGGTTGAGAAACCATCAAAATTTTCGCAAGTCTGATATTCGAAACCAATAACGACAATGGCCTAGGGAAAAAATACACATACCGTTGTAATCGGGCGGGTTTCTACTTTCAGATGCAACAGGTATTTCTCGAGTTCGTCAATCCGTTCGCGAGATATGGGAGTTTGAAGTTAAAGAATTGTTGAGAAACCATCAAAATTTTCGCAAGTCTGATACTCGAAACCAATAACTACAATGGCCTAGGGGGAAAATACACATACCGTTGTAATCGGGCGAGAATCTACTTTCACATGCAACAGGAACTTCTCGCGTTCGTCAATCCGTTCGCAAGATATGGGAGTTTGAAGTTAAGGAATGGTCGAGAAATCATCAAAATTATCGCAAGTCTGATACTCGAATCCAATAACTACAATGGCCTAGGGCAAAAATACACATACCGTTGTAATCGGGCGAGATTCTACTTTTACGTGCAACAGGAATTTCTCGAGTTCATCAATCCGTTCGCGAGATATGGGAGTTTGAAGTAAAGGAATGGTTGAGGAACCATCAAAATTTTCGCTGGTCTGATACTCGAATCCAATAACTACTATGGCCTAGGGCAAAAATACACATACCGTTGTAATCGGACGAGTTTCTGCTTTCAGATGCAATAGGAATTTCTCGAGTTCGTCAATCCGTTCGCGTGATATGGGAGTTTGAAGTTAAGGAATGGTTGAGAAACCATCAAAATTTTCGCAAGTCTGATACTCGAAACCAATAACTACAAATGCCTAGGGGAAAAATACACCTACCGTTGTAATCGGGCGAGATTCTACTTTCACATGCAACAGGAATTTCTCGAGTTCGTCAATCCGTTCGCGAGATATGTGAGTTTGAAGTTAAGGAATGGTCGAGAAATCATCAAAATTATCGCAAGTCTGATACTCGAATCCAATAACTAGAATGGCCTAGGGCAAAAATACACATAGCGTTGTAATCGGGCGGGTTTCTAATTTCAGATGCAGCAGGAATTTCTCGAGTTCGTCAATCCGTTCGCGAGATATGGGAGTTTGAAGTTAAGGAATGGTTGAGAAATCATCAAAATTTTCGCAAGTCTGATACTCGAAACCAATAACTACAAATGCCTAGGGGAAAAATACACATACCGTTGTAATCGGGCTGGTTTCTACTTCCACATGCAATAGGAATTTCTCGAGTTCGTCAATCCGTTCGCGAGATATGGAAGTTTGAAGTTAAGGAATGGTTGAGAAACCATCAAAATTTTCGCAAGTCTGATACTCGAAACCAATAACTACAATGGCCTAGGGGAAAAATACACATACCGTTGTAATCGGGCGGGTTTCTACTTTCAGATGCAACAGGAATTTCTCGAGTTCGTCAATCCTTTCGCGAGATATGGGAGTTTGAAGTTAAGGAATGGTTGAGAAACCATCATAATTTTCGCAAGTCTGATACTCGAAACCAATAACTACAAATGCCTAGGGGAAAAATACACATACCGTTGTAATCGGGCGAGATTCTACTTTCACATGCAACAGGAACTTCTCGCGTTCGTCAATCCGTTCGCAAGATATGGGAGTTTGAAATTAAGGAATGGTTGAGAAATCATCAAAATTTTCGCAAGTCTGATACTCGAATCCAACATCTACAATGTCCTAGGGCAAAAATACACATACCGTTGTAATCGGGCGCGTTTCTACTTTCAGATGCAACAGGAGTTTCTCGAGTTCGTCAATCCGTTCGCGAGATATGGGAGTGTGAAGTTAAGGAACGGTTGAGATACCATCAAAATTTTCGCAAGTCTGATACTCGGAACCAATAACTACAATGGCCTAGGGGAAAAATACACACACCATTGTAATCAGGCGAGTTTCTACATTCAGATACAACAGGAATTTCTCGAGTTCGTCAATGCGTTCGCGAGATATGGGAGTTTGAAGTTAGGGAATGGTTGAGAAATCATTAAAATTTTCGCAAGTCTGATACTCGAATCCAATAACTACAATGGCCTAGGGCAAAAATACACATACCGTTGTAATCTGGCGAGATTCTACTTTCAGATGCAACAGGAACTTCTCGCGTTCGTCAAACCGTTCGCGAGATATGGGAGTTTGAAGTTAAGGAATGCTTGAGAAATCATCAAAATTTTCGCAAGTCTGATACTCGAAACCAATAACTACTATGGCCTAGGGCAAAAATACACATACCGCTGTAATCGGGCGAGTTTCTACTTTCAGATGCAACAGGAATTTCTCGAGTTCGTCGATCCGTTCGCGAGATATGGGAGTTTGAAATTAAGGAATGGTTGTGAAACCATCACAATTTTCAGAAGTCTGATACTCGAAACCAATAACTACAAATGCCTAGGGGAAAAATACACATACCGTTGTAATCGGGCGAGATTCTACTTTCACATGCAACAGGAACTTCTCGCGTTAGTCAATCCGTTCGCAAGATATGGGAGTTTGAAGTTAAGGAATGGTCGAGAAATCATCAAAATTATCGCAAGTCTGATACTCGAATCCAATAACTACAATGGCCTAGGGCAAAAATACACATACCGTTGTAATCGGGCGAGATTCTACTTTTACGTGCAACAGGAATTTCTCGAGTTCATCAATCCGTTCGCGAGATATGGGAGTTTGAAGTTAAGGAATGGTTGAGAAACCATCGAAATTTTCGCAAGTCTGATACTCGAAACCAATAACTACAAAGGCCTAGGGGAAAAATACGCACACCGTTGTAATCGGGCGAGTTTCTACTTCCACATGCAACAGGAATTTCTGGAGTTCGTCAATCCGTTCGCGAGATATGGGAGATTGAAGTTAAGGAATGGTTGAGAAACCATCAAAATTTTCGCAAATCTGATACTCGAAACCAATAACTGAAATGGCCTAGGGGAAAAGTACGCATACCATTGTAACCGGGCGAGTTTCTACTTTCATATGCAATAGGAAATTCTCGAGTTCGTCAATCCGTTCGGGAGATGTGGGAGTTTGAAGTCAAGGAATGATTGAGAAACCATCAAAATTTTCGCAATTCTGATGCTAGAAACGAATAACAGGAATGGCCTTGGGGAAAAGCGCATACACCATTCTAATCGGGAGAGTTTCTACTTCCACATGCAATAGGAATTTCTCGAGTTAGTCAATCCGTTGGCGAGATATGGGAGTTTGAAGTTAAGGAATGGTTGTGAAACCATCAAAATTTTCGCAAGTCTGATACTCGAAACCAATAACTATAATGGCCTAGGGGAAAAATACACATACCTTTGTAATCGGGCGAGTTACTACTTCCACATGCAACAGGAATTTCTCGAGTTCGTAAATCCGTTCGCGAGATATGGGAGTTCGAAGTTAAGGAATGGCTTAGAAACCATCAAAATTTTCGCAATTCTGATGCTAGAAACGAATAATTGGAATGGCCTAGGGGAAAAGTACACACACCATTGTAATCGGGCGAGTTTCTACTTCCACATGCAACAGGAATTTCTCGAGTTCGTCAATCCGTTCGCGAGATATGGGAGTTTGAAATTAAGGAATGGTTGATAAACCATCAAAATTTTCGCAAGTCTGATACTCGAAACCAATAACTGGAATGGCCTAGGGGAAAAGTACACACACCATTGTAATCGGGCGAGTTTCTACTTTCAGATACAATAGGAATTTCTCGAGTTCGTCAATGCGTTCGCGAGATATGCGTGTTTGAAGTTGAGGAATGGTTGAGAAATCATCAGAATGTACGCAAGTCTGAGACTCGAATCCAATAACTACTATGGCCAACGGCAAAAATACACATACCGTTGTAATCGGGCGAGTTCCTGCTTTCAGATGCAATAGGAATTTCTCGAGTTCGTCAATCCGTTCGCCAGATATGGGAGTTAGAAGTTAAGGAATGGTTGTGAAACCATCAAAATTTTCGGAAGTCTGATACTCGAAACCAATAACTACAATGGCCTAGGGGAAAAATACACATACCGTTGTAATCGGGCGAGTTTCTGCTTTCAGATGCAATAGGAACTTCTCGAGTTCGTCAATCCGTTCGCGAGATATGGGAGTTTGAAGTTAAGGAATGGTTGAGAAACAATCAAAATTTTCGCAATTCTGATGCTAGAAACGAATAACTGGACTGGCCTAGGGGAAAAGTACACACACCGTTGTAATCGGGCGAGTTTCTATAATACTTCCACATGCAACAGGAATTTCTCGAGTTCGTGAATCCGTTCGCGAGATATGGGAGTTTGAAGTTAAGGAAAGGTTGTGAAACCACCAAAATTTTCGCAATTCTGATGCTAGAAACGAATAACTGGAATGGCCTAGGGGAAAAGTACACGCACCATTGTAATCGGGCGAGTTTCTACTTTCAGATGCAACAGGAATTTCTCGAGTTCGTCAATCCGTTCGAGAGATATGCGAGTTTGAAGTTAAAGAATGGTTGAGAAACCATCACAATTTTCGCAAGTCTGATACTCGAAACCAATAACTATGACGGCCTAGGGGCAAGATACACATACCGTTGTAGTCGGGCGGGTTTCTACTTTCAGATGCAACAGGAATTTCTGGAGTTCGTCAATCCGTTCGCGAGATATGGGAGTTTGAAGTTAAGGAATGGTTGAGAAACCATCACAATTTTCGCAAGTCTGATACTCGAAACCAATAACTACAAATGCCTAGGGGAAAAATACACATACCGTTGTAATCGGGCGCGTTTCTACTTTCAGATGCAACAGGAGTTTCTCGAGTTCGTCAATCCGTTCGCGAGATATGGGAGTGTGAAGTTAAGGAACGGTTGAGATACCATCAAAATTTTCGCAATTCTGATGCTAGAAACGAATAACCGGAATGGCCTAGGGGAAAAGTACACGCACCATTGTAATCGGGCGAGTTTCTACTTTCAGATGCAACAGGAATTTCTCGAGTTCGTCAATCCGTTCGAGAGATATGCGAGTTTGAAGTTAATGAATGGTTGAGAAATCATCAAAATTATCGCAAGTCTGATACTCGAAACCAATAACTACTATGGCCTAGGGCAAAAATACACATACCGTTGTAATCGGGCGTGTTTCTGCTTTCAGATGCAATAGGAAATTCTCGAGTTCGTCAATCCGTTCGCGAGATATGGAAGTTTGAAGTTAAGGAATGGTTGATACCATCACAATTTTCGCAAGTCTGATACTTGAAGCCAATATTTACAAATGTCTAGGGCAAAAATACACATACCGTTGTAATCGGTCGAGATTCTACTTTCACATGCAACAGGAATTTCTCGCGTTCGTCAATCCTTTCGCGAGATATGGGAGTTCGATGTTAAGGAATGGTTGAGAAACCATCAAAATTTTCGCAAGTCTGATACTCGAAACCAATAACTATAATGGCCTAGGGGAAAAATACACATACCGTTGTAATCGGGCGAGATTCTACATTCAGATGCAATAGGAAATTCTCGAGTTCGTCAATCCGTTCGCGAGATATGGGAGTTTGAAGTTAAGGAATGGTTGAGAAACCATCAAAATTTTCGCAATTCTGATGCTAGAAACGAATAATTGGAATGGCCTAGGGGAAAAATACACATACCGTTGTAATCGGGCGGGTTTCTAGTTTCTGATGCAACAGGAATTTCTCGAGTTCGTCAATCCGTTCGCGAGATATGGGAGTTTGAAGTTAAGGAATGGTTGAGAAACCATCACAATTTTCGCAAGTCTGATACCCGAAACCAATAACTACTATGGCCTAGGGCAAAAATACACATACCGTTGTAATCGTGCGTGTCTCTGCTTTCAAATGCAATAGGAAATTCTCGAGTTCGTCAATCCGTTCGCGAGATATGGGAGTCTGAAGTTAAGGAATGGTTGAGAAACCATCCAAATTTTCGCAAGTCTGATACTCGAAACCAATAACTACAAAGGCCTAGGGGAAAACACACATATCTTTGTAATCGGGCGAGTTTCTACTTTCAGGTGCAACAGGAATTTCTCGAGTTCGTCAATCCGTTCGCGAGATATGGGAGTTTGAAGTTAAGGAATGGTTGAGAAACCATCACAATTTTCGCAAGTCTGATACTCGAAACCAATAACCACTATGGCTTAGGGCAAAAATACACATACCGTTGTAATCGGGCGAGTTTCTGCTTTCAGATGCAATAGGAAATTCTCGAGTTCGTCAATCCGTTCGCGAGATATGGAAGTTTGAAGTTAAGGGATGTTTGAGAAACCATCAAAATTTTCGCAAGTCTGATACTCGAAACAAATAACTACAATGGCCTAGGGGAAAAATACACATACCGTTGTAATCGGGCGGGTTTCTAGTTTCTGATGCAACAGGAATTTCTCGAGTTCGTCAATCCGTTCGCGAGATATGGGAGTTTGAAGTGAAGGAATGGTTGAGAAACCATCACAATTTTCGCAAGTCTGATACTTGAAACCAATAACTACAAATGCCTAGGGGAAAAATACACATACCGTTGTAATCGGTCGAGATTCTACTTTCACATGCAACAGGAATTTATCGCGTTCGTCAATCCGTTCGCGAGATATGGGAGTTCGAAGTTAAGGAATGGTTGAGAAACCATCAAAATTTTCGCAAGTCTGATACTCGAAACCAATAACTATAATGGCCTAGGGGAAAAATACACATACCGTTGTAATCGGGCGAGATTCTACATTCAGATGCAATAGGAAATTCTCGAGTTCGTCAATCCGTTCGCGAGATATGGGAGTTTGATGTTAAGGAATGGTTGAGAAACCATCAAAATTTTCGCAATTCTGATGCTAGAAACGAATAATTGGAATGGCCTAGGGGAAAAATACACATACCGTTGTAATCCGGCGGGTTTCTAGTTTCTGATGCAACAGGAATTTCTCGAGTTCGTCAATCCGTTCGCGAGATATGGGAGTTTGAAGTTAAGGAATGGTTGAGAAACCATCACAATTTTCGCAAGTCTGATACCCGAAACCAATAACTACTATGGCCTAGGGCAAAAATACACATACCGTTGTAATCGTGCGTGTCTCTGCTTTCAAATGCAATAGGAAATTCTCGAGTTCGTCAATCCGTTCGCGAGATATGGGAGTCTGAAGTCAAGGAATGGTTGAGAAACCATCCAAATTTTCGCAAGTCTGATACTCGAAACCAATAACTACAAAGGCCTAGGGGAAAACACACATATCTTTGTAATCGGGCGAGTTTCTACTTTCAGGTGCAACAGGAATTTCTCGAGTTCGTCAATCCGTTCGCGAGATATGGGAGTTTGAAGTTAAGGAATGGTTGAGAAACCATCACAATTTTCGCAAGTCTGATACTCGAAACCAATAACCACTATGGCTTAGGGCAAAAATACACATACCGTTGAAATCGGGCGAGTTTCTGCTTTCAGATGCAATAGGAAATTCTCGAGTTCGTCAATCCGTTCGCGAGATATGGAAGTTTGAAGTTAAGGGATGTTTGAGAAACCATCAAAATTTTCGCAAGTCTGATACTCGAAACAAATAACTACAATGGCCTAGGGAAAAATACAAATACCGTTGTAATCGGGCGGGTTTCTAGTTTCTGATGCAACAGGAATTTCTCGAGTTCGTCAATCCGTTCGCGAGATATGGGAGTTTGAAGTGAAGGAATGGTTGAGAAACCATCACAATTTTCGCAAGTCTGATACTTGAAACCAATAACTACAAATGCCTAGGGGAAAAATACACATACCGTTGTAATCGGCCGAGATTCTACTTTCACATGCAACAGGAATTTCTCGCGTTCGTCAATCCATTCGCGAGATATGGGAGTTCGAAGTTAAGGAATGGTTGAGAAACCATCAAAATTTTCGCAAGTCTGATACTCGAAACCAATAACTATAATGGCCTAGGGGAAAAATACACATACCGTTGTAATCGGGCGAGATTCTACTTTCAGATGCAATAGGAAATTCTCGAGTTCGTCAATCCGTTCGCGAGATATGGAAGTTTGAATTTAAGGAACGGTTGGGAAACCATCAAAATTTTCGCAAGTCTGATACCTGAAACCAATAACCACTATGGCTTAGGGCAAAAATACACACACCGTTGTAATCGGGCGAGTTTCTGCTTTCAGATGCAATAGGAAATTCTCGAGTTCGTCAATCCGTTCGCGAGATATGGAAGTTTGAAATTAAGGAATGGTTGATAAACCATCAAAATTTTCGCAAGTCTGATACTCGAAACCAATAACTGGAATGGCCTAGGGGAAAACACACATATCTTTGTAATCGGGCGAGTTTCTACTTTCAGGTGCAACAGGAATTTCTCGAGTTCGTCAATCCTTTCGCGAGATATGGGAGTTTGAAGTTAAGGAATGGCTGAGAAACCATCACAATTTTCGCAAGTCTGATACTCGAAACCAATAACCACTATGGCTTAGGGCAAAAATACACATACCGCTGTAATCGGGCGAGTTACTGCTTTCAGATGCAATAGGAAATTCTCGAGTTCGTCAATCCGTTCGCGAGATATGGAAGTTTGAAGTTAAGGGATGTTTGAGAAACCATCAAAATTTTCGCGAGTCTGACACTCGAAACCAATAACTACAATGGCCTAGGGGAAAAATACACATACCGTTGTAATCGGGCGGGTTTCTAGTTTCTGATGCAACAGGAATTTCTCGAGTTCGTCAATCCGTTCGCGAGATATGGGAGTTTGAAGTTAAGGAATGGTTGAGAAACCATCACAATTTTCGCAAGTCTGATACTTGAAACCAATAACTACAATTGCCTAGGGGAAAAATACACATACCGTTGTAATCGGGCGAGATTCTACTTTCACATGCAACAGGAATTTATCGCGTTCGTCAATCCGTTCGCGAGATATGGGAGTTCGAAGTTAAGGAATGGTTGAGAAACCATCAAAATTTTCGCAAGTCTGATACTCGAAACCAATAACTATAATGGCCTAGGGGAAAAATACACATACCTTTGTAATCGGGCGAGTTACTACTTCCACATGCAACAGGAATTTCTCGAGTTCGTCAATCCGTTCGCGAGATATGGGAGTTCGAACTTAAGGAATGGCTTAGAAACCATCAAAATTTTCGCAATTCTGATGCTAGAAACGAATAATTGGAATGGCCTAGGGGAAAAGTACACACACCATTGTAATCGGGCGAGTTACTGCTTTCAGATGCAATAGGAAATTCTCGAGTTCGTCAATCCGTTCGCGAGATATGGGAGTTTGAAATTAAGGAATGGTTGATAAACCATCAAAATTTTCGCAAGTCTGATACTCGAAACCAATAACTGGAATGGCCTAGGGGAAAAGTACACACACCATTGTAATCGGGCGAGTTTCTACTTTCAGATACAATAGGAATTTCTCGAGTTCGTCAATGCGTTCGCGAGATATGCGTGTTTGAAGTTGAGGAATGGTTGAGAAATCATCAGAATTTACGCAAGTCTGATACTCGAATCCAATAACTACTATGGCCAACGGCAAAAATACACATACCGTTGTAATCGGGCGAGTTCCTGCTTTCAGATGCAATAGGAATTTCTCGAGTTCGTCAATCCGTTCGCGAGATATGGGAGTTAGAAGTTAAGGAATGGTTGTGAAACCATCAAAATTTTCGGAAGTCTGATACTCGAAACCAATAACTACAAATGCCTAGGGGAAAAATACACATACCGTTGTAATCGGGCGAGACTCTACTTTCACATGCAACAGGAATTTCTCGCGTTCGTCAATCCGTTCGCAAGATATGAGAGTTTGAAGTTAATGAATGGTTGAGAAACCATCAAAATTTTCGCAAGTCTGATACTCGAAACTAATAACTACAATGGCCTAGGGGAAAAATACACATACCGTTGTAATCGGGCGAGTTTCTACTTTCAGATGCAACAGGAATTTCTCGAGTTCGTCGATCCGTTCGCGAGATATGGGAGTTTGAAGTTAAGGAATGGTTGTGAAACCATCACAATTTTCGGAAGTCTGATACTCGAAACCAATAACTACAAATGCCTAGGGGAAAAATACACATACCGTTGTAATCGGGCGAGATTCTACTTTCACATGCAACAGGAACTTCTCGCGTTCGTCAATCCGTTCGCAAGATATGGGAGTTTGAAGTTAAGGAATGGTTGAGAAATCATCATAATTTTCGCAAGTCTGATACACGAATCCAACAACTACAATGGCCTAGGGCAAAAATACACATACCGTTGTAATCGGGCGGGTTTCTACTTTCAGATGCAACAGGAATTTCTCGAGTTCGTCAATCCGTTCGCGAGATATGCGAGTTTGAAGTTAAGGAATGGTTGAGAAACCATCAAAATTTTCGCTGGTCTGATACTCGAAACCAATAACTACAATGGCCTAGGGAAAAAATACACATACCGTTGTAATCGGGCGAGCCTCTACTTTCACATGCAACAGGAATTTCTCGCGTTCGTCAATCCGTTCGCAAGATATGGGAGTTTGAAGTTAAGGAATGGTTGAGAAATCATCAAAATTTTCGCAATTCTGATGCTAGAAACGAATAACTGGAATGGCCTAGGGGGAAAACACACATATCTTTGTAATCGGGCGAGATTCTACTTTCAGGTGCAACAGGAATTTCTCGAGTTCGTCAATCCGTTCGCGAGATATGGGAGTTTGAAGTTAAGGAATGGTTGAAAAACCATCACAATTTTCGCAAGTCTGATACCTGAAACCAATAACCACTATGGCTTAGGGCAAAAATACACATACCGTTGTAATCGGGCGAGTTTCTGCTTTCAGTTGCAATAGGAAATTCTCGAGTTCGTCAATCCGTTCGCGAGATATGGAAGTTTGAAGTTAAGGAATGGTTGAGAAACCATCAAAATTTTCGCAAGTCTGATATTCGAAACCAATAACGACAATGGCCTAGGGAAAAAATACACATACCGTTGTAATCGGGCGGGTTTCTACTTTCAGATGCAACAGGTATTTCTCGAGTTCGTCAATCCGTTCGCGAGATATGGGAGTTTGAAGTTAAAGAATTGTTGAGAAACCATCAAAATTTTCGCAAGTCTGATACTCGAAACCAATAACTACAATGGCCTAGGGGGAAAATACACATACCGTTGTAATCGGGCGAGAATCTACTTTCACATGCAACAGGAACTTCTCGCGTTCGTCAATCCGTTCGCAAGATATGGGAGTTTGAAGTTAAGGAATGGTCGAGAAATCATCAAAATTATCGCAAGTCTGATACTCGAATCCAATAACTACAATGGCCTAGGGCAAAAATACACATACCGTTGTAATCGGGCGAGATTCTACTTTTACGTGCAACAGGAATTTCTCGAGTTCATCAATCCGTTCGCGAGATATGGGAGTTTGAAGTAAAGGAATGGTTGAGGAACCATCAAAATTTTCGCAAGTCTGATACTCGAAACCAATAACTACAATGGCCTAGGGGAAAAATACACATACCGTAGTAATCGGGCGAGTTTCTACTTTCAGATGCAACAGGAATTTCTCGAGTTCGTCGATCCGTTCGCGAGATATGGGAGTTTGAAGTAAAGGAATGGTTGAGAAACCATCAAAATTTTCGCTGGTCTGATACTCGAAACCAACAACTGGAATGGCCTAGGGGAAAAGTACACACACCAATGTAATCGGGCGAGTTTCTACTTTCAGATACAATAGGAATTTCTCGAGTTCGTCAATGCGTTCGCGAGATATGGGAGTTTGAAATTAAGGAACGGTTGTGACACCATCACAATTTTCGCAAGTCTGATACTCGAAACCAATAACTACAAATGCCTAGGGGAAAAATACACG
This sequence comes from Ptiloglossa arizonensis, assembly GCF_051014685.1. Taxonomy (NCBI): domain Eukaryota; kingdom Metazoa; phylum Arthropoda; class Insecta; order Hymenoptera; family Colletidae; genus Ptiloglossa; species Ptiloglossa arizonensis. The sequence continues at coordinate 722,661 of NW_027478391.1, forward strand.
TACCGTTGTAATCGGGCGAGATTCTACTTTTACGTGCAACAGGAATTTCTCGAGTTCGTCAATCCGTTCGCGAGATATGGGAGTTTGAAGTAAAGGAATGGTTGAGGAACCATCAAAATTTTCGCTGGTCTGATACTCGAATCCAATAACTACTATGGCCTAGGGCAAAAATACACATACCGTTGTAATCGGGCGAGTTTCTGCTTTCAGATGCAATAGGAATTTCTCGAGTTCGTCAATCCGTTCGCGTGATATGGGAGTTTGAAGTTAAGGAATGGTTGAGAAACCATCAAAATTTTCGCAAGTCTGATACTCGAAACCAATAACTACAATGGCCTAGGGGAAAAATACGCATACCGTTGTAATCGGGCGGGTTTCTAGATTCTGATGCAACAGGAATTTCTCGAGTTCGTCAATCCGTTCGCGAGATATGGGAGTTTGAAGTTAAGGAATGGTAGAGAAACCATCACAATTTTCGCAAGTCTGATACTTGAAACCAATAACTACAAATGCCTAGGGGAAAAATACACCTACCGTTGTAATCGGGCGAGATTCTACTTTCACATGCAACAGGAATTTCTCGAGTTCGTCAATCCGTTCGCGAGATATGTGAGTTTGAAGTTAAGGAATGGTCGAGAAATCATCAAAATTATCGCAAGTCTGATACTCGAAACCAATAACTACAATGGCCTAGGGGAAAAATACGCATACCGTTGTAATCGGGCGGGTTTCTAATTTCAGATGCAGCAGGAATTTCTCGAGTTCGTCAATCCGTTCGCGAGATATGGGAGTTTGAAGTTAAGGAATGGTTGAGAAATCATCAAAATTTTCGCAAGTCTGATACTCGAAACCAATAACTACAAATGCCTAGGGGAAAAATACACATACCGTTGTAATCGGGCGGGTTTCTACTTCCACATGCAATAGGAATTTCTCGAGTTCGTCAATCCGTTCGCGAGATATGGAAGTTTGAAGTTAAGGAATGGTTGAGAAACCATCAAAATTTTCGCAAGTCTGATACTCGAAACCAATAACTACAATGGCCTAGGGGAAAAATACACATACCGTTGTAATCGGGCGGGTTTCTACTTTCAGATGCAACAGGAATTTCTGGAGTTCGTCAATCCTTTCGCGAGATATGGGAGTTTGAAGTTAAGGAATGGTTGAGAAACCATCATAATTTTCGCAAGTCTGATACTCGAAACCAATAACTACAAATGCCTAGGGGAAAAATACACATACCGTTGTAATCGGGCGAGATTCTACTTTCACATGCAACAGGAACTTCTCGCGTTCGTCAATCCGTTCGCAAGATATGGGAGTTTGAAGTTAAGGAATGGTTGAGAAATCATCAAAATTTTCGCAAGTCTGATACTCGAATCCAATAACTACAATGGCCTAGGGCAAAAATACACATACCGTTGTAATCTGGCGAGATTCTACTTTCAGATGCAACAGGAACTTCTCGCGTTCGTCAAACCGTTCGCGAGATATGGGAGTTTGAAGTTAAGGAATGCTTGAGAAATCATCAAAATTTTCGCAAGTCTGATACTCGAAACCAATAACTACTATGGCCTAGGGCAAAAATACACATACCGCTGTAATCGGGCGAGTTTCTACTTTCAGATGCAACAGGAATTTCTCGAGTTCGTCGATCCGTTCGCGAGATATGGGAGTTTGAAATTAAGGAATGGTTGTGAAACCATCACAATTTTCAGAAGTCTGATACTCGAAACCAATAACTACAAATGCCTAGGGGAAAAATACACATACCGTTGTAATCGGGCGAGATTCTACTTTCACATGCAACAGGAACTTCTCGCGTTAGTCAATCCGTTCGCAAGATATGGGAGTTTGAAGTTAAGGAATGGTCGAGAAATCATCAAAATTATCGCAAGTCTGATACTCGAATCCAATAACTACAATGGCCTAGGGCAAAAATACACATACCGTTGTAATCGGGCGAGATTCTACTTTTACGTGCAACAGGAATTTCTCGAGTTCATCAATCCGTTCGCGAGATATGGGAGTTTGAAGTTAAGGAATGGTTGAGAAACCATCGAAATTTTCGCAAGTCTGATACTCGAAACCAATAACTACAAAGGCCTAGGGGAAAAATACGCACACCGTTGTAATCGGGCGAGTTTCTACTTCCACATGCAACAGGAATTTCTCGAGTTCGTCAATCCGTTCGCGAGATATGGGAGATTGAAGTTAAGGAATGGTTGAGAAACCATCAAAATTTTCGCAAGTCTGATACTCGAAACCAATAACTACAATGGCCTAGGGGAAAAATACACATACCGTTGTAATCGGGCGGGTTTCTACTTTCAGATGCAACAGGAATTTCTGGAGTTCGTCAATCCTTTCGCGAGATATGGGAGTTTGAAGTTAAGGAATGGTTGAGAAACCATCATAATTTTCGCAAGTCTGATACTCGAAACCAATAACTACAAATGCCTAGGGGAAAAATACACATACCGTTGTAATCGGGCGAGATTCTACTTTCACATGCAACAGGAACTTCTCGCGTTCGTCAATCCGTTCGCAAGATATGGGAGTTTGAAGTTAAGGAATGGTTGAGAAATCATCAAAATTTTCGCAAGTCTGATACTCGAATCCAATAACTACAATGGCCTAGGGCAAAAATACACATACCGTTGTAATCTGGCGAGATTCTACTTTCAGATGCAACAGGAACTTCTCGCGTTCGTCAAACCGTTCGCGAGATATGGGAGTTTGAAGTTAAGGAATGCTTGAGAAATCATCAAAATTTTCGCAAGTCTGATACTCGAAACCAATAACTACTATGGCCTAGGGCAAAAATACACATACCGCTGTAATCGGGCGAGTTTCTACTTTCAGATGCAACAGGAATTTCTCGAGTTCGTCGATCCGTTCGCGAGATATGGGAGTTTGAAATTAAGGAATGGTTGTGAAACCATCACAATTTTCAGAAGTCTGATACTCGAAACCAATAACTACAAATGCCTAGGGGAAAAATACACATACCGTTGTAATCGGGCGAGATTCTACTTTCACATGCAACAGGAACTTCTCGCGTTAGTCAATCCGTTCGCAAGATATGGGAGTTTGAAGTTAAGGAATGGTCGAGAAATCATCAAAATTATCGCAAGTCTGATACTCGAATCCAATAACTACAATGGCCTAGGGCAAAAATACACATACCGTTGTAATCGGGCGAGATTCTACTTTTACGTGCAACAGGAATTTCTCGAGTTCATCAATCCGTTCGCGAGATATGGGAGTTTGAAGTTAAGGAATGGTTGAGAAACCATCGAAATTTTCGCAAGTCTGATACTCGAAACCAATAACTACAAAGGCCTAGGGGAAAAATACGCACACCGTTGTAATCGGGCGAGTTTCTACTTCCACATGCAACAGGAATTTCTCGAGTTCGTCAATCCGTTCGCGAGATATGGGAGATTGAAGTTAAGGAATGGTTGAGAAACCATCAAAATTTTCGCAAATCTGATACTCGAAACCAATAACTGAAATGGCCTAGGGGAAAAGTACGCATACCATTGTAACCGGGCGAGTTTCTACTTTCATATGCAATAGGAAATTCTCGAGTTCGTCAATCCGTTCGGGAGATGTGGGAGTTTGAAGTCAAGGAATGATTGAGAAACCATCAAAATTTTCGCAATTCTGATGCTAGAAACGAATAACAGGAATGGCCTTGGGGAAAAGCGCATACACCATTCTAATCGGGAGAGTTTCTACTTCCACATGCAATAGGAATTTCTCGAGTTAGTCAATCCGTTGGCGAGATATGGGAGTTTGAAGTTAAGGAATGGTTGTGAAACCATCAAAATTTTCGCAAGTTTGATACTCGAAACCAATAACTATAATGGCCTAGGGGATAAATACACATACCTTTGTAATCGGGCGAGTTACTACTTCCACATGCAACAGGAATTTCTCGAGTTCGTCAATCCGTTCGCGAGATATGGGAGTTCGAAGTTAAGGAATGGCTTAGAAACCATCAAAATTTTCGCAATTCTGATGCTAGAAACGAATAATTGGAATGGCCTAGGGGAAAAGTACACACACCATTGTAATCGGGCGAGTTTCTACTTCCACATGCAACAGGAATTTCTCGAGTTCGTCAATCCGTTCGCGAGATATGGGAGTTTGAAATTAAGGAATGGTTGAGAAATCATCAGAATTTACGCAAGTCTGAGACTCGAATCCAATAACTACTATGGCCAACGGCAAAAATACACATACCGTTGTAATCGGGCGAGTTCCTGCTTTCAGATGCAATAGGAATTTCTCGAGTTCGTCAATCCGTTCGCGAGATATGGGAGTTAGAAGTTAAGGAATGGTTGTGAAACCATCAAAATTTTCGGAAGTCTGATACTCGAAACCAATAACTACAATGGCCTAGGGGAAAAATACACATACCGTTGTAATCGGGCGAGTTTCTGCTTTCAGATGCAATAGGAACTTCTCGAGTTCGTCAATCCGTTCGCGAGATATGGGAGTTTGAAGTTAAGGAATGGTTGAGAAACAATCAAAATTTTCGCAATTCTGATGCTAGAAACGAATAACTGGACTGGCCTAGGGGAAAAGTACACACACCGTTGTAATCGGGCGAGTTTCTATAATACTTCCACATGCAACAGGAATTTCTCGAGTTCGTGAATCCGTTCGCGAGATATGGGAGTTTGAAGTTAAGGAAAGGTTGTGAAACCACCAAAATTTTCGCAATTCTGATGCTAGAAACGAATAACTGGAATGGCCTAGGGGAAAAGTACACGCACCATTGTAATCGGGCGAGTTTCTACTTTCAGATGCAACAGGAATTTCTCGAGTTCGTCAATCCGTTCGAGAGATATGCGAGTTTGAAGTTAAAGAATGGTTGAGAAACCATCACAATTTTCGCAAGTCTGATACTCGAAACCAATAACAATGACGGCCTAGGGGCAAGATACACATACCGTTGTAGTCGGGCGGGTTTCTACTTTCAGATGCAACAGGAATTTCTGGAGTTCGTCAATCCGTTCGCGAGATATGGGAGTTTGAAGTTAAGGAATGGTTGAGAAACCATCACAATTTTCGCAAGTCTGATACTCGAAACCAATAACTACAAATGCCTAGGGGAAAAATACACATACCGTTGTAATCGGGCGCGTTTCTACTTTCAGATGCAACAGGAGTTTCTCGAGTTCGTCAATCCGTTCGCGAGATATGGGAGTGTGAAGTTAAGGAACGGTTGAGATACCATCAAAATTTTCGCAAGTCTGATACTCGGAACCAATAACTACAATGGCCTAGGGGAAAAATACACACACCATTGTAATCAGGCGAGTTTCTACATTCAGATACAACAGGAATTTCTCGAGTTCGTCAATGCGTTCGCGAGATATGGGAGTTTGAAGTTAGGGAATGGTTGAGAAATCATTAAAATTTTCGCAATTCTGATACTCGAATCCAATAACTACAATGGCCTAGGGCAAAAATACACATACCGTTGTAATCTGGCGAGATTCTACTTTCAGATGCAACAGGAACTTCTCGCGTTCGTCAAACCGTTCGCGAGATATGGGAGTTTGAAGTTAAGGAATGCTTGAGAAATCATCAAAATTTTCGCAAGTCTGATACTCGAAACCAATAACTACTATGGCCTAGGGCAAAAATACACATACCGCTGTAATCGGGCGAGTTTCTACTTTCAGATGCAACAGGAATTTCTCGAGTTCGTCGATCCGTTCGCGAGATATGGGAGTTTGAAATTAAGGAATGGTTGTGAAACCATCACAATTTTCAGAAGTCTGATACTCGAAACCAATAACTACAAATGCCTAGGGGAAAAATACACATACCGTTGTAATCGGGCGAGATTCTACTTTCACATGCAACAGGAACTTCTCGCGTTAGTCAATCCGTTCGCAAGATATGGGAGTTTGAAGTTAAGGAATGGTCGAGAAATCATCAAAATTATCGCAAGTCTGATACTCGAATCCAATAACTACAATGGCCTAGGGCAAAAATACACATACCGTTGTAATCGGGCGAGATTCTACTTTTACGTGCAACAGGAATTTCTCGAGTTCATCAATCCGTTCGCGAGATATGGGAGTTTGAAGTTAAGGAATGGTTGAGAAACCATCGAAATTTTCGCAAGTCTGATACTCGAAACCAATAACTACAAAGGCCTAGGGAAAAAATACGCACACCGTTGTAATCGGGCGAGTTTCTACTTCCACATGCAACAGGAATTTCTCGAGTTCGTCAATCCGTTCGCGAGATATGGGAGATTGAAGTTAAGGAATGGTTGAGAAACCATCAAAATTTTCGCAAATCTGATACTCGAAACCAATAACTGAAATGGCCTAGGGGAAAAGTACGCATACCATTGTAACCGGGCGAGTTTCTACTTTCATATGCAATAGGAAATTCTCGAGTTCGTCAATCCGTTCGGGAGATGTGGGAGTTTGAAGTCAAGGAATGATTGAGAAACCATCAAAATTTTCGCAATTCTGATGCTAGAAACGAATAACAGGAATGGCCTTGGGGAAAAGCGCATACACCATTCTAATCGGGAGAGTTTCTACTTCCACATGCAATAGGAATTTCTCGAGTTAGTCAATCCGTTGGCGAGATATGGGAGTTTGAAGTTAAGGAATGGTTGTGAAACCATCAAAATTTTCGCAAGTCTGATACTCGAAACCAATAACTATAATGGCCTAGGGGAAAAATACACATACCTTTGTAATCGGGCGAGTTACTACTTCCACATGCAACAGGAATTTCTCGAGTTCGTCAATCCGTTCGCGAGATATGGGAGTTCGAAGTTAAGGAATGGCTTAGAAACCATCAAAATTTTCGCAATTCTGATGCTAGAAACGAATAATTGGAATGGCCTAGGGGAAAAGTACACACACCATTGTAATCGGGCGAGTTTCTACTTCCACATGCAACAGGAATTTCTCGAGTTCGTCAATCCGTTCGCGAGATATGGGAGTTTGAAATTAAGGAATGGTTGATAAACCATCAAAATTTTCGCAAGTCTGATACTCGAAACCAATAACTGGAATGGCCTAGGGGAAAAGTACACACACCATTGTAATCGGGCGAGTTTCTACTTTCAGATACAATAGGAATTTCTCGAGTTCGTCAATGCGTTCGCGAGATATGCGTGTTTGAAGTTGAGGAATGGTTGAGAAATCATCAGAATTTACGCAAGTCTGAGACTCGAATCCAATAACTACTATGGCCAACGGCAAAAATACACATACCGTTGTAATCGGGCGAGTTCCTGCTTTCAGATGCAATAGGAATTTCTCGAGTTCGTCAATCCGTTCGCGAGATATGGGAGTTAGAAGTTAAGGAATGGTTGTGAAACCATCAAAATTTTCGGAAGTCTGATACTCGAAACCAATAACTACAATGGCCTAGGGGAAAAATACACATACCGTTGTAATCGGGCGAGTTTCTGCTTTCAGATGCAATAGGAACTTCTCGAGTTCGTCAATCCGTTCGCGAGATATGGGAGTTTGAAGTTAAGGAATGGTTGAGAAACAATCAAAATTTTCGCAATTCTGATGCTAGAAACGAATAACTGGACTGGCCTAGGGGAAAAGTACACACACCGTTGTAATCGGGCGAGTTTCTATAATACTTCCACATGCAACAGGAATTTCTCGAGTTCGTGAATCCGTTCGCGAGATATGGGAGTTTGAAGTTAAGGAAAGGTTGTGAAACCACCAAAATTTTCGCAATTCTGATGCTAGAAACGAATAACTGGAATGGCCTAGGGGAAAAGTACACGCACCATTGTAATCGGGCGAGTTTCTACTTTCAGATGCAACAGGAATTTCTCGAGTTCGTCAATCCGTTCGAGAGATATGCGAGTTTGAAGTTAAAGAATGGTTGAGAAACCATCACAATTTTCGCAAGTCTGATACTCGAAACCAATAACTACAAATGCCTAGGGGAAAAATACACATACCGTTGTAATCGGGCGCGTTTCTACTTTCAGATGCAACAGGAGTTTCTCGAGTTCGTCAATCCGTTCGCGAGATATGGGAGTGTGAAGTTAAGGAACGGTTGAGATACCATCAAAATTTTCGCAAGTCTGATACTCGGAACCAATAACTACAATGGCCTAGGGGAAAAATACACACACCATTGTAATCAGGCGAGTTTCTACATTCAGATACAACAGGAATTTCTCGAGTTCGTCAATGCGTTCGCGAGATATGGGAGTTTGAAGTTAAGGAATGCTTGAGAAATCATCAAAATTTTCGCAAGTCTGATACTCGAAACCAATAACTACTATGGCCTAGGGCAAAAATACACATACCGCTGTAATCGGGCGAGTTTCTACTTTCAGATGCAACAGGAATTTCTCGAGTTCGTCGATCCGTTCGCGAGATATGGGAGTTTGAAATTAAGGAATGGTTGTGAAACCATCACAATTTTCAGAAGTCTGATACTCGAAACCAATAACTACAAATGCCTAGGGGAAAAATACACATACCGTTGTAATCGGGCGAGATTCTACTTTCACATGCAACAGGAACTTCTCGCGTTAGTCAATCCGTTCGCAAGATATGGGAGTTTGAAGTTAAGGAATGGTCGAGAAATCATCAAAATTATCGCAAGTCTGATACTCGAATCCAATAACTACAATGGCCTAGGGCAAAAATACACATACCGTTGTAATCGGGCGAGATTCTACTTTTACGTGCAACAGGAATTTCTCGAGTTCATCAATCCGTTCGCGAGATATGGGAGTTTGAAGTTAAGGAATGGTTGAGAAACCATCGAAATTTTCGCAAGTCTGATACTCGAAACCAATAACTACAAAGGCCTAGGGAAAAAATACGCACACCGTTGTAATCGGGCGAGTTTCTACTTCCACATGCAACAGGAATTTCTCGAGTTCGTCAATCCGTTCGCGAGATATGGGAGATTGAAGTTAAGGAATGGTTGAGAAACCATCAAAATTTTCGCAAATCTGATACTCGAAACCAATAACTGAAATGGCCTAGGGGAAAAGTACGCATACCATTGTAACCGGGCGAGTTTCTACTTTCATATGCAATAGGAAATTCTCGAGTTCGTCAATCCGTTCGGGAGATGTGGGAGTTTGAAGTCAAGGAATGATTGAGAAACCATCAAAATTTTCGCAATTCTGATGCTAGAAACGAATAACAGGAATGGCCTTGGGGAAAAGCGCATACACCATTCTAATCGGGAGAGTTTCTACTTCCACATGCAATAGGAATTTCTCGAGTTAGTCAATCCGTTGGCGAGATATGGGAGTTTGAAGTTAAGGAATGGTTGTGAAACCATCAAAATTTTCGCAAGTCTGATACTCGAAACCAATAACTATAATGGCCTAGGGGAAAAATACACATACCTTTGTAATCGGGCGAGTTACTACTTCCACATGCAACAGGAATTTCTCGAGTTCGTCAATCCGTTCGCGAGATATGGGAGTTCGAAGTTAAGGAATGGCTTAGAAACCATCAAAATTTTCGCAATTCTGATGCTAGAAACGAATAATTGGAATGGCCTAGGGGAAAAGTACACACACCATTGTAATCGGGCGAGTTTCTACTTCCACATGCAACAGGAATTTCTCGAGTTCGTCAATCCGTTCGCGAGATATGGGAGTTTGAAATTAAGGAATGGTTGATAAACCATCAAAATTTTCGCAAGTCTGATACTCGAAACCAATAACTGGAATGGCCTAGGGGAAAAGTACACACACCATTGTAATCGGGCGAGTTTCTACTTTCAGATACAATAGGAATTTCTCGAGTTCGTCAATGCGTTCGCGAGATATGCGTGTTTGAAGTTGAGGAATGGTTGAGAAATCATCAGAATTTACGCAAGTCTGAGACTCGAATCCAATAACTACTATGGCCAACGGCAAAAATACACATACCGTTGTAATCGGGCGAGTTCCTGCTTTCAGATGCAATAGGAATTTCTCGAGTTCGTCAATCCGTTCGCGAGATATGGGAGTTAGAAGTTAAGGAATGGTTGTGAAACCATCAAAATTTTCGGAAGTCTGATACTCGAAACCAATAACTACAATGGCCTAGGGGAAAAATACACATACCGTTGTAATCGGGCGAGTTTCTGCTTTCAGATGCAATAGGAACTTCTCGAGTTCGTCAATCCGTTCGCGAGATATGGGAGTTTGAAGTTAAGGAATGGTTGAGAAACAATCAAAATTTTCGCAATTCTGATGCTAGAAACGAATAACTGGACTGGCCTAGGGGAAAAGTACACACACCGTTGTAATCGGGCGAGTTTCTATAATACTTCCACATGCAACAGGAATTTCTCGAGTTCGTGAATCCGTTCGCGAGATATGGGAGTTTGAAGTTAAGGAAAGGTTGTGAAACCACCAAAATTTTCGCAATTCTGATGCTAGAAACGAATAACTGGAATGGCCTAGGGGAAAAGTACACGCACCATTGTAATCGGGCGAGTTTCTACTTTCAGATGCAACAGGAATTTCTCGAGTTCGTCAATCCGTTCGAGAGATATGCGAGTTTGAAGTTAAAGAATGGTTGAGAAACCATCACAATTTTCGCAAGTCTGATACTCGAAACCAATAACTATGACGGCCTAGGGGCAAGATACACATACCGTTGTAGTCGGGCGGGTTTCTACTTTCAGATGCAACAGGAATTTCTGGAGTTCGTCAATCCGTTCGCGAGATATGGGAGTTTGAAGTTAAGGAATGGTTGAGAAACCATCACAATTTTCGCAAGTCTGATACTCGAAACCAATAACTACAAATGCCTAGGGGAAAAATACACATACCGTTGTAATCGGGCGCGTTTCTACTTTCAGATGCAATAGGAAATTCTCGAGTTCGTCAATCCGTTCGGGAGATGTGGGAGTTTGAAGTCAAGGAATGATTGAGAAACCATCAAAATTTTCGCAATTCTGATGCTAGAAACGAATAACAGGAATGGCCTTGGGGAAAAGCGCATACACCATTCTAATCGGGAGAGTTTCTACTTCCACATGCAATAGGAATTTCTCGAGTTAGTCAATCCGTTGGCGAGATATGGGAGTTTGAAGTTAAGGAATGGTTGTGAAACCATCAAAATTTTCGCAAGTCTGATACTCGAAACCAATAACTATAATGGCCTAGGGGAAAAATACACATACCTTTGTAATCGGGCGAGTTACTACTTCCACATGCAACAGGAATTTCTCGAGTTCGTCAATCCGTTCGCGAGATATGGGAGTTCGAAGTTAAGGAATGGCTTAGAAACCATCAAAATTTTCGCAATTCTGATGCTAGAAACGAATAATTGGAATGGCCTAGGGGAAAAGTACACACACCATTGTAATCGGGCGAGTTTCTACTTCCACATGCAACAGGAATTTCTCGAGTTCGTCAATCCGTTCGCGAGATATGGGAGTTTGAAATTAAGGAATGGTTGATAAACCATCAAAATTTTCGCAAGTCTGATACTCGAAACCAATAACTGGAATGGCCTAGGGGAAAAGTACACACACCATTGTAATCGGGCGAGTTTCTACTTTCAGATACAATAGGAATTTCTCGAGTTCGTCAATGCGTTCGCGAGATATGCGTGTTTGAAGTTGAGGAATGGTTGAGAAATCATCAGAATTTACGCAAGTCTGAGACTCGAATCCAATAACTACTATGGCCAACGGCAAAAATACACATACCGTTGTAATCGGGCGAGTTCCTGCTTTCAGATGCAATAGGAATTTCTCGAGTTCGTCAATCCGTTCGCGAGATATGGGAGTTAGAAGTTAAGGAATGGTTGTGAAACCATCAAAATTTTCGGAAGTCTGATACTCGAAACCAATAACTACAATGGCCTAGGGGAAAAATACACATACCGTTGTAATCGGGCGAGTTTCTGCTTTCAGATGCAATAGGAACTTCTCGAGTTCGTCAATCCGTTCGCGAGATATGGGAGTTTGAAGTTAAGGAATGGTTGAGAAACAATCAAAATTTTCGCAATTCTGATGCTAGAAACGAATAACTGGACTGGCCTAGGGGAAAAGTACACACACCGTTGTAATCGGGCGAGTTTCTATAATACTTCCACATGCAACAGGAATTTCTCGAGTTCGTGAATCCGTTCGCGAGATATGGGAGTTTGAAGTTAAGGAAAGGTTGTGAAACCACCAAAATTTTCGCAATTCTGATGCTAGAAACGAATAACTGGAATGGCCTAGGGGAAAAGTACACGCACCATTGTAATCGGGCGAGTTTCTACTTTCAGATGCAACAGGAATTTCTCGAGTTCGTCAATCCGTTCGAGAGATATGCGTGTTTGAAGTTAAAGAATGGTTGAGAAACCATCACAATTTTCGCAAGTCTGATACTCGAAACCAATAACTATGACGGCCTAGGGGCAAGATACACATACCGTTGTAGTCGGGCGGGTTTCTACTTTCAGATGCAACAGGAATTTCTGGAGTTCGTCAATCCGTTCGCGAGATATGGGAGTTTGAAGTTAAGGAATGGTTGAGAAACCATCACAATTTTCGCAAGTCTGATACTCGAAACCAATAACTACAAATGCCTAGGGGAAAAATACACATACCGTTGTAATCGGGCGAGACTCTACTTTCACATGCAACAGGAATTTCTCGCGTTCGTCAATCCGTACGCAAGATATGAGAGTTTGAAGTTAATGAATGGTTGAGAAACCATCAAAATTTTCGCAAGTCTGATACTCGAAACTAATAACTACAATGGCCTAGGGGAAAAATACACATACCGTTGTAATCGGGCGAGTTTCTACTTTCAGATGCAACAGGAATTTCTCGAGTTCGTCAATGCGTTCGCGAGATATGGGAGTTTGAAGTTAGGGAATGGTTGAGAAATCATTAAAATTTTCGCAATTCTGATACTCGAATCCAATAACTACAATGGCCTAGGGCAAAAATACACATACCGTTGTAATCTGGCGAGATTCTACTTTCAGATGCAACAGGAACTTCTCGCGTTCGTCAAACCGTTCGCGAGATATGGGAGTTTGAAGTTAAGGAATGCTTGAGAAATCATCAAAATTTTCGCAAGTCTGATACTCGAAACCAATAACTACTATGGCCTAGGGCAAAAATACACATACCGCTGTAATCGGGCGAGTTTCTACTTTCAGATGCAACAGGAATTTCTCGAGTTCGTCGATCCGTTCGCGAGATATGGGAGTTTGAAATTAAGGAATGGTTGTGAAACCATCACAATTTTCAGAAGTCTGATACTCGAAACCAATAACTACAAATGCCTAGGGGAAAAATACACATACCGTTGTAATCGGGCGAGATTCTACTTTCACATGCAACAGGAACTTCTCGCGTTAGTCAATCCGTTCGCAAGATATGGGAGTTTGAAGTTAAGGAATGGTCGAGAAATCATCAAAATTATCGCAAGTCTGATACTCGAATCCAATAACTACAATGGCCTAGGGCAAAAATACACATACCGTTGTAATCGGGCGAGATTCTACTTTTACGTGCAACAGGAATTTCTCGAGTTCATCAATCCGTTCGCGAGATATGGGAGTTTGAAGTTAAGGAATGGTTGAGAAACCATCGAAATTTTCGCAAGTCTGATACTCGAAACCAATAACTACAAAGGCCTAGGGAAAAAATACGCACACCGTTGTAATCGGGCGAGTTTCTACTTCCACATGCAACAGGAATTTCTCGAGTTCGTCAATCCGTTCGCGAGATATGGGAGATTGAAGTTAAGGAATGGTTGAGAAACCATCAAAATTTTCGCAAATCTGATACTCGAAACCAATAACTGAAATGGCCTAGGGGAAAAGTACGCATACCATTGTAACCGGGCGAGTTTCTACTTTCATATGCAATAGGAAATTCTCGAGTTCGTCAATCCGTTCGGGAGATGTGGGAGTTTGAAGTCAAGGAATGATTGAGAAACCATCAAAATTTTCGCAATTCTGATGCTAGAAACGAATAACAGGAATGGCCTTGGGGAAAAGCGCATACACCATTCTAATCGGGAGAGTTTCTACTTCCACATGCAATAGGAATTTCTCGAGTTAGTCAATCCGTTGGCGAGATATGGGAGTTTGAAGTTAAGGAATGGTTGTGAAACCATCAAAATTTTCGCAAGTCTGATACTCGAAACCAATAACTATAATGGCCTAGGGGAAAAATACACATACCTTTGTAATCGGGCGAGTTACTACTTCCACATGCAACAGGAATTTCTCGAGTTCGTCAATCCGTTCGCGAGATATGGGAGTTCGAAGTTAAGGAATGGCTTAGAAACCATCAAAATTTTCGCAATTCTGATGCTAGAAACGAATAATTGGAATGGCCTAGGGGAAAAGTACACACACCATTGTAATCGGGCGAGTTTCTACTTCCACATGCAACAGGAATTTCTCGAGTTCGTCAATCCGTTCGCGAGATATGGGAGTTTGAAATTAAGGAATGGTTGATAAACCATCAAAATTTTCGCAAGTCTGATACTCGAAACCAATAACTGGAATGGCCTAGGGGAAAAGTACACACACCATTGTAATCGGGCGAGTTTCTACTTTCAGATACAATAGGAATTTCTCGAGTTCGTCAATGCGTTCGCGAGATATGCGTGTTTGAAGTTGAGGAATGGTTGAGAAATCATCAGAATTTACGCAAGTCTGAGACTCGAATCCAATAACTACTATGGCCAACGGCAAAAATACACATACCGTTGTAATCGGGCGAGTTCCTGCTTTCAGATGCAATAGGAATTTCTCGAGTTCGTCAATCCGTTCGCGAGATATGGGAGTTAGAAGTTAAGGAATGGTTGTGAAACCATCAAAATTTTCGGAAGTCTGATACTCGAAACCAATAACTACAATGGCCTAGGGGAGAAATACACATACCGTTGTAATCGGGCGAGTTTCTGCTTTCAGATGCAATAGGAACTTCTCGAGTTCGTCAATCCGTTCGCGAGATATGGGAGTTTGAAGTTAAGGAATGGTTGAGAAACAATCAAAATTTTCGCAATTCTGATGCTAGAAACGAATAACTGGACTGGCCTAGGGGAAAAGTACACACACCGTTGTAATCGGGCGAGTTTCTATAATACTTCCACATGCAACAGGAATTTCTCGAGTTCGTGAATCCGTTCGCGAGATATGGGAGTTTGAAGTTAAGGAAAGGTTGTGAAACCACCAAAATTTTCGCAATTCTGATGCTAGAAACGAATAACTGGAATGGCCTAGGGGAAAAGTACACGCACCATTGTAATCGGGCGAGTTTCTACTTTCAGATGCAACAGGAATTTCTCGAGTTCGTCAATCCGTTCGAGAGATATGCGAGTTTGAAGTTAAAGAATGGTTGAGAAACCATCACAATTTTCGCAAGTCTGATACTCGAAACCAATAACTATGACGGCCTAGGGGCAAGATACACATACCGTTGTAGTCGGGCGGGTTTCTACTTTCAGATGCAACAGGAATTTCTGGAGTTCGTCAATCCGTTCGCGAGATATGGGAGTTTGAAGTTAAGGAATGGTTGAGAAACCATCACAATTTTCGCAAGTCTGATACTCGAAACCAATAACTACAAATGCCTAGGGGAAAAATACACATACCGTTGTAATCGGGCGCGTTTCTACTTTCAGATGCAACAGGAGTTTCTCGAGTTCGTCAATCCGTTCGCGAGATATGGGAGTGTGAAGTTAAGGAACGGTTGAGATACCATCAAAATTTTCGCAAGTCTGATACTCGGAACCAATAACTACAATGGCCTAGGGGAAAAATACACACACCATTGTAATCAGGCGAGTTTCTACATTCAGATACAACAGGAATTTCTCGAGTTCGTCAATGCGTTCGCGAGATATGGGAGTTTGAAGTTAAGGAATGCTTGAGAAATCATCAAAATTTTCGCAAGTCTGATACTCGAAACCAATAACTACTATGGCCTAGGGCAAAAATACACATACCGCTGTAATCGGGCGAGTTTCTACTTTCAGATGCAACAGGAATTTCTCGAGTTCGTCGATCCGTTCGCGAGATATGGGAGTTTGAAATTAAGGAATGGTTGTGAAACCATCACAATTTTCAGAAGTCTGATACTCGAAACCAATAACTACAAATGCCTAGGGGAAAAATACACATACCGTTGTAATCGGGCGAGATTCTACTTTCACATGCAACAGGAACTTCTCGCGTTAGTCAATCCGTTCGCAAGATATGGGAGTTTGAAGTTAAGGAATGGTCGAGAAATCATCAAAATTATCGCAAGTCTGATACTCGAATCCAATAACTACAATGGCCTAGGGCAAAAATACACATACCGTTGTAATCGGGCGAGATTCTACTTTTACGTGCAACAGGAATTTCTCGAGTTCATCAATCCGTTCGCGAGATATGGGAGTTTGAAGTTAAGGAATGGTTGAGAAACCATCGAAATTTTCGCAAGTCTGATACTCGAAACCAATAACTACAAAGGCCTAGGGAAAAAATACGCACACCGTTGTAATCGGGCGAGTTTCTACTTCCACATGCAACAGGAATTTCTCGAGTTCGTCAATCCGTTCGCGAGATATGGGAGATTGAAGTTAAGGAATGGTTGAGAAACCATCAAAATTTTCGCAAATCTGATACTCGAAACCAATAACTGAAATGGCCTAGGGGAAAAGTACGCATACCATTGTAACCGGGCGAGTTTCTACTTTCATATGCAATAGGAAATTCTCGAGTTCGTCAATCCGTTCGGGAGATGTGGGAGTTTGAAGTCAAGGAATGATTGAGAAACCATCAAAATTTTCGCAATTCTGATGCTAGAAACGAATAACAGGAATGGCCTTGGGGAAAAGCGCATACACCATTCTAATCGGGAGAGTTTCTACTTCCACATGCAATAGGAATTTCTCGAGTTAGTCAATCCGTTGGCGAGATATGGGAGTTTGAAGTTAAGGAATGGTTGTGAAACCATCAAAATTTTCGCAAGTCTGATACTCGAAACCAATAACTATAATGGCCTAGGGGAAAAATACACATACCTTTGTAATCGGGCGAGTTACTACTTCCACATGCAACAGGAATTTCTCGAGTTCGTCAATCCGTTCGCGAGATATGGGAGTTCGAAGTTAAGGAATGGCTTAGAAACCATCAAAATTTTCGCAATTCTGATGCTAGAAACGTATAATTGGAATGGCCTAGGGGAAAAGTACACACACCATTGTAATCGGGCGAGTTTCTACTTCCACATGCAACAGGAATTTCTCGAGTTCGTCAATCCGTTCGCGAGATATGGGAGTTTGAAATTAAGGAATGGTTGATAAACCATCAAAATTTTCGCAAGTCTGATACTCGAAACCAATAACTGGAATGGCCTAGGGGAAAAGTACACACACCATTGTAATCGGGCGAGTTTCTACTTTCAGATACAATAGGAATTTCTCGAGTTCGTCAATGCGTTCGCGAGATATGCGTGTTTGAAGTTGAGGAATGGTTGAGAAATCATCAGAATTTACGCAAGTCTGAGACTCGAATCCAATAACTACTATGGCCAACGGCAAAAATACACATACCGTTGTAATCGGGCGAGTTCCTGCTTTCAGATGCAATAGGAATTTCTCGAGTTCGTCAATCCGTTCGCGAGATATGGGAGTTAGAAGTTAAGGAATGGTTGTGAAACCATCAAAATTTTCGGAAGTCTGATACTCGAAACCAATAACTACAATGGCCTAGGGGAAAAATACACATACCGTTGTAATCGGGCGAGTTTCTGCTTTCAGATGCAATAGGAACTTCTCGAGTTCGTCAATCCGTTCGCGAGATATGGGAGTTTGAAGTTAAGGAATGGTTGAGAAACAATCAAAATTTTCGCAATTCTGATGCTAGAAACGAATAACTGGACTGGCCTAGGGGAAAAGTACACACACCGTTGTAATCGGGCGAGTTTCTATAATACTTCCACATGCAACAGGAATTTCTCGAGTTCGTGAATCCGTTCGCGAGATATGGGAGTTTGAAGTTAAGGAAAGGTTGTGAAACCACCAAAATTTTCGCAATTCTGATGCTAGAAACGAATAACTGGAATGGCCTAGGGGAAAAGTACACGCACCATTGTAATCGGGCGAGTTTCTACTTTCAGATGCAACAGGAATTTCTCGAGTTCGTCAATCCGTTCGAGAGATATGCGAGTTTGAAGTTAAAGAATGGTTGAGAAACCATCACAATTTTCGCAAGTCTGATACTCGAAACCAATAACTATGACGGCCTAGGGGCAAGATACACATACCGTTGTAGTCGGGCGGGTTTCTACTTTCAGATGCAACAGGAATTTCTGGAGTTCGTCAATCCGTTCGCGAGATATGGGAGTTTGAAGTTAAGGAATGGTTGAGAAACCATCACAATTTTCGCAAGTCTGATACTCGAAACCAATAACTACAAATGCCTAGGGGAAAAATACACATACCGTTGTAATCGGGCGCGTTTCTACTTTCAGATGCAATAGGAAATTCTCGAGTTCGTCAATCCGTTCGGGAGATGTGGGAGTTTGAAGTCAAGGAATGATTGAGAAACCATCAAAATTTTCGCAATTCTGATGCTAGAAACGAATAACAGGAATGGCCTTGGGGAAAAGCGCATACACCATTCTAATCGGGAGAGTTTCTACTTCCACATGCAATAGGAATTTCTCGAGTTAGTCAATCCGTTGGCGAGATATGGGAGTTTGAAGTTAAGGAATGGTTGTGAAACCATCAAAATTTTCGCAAGTCTGATACTCGAAACCAATAACTATAATGGCCTAGGGGAAAAATACACATACCTTTGTAATCGGGCGAGTTACTACTTCCACATGCAACAGGAATTTCTCGAGTTCGTCAATCCGTTCGCGAGATATGGGAGTTCGAAGTTAAGGAATGGCTTAGAAACCATCAAAATTTTCGCAATTCTGATGCTAGAAACGAATAATTGGAATGGCCTAGGGGAAAAGTACACACACCATTGTAATCGGGCGAGTTTCTACTTCCACATGCAACAGGAATTTCTCGAGTTCGTCAATCCGTTCGCGAGATATGGGAGTTTGAAATTAAGGAATGGTTGATAAACCATCAAAATTTTCGCAAGTCTGATACTCGAAACCAATAACTGGAATGGCCTAGGGGAAAAGTACACACACCATTGTAATCGGGCGAGTTTCTACTTTCAGATACAATAGGAATTTCTCGAGTTCGTCAATGCGTTCGCGAGATATGCGTGTTTGAAGTTGAGGAATGGTTGAGAAATCATCAGAATTTACGCAAGTCTGAGACTCGAATCCAATAACTACTATGGCCAACGGCAAAAATACACATACCGTTGTAATCGGGCGAGTTCCTGCTTTCAGATGCAATAGGAATTTCTCGAGTTCGTCAGTCCGTTCGCGAGATATGGGAGTTAGAAGTTAAGGAATGGTTGTGAAACCATCAAAATTTTCGGAAGTCTGATACTCGAAACCAATAACTACAATGGCCTAGGGGAAAAATACACATACCGTTGTAATCGGGCGAGTTTCTGCTTTCAGATGCAATAGGAACTTCTCGAGTTCGTCAATCCGTTCGCGAGATATGGGAGTTTGAAGTTAAGGAATGGTTGAGAAACAATCAAAATTTTCGCAATTCTGATGCTAGAAACGAATAACTGGACTGGCCTAGGGGAAAAGTACACACACCGTTGTAATCGGGCGAGTTTCTATAATACTTCCACATGCAACAGGAATTTCTCGAGTTCGTGAATCCGTTCGCGAGATATGGGAGTTTGAAGTTAAGGAAAGGTTGTGAAACCACCAAAATTTTCGCAATTCTGATGCTAGAAACGAATAACTGGAATGGCCTAGGGGAAAAGTACACGCACCATTGTAATCGGGCGAGTTTCTACTTTCAGATGCAACAGGAATTTCTCGAGTTCGTCAATCCGTTCGCGAGATATGGGAGTTTGAAGTTAAGGAATGGTTGTGAAACCATCACAATTTTCGGAAGTCTGATACTCGAAACCAATAACTACAAATGCCTAGGGGAAAAATACACATACCGTTGTAATCGGGCGAGATTCTACTTTCACATGCAACAGGAACTTCTCGCGTTCGTCAATCCGTTCGCAAGATATGGGAGTTTGAAGTTAAGGAATGGTTGAGAAATCATCAAAATTTTCGCAAGTCTGATACACGAATCCAACAACTACAATGGCCTAGGGCAAAAATACACATACCGTTGTAATCGGGCGGGTTTCTACTTTCAGATGCAACAGGAATTTCTCGAGTTCGTCAATCCGTTCGCGAGATATGCGAGTTTGAAGTTAAGGAATGGTTGAGAAACAATCAAAATTTTCGCTGGTCTGATACTCGAAACCAATAACTACAATGGCCTAGGGAAAAAATACACATACCGTTGTAATCGGGCGAGCCTCTACTTTCACATGCAACAGGAATTTCTCGCGTTCGTCAATCCGTTCGCAAGATATGGGAGTTTGAAGTTAAGGAATTGTTGAGAAATCATCAAAATTTTCGCAATTCTGATGCTAGAAACGAATAACTGGAATGGCCTAGGGGGAAAACACACATATCTTTGTAATCGGGCGAGATTCTACTTTCAGGTGCAACAGGAATTTCTCGAGTTCGTCAATCCGTTCGCGAGATATGGGAGTTTGAAGTTAAGGAATGGTTGAAAAACCATCACAATTTTCGCAAGTCTGATACCTGAAACCAATAACCACTATGGCTTAGGGCAAAAATACACATACCGTTGTAATCGGGCGAGTTTCTGCTTTCAGTGGCAATAGGAAATTCTCGAGTTCGTCAATCCGTTCGCAAGATATGGGAGTTTGAAGTTAAGGAATGGTTGAGAAATCATCAAAATTTTCGCAAGTCTGACACACGAATCCAACAACTACAATGGCCTAGGGCAAAAATACACATACCGTTGTAATCGGGCGGGTTTCTACTTTCAGATGCTACAGGAATTTCTTGAGTTCGTCAATCCGTTCGCGAGATATGGGAGTTTGAAGTAAAGGAATGGTTGAGAAACCATCAAAATTTTCGCTGGTCTGATACTCGAAACCAATAACTGGAATGGCCTAGGGGAAAAGTACACACACCACTGTAATCGGGCGAGTTTCTACTTTCAGATACAATAGGAATTTCTCGAGTTCGTCAATGCGTTCGCGAGATATGGGAGTTTGAAATTAAGGAACGGTTGTGAAACCATCACAATTTTCGCAAGTCTGATACTCGAAACCAATAACTACAAATGCCTAGGGGAAAAAGACACATACCGTTGTAATCGGGCGAGATTCTACTTTCACATGCAACAGGAACTTCTCGCGTTAGTCAATCCGTTCGCAAGATATGGGAGTTTGAAGTTAAGGAATGGTCGAGAAATCATCAAAATTATCGCAAGTCTGATACTCGAATCCAATAACTACAATGGCCTAGGGCAAAAATACACATACCGTTGTAATCGGGCGAGATTCTACTTTTACGTGCAACAGGAATTTCTCGAGTTCATCAATCCGTTCGCGAGATATGGGAGTTTGAAGTAAAGGAATGGTTGAGGAACCATCAAAATTTTCGCAAGTCTGATACTCGAAACCAATAACTACAATGGCCTAGGGGAAAAATACACATACCGTTGTAATCGGGCGAGTTTCTACTTTCAGATGCAACAGGAATTTCTCGAGTTCGTCGATCCGTTCGCGAGATATGGGAGTTTGAAGTAAAGGAATGGTTGAGAAACCATCAAAATTTTCGCTGGTCTGATACTCGAAACCAACAACTGGAATGGCCTAGGGGAAAAGTACACACACCACTGTAATCGGGCGAATTTCTACTTTCAGATACAATAGGAGTTTCTCGAGTTCGTCAATGCGTTCGCGAGATATGGGAGTTTGAAATTAAGGAACGGTTGTGACACCATCACAATTTTCGCAAGTCTGATACTCGAAACCAATAACTACAAATGCCTAGGGGAAAAATACACGTACCGTTGTAATCGGGCGAGATTCTACTTTTACGTGCAACAGGAATTTCTCGAGTTCGTCAATCCGTTCGCGAGATATGGGAGTTTGAAGTAAAGGAATGGTTGAGGAACCATCAAAATTTTCGCTGGTCTGATACTCGAATCCAATAACTACTATGGCCTAGGGCAAAAATACACATACCGTTGTAATCGGGCGAGTTTCTGCTTTCAGATGCAATAGGAATTTCTCGAGTTCGTCAATCCGTTCGCGTGATATGGGAGTTTGAAGTTAAGGAATGGTTGAGAAACCATCAAAATTTTCGCAAGTCTGATACTCGAAACCAATAACTACAATGGCCTAGGGGAAAAATACGCATACCGTTGTAATCGGGCGGGTTTCTAGATTCTGATGCAACAGGAATTTCTCGAGTTCGTCAATCCGTTCGCGAGATATGGGAGTTTGAAGTTAAGGAATGGTAGAGAAACCATCACAATTTTCGCAAGTCTGATACTTGAAACCAATAACTACAAATGCCTAGGGGAAAAATACACCTACCGTTGTAATCGGGCGAGATTCTACTTTCACATGCAACAGGAATTTCTCGAGTTCGTCAATCCGTTCGCGAGATATGTGAGTTTGAAGTTAAGGAATGGTCGAGAAATCATCAAAATTATCGCAAGTCTGATACTCGAATCCAATAACTAGAATGGCCTAGGGCAAAAATACACATAGCGTTGTAATCGGGCGGGTTTCTAATTTCAGATGCAGCAGGAATTTCTCGAGTTCGTCAATCCGTTCGCGAGATATGGGAGTTTGAAGTTAAGGAATGGTTGAGAAATCATCAAAATTTTCGCAAGTCTGATACTCGAAACCAATAACTACAAATGCCTAGGGGAAAAATACACATACCTTTGTAATCGGGCGGGTTTCTACTTCCACATGCAATAGGAATTTCTCGAGTTCGTCAATCCGTTCGCGTGATATGGGAGTTTGAAGTTAAGGAATGGTTGAGAAACCATCAAAATTTTCGCAAGTCTGATACTCGAAACCAATAACTACAATGGCCTAGGGGAAAAATACGCATACCGTTGTAATCGGGCGGGTTTCTAGATTCTGATGCAACAGGAATTTCTCGAGTTCGTCAATCCGTTCGCGAGATATGGAAGTTTGAAGTTAAGGAATGGTTGAGAAACCATCAAAATTTTCGCAAGTCTGATACTCGAATCCAATAACTACAATGGCCTAGGGCAAAAATACACATACCGTTGTAATCGGGCGAGATTCTACTTTTACGTGCAACAGGAATTTCTCGAGTTCATCAATCCGTTCGCGAGATATGGGAGTTTGAAGTAAAGGAATGGTTGAGGAACCATCAAAATTTTCGCAAGTCTGATACTCGAAACCAATAACTACAATGGCCTAGGGGAAAAATACACATACCGTTGTAATCGGGCGAGTTTCTACTTTCAGATGCAACAGGAATTTCTCGAGTTCGTCGATCCGTTCGCGAGATATGGGAGTTTGAAGTAAAGGAATGGTTGAGAAACCATCAAAATTTTCGCTGGTCTGATACTCGAAACCAACAACTGGAATGGCCTAGGGGAAAAGTACACACACCACTGTAATCGGGCGAGTTTCTACTTTCAGATACAATAGGAATTTCTCGAGTTCGTCAATTCGTTCGCGAGATATGGGAGTTTGAAATTAAGGAACGGTTGTGACACCATCACAATTTTCGCAAGTCTGATACTCGAAACCAATAACTACAAATGCCTAGGGGAAAAATACACGTACCGTTGTAATCGGGCGAGATTCTACTTTTACGTGCAACAGGAATTTCTCGAGTTCGTCAATCCGTTCGCGAGATATGGGAGTTTGAAGTAAAGGAATGGTTGAGGAACCATCAAAATTTTCGCTGGTCTGATACTCGAATCCAATAACTACTATGGCCTAGGGCAAAAATACACATACCGTTGTAATCGGGCGAGTTTCTGCTTTCAGATGCAATAGGAATTTCTCGAGTTCGTCAATCCGTTCGCGTGATATGGGAGTTTGAAGTTAAGGAATGGTTGAGAAACCATCAAAATTTTCGCAAGTCTGATACTCGAAACC
Source organism: Ptiloglossa arizonensis (assembly GCF_051014685.1). Lineage (NCBI taxonomy): Eukaryota > Metazoa > Arthropoda > Insecta > Hymenoptera > Colletidae > Ptiloglossa > Ptiloglossa arizonensis. The sequence continues at coordinate 746,735 of NW_027478391.1, forward strand.
AATAACTACAATGGCCTAGGGGAAAAATACGCATACCGTTGTAATCGGGCGGGTTTCTAGATTCTGATGCAACAGGAATTTCTCGAGTTCGTCAATCCGTTCGCGAGATATGGGAGTTTGAAGTTAAGGAATGGTAGAGAAACCATCACAATTTTCGCAAGTCTGATACTTGAAACCAATAACTACAAATGCCTAGGGGAAAAATACACCTACCGTTGTAATCGGGCGAGATTCTACTTTCACATGCAACAGGAATTTCTCGAGTTCGTCAATCCGTTCGCGAGATATGTGAGTTTGAAGTTAAGGAATGGTCGAGAAATCATCAAAATTATCGCAAGTCTGATACTCGAATCCAATAACTAGAATGGCCTAGGGCAAAAATACACATAGCGTTGTAAACGGGCGGGTTTCTAATTTCAGATGCAGCAGGAATTTCTCGAGTTCGTCAATCCGTTCGCGAGATATGGGAGTTTGAAGTTAAGGAATGGTTGAGAAATCATCAAAATTTTCGCAAGTCTGATACTCGAAACCAATAACTACAAATGCCTAGGGGAAAAATACACATACCGTTGTAATCGGGCGGGTTTCTACTTCCACATGCAATAGGAATTTCTCGAGTTCGTCAATCCGTTCGCGAGATATGGAAGTTTGAAGTTAAGGAATGGTTGAGAAACCATCAAAATTTTCGCAAGTCTGATACTCGAAACCAATAACTACAATGGCCTAGGGGAAAAATACACATAGCGTTGTAATCGGGCGGGTTTCTACTTTCAGATGCAACAGGAATTTCTGGAGTTCGTCAATCCTTTCGCGAGATATGGGAGTTTGAAGTTAAGGAATGGTTGAGAAACCATCATAATTTTCGCAAGTCTGATACTCGAAACCAATAACTACAAATGCCTAGGGGAAAAATACACATACCGTTGTAATCGGGCGAGATTCTACTTTCACATGCAACAGGAACTTCTCGCGTTCGTCAATCCGTTCGCAAGATATGGGAGTTTGAACTTAAGGAATGGTTGAGAAATCATCAAAATTTTCGCAAGTCTGATACTCGAATCCAACATCTACAATGTCCTAGGGCAAAAATACACATACCGTTGTAATCGGGCGCGTTTCTACTTTCAGATGCAACAGGAGTTTCTCGAGTTCGTCAATCCGTTCGCGAGATATGGGAGTGTGAAGTTAAGGAACGGTTGAGATACCATCAAAATTTTCGCAAGTCTGATACTCGGAACCAATAACTACAATGGCCTAGGGGAAAAATACACACACCATTGTAATCAGGCGAGTTTCTACATTCAGATACAACAGGAATTTCTCGAGTTCGTCAATGCGTTCGCGAGATATGGGAGTTTGAAGTTAGGGAATGGTTGAGAAATCATTAAAATTTTCGCAAGTCTGATACTCGAATCCAATAACTACAATGGCCTAGGGCAAAAATACACATACCGTTGTAATCTGGCGAGATTCTACTTTCAGATGCAACAGGAACTTCTCGCGTTCGTCAAACCGTTCGCGAGATATGGGAGTTTGAAGTTAAGGAATGCTTGAGAAATCATCAAAATTTTCGCAAGTCTGATACTCGAAACCAATAACTACTATGGCCTAGGGCAAAAATACACATACCGCTGTAATCGGGCGAGTTTCTACTTTCAGATGCAACAGGAATTTCTCGAGTTCGTCGATCCGTTCGCGAGATATGGGAGTTTGAAATTAAGGAATGGTTGTGAAACCATCACAATTTTCGCAAGTCTGATACTCGAAACCAATAACTACAAATGCCTAGGGGAAAAATACACATACCGTTGTAATCGGGCGAGATTCTACTTTCACATGCAACAGGAACTTCTCGCGTTAGTCAATCCGTTCGCAAGATATGGGAGTTTGAAGTTAAGGAATGGTCGAGAAATCATCAAAATTATCGCAAGTCTGATACTCGAATCCAATAACTACAATGGCCTAGGGCAAAAATACACATACCGTTGTAATCGGGCGAGATTCTACTTTTACGTGCAACAGGAATTTCTCGAGTTCATCAATCCGTTCGCGAGATATGGGAGTTTGAAGTAAAGGAATGGTTGAGGAACCATCAAAATTTTCGCTGGTCTGATACTCGAAACCAACAACTGGAATGGCCTAGGGGAAAAGTACACACACCACTGTAATCGGGCGAGTTTCTACTTTCAGATACAATAGGAATTTCTCGAGTTCGTCAATGCGTTCGCGAGATATGGGAGTTTGAAATTAAGGAACGGTTGTGACACCATCACAATTTTCGCAAGTCTGATACTCGAAACCAATAACTACAAATGCCTAGGGGAAAAATACACGTACCGTTGTAATCGGGCGAGATTCTACTTTTACGTGCAACAGGAATTTCTCGAGTTCGTCAATCCGTTCGCGAGATATGGGAGTTTGAAGTAAAGGAATGGTTGAGGAACCATCAAAATTTTCGCTGGTCTGATACTCGAATCCAATAACTACTATGGCCTAGGGCAAAAATACACATACCGTTGTAATCGGGCGAGTTTCTGCTTTCAGATGCAATAGGAATTTCTCGAGTTCGTCAATCCGTTCGCGTGATATGGGAGTTTGAAGTTAAGGAATGGTTGAGAAACCATCAAAATTTTCGCAAGTCTGATACTCGAAACCAATAACTACAATGGCCTAGGGGAAAAATACGCATACCGTTGTAATCGGGCGGGTTTCTAGATTCTGATGCAACAGGAATTTCTCGAGTTCGTCAATCCGTTCGCGAGATATGGGAGTTTGAAGTTAAGGAATGGTAGAGAAACCATCACAATTTTCGCAAGTCTGATACTTGAAACCAATAACTACAAATGCCTAGGGGAAAAATACACCTACCGTTGTAATCGGGCGAGATTCTACTTTCACATGCAACAGGAATTTCTCGAGTTCGTCAATCCGTTCGCGAGATATGTGAGTTTGAAGTTAAGGAATGGTCGAGAAATCATCAAAATTATCGCAAGTCTGATACTCGAATCCAATAACTAGAATGGCCTAGGGCAAAAATACACATAGCGTTGTAATCGGGCGGGTTTCTAATTTCAGATGCAGCAGGAATTTCTCGAGTTCGTCAATCCGTTCGCGAGATATGGGAGTTTGAAGTTAAGGAATGGTTGAGAAATCATCAAAATTTTCGCAAGTCTGATACTCGAAACCAATAACTACAAATGCCTAGGGGAAAAATACACATACCGTTGTAATCGGGCGGGTTTCTACTTCCACATGCAATAGGAATTTCTCGAGTTCGTCAATCCGTTCGCGTGATATGGGAGTTTGAAGTTAAGGAATGGTTGAGAAACCATCAAAATTTTCGCAAGTCTGATACTCGAAACCAATAACTACAATGGCCTAGGGGAAAAATACGCATACCGTTGTAATCGGGCGGGTTTCTAGATTCTGATGCAACAGGAATTTCTCGAGTTCGTCAATCCGTTCGCGAGATATGGAAGTTTGAAGTTAAGGAATGGTTGAGAAACCATCAAAATTTTCGCAAGTCTGATACTCGAATCCAATAACTACAATGGCCTAGGGCAAAAATACACATACCGTTGTAATCGGGCGAGATTCTACTTTTACGTGCAACAGGAATTTCTCGAGTTCATCAATCCGTTCGCGAGATATGGGAGTTTGAAGTAAAGGAATGGTTGAGGAACCATCAAAATTTTCGCAAGTCTGATACTCGAAACCAATAACTACAATGGCCTAGGGGAAAAATACACATACCGTTGTAATCGGGCGGGTTTCTACTTTCAGATGCAACAGGAATTTCTGGAGTTCGTCAATCCTTTCGCGAGATATGGGAGTTTGAAGTTAAGGAATGGTTGAGAAACCATCATAATTTTCGCAAGTCTGATACTCGAAACCAATAACTACAAATGCCTAGGGGAAAAATACACATACCGTTGTAATCGGGCGAGATTCTACTTTCACATGCAACAGGAACTTCTCGCGTTCGTCAATCCGTTCGCAAGATATGGGAGTTTGAACTTAAGGAATGGTTGAGAAATCATCAAAATTTTCGCAAGTCTGATACTCGAATCCAACATCTACAATGTCCTAGGGCAAAAATACACATACCCTTGTAATCGGGCGCGTTTCTACTTTCAGATGCAACAGGAGTTTCTCGAGTTCGTCAATCCGTTCGCGAGATATGGGAGTGTGAAGTTAAGGAACGGTTGAGATACCATCAAAATTTTCGCAAGTCTGATACTCGGAACCAATAACTACAATGGCCTAGGGGAAAAATACACACACCATTGTAATCAGGCGAGTTTCTACATTCAGATACAACAGGAATTTCTCGAGTTCGTCAATGCGTTCGCGAGATATGGGAGTTTGAAGTTAGGGAATGGTTGAGAAATCATTAAAATTTTCGCAAGTCTGATACTCGAATCCAATAACTACAATGGCCTAGGGCAAAAATACACATACCGTTGTAATCTGGCGAGATTCTACTTTCAGATGCAACAGGAACTTCTCGCGTTCGTCAAACCGTTCGCGAGATATGGGAGTTTGAAGTTAAGGAATGCTTGAGAAATCATCAAAATTTTCGCAAGTCTGATACTCGAAACCAATAACTACTATGGCCTAGGGCAAAAATACACATACCGCTGTAATCGGGCGAGTTTCTACTTTCAGATGCAACAGGAATTTCTCGAGTTCGTCGATCCGTTCGCGAGATATGGGAGTTTGAAATTAAGGAATGGTTGTGAAACCATCACAATTTTCGCAAGTCTGATACTCGAAACCAATAACTACAAATGCCTAGGGGAAAAATACACATACCGTTGTAATCGGGCGAGATTCTACTTTCACATGCAACAGGAACTTCTCGCGTTAGTCAATCCGTTCGCAAGATATGGGAGTTTGAAGTTAAGGAATGGTCGAGAAATCATCAAAATTATCGCAAGTCTGATACTCGAATCCAATAACTACAATGGCCTAGGGCAAAAATACACATACCGTTGTAATCGGGCGAGATTCTACTTTTACGTGCAACAGGAATTTCTCGAGTTCATCAATCCGTTCGCGAGATATGGGAGTTTGAAGTAAAGGAATGGTTGAGGAACCATCAAAATTTTCGCTGGTCTGATACTCGAAACCAACAACTGGAATGGCCTAGGGGAAAAGTACACACACCACTGTAATCGGGCGAGTTTCTACTTTCAGATACAATAGGAATTTCTCGAGTTCGTCAATGCGTTCGCGAGATATGGGAGTTTGAAATTAAGGAACGGTTGTGACACCATCACAATTTTCGCAAGTCTGATACTCGAAACCAATAACTACAAATGCCTAGGGGAAAAATACACGTACCGTTGTAATCGGGCGAGATTCTACTTTTACGTGCAACAGGAATTTCTCGAGTTCGTCAATCCGTTCGCGAGATATGGGAGTTTGAAGTAAAGGAATGGTTGAGGAACCATCAAAATTTTCGCTGGTCTGATACTCGAATCCAATAACTACTATGGCCTAGGGCAAAAATACACATACCGTTGTAATCGGGCGAGTTTCTGCTTTCAGATGCAATAGGAATTTCTCGAGTTCGTCAATCCGTTCGCGTGATATGGGAGTTTGAAGTTAAGGAATGGTTGAGAAACCATCAAAATTTTCGCAAGTCTGATACTCGAAACCAATAACTACAATGGCCTAGGGGAAAAATACGCATACCGTTGTAATCGGGCGGGTTTCTAGATTCTGATGCAACAGGAATTTCTCGAGTTCGTCAATCCGTTCGCGAGATATGGGAGTTTGAAGTTAAGGAATGGTAGAGAAACCATCACAATTTTCGCAAGTCTGATACTTGAAACCAATAACTACAAATGCCTAGGGGAAAAATACACCTACCGTTGTAATCGGGCGAGATTCTACTTTCACATGCAACAGGAATTTCTCGAGTTCGTCAATCCGTTCGCGAGATATGTGAGTTTGAAGTTAAGGAATGGTCGAGAAATCATCAAAATTATCGCAAGTCTGATACTCGAATCCAATAACTAGAATGGCCTAGGGCAAAAATACACATAGCGTTGTAATCGGGCGGGTTTCTAATTTCAGATGCAGCAGGAATTTCTCGAGTTCGTCAATCCGTTCGCGAGATATGGGAGTTTGAAGTTAAGGAATGGTTGAGAAATCATCAAAATTTTCGCAAGTCTGATACTCGAAACCAATAACTACAAATGCCTAGGGGAAAAATACACATACCGTTGTAATCGGGCGGGTTTCTACTTCCACATGCAATAGGAATTTCTCGAGTTCGTCAATCCGTTCGCGTGATATGGGAGTTTGAAGTTAAGGAATGGTTGAGAAACCATCAAAATTTTCGCAAGTCTGATACTCGAAACCAATAACTACAATGGCCTAGGGGAAAAATACGCATACCGTTGTAATCGGGCGGGTTTCTAGATTCTGATGCAACAGGAATTTCTCGAGTTCGTCAATCCGTTCGCGAGATATGGAAGTTTGAAGTTAAGGAATGGTTGAGAAACCATCAAAATTTTCGCAAGTCTGATACTCGAATCCAATAACTACAATGGCCTAGGGCAAAAATACACATACCGTTGTAATCGGGCGAGATTCTACTTTTACGTGCAACAGGAATTTCTCGAGTTCATCAATCCGTTCGCGAGATATGGGAGTTTGAAGTAAAGGAATGGTTGAGGAACCATCAAAATTTTCGCAAGTCTGATACTCGAAACCAATAACTACAATGGCCTAGGGGAAAAATACACATACCGTTGTAATCGGGCGAGTTTCTACTTTCAGATGCAACAGGAATTTCTCGAGTTCGTCGATCCGTTCGCGAGATATGGGAGTTTGAAGTAAAGGAATGGTTGAGAAACCATCAAAATTTTCGCTGGTCTGATACTCGAAACCAACAACTGGAATGGCCTAGGGGAAAAGTACACACACCACTGTAATCGGGCGAGTTTCTACTTTCAGATACAATAGGAATTTCTCGAGTTCGTCAATTCGTTCGCGAGATATGGGAGTTTGAAATTAAGGAACGGTTGTGACACCATCACAATTTTCGCAAGTCTGATACTCGAAACCAATAACTACAAATGCCTAGGGGAAAAATACACGTACCGTTGTAATCGGGCGAGATTCTACTTTTACGTGCAACAGGAATTTCTCGAGTTCGTCAATCCGTTCGCGAGATATGGGAGTTTGAAGTAAAGGAATGGTTGAGGAACCATCAAAATTTTCGCTGGTCTGATACTCGAATCCAATAACTACTATGGCCTAGGGCAAAAATACACATACCGTTGTAATCGGGCGAGTTTCTGCTTTCAGATGCAATAGGAACTTCTCGAGTTCGTCAATCCGTTCGCGTGATATGGGAGTTTGAAGTTAAGGAATGGTTGAGAAACCATCAAAATTTTCGCAAGTCTGATACTCGAAACCAATAACTACAAATGCCTAGGGGAAAAATACACATACCGTTGTAATCGGGCGGGTTTCTACTTCCACATGCAATAGGAATTTCTCGAGTTCGTCAATCCGTTCGCGAGATATGTGAGTTTGAAGTTAAGGAATGGTCGAGAAATCATCAAAATTATCGCAAGTCTGATACTCGAATCCAATAACTAGAATGGCCTAGGGCAAAAATACACATAGCGTTGTAAACGGGCGGGTTTCTAATTTCAGATGCAGCAGGAATTTCTCGAGTTCGTCAATCCGTTCGCGAGATATGGGAGTTTGAAGTTAAGGAATGGTTGAGAAATCATCAAAATTTTCGCAAGTCTGATACTCGAAACCAATAACTACAAATGCCTAGGGGAAAAATACACATACCGTTGTAATCGGGCGGGTTTCTACTTCCACATGCAATAGGAATTTCTCGAGTTCGTCAATCCGTTCGCGAGATATGGAAGTTTGAAGTTAAGGAATGGTTGAGAAACCATCAAAATTTTCGCAAGTCTGATACTCGAAACCAATAACTACAATGGCCTAGGGGAAAAATACACATACCGTTGTAATCGGGCGGGTTTCTACTTTCAGATGCAACAGGAATTTCTGGAGTTCGTCAATCCTTTCGCGAGATATGGGAGTTTGAAGTTAAGGAATGGTTGAGAAACCATCATAATTTTCGCAAGTCTGATACTCGAAACCAATAACTACAAATGCCTAGGGGAAAAATACACATACCGTTGTAATCGGGCGAGATTCTACTTTCACATGCAACAGGAACTTCTCGCGTTCGTCAATCCGTTCGCAAGATATGGGAGTCTGAACTTAAGGAATGGTTGAGAAATCATCAAAATTTTCGCAAGTCTGATACTCGAATCCAACATCTACAATGTCCTAGGGCAAAAATACACATACCGTTGTAATCGGGCGCGTTTCTACTTTCAGATGCAACAGGAGTTTCTCGAGTTCGTCAATCCGTTCGCGAGATATGGGAGTGTGAAGTTAAGGAACGGTTGAGATACCATCAAAATTTTCGCAAGTCTGATACTCGGAACCAATAACTACAATGGCCTAGGGGAAAAATACACACACCATTGTAATCAGGCGAGTTTCTACATTCAGATACAACAGGAATTTCTCGAGTTCGTCAATGCGTTCGCGAGATATGGGAGTTTGAAGTTAGGGAATGGTTGAGAAATCATTAAAATTTTCGCAAGTCTGATACTCGAATCCAATAACTACAATGGCCTAGGGCAAAAATACACATACCGTTGTAATCTGGCGAGATTCTACTTTCAGATGCAACAGGAACTTCTCGCGTTCGTCAAACCGTTCGCGAGATATGGGAGTTTGAAGTTAAGGAATGCTTGAGAAATCATCAAAATTTTCGCAAGTCTGATACTCGAAACCAATAACTACTATGGCCTAGGGCAAAAATACACATACCGCTGTAATCGGGCGAGTTTCTACTTTCAGATGCAACAGGAATTTCTCGAGTTCGTCGATCCGTTCGCGAGATATGGGAGTTTGAAATTAAGGAATGGTTGTGAAACCATCACAATTTTCGCAAGTCTGATACTCGAAACCAATAACTACAAATGCCTAGGGGAAAAATACACATACCGTTGTAATCGGGCGAGATTCTACTTTCACATGCAACAGGAACTTCTCGCGTTAGTCAATCCGTTCGCAAGATATGGGAGTTTGAAGTTAAGGAATGGTCGAGAAATCATCAAAATTATCGCAAGTCTGATACTCGAATCCAATAACTACAATGGCCTAGGGCAAAAATACACATACCGTTGTAATCGGGCGAGATTCTACTTTTACGTGCAACAGGAATTTCTCGAGTTCATCAATCCGTTCGCGAGATATGGGAGTTTGAAGTAAAGGAATGGTTGAGGAACCATCAAAATTTTCGCTGGTCTGATACTCGAAACCAACAACTGGAATGGCCTAGGGGAAAAGTACACACACCACTGTAATCGGGCGAGTTTCTACTTTCAGATACAATAGGAATTTCTCGAGTTCGTCAATGCGTTCGCGAGATATGGGAGTTTGAAATTAAGGAACGGTTGTGACACCATCACAATTTTCGCAAGTCTGATACTCGAAACCAATAACTACAAATGCCTAGGGGAAAAATACACATACCGTTGTAATCGGGCGAGATTCTACTTTTACGTGCAACAGGAATTTCTCGAGTTCGTCAATCCGTTCGCGAGATATGGGAGTTTGAAGTAAAGGAATGGTTGCGGAACCATCAAAATTTTCGCTGGTCTGATACTCGAATCCAATAACTACTATGGCCTAGGGCAAAAATACACATACCGTTGTAATCGGGCGAGTTTCTGCTTTCAGATGCAATAGGAATTTCTCGAGTTCGTCAATCCGTTCGCGTGATATGGGAGTTTGAAGTTAAGGAATGGTTGAGAAACCATCAAAATTTTCGCAAGTCTGATACTCGAAACCAATAACTACAATGGCCTAGGGGAAAAATACGCATACCGTTGTAATCGGGCGGGTTTCTAGATTCTGATGCAACAGGAATTTCTCGAGTTCGTCAATCCGTTCGCGAGATATGGGAGTTTGAAGTTAAGGAATGGTAGAGAAACCATCACAATTTTCGCAAGTCTGATACTTGAAACCAATAACTACAAATGCCTAGGGGAAAAATACACCTACCGTTGTAATCGGGCGAGATTCTACTTTCACATGCAACAGGAATTTCTCGAGTTCGTCAATCCGTTCGCGAGATATGTGAGTTTGAAGTTAAGGAATGGTCGAGAAATCATCAAAATTATCGCAAGTCTGATACTCGAATCCAATAACTAGAATGGCCTAGGGCAAAAATACACATAGCGTTGTAATCGGGCGGGTTTCTAATTTCAGATGCAGCAGGAATTTCTCGAGTTCGTCAATCCGTTCGCGAGATATGGGAGTTTGAAGTTAAGGAATGGTTGAGAAATCATCAAAATTTTCGCAAGTCTGATACTCGAAACCAATAACTACAAATGCCTAGGGGAAAAATACACATACCGTTGTAATCGGGCGGGTTTCTACTTCCACATGCAATAGGAATTTCTCGAGTTCGTCTATCCGTTCGCGAGATATGGAAGTTTGAAGTTAAGGAATGGTTGAGAAACCATCAAAATTTTCGCAAGTCTGATACTCGAAACCAATAACTACAATGGCCTACGGGAAAAATACACATACCGTTGTAATCGGGCGGGTTTCTACTTTCAGATGCAACAGGAATTTCTGGAGTTCGTCAATCCTTTCGCGAGATATGGGAGTTTGAAGTTAAGGAATGGTTGAGAAACCATCATAATTTTCGCAAGACTGGTACTCGAAACCAATAACTACAAATGCCTAGGGGAAAAATACACATACCGTTGTAATCGGGCGAGATTCTACTTTCACATGCAACAGGAACTTCTCGCGTTCGTCAAACCGTTCGCGAGATATGGGAGTTTGAAGTTAAGGAATGCTTGAGAAATCATCAAAATTTTCGCAAGTCTGATACTCGAAACCAATAACTACTATGGCCTAGGGCAAAAATACCCATACCGCTGTAATCGGGCGAGTTTCTACTTTCAGATGCAACAGGAATTTCTCGAGTTCGTCGATCCGTTCGCGAGATATGGGAGTTTGAAATTAAGGAATGGTTGTGAAACCATCACAATTTTCGCAAGTCTGATACTCGAAACCAATAACTACAAATGCCTAGGGGAAAAATACACATACCGTTGTAATCGGGCGAGTTTCTGCTTTCATATGCAATAGGAAATTCTCGAGTTCGTCAATCCGTTCGGGAGATATGGGAGTTTGAAGTTAAGGAATGGTTGAGAAACCATCGAAATTTTCGCAAGTCTGATACTCAAAACCAATAACTACAAAGGCCTAGGGGAAAAATACGCATACCGTTGTAATCGGGCGTGTTTCTACTTCCACATGCAACAGGAATTTCTCGAGTTCGTCAATGCGTTCGCGAGATATGGGAGTTTGAAGTTAAGGAATGGTTGAGAAACCATCAAAATTTTCGCAATTCTGATGCTAGAAACGAATAATTGGAATGGCCTAGGGGAAAAGTACACACACCATTGTAATCGGGCGAGTTTCTACTTCCACATGCAACAGGAATTTCTCGAGTTCGTCAATCCGTTCGCGAGATATGGGAGTTTGAAGTTAAGGAATGGTTGTGAAACCATCACAATTTTCGCAAGTCTGATACTCGAAACCAATAACTACAAATGCCTAGGGGAAAAATACACATACCGTTGTAATCGGGCGAGATTCTACTTTCACATGCAACAGGAACTTCTCGCGTTAGTCAATCCGTTCGCAAGATATGGGAGTTTGAAGTTAAGGAATGGTCGAGAAATCATCAAAATTATCGCAAGTCTGATACTCGAATCCAATAACTACAATGGCCTAGGGCAAAAATACACATACCGTTGTAATCGGGCGAGATTCTACTTTTACGTGCAACAGGAATTTCTCGAGTTCATCAATCCGTTCGCGAGATATGGGAGTTTGAAGTAAAGGAATGGTTGAGGAACCATCAAAATTTTCGCTGGTCTGATACTCGAAACCAACAACTGGAATGGCCTAGGGGAAAAGTACACACACCACTGTAATCGGGCGAGTTTCTACTTTCAGATACAATAGGAATTTCTCGAGTTCGTCAATGCGTTCGCGAGATATGGGAGTTTGAAATTAAGGAACGGTTGTGACACCATCACAATTTTCGCAAGTCTGATACTCGAAACCAATAACTACAAATGCCTAGGGGAAAAATACACATACCGTTGTAATCGGGCGAGATTCTACTTTTACGTGCAACAGGAATTTCTCGAGTTCGTCAATCCGTTCGCGAGATATGGGAGTTTGAAGTAAAGGAATGGTTGCGGAACCATCAAAATTTTCGCTGGTCTGATACTCGAATCCAATAACTACTATGGCCTAGGGCAAAAATACACATACCGTTGTAATCGGGCGAGTTTCTGCTTTCAGATGCAATAGGAATTTCTCGAGTTCGTCAATCCGTTCGCGTGATATGGGAGTTTGAAGTTAAGGAATGGTTGAGAAACCATCAAAATTTTCGCAAGTCTGATACTCGAAACCAATAACTACAATGGCCTAGGGGAAAAATACGCATACCGTTGTAATCGGGCGGGTTTCTAGATTCTGATGCAACAGGAATTTCTCGAGTTCGTCAATCCGTTCGCGAGATATGGGAGTTTGAAGTTAAGGAATGGTAGAGAAACCATCACAATTTTCGCAAGTCTGATACTTGAAACCAATAACTACAAATGCCTAGGGGAAAAATACACCTACCGTTGTAATCGGGCGAGATTCTACTTTCACATGCAACAGGAATTTCTCGAGTTCGTCAATCCGTTCGCGAGATATGTGAGTTTGAAGTTAAGGAATGGTCGAGAAATCATCAAAATTATCGCAAGTCTGATACTCGAATCCAATAACTAGAATGGCCTAGGGCAAAAATACACATAGCGTTGTAATCGGGCGGGTTTCTAATTTCAGATGCAGCAGGAATTTCTCGAGTTCGTCAATCCGTTCGCGAGATATGGGAGTTTGAAGTTAAGGAATGGTTGAGAAATCATCAAAATTTTCGCAAGTCTGATACTCGAAACCAATAACTACAAATGCCTAGGGGAAAAATACACATACCGTTGTAATCGGGCGGGTTTCTACTTCCACATGCAATAGGAATTTCTCGAGTTCGTCTATCCGTTCGCGAGATATGGAAGTTTGAAGTTAAGGAATGGTTGAGAAACCATCAAAATTTTCGCAAGTCTGATACTCGAAACCAATAACTACAATGGCCTACGGGAAAAATACACATACCGTTGTAATCGGGCGGGTTTCTACTTTCAGATGCAACAGGAATTTCTGGAGTTCGTCAATCCTTTCGCGAGATATGGGAGTTTGAAGTTAAGGAATGGTTGAGAAACCATCATAATTTTCGCAAGACTGGTACTCGAAACCAATAACTACAAATGCCTAGGGGAAAAATACACATACCGTTGTAATCGGGCGAGATTCTACTTTCACATGCAACAGGAACTTCTCGCGTTCGTCAATCCGTTCGCAAGATATGGGAGTTTGAAGTTAAGGAATGGTTGAGAAATCATCAAAATTTTCGCAAGTCTGATACTCGAATCCAACATCTACAATGTCCTAGGGCAAAAATACACATACCGTTGTAATCGGGCGCGTTTCTACTTTCAGATGCAACAGGAGTTTCTCGAGTTCGTCAATCCGTTCGCGAGATATGGGAGTGTGAAGTTAAGGAACGGTTGAGATACCATCAAAATTTTCGCAAGTCTGATACTCGGAACCAATAACTACAATGGCCTAGGGGAAAAATACACACACCATTGTAATCAGGCGAGTTTCTACATTCAGATACAACAGGAATTTCTCGAGTTCGTCAATGCGTTCGCGAGATATGGGAGTTTGAAGTTAGGGAATGGTTGAGAAATCATTAAAATTTTCGCAAGTCTGATACTCGAATCCAATAACTACAATGGCCTAGGGCAAAAATACACATACCGTTGTAATCTGGCGAGATTCTACTTTCAGATGCAACAGGAACTTCTCGCGTTCGTCAAACCGTTCGCGAGATATGGGAGTTTGAAGTTAAGGAATGCTTGAGAAATCATCAAAATTTTCGCAAGTCTGATACTCGAAACCAATAACTACTATGGCCTAGGGCAAAAATACCCATACCGCTGTAATCGGGCGAGTTTCTACTTTCAGATGCAACAGGAATTTCTCGAGTTCGTCGATCCGTTCGCGAGATATGGGAGTTTGAAATTAAGGAATGGTTGTGAAACCATCACAATTTTCGCAAGTCTGATACTCGAAACCAATAACTACAAATGCCTAGGGGAAAAATACACATACCGTTGTAATCGGGCGAGTTTCTGCTTTCATATGCAATAGGAAATTCTCGAGTTCGTCAATCCGTTCGGGAGATATGGGAGTTTGAAGTTAAGGAATGGTTGAGAAACCATCGAAATTTTCGCAAGTCTGATACTCAAAACCAATAACTACAAAGGCCTAGGGGAAAAATACGCATACCGTTGTAATCGGGCGTGTTTCTACTTCCACATGCAACAGGAATTTCTCGAGTTCGTCAATGCGTTCGCGAGATATGGGAGTTTGAAGTTAAGGAATGGTTGAGAAACCATCAAAATTTTCGCAATTCTGATGCTAGAAACGAATAATTGGAATGGCCTAGGGGAAAAGTACACACACCATTGTAATCGGGCGAGTTTCTACTTCCACATGCAACAGGAATTTCTCGAGTTCGTCAATCCGTTCGCGAGATATGGGAGTTTGAAGTTAAGGAATGGTTGAGAAATCATCAAAATTTTCGCAAGTCTGATACTCGAAACCAATAACTACAAATGCCTAGGGGAAAAATACACATACCGTTGTAATCGGGCGGGTTTCTACTTCCACATGCAATAGGAATTTCTCGAGTTCGTCAATCCGTTCGCGAGATATGGAAGTTTGAAGTTAAGGAATGGTTGAGAAACCATCAAAATTTTCGCAAGTCTGATACTCGAAACCAATAACTACAATGGCCTTGGGCAAAAATACACATACCGTTGTAATCGGGCGAGTGTCTGCTTTCAGATGCAATAGGAATTTCTCGAGTTCGTCAATCCGTTCGCGAGGTATGGGGGTTTGAAGTTAAGGAATGGTTGAGAAACCATCAAAATTTTCGCAATTCTGATGCTAGAAACGAATAACTGGAATGGCCTAGGGGAAAAGTATACACACCGTTGTAATCGGGCGAGTTTCTACTTCCACATGCAACAGGAATTTCTCGAGTTCGTCAATCCGTTCGCGAGATATGGGAGTTTGAAGTTAAGGAAAGGTAGAGAAACCACCAAAATTTTCGCAATTCTGATGCGAGAAACGAATAACTGGATTGGCCTAGGGGAAAAGTACAAACACCATTGTAATCGGGCGAGTTTCTACTTCCACATGCAACAGGAATTTCTCGAGTTCTTCAATCCGTTCGCGAGATATGGGAGTTTGAAGTTAAGGAATGGTTGAGAAACCATCAAAATTTTCGCAAGTCTGATACTCGAAGCCAATAACTACAAAGGCCTAGGGGGAAAACACACATATCTTTGTAATCGGGCGAGTTTGTGCTTTCAGGTGCGACAGGAATTTTTCGAGTTCGTCAATCCGTTCGCGAGATATGGGAGTTTGAAGTTAAGGAATGATTGAGAAACCATCAAAGTTTTCGCAAGTCTGATACTCGAAACCAATAACTACAATGGCCTAGGGGAAAAATACACATACCTTTGTAATCAGGCGAGTTTCTGCTTTCAGATGCAATAGGAAATTCTCGAGTTCGTCAAACCGTTCGCGAGATATGGGAGTTTGAAATTAAGGAATGCTTGAGAAACCATCAAAATTTTCGCTGGTCTGATACTCGAAACCAACAACTGGAGTGGCCTAGGGGAAAAGCATACGCACCGTTGTAATCGGGCGAGTTTCTTCTTTCATATGCAATAGGAATTTCTCGAGTTCGTCAATCCATTCGCGAGATATGGGAGTTTGAAGTTAATGAATGGTTGAGAAATCATCAAAATTTTCGCAAGTCTGATACTCGAAACCAATAACTACATATGCCTAGGGGAAAAATACACATACCGTTGTAATCGGGCGGGTTTCTAATTTCAGATGCAACAGGAATTTCTCGAGTTCGTCAATCCGTTCGCGAGATATGCGAGTTTGAAGTTAAGGAATGGTTGAGAAACCATCAAAATTTTCGCAAGTCTGATACTCGAAACCAATAACTACAATGGCCTAGGGGAAAAATACACATACCGTTGTAATCGGGCGGGATTCTACTTTCAGATGCAACAGGAATTTCTGGAGTTCGTCAATCCTTTCGCGAGATATGGGAGTTTGAAGTTAAGGAATGGTTGAGAAACCATCATAATTTTCGCAAGTCTGATACTCGAAACCAATAACTACAAATGCCTAGGGGAAAAATACACATACCGTTGTAATCGGGCGAGATTCTACTTTCACATGCAACAGGAACTTCTCGCGTTCGTCAATCCGTTCGCAAGATATGGGAGTTTGAAGTTAAGGAATGGTTGAGAAATCATCAAAATTTTCGCAAGTCTGATACTCGAATCCAACATCTACAATGTCCTAGGGCAAAAATACACATACCGTTGTAATCGGGCGCGTTTCTACTTTCAGATGCAACAGGAGTTTCTCGAGTTCGTCAATCCGTTCGCGAGATATGGGAGTGTGAAGTTAAGGAACGGTTGAGATACCATCAAAATTTTCGCAAGTCTGATACTCGGAACCAATAACTACAATGGCCTAGGGGAAAAATACACACACCATTGTAATCAGGCGAGTTTCTACATTCAGATACAACAGGAATTTCTCGAGTTCGTCAATGCGTTCGCGAGATATGGGAGTTTGAAGTTAGGGAATGGTTGAGAAATCATTAAAATTTTCGCAAGTCTGATACTCGAATCCAATAACTACAATGGCCTAGGGCAAAAATACACATACCGTTGTAATCTGGCGAGATTCTACTTTCAGATGCAACAGGAACTTCTCGCGTTCGTCAAACCGTTCGCGAGATATGGGAGTTTGAAGTTAAGGAATGCTTGAGAAATCATCAAAATTTTCGCAAGTCTGATACTCGAAACCAATAACTACTATGGCCTAGGGCAAAAATACACATACCGCTGTAATCGGGCGAGTTTCTACTTTCAGATGCAACAGGAATTTCTCGAGTTCGTCGATCCGTTCGCGAGATATGGGAGTTTGAAATTAAGGAATGGTTGTGAAACCATCACAATTTTCGCAAGTCTGATACTCGAAACCAATAACTACAAATGCCTAGGGGAAAAATACACATACCGTTGTAATCGGGCGAGTTTCTGCTTTCATATGCAATAGGAAATTCTCGAGTTCGTCAATCCGTTCGGGAGATATGGGAGTTTGAAGTTAAGGAATGGTTGAGAAACCATCGAAATTTTCGCAAGTCTGATACTCAAAACCAATAACTACAAAGGCCTAGGGGAAAAATACGCATACCGTTGTAATCGGGCGAGTTTCTACTTCCACATGCAACAGGAATTTCTCGAGTTCGTCAATGCGTTCGCGAGATATGGGAGTTTGAAGTTAAGGAATGGTTGAGAAACCATCAAAATTTTCGCAATTCTGATGCTAGAAACGAATAATTGGAATGGCCTAGGGGAAAAGTACACACACCATTGTAATCGGGCGAGTTTCTACTTCCACATGCAACAGGAATTTCTCGAGTTCGTCAATCCGTTCGCGAGATATGGGAGTTTGAAGTTAAGGAATGGTTGAGAAATCATCAAAATTTTCGCAAGTCTGATACTCGAAACCAATAACTACAAATGCCTAGGGGAAAAATACACATACCGTTGTAATCGGGCGGGTTTCTACTTCCACATGCAATAGGAATTTCTCGAGTTCGTCAATCCGTTCGCGAGATATGGAAGTTTGAAGTTAAGGAATGGTTGAGAAACCATCAAAATTTTCGCAAGTCTGATACTCGAAACCAATAACTACAATGGCCTTGGGCAAAAATACACATACCGTTGTAATCGGGCGAGTGTCTGCTTTCAGATGCAATAGGAATTTCTCGAGTTCGTCAATCCGTTCGCGAGGTATGGGGGTTTGAAGTTAAGGAATGGTTGAGAAACCATCAAAATTTTCGCAATTCTGATGCTAGAAACGAATAACTGGAATGGCCTAGGGGAAAAGTATACACACCGTTGTAATAGGGCGAGTTTCTACTTCCACATGCAACAGGAATTTCTCGAGTTCGTCAATCCGTTCGCGAGATATGGGAGTTTGAAGTTAAGAAAAGGTAGAGAAACCACCAAAATTTTCGCAATTCTGATGCTAGAAACGAATAACTGGATTGGCCTAGGGGAAAAGTACAAACACCATTGTAATCGGGCGAGTTTCTACTTCCACATGCAACAGGAATTTCTCGAGTTCTTCAATCCGTTCGCGAGATATGGGAGTTTGAAGTTAAGGAATGGTTGAGAAACCATCAAAATTTTCGCAAGTCTGATACTCGAAGCCAATAACTACAAAGGCCTAGGGGGAAAACACACATATCTTTGTAATCGGGCGAGTTTGTGCTTTCAGGTGCGACAGGAATTTTTCGAGTTCGTCAATCCGTTCGCGAGATATGGGAGTTTGAAGTTAAGGAATGATTGAGAAACCATCAAAGTTTTCGCAAGTCTGATACTCGAAACCAATAACTACAATGGCCTAGGGGAAAAATACACATACCTTTGTAATCAGGCGAGTTTCTGCTTTCAGATGCAATAGGAAATTCTCGAGTTCGTCAAACCGTTCGCGAGATATGGGAGTTTGAAATTAAGGAATGCTTGAGAAACCATCAAAATTTTCGCTGGTCTGATACTCGAAACCAACAACTGGAGTGGCCTAGGGGAAAAGCATACGCACCGTTGTAATCGGGCGAGTTTCTTCTTTCATATGCAATAGGAATTTCTCGAGTTCGTCAATCCATTCGCGAGATATGGGAGTTTGAAGTTAATGAATGGTTGAGAAATCATCAAAATTTTCGCAAGTCTGATACTCGAAACCAATAACTACATATGCCTAGGGGAAAAATACACATACCGTTGTAATCGGGCGGGTTTCTACTTTCAGATGCAACAGGAATTTCTCGAGTTCGTCAATCCGTTCGCGAGATATGCGAGTTTGAAGTTAAGGAATGGTTGAGAAACCATCAAAATTTTCGCAAGTCTGATACTCGAAACCAATAACTACAATGACCTAGGGGAAAAATACACACACCGTTGTAATCGGACGAGTTTCTACTTTCAGATGCAACAGGAATTTCTCGAGTTCGTCGATCCGTTCGCGAGATATGGGAGTTTGAAGTTAAGGAATGGTTGTGAAACCATCACAATTTTCGCAAGTCTGATACTCGAAACCAATAACTACAAATGCCTAGGGGAAAAATACACATACCGTTGTAATCGGGCGAGTTTCTGCTTTCATATGCAATAGGAAATTCTCGAGTTCGTCAATGCGTTCGCGAGATATGGGAGTTTGAAGTTAAGGAATGGTTGAGAAACCATCAAAATTTTCGCAATTCTGATGCTAGAAACGAATAATTGGAATGGCCTAGGGGAAAAGTACACACACCATTGTAATCGGGCGAGTTTCTACTTCCACATGCAACAGGAATTTCTCGAGTTCGTCAATGCGTTCGCGAGATATGGGAGTTTGAAGTTAAGGAATGGTTGAGAAACCATCAAAATTTTCGCAATTCTGATGCTAGAAACGAATAATTGGAATGGCCTAGGGGAAAAGTACACACAACATTGTAATCGGGCGAGTTTCTACTTCCACATGCAACAGGAATTTCTCGAGTTCGTCAATCCGTTCGCGAGATATGGGAGTTTGAAGTTAAGGAATGGTTGTGAAACCATCAAAATTTTCGCAAGTCTGATACTCGAAACCAATAACTACAATGGCCTAGGGGAAAAATACACATACCGTTGTAATCGGGCGAGATTCTACTTTTACGTGCAACAGGAATTTCTCGAGTTCGTCAATCCGTTCGCGAGATATGGGAGTTTGAAGTAAAGGAATGGTTGAGAAACCATCAAAATTTTTGCAAGTCTGATACTCGAAACCAATAACTATAATGGCCTAGGGGAAAAATACACATACCTTTGTAATCGGGCGAGTTACTACTTCCACATGCAACAGGAATTTCTCGAGTTCGTCAATCCGTTCGCGAGATATGGGAGTTCGAAGTTAAGGAATGGCTGAGAAACCATCAAAATTTTCGCAATTCTGATGCTAGAAACGAACAATTGGAATGGCCTAGGGGGAAAGTACACACACCATTGTAATCGGGCGAGTTTCTACTTCCACATGCAACAGGAATTTCTCGAGTTCGTCAATCCGATCGCGAGATATGGGAGTTTGAAGTTAAGGAATGGTTGATAAACCATCAAAATTTTCGCAAGTCTGATACTCGAAACCAATAACTACAATGGGCTAGGGGAAAAATACACATACCGTTGTAATCGGGCGAGTTTCTACTTTCAGATGCAACAGGAATTTCTCGAGTTCATCGATCCGTTCGCGAGATATGGGAGTTTGAAGTTAAGGAATGGTTGTGAAACCATCACAATTTTCGCAAGTGTGATACTCGAATCCAACAACTACAATGTCCTAGGGCAAAAATACACATACCGTTGTAATCGGGCGGGTTTCTAGTTTCAGATGCAACAGGAATTTCTCGAGTTCGTCAATCCGTTCGCGAGATATGGGAGTTTGAAGTTAAGGAATGGTTGTGAAACTATCACAATTTTCGCAAGTCTGATACTCGAATCCAATAACTACTATGGCCTAGGGCAAAAATACTCATACCGTTGTAATCGGGCGAGTTTCTGCTTTCAGATGCAATAGGAATTTCTCGAGTTCGTCAATCCGTTCGCGAGATATGGGAGTTGAAGTTAAGGTATGGTTGAGAAACCATCAAAATTTTCGCAATTCTGATGCTAGAAACGAATAACTGGAATGGCCTAAGCGAAAAGTACACGCACCATTGTAATCGGGCGAGTTTCTACTTCCACATGCAACAGGAATTTCTCGAGTTCGTCAATCCGTTCGCGAGATATGGGAGTTTGAAATTTAGGAACGGTTGAGAAACCATCAAAATTTTCGCAAGTCTTATACTCGAATCCAATAACTACAATGGCCTAGGGCAAAAATACACATACCGTTGCAATCGGGCGGGTTTCTACTTTCAGATGCAACAGGAATTTCTCGAGGTCGTCGATCCGTTCGCGAGATATGGGAGTTTGAAGTTAAGGAATGGTTGTGAAACCATCACAATTTTCGCAAGTCTGATACTCGAAACCAATAACTACAAATGCCTAGGGGAAAAATACACATACCGTTTTAATCGGGCGAGATTCTACTTTCACATGCAACAGGAACTTCTCGCGTTCGTCAATCCGTTCGCAAGATATGGGAGTTTGAAGTTAAGGAATGGTTGAGAAACCATCAAAATTTTCGCAAGTCTGATACTCGAATCCAATAACTACAATGGCCTAGGGCAAAAATACACATACCGTTGTAATCGGGCGAGATTCTACTTTTACGTGCAACAGGAATTTCTCGAGTTCGTCAATCCGTTCGCGAGATATGGGAGTTTGAAGTAAAGGAATGGTTGAGAAACCATCAAAATTTTCGCTGGTCTGATACTCGAATCCAATAACTACTATGGCCTAGGGCAAAAATACACATACCGTTGTAATCGGGCGGGTTTCTAGATTCTGATGCAACAGGAATTTCTCGAGTTCGTCAATCCGTTCGCGAGATATGGGAGTTTGAAGTTAAGGAATGGTTGAGAAACCATCACAATTTTCGCAAGTCTGATACTTGAAACCAATAACTACAAATGCCTAGGGGAAAAATACACCTACCGTTGTAATCGGGCGAGATTCTACTTTCACATGCAACAGGAATTTCTCGAGTTCGTCAATCCGTTCGCGAGATATGGGAGTTTGAAGTTAAGGAATGGTCGAGAAATCATCAAAATTATCGCAATTCTGATACTCGAATCCAATAACTAGAATGGCCTAGGGCAAAAATACACATAGCGTTGTAATCGGGCGGGTTTCTACTTTCAGATGCAGCAGGAATTTCTCGAGTTCGTCAATCCGTTCGCGAGATATGGGAGTTTGAAGTTAAGGAATGGTCGATAAATCATCAAAATTATCGCAAGTCTGATACTCGAATCCAATAACTACAATGGCGTAGGTGAAAAATACACATACCGTTGTAATCGGGCGAGATTCTACTTCCACATGCAATAGGAATTTCTCGAGTTCGTCAATCCGTTCGCGAGATATGGAAGTTTGAAGTTAAGGAATGGTTGAGAAACCATCAAAATTTTCGCAAGTCTGATACTCGAAACCAATAACTACAATGGCCTAGGGGAAAAATACACACACCATTGTAATCAGGCGAGTTTCTACATTAAGATACAACAGGAATTTCTCGAGTTCGTCAAAACGTTCGCGAGATATGGGAGTTTGAAGTTAAGGAATGCTTGAGAAACCATCAAAATTTTCGCTGGTCTGATACTCGAAACCAACAACTGGAGTGGCCTAGGGGAAAAGTACACACACCACTGTAATCGGGCGAGTTTCTACTTTCAGATACAATAGGAATTTCTCGAGTTCGTCAATGCGTTCGCGAGATATGGGAGTTTGAAATTAAGGAACGGTTGTGAAACCATCACAATTTTCGCAAGTCTGATACTCGAAACCAATAACTACAAATGCCTAGGGGAAAAAGACACATACCGTTGTAATCGGGCGAGATTCTACTTTCACATGCAACAGGAACTTCTCGCGTTAGTCAATCCGTTCGCAAGATATGGGAGTTTGAAGTTAAGGAATGGTCGAGAAATCATCAAAATTATCGCAAGTCTGATACTCGAATCCAATAACTACAATGGCCTAGGGCAAAAATACACATACCGTTGTAATCGGGCGAGATTCTACTTTTACGTGCAACAGGAATTTCTCGAGTTCATCAATCCGTTCGCGAGATATGGGAGTTTGAAGTAAAGGAATGGTTGAGGAACCATCAAAATTTTCGCAAGTCTGATACTCGAAACCAATAACTACAATGGCCTAGGGGAAAAATACACATACCGTTGTAATCGGGCGAGTTTCTACTTTCAGATGCAACAGGAATTTCTCGAGTTCGTCGATCCGTTCGCGAGATATGGGAGTTTGAAGTAAAGGAATGGTTGAGAAACCATCAAAATTTTCGCTGGTCTGATACTCGAAACCAACAACTGGAATGGCCTAGGGGAAAAGTACACACACCACTGTAATCGGGCGAGTTTCTACTTTCAGATACAATAGGAATTTCTCGAGTTCGTCAATGCGTTCGCGAGATATGGGAGTTTGAAATTAAGGAACGGTTGTGACACCATCACAATTTTCGCAAGTCTGATACTCGAAACCAATAACTACAAATGCCTAGGGGAAAAATACACGTACCGTTGTAATCGGGCGAGATTCTACTTTTACGTGCAACAGGAATTTCTCGAGTTCGTCAATCCGTTCGCGAGATATGGGAGTTTGAAGTAAAGGAATGGTTGAGGAACCATCAAAATTTTCGCTGGTCTGATACTCGAATCCAATAACTACTATGGCCTAGGGCAAAAATACACATACCGTTGTAATCGGGCGAGTTTCTGCTTTCAGATGCAATAGGAATTTCTCGAGTTCGTCAATCCGTTCGCGTGATATGGGAGTTTGAAGTTAAGGAATGGTTGAGAAACCATCAAAATTTTCGCAAGTCTGATACTCGAAACCAATAACTACAATGGCCTAGGGGAAAAATACGCATACCGTTGTAATCGGGCGGGTTTCTAGATTCTGATGCAACAGGAATTTCTCGAGTTCGTCAATCCGTTCGCGAGATATGGGAGTTTGAAGTTAAGGAATGGTAGAGAAACCATCACAATTTTCGCAAGTCTGATACTTGAAACCAATAACTACAAATGCCTAGGGGAAAAATACACCTACCGTTGTAATCGGGCGAGATTCTACTTTCACATGCAACAGGAATTTCTCGAGTTCGTCAATCCGTTCGCGAGATATGTGAGTTTGAAGTTAAGGAATGGTCGAGAAATCATCAAAATTATCGCAAGTCTGATACTCGAATCCAATAACTAGAATGGCCTAGGGCAAAAATACACATAGCGTTGTAATCGGGCGGGTTTCTAATTTCAGATGCAGCAGCAATTTCTCGAGTTCGTCAATCCGTTCGCGAGATATGGGAGTTTGAAGTTAAGGAATGGTTGAGAAATCATCAAAATTTTCGCAAGTCTGATACTCGAAACCAATAACTACAAATGCCTAGGGGAAAAATACACATACCGTTGTAATCGGGCGGGTTTCTACTTCCACATGCAATAGGAATTTCTCGAGTTCGTCAATCCGTTCGCGAGATATGGAAGTTTGAAGTTAAGGAATGGTTGAGAAACCATCAAAATTTTCGCAAGTCTGATACTCGAAACCAATAACTACAATGGCCTAGGGGAAAAATACACATACCGTTGTAATCGGGCGGGTTTCTACTTTCAGATGCAACAGGAATTTCTGGAGTTCGTCAATCCTTTCGCGAGATATGGGAGTTTGAAGTTAAGGAATGGTTGAGAAACCATCATAATTTTCGCAAGTCTGATACTCGAAACCAATAACTACAAATGCCCTGGGGAAAAAATACACATACCGTTGTAATCGGGCGAGATTCTACTTTCACATGCAACAGGAACTTCTCGCGTTCGTCAATCCGTTCGCAAGATATGGGAGTTTGAAGTTAAGGAATGGTTGAGAAATCATCAAAATTTTCGCAAGTCTGATACTCGAATCCAACATCTACAATGTCCTAGGGCAAAAATACACATACCGTTGTAATCGGGCGCGTTTCTACTTTCAGATGCAACAGGAGTTTCTCGAGTTCGTCAATCCGTTCGCGAGATATGGGAGTGTGAAGTTAAGGAACGGTTGAGATACCATCAAAATTTTCGCAAGTCTGATACTCGGAACCAATAACTACAATGGCCTAGGGGAAAAATACACACACCATTGTAATCAGGCGAGTTTCTACATTCAGATACAACAGGAATTTCTCGAGTTCGTCAATGCGTTCGCGAGATATGGGAGTTTGAAGTTAGGGAATGGTTGAGAAATCATTAAAATTTTCGCAAGTCTGATACTCGAATCCAATAACTACAATGGCCTAGGGCAAAAATACACATACCGTTGTAATCTGGCGAGATTCTACTTTCAGATGCAACAGGAACTTCTCGCGTTCGTCAAACCGTTCGCGAGATATGGGAGTTTGAAGTTAAGGAATGGTTGAGAAACCATCAAAATTTTCGCAAGTCTGATACTCGAAACCAATAACTACAATGGCCTAGGGGAAAAATACACATACCGTTGTAATCGGGCGGGTTTCTACTTTCAGATGCAACAGGAATTTCTGGAGTTCGTCAATCCTTTCGCGAGATATGGGAGTTTGAAGTTAAGGAATGGTTGAGAAACCATCATAATTTTCGCAAGTCTGATACTCGAAACCAATAACTACAAATGCCCTGGGGAAAAAATACACATACCGTTGTAATCGGGCGAGATTCTACTTTCACATGCAACAGGAACTTCTCGCGTTCGTCAATCCGTTCGCAAGATATGGGAGTTTGAAGTTAAGGAATGGTTGAGAAATCATCAAAATTTTCGCAAGTCTGATACTCGAATCCAACATCTACAATGTCCTAGGGCAAAAATACACATACCGTTGTAATCGGGCGCGTTTCTACTTTCAGATGCAACAGGAGTTTCTCGAGTTCGTCAATCCGTTCGCGAGATATGGGAGTGTGAAGTTAAAGAACGGTTGAGATACCATCAAAATTTTCGCAAGTCTGATACTCGGAACCAATAACTACAATGGCCTAGGGGAAAAATACACACACCATTGTAATCAGGCGAGTTTCTACATTCAGATACAACAGGAATTTCTCGACTTCGTCAATGCGTTCGCGAGATATGGGAGTTTGAAGTTAGGGAATGGTTGAGAAATCATTAAAATTTTCGCAAGTCTGATACTCGAATCCAATAACTACAATGGCCTAGGGCAAAAATACACATACCGTTGTAATCTGGCGAGATTCTACTTTCAGATGCAACAGGAACTTCTCGCGTTCGTCAAACCGTTCGCGAGATATGGGAGTTTGAAGTTAAGGAATGCTTGAGAAATCATCAAAATTTTCGCAAGTCTGATACTCGAAACCAATAACTACTATGGCCTAGGGCAAAAATACACATACCGCTGTAATCGGGCGAGTTTCTACTTTCAGATGCAACAGGAATTTCTCGAGTTCGTCGATCCGTTCGCGAGATATGGGAGTTTGAAATTAAGGAATGGTTGTGAAACCATCACAATTTTCGCAAGTCTGATACTCGAAACCAATAACTACAAATGCCTAGGGGAAAAATACACATACCGTTGTAATCGGGCGAGATTCTACTTTCACATGCAACAGGAACTTCTCGCGTTAGTCAATCCGTTCGCAAGATATGGGTGTTTGAAGTTAAGGAATGGTCGAGAAATCATCAAAATTATCGCAAGTCTGATACTCGAATCCAATAACTACAATGTCCTAGGGCAAAAATACACATACCGTTGTAATCGGGCGGGTTTCTACTTTCAGATGCAACAGGAATTTCTGGAGTTCGTCAATCCGTTCGCGAGATATGGGAGTTTGAAGTTAAGGAATGGTTGAGAAACCATCATAATTTTCGCAAGTCTGATACTCGAAACCAATAACTACAAATGCCTAGGGGAAAAATACACATACCGTTGTAATCGGGCGAGATTCTACTTTTACGTGCAACAGGAATTTCTCGAGTTCGTCAATCCGTTCGCGAGATATGGGAGTTTGAAGTAAAGGAATGGTTGAGGAACCATCAAAATTTTCGCTGGTCTGATACTCGAATCCAATAACTACTATGGCCTAGGGCAAAAATACACATACCGTTGTAATCGGGCGAGTTTCTGCTTTCAGATGCAATAGGAATTTCTCGAGTTCGTCAATCCGTTCGCGTGATATGGGAGTTTGAATTTATGGAATGGTTGAGAAACCATCAAAATTTTCGCAAGTCTGATACTCGAAACCAATAACTACAATGGCCTAGGGGAAAAATACGCATACCGTTGTAATCGGGCGGGTTTCTAGATTCTGATGCAACAGGAATTTCTCGAGTTCGTCAATCCGTTCGCGAGATATGTGAGTTTGAAGTTAAGGAATGGTCGAGAAATCATCAAAATTATCGCAAGTCTGATACTCGAATCCAATAACTAGAATGGCCTAGGGCAAAAATACACATAGCGTTGTAATCGGGCGGGTTTCTAATTTCAGATGCAGCAGGAATTTCTCGAGTTCGTCAATCCGTTCGCGAGATATGGGAGTTTGAAGTTAAGGAATGGTTGAGAAATCATCAAAATTTTCGCAAGTCTGATACTCGAAACCAATAACTACAAATGCCTAGGGGAAAAATACACATACCGTTGTAATCGGGCGGGTTTCTACTTCCACATGCAATAGGAATTTCTCGAGTTCGTCTATCCGTTCGCGAGATATGGAAGTTTGAAGTTAAGGAATGGTTGAGAAACCATCAAAATTTTCGCAAGTCTGATACTCGAAACCAATAACTACAATGGCCTAGGGGAAAAATACACATACCGTTGTAATCGGGCGGGTTTCTACTTTCAGATTCAACAGGTATTTCTGGAGTTCGTCAATCCTTTCGCGAGATATGGGAGTTTGAAGTTAAGGAATGGTTGAGAAACCATCATAATTTTCGCAAGACTGATACTCGAAACCAATAACTACAAATGCCTAGGGGAAAAATACACATACCGTTGTAATCGGGCGAGATTCTACTTTCACATGCAACAGGAACTTCTCGCGTTCGTCAATCCGTTCGCAAGATATGGGAGTTTGAAGTTAAGGAATGGTTGAGAAATCATCAAAATTTTCGCAAGTCTGATACTCGAATCCAACATCTACAATGTCCTAGGGCAAAAATACACATACCGTTGTAATCGGGCGCGTTTCTACTTTCAGATGCAACAGGAGTTTCTCGAGTTCGTCAATCCGTTCGCGAGATATGGGAGTGTGAAGTTAAGGAACGGTTGAGATACCATCAAAATTTTCGCAAGTCTGATACTCGGAACCAATAACTACAATGGCCTAGGGGAAAAATACACACACCATTGTAATCAGGCGAGTTTCTACATTCAGATACAACAGGAATTTCTCGAGTTCGTCAATGCGTTCGCGAGATATGGGAGTTTGAAGTTAGGGAATGGTTGAGAAATCATTAAAATTTTCGCAAGTCTGATACTCGAATCCAATAACTACTATGGCCTAGGGCAAAAATACACATACCGCTGTAATCGGGCGAGTTTCTACTTTCAGATGCAACAGGAATTTCTCGAGTTCGTCGATCCGTTCGCGAGATATGGGAGTTTGAAATTAAGGAATGGTTGTGAAACCATCACAATTTTCGCAAGTCTGATACTCGAAACCAATAACTACAAATGCCTAGGGGAAAAATACACATACCGTTGTAATCGGGCGAGTTTCTGCTTTCATATGCAATAGGAAATTCTCGAGTTCGTCAATCCGTTCGGGAGATATGGGAGTTTGAAGTTAAGGAATGGTTGAGAAACCATGTGAAATTTTCGCAAGTCTGATACTCAAAACCAATAACTACAAAGGCCTAGGGGAAAAATACGCATACCGTTGTAATCGGGCGAGTTTCTACTTCCACATGCAACAGGAATTTCTCGAGTTCGTCAATGCGTTCGCGAGATATGGGAGTTTGAAGTTAAGGAATGGTTGAGAAACCATCAAAATTTTCGCAATTCTGATGCTAGAAACGAATAATTGGAATGGCCTAGGGGAAAAGTACACACACCATTGTAATCGGGCGAGTTTCTACTTCCACATGCAACAGGAATTTCTCGAGTTCGTCAATCCGTTCGCGAGATATGGGAGTTTGAAGTTAAGGAATGGTTGAGAAATCATCAAAATTTTCGCAAGTCTGATACTCGAAACCAATAACTACAAATGCCTAGGGGAAAAATACACATACCGTTGTAATCGGGCGGGTTTCTACTTCCACATGCAATAGGAATTTCTCGAGTTCGTCAATCCGTTCGCGAGATATGGAAGTTTGAAGTTAAGGAGTGGTTGAGAAACCATCAAAATTTTCGCAAGTCTGATACTCGAAACCAATAACTACAATGGCCTTGGGCAAAAATACACATTCCGTTGTAATCGGGCGAGTGCCTGCTTTCAGATGCAATAGGAATTTCTCGAGTTCGTCAATCCGTTCGCGAGGTATGGGGGTTTGAAGTTAAGGAATGGTTGAGAAACCATCAAAATTTTCGCAAGTCTGATACTCGAAGCCAATAACTACAAAGGCCTAGGGGGAAAACACACATATCTTTGTAATCGGGCGAGTTTGTGCTTTCAGGTGCGACAGGAATTTTTCGAGTTCGTCAATCCGTTCGCGAGATATGGGAGTTTGAAGTTAAGGAATGATTGAGAAGCCATCAAAGTTTTCGCAAGTCTGATACTCGAAACCAATAACTACAATGGCCTAGGGGAAAAATACACATACCTTTGTAATCAGACGAGTTTCTGCTTTCAGATGCAATAGGAAATTCTCGAGTTCGTCAAACCGTTCGCGAGATATGGGAGTTTGAAATTAAGGAATGCTTGAGAAACCATCAAAATTTTCGCTGGTCTGATACTCGAAACCAACAACTGGAGTGGCCTAGGGGAAAAGCATACGCACCGTTGTAATCGGGCGAGTTTCTTCTTTCATATGCAATAGGAATTTCTCGAGTTCGTCAATCCATTCGCGAGATATGGGAGTTTGAAGTTAATGAATGGTTGAGAAATCATCAAAATTTTCGCAAGTCTGATACTCGAAACCAATAACTACATATGCCTAGGGGAAAAATACACATACCGTTGTAATCGGGCGGGTTTCTACTTTCAGATGCAACAGGAATTTCTCGAGTTCGTCAATCCGTTCGCGAGATATGGGAGTTTGAAATTAAGGAATGCTTGAGAAACCATCAAAATTTTCGCTGGTCTGATACTCGAAACCAACAACTGGAGTGGCCTAGGGGAAAAGCATACGCACCGTTGTAATCGGGCGAGTTTCTTCTTTCATATGCAATAGGAATTTCTCGAGTTCGTCAATCCATTCGCGAGATATGGGAGTTTGAAGTTAATGAATGGTTGAGAAATCATCAAAATTTTCGCAAGTCTGATACTCGAAACCAATAACTACATATGCCTAGGGGAAAAATACACATACCGTTGTAATCGGGCGGGTTTCTACTTTCAGATGCAACAGGAATTTCTCGAGTTCGTCAATCCGTTCGCGAGATATGCGAGTTTGAAGTTAAGGAATGGTTGAGAAACCATCAAAATTTTCGCAAGTCTGATACTCGAAACCAATAACTACAATGGCCTAGGGGAAAAATACACATACCGTTGTAATCGGGCGGGTTTCTACTTTCAGATGCAACAGGAATTTCTGGAGTTCGTCAATCCTTTCGCGAGATATGGGAGTTTGAAGTTAAGGAATGGTTGAGAAACCATCATAATTTTCGCAAGTCTGATACTCGAAACCAATAACTACAAATGCCTAGGGGAAAAATACACATACCGTTGTAATCGAGCGAGATTCTACTTTCACATGCAACAGGAACTTCTCGCGTTCGTCAATCCGTTCGCAAGATATGGGAGTTTGAAGTTAAGGAATGGTTGAGAAATCATCAAAATTTTCGCAAGTCTGATACTCGAATCCAACATCTACAATGTCCTAGGGCAAAAATACACATACCGTTGTAATCGGGCGCGTTTCTACTTTCAGATGCAACAGGAGTTTCTCGAGTTCGTCAATCCGTTCGCGAGATATGGGAGTGTGAAGTTAAGGAACGGTTGAGATACCATCAAAATTTTCGCAAGTCTGATACTCGGAACCAATAACTACAATGGCCTAGGGGAAAAATACACACACCATTGTAATCAGGCGAGTTTCTACATTCAGATACAACAGGAATTTCTCGAGTTCGTCAATGCGTTCGCGAGATATGGGAGTTTGAAGTTAGGGAATGGTTGAGAAATCATTAAAATTTTCGCAAGTCTGATACTCGAATCCAATAACTACAATGGCCTAGGGCAAAAATACACATACCGTTGTAATCTGGCGAGATTCTACTTTCAGATGCAACAGGAACTTCTCGCGTTCGTCAAACCGTTCGCGAGATATGGGAGTTTGAAGTTAAGGAATGCTTGAGAAATCATCAAAATTTTCGCAAGTCTGATACTCGAAACCAATAACTACTATGGCCTAGGGCAAAAATACACATACCGCTGTAATCGGGCGAGTTTCTACTTTCAGATGCAACAGGAATTTCTCGAGTTCGTCGATCCGTTCGCGAGATATGGGAGTTTGAAATTAAGGAATGGTTGTGAAACCATCACAATTTTCGCAAGTCTGATACTCGAAACCAATAACTACAAATGCCTAGGGGAAAAATACACATACCGTTGTAATCGGGCGAGTTTCTGCTTTCATATGCAATAGGAAATTCTCGAGTTCGTCAATCCGTTCGGGAGATATGGGAGTTTGAAGTTAAGGAATGGTTGAGAAACCATCGAAATTTTCGCAAGTCTGATACTCAAAACCAATAACTACAAAGGCCTAGGGGAAAAATACGCATACCGTTGTAATCGGGCGAGTTTCTACTTCCACATGCAACAGGAATTTCTCGAGTTCGTCAATGCGTTCGCGAGATATGGGAGTTTGAAGTTAAGGAATGGTTGAGAAACCATCAAAATTTTCGCTGGTCTGATACTCGAAACCAACAACTGGAGTGGCCTAGGGGAAAAGCATACGCACCGTTGTAATCGGGCGAGTTTCTTCTTTCATATGCAATAGGAATTTCTCGAGTTCGTCAATCCATTCGCGAGATATGGGAGTTTGAAGTTAATGAATGGTTGAGAAATCATCAAAATTTTCGCAAGTCTGATACTCGAAACCAATAACTACATATGCCTAGGGGAAAAATACACATACCGTTGTAATCGGGCGGGTTTCTACTTTCAGATGCGACAGGAATTTCTCGAGTTCGTCAATCCGTTCGCGAGATATGGGAGTTTGAAATTAAGGAATGCTTGAGAAACCATCAAAATTTTCGCTGGTCTGATACTCGAAACCAACAACTGGAGTGGCCTAGGGGAAAAGCATACGCACCGTTGTAATCGGGCGAGTTTCTTCTTTCATATGCAATAGGAATTTCTCGAGTTCGTCAATCCATTCGCGAGATATGGGAGTTTGAAGTTAATGAATGGTTGAGAAATCATCAAAATTTTCGCAAGTCTGATACTCGAAACCAATAACTACATATGCCTAGGGGAAAAATACACATACCGTTGTAATCGGGCGGGTTTCTACTTTCAGATGCAACAGGAATTTCTCGAGTTCGTCAATCCGTTCGCGAGATATGCGAGTTTGAAGTTAAGGAATGGTTGAGAAACCATCAAAATTTTCGCAAGTCTGATACTCGAAACCAATAACTACAATGGCCTAGGGGAAAAATACACATACCGTTGTAATCGGGCGGGTTTCTACTTTCAGATGCAACAGGAATTTCTGGAGTTCGTCAATCCTTTCGCGAGATGTGGGAGTTTGAAGTTGAGGAATGGTTGAGAAACCATCATAATTTTCGCAAGTCTGATACTCGAAACCAATAACTACAAATGCCTAGGGGAAAAATACACATACCGTTGTAATCGAGCGAGATTCTACTTTCACATGCAACAGGAACTTCTCGCGTTCGTCAATCCGTTCGCAAGATATGGGAGTTTGAAGTTAAGGAATGGTTGAGAAATCATCAAAATTTTCGCAAGTCTGATACTCGAATCCAACATCTACAATGTCCTAGGGCAAAAATACACATACCGTTGTAATCGGGCGCGTTTCTACTTTCAGATGCAACAGGAGTTTCTCGAGTTCGTCAATCCGTTCGCGAGATATGGGAGTGTGAAGTTAAGGAACGGTTGAGATACCATCAAAATTTTCGCAAGTCTGATACTCGGAACCAATAACTACAATGGCCTAGGGGAAAAATACACACACCATTGTAATCAGGCGAGTTTCTACATTCAGATACAACAGGAATTTCTCGAGTTCGTCAATGCGTTCGCGAGATATGGGAGTTTGAAGTTAGGGAATGGTTGAGAAATCATTAAAATTTTCGCAAGTCTGATACTCGAATCCAATAACTACAATGGCCTAGGGCAAAAATACACATACCGTTGTAATCTGGCGAGATTCTACTTTCAGATGCAACAGGAACTTCTCGCGTTCGTCAAACCGTTCGCGAGATATGGGAGTTTGAAGTTAAGGAATGCTTGAGAAATCATCAAAATTTTCGCAAGTCTGATACTCGAAACCAATAACTACTATGGCCTAGGGCAAAAATACACATACCGCTGTAATCGGGCGAGTTTCTACTTTCAGATGCAACAGGAATTTCTCGAGTTCGTCGATCCGTTCGCGAGATATGGGAGTTTGAAATTAAGGAATGGTTGTGAAACCATCACAATTTTCGCAAGTCTGATACTCGAAACCAATAACTACAAATGCCTAGGGGAAAAATACACATACCGTTGTAATCGGGCGAGTTTCTGCTTTCATATGCAATAGGAAATTCTCGAGTTCGTCAATCCGTTCGGGAGATATGGGAGTTTGAAGTTAAGGAATGGTTGAGAAACCATCGAAATTTTCGCAAGTCTGATACTCAAAACCAATAACTACAAAGGCCTAGGGGAAAAATACGCATACCGTTGTAATCGGGCGAGTTTCTACTTCCACATGCAACAGGAATTTCTCGAGTTCGTCAATGCGTTCGCGAGATATGGGAGTTTGAAGTTAAGGAATGGTTGAGAAACCATCAAAATTTTCGCAATTCTGATGCTAGAAACGAATAATTGGAATGGCCTAGGGGAAAAGTACACACACCATTGTAATCGGGCGAGTTTCTACTTCCACATGCAACAGGAATTTCTCGAGTTCGTCAATCCGTTCGCGAGATATGGGAGTTTGAAGTTAAGGAATGGTTGAGAAACCATCAAAATTTTCGCAAGTCTGATACTCGAAGCCAATAACTACAAAGGCCTAGGGGGAAAACACACATATCTTTGTAATCGGGCGAGTTTGTGCTTTCAGGTGCGACAGGAATTTTTCGAGTTCGTCAATCCGTTCGCGAGATATGGGAGTTTGAAGTTAAGGAATGATTGAGAAACCATCAAAGTTTTCGCAAGTCTGATACTCGAAACCAATAACTACAATGGCCTAGGGGAAAAATACACATACCTTTGTAATCAGGCGAGTTTCTGCTTTCAGATGCAATAGGAAATTCTCGAGTTCGTCAAACCGTTCGCGAGATATGGGAGTTTGAAATTAAGGAATGCTTGAGAAACCATCAAAATTTTCGCTGGTCTGATACTCGAAACCAACAACTGGAGTGGCCAGGGGAAAAGCATACGCACTGTTGTAATCGGGCGAGTTTCTTCTTTCATATGCAATAGGAATTTCTCGAGTTCGTCAATCCATTCGCGAGATATGGGAGTTTGAAGTTAATGAATGGTTGAGAAATCATCAAAATTTTCGCAAGTCTGATACTCGAAACCAATAACTACATATGCCTAGGGGAAAAATACACATACCGTTGTAATCGGGCGGGTTTCTACTTTCAGATGCAATAGGAATTTCTCGAGTTCGTCAATCCGTTCGCGAGATATGCGAGTTTGAAGTTAAGGAATGGTTGAGAAACCATCAAAATTTTCGCAAGTCTGATACTCGAAACCAATAACTACAATGACCTAGGGGAAAAATACACACACCGTTGTAATCGGACGAGTTTCTACTTTCAGATGCAACAGGAATTTCTCGAGTTCGTCGATCCGTTCGCGAGATATGGGAGTTTGAAGTTAAGGAATGGTTGTGAAACCATCACAATTTTCGCAAGTCTGATACTCGAAACCAATAACTACAAATGCCTAGGGGAAAAATACACATACCGTTGTAATCGGGCGAGTTTCTGCTTTCATATGCAATAGGAAATTCTCGAGTTCGTCAATCCGTTCGGGAGATATGGGAGTTTGAATTTAAGGAATGGTTGAGAAACCATCGAAATTTTCGCAAGTCTGATACTCGAAACCAATAACTACAGAGGCCTAGGGGAAAAATACGCATACCGTTGTAATCGGGCGAGTTTCTACTTCCACATGCAACAGGAATTTCTCGAGTTCGTCAATGCGTTCGCGAGATATGGGAGTTTGAAGTTAAGGAATGGTTGTGAAACCATCACAATTTTCGCAAGTGTGATACTCGAATCCAACAACTACAATGTCCTAGGGCAAAAATACACATACCGTTGTAATCGGGCGGGTTTCTAGTTTCAGATGCAACAGGAATTTCTCGAGTTCGTCAATCCGTTCGCGAGATATGGGAGTTTGAAGTTAAGGAATGGTTGTGAAACCATCACAATTTTCGCAAGTGTGATACTCGAATCCAACAACTACAATGTCCTAGGGCAAAAATACACATACCGTTGTAATCGGGCGGGTTTCTAGTTTCAGATGCAACAGGAATTTCTCGAGTTCGTCAAGCCGTTCGCGAGATATGGGAGTTTGAAGTTAAGGAATGGTTGAGAAACCTTCAAAATTTTCGCAAGTCTGATACTCGAAACCAATAACTACAATGGCCTAGGGGGAAAATACACATACCGTTGTAATCGGGCGAGATTCTACTTTCACATGCAACAGGAACTTCTCGCGTTCGTCAATCCGTTCGCAAGATATGGGAGTTTGAAGTTAAGGAATGGTTGAGAAATCATCAAAATTTCCGCAAGTCTGATACAAGAATCCAACAACTACAATGGCCTAGGGCAAAAATACACATACCGTTGTAATCGGGCGGGTTTCTACTTTCAGATGCAACAGGAATTTCTCGAGTTCGTCAATCCGTTCGCGAGATATGCGTGTTTGAAGTTTAGGAATGGTTGAGAAATCATCAGAGTTTACGCAAGTCTGATACTCGAAACCAATAACTACAAATGCCTAGGGGAAAAATACACATACCGTTGTAATCGGGCGAGTTTCTGCTTTCATATGCAATAGGAAATTCTCGAGTTCGTCAATCCGTTCGGGAGATATGGGAGTTTGAAGTTAAGGAATGGTTGAGAAACCATCGAAATTTTCGCAAGTCTGATACTCGAAACCAATAACTACAAAGGCCTAGGGGAAAAATACGCATACCGTTGTAATCGGGCGAGTTTCTACTTCCACATGCAACAGGAATTTCTCGAGTTCGTCAATGCGTTCGCGAGATATGGGAGTTTGAAGTTAAGGAATGGTTGAGAAACCATCAAAATTTTCGCAATTCTGATGCTAGAAACGAATAATTGGAATGGCCTAGGGGAAAAGTACACACACCATTGTAATCGGGCGAGTTTCTACTTCCACATGCAACAGGAATTTCTCGAGTTCGTCAATCCGTTCGCGAGATATGGGAGTTTGAAGTTAAGGAATGGTTGTGAAACCATCAAAATTTTCGCAAGTCTGATACTCGAAACCAATAACTACAATGGCCTAGGGGAAAAATACACATACCGTTGTAATCGGGCGAGATTCTACTTTTACGTGCAACAGGAATTTCTCGAGTTCGTCAATCCGTTCGCGAGATATGGGAGTTTGAAGTAAAGGAATGGTTGAGAAACCATCAAAATTTTTGCAAGTCTGATACTCGAAACCAATAACTATAATGGCCTAGGGGAAAAATACACATACCTTTGTAATCGGGCGAGTTACTACTTCCACATGCAACAGGAATTTCTCGAGTTCGTCAATCCGTTCGCGAGATATGGGAGTTCGAAGTTAAGGAATGGCTGAGAAACCATCAAAATTTTCGCAATTCTGATGCTAGAAACGAACAATTGGAATGGCCTAGGGGAAAAGTACACACACCATTGTAATCGGGCGAGTTTCTACTTCCACATGCAACAGAAATTTCTCGAGTTCGTCAATCCGATCGCGAGATATGGGAGTTTGAAGTTAAGGAATGGTTGATAAACCATCAAAATTTTCGCAAGTCTGATACTCGAAACCAATAACTACAATGGGCTAGGGGAAAAATACACATACCGTTGTAATCGGGCGAGTTTCTACTTTCAGATGCAACAGGAATTTCTCGAGTTCATCGATCCGTTCGCGAGATATGGGAGTTTGAAGTTAAGGAATGGTTGTGAAACCATCACAATTTTCGCAAGTGTGATACTCGAATCCAACAACTACAATGTCCTAGGGCAAAAATACACATACCGTTGTAATCGGGCGGGTTTCTAGTTTCAGATGCAACAGGAATTTCTCGAGTTCGTCAATCCGTTCGCGAGATATGGGAGTTTGAAGTTAAGGAATGGTTGTGAAACCATCACAATTTTCGCAAGTGTGATACTCGAATCCAACAACTACAATGTCCTAGGGCAAAAATACACATACCGTTGTAATCGGGCGGGTTTCTAGTTTCAGATGCAACAGGAATTTCTCGAGTTCGTCAAGCCGTTCGCGAGATATGGGAGTTTGAAGTTAAGGAATGGTTGAGAAACCTTCAAAATTTTCGCAAGTCTGATACTCGAAACCAATAACTACAATGGCCTAGGGGGAAAATACACATACCGTTGTAATCGGGCGAGATTCTACTTTCACATGCAACAGGAACTTCTCGCGTTCGTCAATCCGTTCGCAAGATATGGGAGTTTGAAGTTAAGGAATGGTTGAGAAATCATCAAAATTTCCGCAAGTCTGATACAAGAATCCAACAACTACAATGGCCTAGGGCAAAAATACACATACCGTTGTAATCGGGCGGGTTTCTACTTTCAGATGCAACAGGAATTTCTCGAGTTCGTCAATCCGTTCGCGAGATATGCGTGTTTGAAGTTTAGGAATGGTTGAGAAATCATCAGAATTTACGCAAGTCTGATACTCGAATCCAATAACTACTATGGCCTAGGGCAAAAATACACATACCGTTGTAATCGGGCGAGTTTCTGCTTTCAGATGCAATAGGAATTTCTCGAGTTCGTCAATCCGTTCGCGAGATATGGGAGTTGAAGTTAAGGTATGGTTGAGAAACCATCAAAATTTTCTCAATTCTGATGCTAGAAACGAATAACTGGAATGGCCTAAGCGAAAAGTACACGCACCATTGTAATCGGGCGAGTTTCTACTTCCACATGCAACAGGAATTTCTCGAGTTCGTCAATCCGTTCGCGAGATATGGGAGTTTGAAATTTAGGAACGGTTGAGAAACCATCAAAATTTTCGCAAGTCTGATACTCGAAGCCAATAACTACAAAGGCCTAGGGGGAAAACACACATATCTTTGTAATCGGGCGAGTTTGTGCTTTCAGGTGCG
This sequence comes from Ptiloglossa arizonensis, assembly GCF_051014685.1. NCBI lineage: Eukaryota > Metazoa > Arthropoda > Insecta > Hymenoptera > Colletidae > Ptiloglossa > Ptiloglossa arizonensis. The sequence goes on from NW_027478391.1 coordinate 785,392, forward strand.
ACAGGAATTTTTCGAGTTCGTCAATCCGTTCGCGAGATATGGGAGTTTGAAGTTAAGGAATGATTGAGAAACCATCAAAGTTTTCGCAAGTCTGATACTCGAAACCAATAACTACAATGGCCTAGGGGAAAAATACACATAACTTTGTAATCAGGCGAGTTTCTGCTTTCAGATGCAATAGGAAATTCTCGAGTTCGTCAAACCGTTCGCGAGATATGGGAGTTTGAAATTAAGGAATGCTTGAGAAACCATCAAAATTTTCGCTGGTCTGATACTCGAAACCAACAACTGGAGTGGCCTAGGGGAAAAGCATACGCACCGTTGTAATCGGGCGAGTTTCTTCTTTCATATGCAATAGGAATTTCTCGAGTTCGTCAATCCATTCGCGAGATATGGGAGTTTGAAGTTAATGAATGGTTGAGAAATCATCAAAATTTTCGCAAGTCTGATACTCGAAACCAATAACTACATATGCCTAGGGGAAAAATACACATACCGTTGTAATCGGGCGGGTTTCTACTTTCAGATGCAACAGGAATTTCTCGAGTTCGTCAATCCGTTCGCGAGATATGCGAGTTTGAAGTTAAGGAATGGTTGAGAAACCATCAAAATTTTCGCAAGTCTGATACTCGAAACCAATAACTACAATGACCTAGGGGAAAAATACACACACCGTTGTAATCGGGCGAGTTTCTACTTTCAGATGCAACAGGAATTTCTCGAGTTCGTCGATCCGTTCGCGAGATATGGGAGTTTGAAGTTAAGGAATGGTTGTGAAACCATCACAATTTTCGCAAGTCTGATACTCGAAACCAATAACTACAAATGCCTAGGGGAAAAATACACATACCGTTGTAATCGGGCGAGTTTCTGCTTTCATATGCAATAGGAAATTCTCGAGTTCGTCAATCCGTTCGGGAGATATGGGAGTTTGAAGTTAAGGAATGGTTGAGAAACCATCGAAATTTTCGCAAGTCTGATACTCGAAACCAATAACTACAAAGGCCTAGGGGAAAAATACGCATACCGTTGTAATCGGGCGAGTTTCTACTTCCACATGCAACAGGAATTTCTCGAGTTCGTCAATCCGTTCGCGAGATATGGGAGTTTGAAGTTAAGGAATGGTTGTGAAACCATCACAATTTTCGCAAGTCTGATACTCGAAACCAATAACTACAAATGCCTAGGGGAAAAATACACATACCGTTTTAATCGGGCGAGATTCTACTTTCACATGCAACAGGAACTTCTCGCGTTCGTCAATCCGTTCGCAAGATATGGGAGTTTGAAGTTAAGGAATGGTTGAGAAACCATCAAAATTTTCGCAAGTCTGATACTCGAATCCAATAACTACAATGGCCTAGGGCAAAAATACACATACCGTTGTAATCGGGCGAGATTCTACTTTTACGTGCAACAGGAATTTCTCGAGTTCGTCAATCCGTTCGCGAGATATGGGAGTTTGAAGTAAAGGAATGGTTGAGAAACCATCAAAATTTTCGCTGGTCTGATACTCGAATCCAATAACTACTATGGCCTAGGGCAAAAATACACATACCGTTGTAATCGGGCGGGTTTCTAGATTCTGATGCAACAGGAATTTCTCGAGTTCGTCAATCCGTTCGCGAGATATGGGAGTTTGAAGTTAAGGAATGGTTGAGAAACCATCACAATTTTCGCAAGTCTGATACTTGAAACCAATAACTACAAACGCCTAGGGGAAAAATACACCTACCGTTGTAATCGGGCGAGATTCTACTTTCACATGCAACAGGAATTTCTCGAGTTCGTCAATCCGTTCGCGAGATATGGGAGTTTGAAGTTAAGGAATGGTCGAGAAATCATCAAAATTATCGCAAGTCTGATACTCGAATCCAATAACTAGAATGGCCTAGGGCAAAAATACACATAGCGTTGTAATCGGGCGGGTTTCTACTTTCAGATGCAGCAGGAATTTCTCGAGTTCGTCAATCCGTTCGCGAGATATGGGAGTTTGAAGTTAAGGAATGGTCGATAAATCATCAAAATTATCGCAAGTCTGATACTCGAATCCAATAACTACAATGGCGTAGGTGAAAAATACACATACCGTTGTAATCGGGTGAGATTCTACTTCCACATGCAATAGGAATTTCTCGAGTTCGTCAATCCGTTCGCGAGATATGGAAGTTTGAAGTTAAGGAATGGTTGAGAAACCATCAAAATTTTCGCAAGTCTGATACTCGAAACCGATAACTACAATGGCCTAGGGGAAAAATACACATACCGTTGTAATCGGGCGGGTTTCTACTTTCAGATGCAACAGGAATTTCTGGAGTTCGTCAATCTGTTCGCGGGATATGGGTGTTTGAAGTTAAGGAATGGTTGAGAAACCATCATAATTTTCGCAAGTCTGATACTCGAAACCAATAACTACAAATGCCTAGGGGAAAAATGCACATACCGTTGTAATCGGGCGAGATTCTACTTTCACATGCAACAGGAACTTCTCGCGTTCGTCAATCCGTTCGCAAGATATGGGAGTTTGAAGTTAAGGAATGGTTGAGAAACCATCAAAATTTTCGCAAGTCTGATACTCGGAACCAATAACTACAATGGCCTAGGGGAAAAATACACACACCATTGTAATCAGGCGAGTTTCTACATTAAGATACAACAGGAATTTCTCGAGTTCGTCAAACCGTTCGCGAGATATGGGAGTTTGAAGTTAAGGAATGCTTGAGAAACCATCAAAATTTTCGCTGGTCTGATACTCGAAACCAACAACTGGAGTGGCCTAGGGGAAAAGCATACGCACCGTTGTAATGGGGCGAGTTTCTTCTTTCATATGCAATAGGAATTTCTCGAGTTCGTCAATCCATTCGCGAGATATGGAAGTTTGAAGTTAAGGAATGGTTGAGAAATCATCAAAATTTTCGCAAGTCTGATACTCGAATCCAACAACTACAATGGCCTAGGGCAAAAATACACATACCGTTGTAATCGGGCGGGTTTCTACTTTCAGATGCATCAGGAATTTCTCGAGTTCGTCAATCCGTTCGCGAGATATGGGAGTTTGAAGTTAAGGAATGGTTGAGAAACCATCAAAATTTTCGCTGGTCTGATACTCGAAACCAACAACTGGAGTGGCCTAGGGGAAAAGCATACGAACCGTTGTAATCGGGCGAGTTTCTACTTTCACATGCAACAGGAACTTCTCGCGTTCGTCAATCCGTTCGCAAGATATGGGAGTTTGAAGTGAAGGAATGGTTGAGAAATCATCAAAATTTTCGCAAGTCTGATACACGAATCCAACAACTACAATGGCCTAGGGCAAAAATACACATACCGTTGTAATCGGGCGGGTTTCTACTTTCAGATACAATAGGAATTTCTCGAGTTCGTCAATGCGTTCGCGAGATATGCGTGTTTGAAGTTAAGGAATGGTTGAGAAATCATCAGAATTTACGCAAGTCTGATACTCGAATCCAATAACTACTATGGCCAACGGCAAAAATACACATACCGTTGTAATCGGGCGAGTTTCTGCTTTCATATGCAATAGGAAATTCTCGAGTTCGTCAATCCGTTCGGGAGATGTGGGAGTTTGAAGTCAAGGAATGATTGAGAAACCATCAAAATTTTCGCAATTCTGATGCTAGAAACGAATAACAGGAATGGCCTAGGGGAAAAGTGCATACACCATTCTAATCGGGAGAGTTTCTACTTCCACATGCAATAGGAATTTCTCGAGTTAGTCAATCCGTTGGCGAGATATGGGAGTTTGAAGTTAAGGAATGGTTGAGAAATCATCAAAATTTTCGCAAGTCTGATACTCGAAACCAATAACTACAATGGCCCAGGGCAAAAATACACATACCGTTGTAATCGGGCGGGTTTCTACTTTCAGATGCAACAGGAATTTGTCGAGTTCGTCAATCCGTTCGCGAGATATGGAAGTTTGAAGTTAAGGAATGGTTGTGAAACCATCAAAATTTTCGCAAGTCTGATACTCGAAACCAATAACTATAATGGCCTAGGGGAAAAATACACATACCTTTGTAATCGGGCGAGTTACTACTTCCACATGCAACAGGAATTTCTCGAGTTCGTCAATCCGTTCGCGAGATATGGGAGTTCGAAGTTAAGGAATGGCTGAGAAACCATCAAAATTTTCGCAATTCTGATGCTAGAAACGAATAATTGGAATGGCCTAGGGGAAAAGTACACACACCATTGTAATCGGGCGAGTTTCTACTTCCACATGCAACAGGAATTTCTCGAGTTCGTCAATCCGTTCGCGAGATATGGGAGTTTGAAATTAAGGAATGGTTGATAAACCATCAAAATTTTCGCAAGTCTGATACTCGAAACCAATAACTGGAATGGCCTAGGGGAAAAGTACACACACCATTGTAATCGGGCGAGTTTCTACTTTCAGATACAATAGGAATTTCTCGAGTTCGTCAATGCGTTCGCGAGATATGCGTGTTTGAAGATAAGGAATGGTTGAGAAATCATCAGAATTTACGCAAGTCTGATACTCGAATCCAATAACTACTATGGCCAACGGCAAAAATACACATACCGTTGTAATCGGGCGAGTTTCTGCTTTCATATGCAATAGGAAATTCTCGAGTTCGTCAATCCGTTCGGGAGATGTGGGAGTTTGAAGTCAAGGAATGATTGAGAAACCATCAAAATTTACGCAATTCTGATGCTAGAAACGAATAACAGGAATGGCCTAGGGCAAAAGTGCATACACCATTCTAATCGGGAGAGTTTCTACTTCCACATGCAATAGGAATTTCTCGAGTTAGTCAATCCGTTGGCGAGATATGGGAGTTTGAAGTTAAGGAATGGTTGAGAAATCATCAAAATTTTCGCAAGTCTGATACTCGAAACCAATAACTACAATGGCCTAGGGCAAAAATACACATACCGTTGTAATCGGGCGGGTTTCTACTTTCAGATGCAACAGGAATTTATCGAGTTCGTCAATCCGTTCGCGAGATATGGAAGATTGAAGTTAAGGAATGGTTGTGAAACCATCAAAATTTTCGCAAGTCTGATACTCGAAACCAATAACTATAATGGCCTAGGGGAAAAATACACATACCTTTGTAATCGGGCGAGTTACTACTTCCACATGCAACAGGAATTTCTCGAGTTCGTCAATCCGTTCGCGAGATATGGGAGTTCGAAGTTAAGGAATGGCTGAGAAACCATCAAAATTTTCGCAATTCTGATGCTAGAAACGAATAATTGGAATGGCCTAGGGGAAAAGTACACACACCATTGTAATCGGGCGAGTTTCTACTTCCACATGCAACAGGAATTTCTCGAGTTCGTCAATCCGTTCGCGAGATATGGGAGTTTGAAATTAAGGAATGGTTGATAAACCATCAAAATTTTCGCAAGTCTGATACTCGAAACCAATAACTGGAATGGCCTAGGGGAAAAGTACACACACCATTGTAATCGGGCGAGTTTCTACTTTCAGATACAATAGGAATTTCTCGAGTTCGTCAATGCGTTCGCGAGATATGAGTGTTTGAAATAAGGAATGGTTGAGAAATCATCAGAATTTACGCAAGTCTGATACTCGAATCCAATAACTACTATGGCCAACGGCAAAAATACACATACCGTTGTAATCGGACGAGTTCCTGCTTTCAGATGCAATAGGAATTTCTCGAGTTCGTCAATCCGTTCGCGAGATATGGGAGTTAGAAGTTAAGGAATGGTTGTGAAACCATCAAAATTTTCGGAAGTCTGATACTCGAAACCAATAACTACAATGGCCTAGGGGAAAAATACACATACCGTTGTAATCGGGCGAGTTTCTGCTTTCAGATGCAATAGGAATTTCTCGAGTTCGTCAATCCGTTCGCGAGATATGGGAGTTTGAAGTTAAGGAATGGTTGAGAAACAATCAAAATTTTCGCAATTCTGATGCTAGAAACGAATAACTGGACTGGCCTAGGGGAGAAGTACACACACCGTTGTAATCGGGCGAGTTTCTATAATACTTCCACATGCAACAGGATTTTCTCGAGTTCGTGAATCCGTTCGCGAGATATGGGAGTTTGAAGTTAAGGAAAGGTTGTGAAACCACCAAAATTTTCGCAATTCTGATGCTAGAAACGAATAACTGGAATGGCCTAGGGGAAAAGTACACGCACCATTGTAATCGGGCGAGTTTCTACTTTCAGGTGCAACAGGAATTTCTCGAGTTCGTCAATCCGTTCGAGAGATATGCGAGTTTGAAGTTAAAGAATGGTTGAGAAACCATCAAAATTTTCGCAAGTCTGATACTCGAAACCAATAACTACGACGGCCTAGGGGCAAAATACACATACCGTTGTAGTCGGGCGGGTTTCTACTTTCAGATGCAACAGGAATTTCTGGAGTTCGTCAATCCGTTCGCGAGATATGGGAGTTTGAAGTTAAGGAATGGTTGAGAAACCATCACAATTTTCGCAAGTCTGATACTCGAAACCAATAACTACAAATGCCTAGGGGAAAAATACACATACCGTTGTAATCGGGCGAGACTCTACTTTCACATGCAACAGGAATTTCACGCGTTCGTCAATCCGTTCGCAAGATATGAGAGTTTGAAGTTAATGAATGGTTGAGAGACCATCAAAATTTTCGCAAGTCTGATACTCGAAACCAATAACTACTATGGCCTTGGGCAAAAATACACATACCGTTGTAATCGGGCGAGTTTCTACTTTCAGGTGCAATATGATTTTCTCGAGTTCGTCAATCCGTTCGCGAGATATGGGTGTTTGAAGATAAGGAATGGTTGAGAAACCATCAAAATTTTCGCACGTCTGATACTCGAGATCAATAACTTCTATTTCCTACGGCAAAAATACACATACCGTTGTAATCGGGCGAGTTTCTGCTTTCATATGCAACAGGAATTTCTCGAGTTCGTCAATCCGTTCGCGAGATATGGGAGTTTGAAGTTAAAGAATGGTTGAGAAACCATCAAAATTTTCGCAAGTCTGATACTCGAAACCAATAACTACGACGGCCTAGGGGCAAAATACACATACCGTTGTAGTCGGGCGGGTTTCTACTTTCAGATGCAACAGGAATTTCTGGAGTTCGTCAATCCGTTCGCGAGATATGGGAGTTTGAAGTTAAGGAATGGTTGAGAAACCATCACAATTTTCGCAAGTCTGATACTCGAAACCAATAACTACAAATGCCTAGGGGAAAAATACACATACCGTTGTAATCGGGCGAGACTCTACTTTCACATGCAACAGGAATTTCACGCGTTCGTCAATCCGTTCGCAAGATATGAGAGTTTGAAGTTAATGAATGGTTGAGAAACCATCAAAATTTTCGCAAGTCTGATACTCGAAACCAATAACTACTATGGCCTTGGGCAAAAATACACATACCGTTGTAATCGGGCGAGTTTCTACTTTCAGGTGCAATATGAATTTCTCGAGTTCGTCAATCCGTTCGCGAGATATGGGTGTTTGAAGATAAGGAATGGTTGAGAAACCATCAAAATTTTCGCACGTCTGATACTCGAGATCAATAACTTCTATTTCCTACGGCAAAAATACACATACCGTTGTAATCGGGCGAGTTTCTGCTTTCATATGCAACAGGAATTTCTCGAGTTCGTCAATCCGTTCGCGAGATATGGGAGTTTGAAGTTAAGGAATGGTTGAGAAACCATCAAAATTTTCGCAAGTCTGATACACGAATCCAACAACTACAATGGCCTAGGGCAAAAATACACATACCGTTGTAATCGGGCGGGTTTTTACTTTCAGATGCAACAGGAATTTCTCGAGTTCGTCAATCCGTTCGCGAGGTATGCGAGTTTGAAGTTAAGGAATGGTTGAGAAACCATCAAAACTTTCGCTGGTCTGATACTCGAAACCAATAACTACAATGGCCTAGGGAAAAAATACACATACCGTTGTAATCGGGCGAGCCTCTACTTTCACATGCAACAGGAATTTCTCGCGTTCGTCAATCCGTTCGCAAGATATGGGAGTTTGAAGTTAAGGAATGGTTGAGAAATCATCAAAATTTTCGCAATTCTGATGCTAGAAACGAATAACTGGAATGGCCTAGGGGGAAAACACACATATCTTTGTAATCGGGCGAGATTCTGCTTTCAGGTGCAACAGGAATTTCTCGAGTTCGTCAATCCGTTCGCGAGATATGGTAGTTTGAAGTTAAGGAATGGTTGAAAAACCATCACAATTTTCGCAAGTCTGATACCTGAAACCAATAACCACTATGCCTTAGGGCAAAAATACACATACCGTTGTAATCGGGCGAGTTTCTGCTTTCAGTTGCAATAGGAAATTCACGAGTTCGTCAATCCGTTCGCGAGATATGGAAGTTTGAAGTTAAGGAATGGTTGAGAAACCATCAAAATTTTCGCAAGTCTGATACTCGAAACCAATAACGACAATGGCCTAGGGGAAAAATACACATACCGTTGTAATCGGGCGGGTTTCTACTTTCAGATGCAACAGGTATTTCTCGAGTTCGTCAATCCGTTCGCGAGATATGGGAGTTTGAAGTTAAAGAATGGTTGAGAAACCATCAAAATTCTCGCAAGTCTGATACTCGAAACCAATAACTACAATGGCCTAGGGGGAAAATACACGTACCGTTGTAATCGGGCGAGAATCTACTTTCACATGCAACAGGAACTTCTCGCGTTCGTCAATCCGTTCGCAAGATATGGGAGTTTGAAGTTAAGGAATGGTTGAGAAATCATCAAAATTTTCGCAAGTCTGACACACGAATCCAACAACTACAATGGCCTAGGGCAAAAATACACATACCGTTGTAATCGGGCGGGTTTCTACTTTCAGATGCTACAGGAATTTCTCGAGTTCGTCAATCCGTTCGCGAGATATGGGAGTTTGAAGTAAAGGAATGGTTGAGAAACCATCAAAATTTTCGCTGGTCTGATACTCGAAACCAATAACTACGACGGCCTAGGGGCAAAATACACATACCGTTGTAGTCGGGCGGGTTTCTACTTTCAGATGCAACAGGAATTTCTGGAGTTCGTCAATCCGTTCGCGAGATATGGGAGTTTGAAGTTAAAGAATGGTTGAGAAACCATCAAAATTTTCGCAAGTCTGATACTCGAAACCAATAACTACGACGGCCTAGGGGCAAAATACACATACCGTTGTAGTCGGGCGGGTTTCTACTTTCAGATGCAACAGGAATTTCTGGAGTTCGTCAATCCGTTCGCGAGATATGGGAGTTTGAAGTTAAGGAATGGTTGAGAAACCATCACAATTTTCGCAAGTCTGATACTCGAAACCAATAACTACAAATGCCTAGGGGAAAAATACACATACCGTTGTAATCGGGCGAGACTCTACTTTCACATGCAACAGGAATTTCACGCGTTCGTCAATCCGTTCGCAAGATATGAGAGTTTGAAGTTAATGAATGGTTGAGAGACCATCAAAATTTTCGCAAGTCTGATACTCGAAACCAATAACTACTATGGCCTTGGGCAAAAATACACATACCGTTGTAATCGGGCGAGTTTCTACTTTCAGGTGCAATATGATTTTCTCGAGTTCGTCAATCCGTTCGCGAGATATGGGTGTTTGAAGATAAGGAATGGTTGAGAAACCATCAAAATTTTCGCACGTCTGATACTCGAGATCAATAACTTCTATTTCCTACGGCAAAAATACACATACCGTTGTAATCGGGCGAGTTTCTGCTTTCATATGCAACAGGAATTTCTCGAGTTCGTCAATCCGTTCGCGAGATATGGGAGTTTGAAGTTAAAGAATGGTTGAGAAACCATCAAAATTTTCGCAAGTCTGATACTCGAAACCAATAACTACGACGGCCTAGGGGCAAAATACACATACCGTTGTAGTCGGGCGGGTTTCTACTTTCAGATGCAACAGGAATTTCTGGAGTTCGTCAATCCGTTCGCGAGATATGGGAGTTTGAAGTTAAGGAATGGTTGAGAAACCATCACAATTTTCGCAAGTCTGATACTCGAAACCAATAACTACAAATGCCTAGGGGAAAAATACACATACCGTTGTAATCGGGCGAGACTCTACTTTCACATGCAACAGGAATTTCACGCGTTCGTCAATCCGTTCGCAAGATATGAGAGTTTGAAGTTAATGAATGGTTGAGAAACCATCAAAATTTTCGCAAGTCTGATACTCGAAACCAATAACTACTATGGCCTTGGGCAAAAATACACATACCGTTGTAATCGGGCGAGTTTCTACTTTCAGGTGCAATATGAATTTCTCGAGTTCGTCAATCCGTTCGCGAGATATGGGTGTTTGAAGATAAGGAATGGTTGAGAAACCATCAAAATTTTCGCACGTCTGATACTCGAGATCAATAACTTCTATTTCCTACGGCAAAAATACACATACCGTTGTAATCGGGCGAGTTTCTGCTTTCATATGCAACAGGAATTTCTCGAGTTCGTCAATCCGTTCGCGAGATATGGGAGTTTGAAGTTAAGGAATGGTTGAGAAACCATCAAAATTTTCGCAAGTCTGATACACGAATCCAACAACTACAATGGCCTAGGGCAAAAATACACATACCGTTGTAATCGGGCGGGTTTTTACTTTCAGATGCAACAGGAATTTCTCGAGTTCGTCAATCCGTTCGCGAGGTATGCGAGTTTGAAGTTAAGGAATGGTTGAGAAACCATCAAAACTTTCGCTGGTCTGATACTCGAAACCAATAACTACAATGGCCTAGGGAAAAAATACACATACCGTTGTAATCGGGCGAGCCTCTACTTTCACATGCAACAGGAATTTCTCGCGTTCGTCAATCCGTTCGCAAGATATGGGAGTTTGAAGTTAAGGAATGGTTGAGAAATCATCAAAATTTTCGCAATTCTGATGCTAGAAACGAATAACTGGAATGGCCTAGGGGGAAAACACACATATCTTTGTAATCGGGCGAGATTCTGCTTTCAGGTGCAACAGGAATTTCTCGAGTTCGTCAATCCGTTCGCGAGATATGGTAGTTTGAAGTTAAGGAATGGTTGAAAAACCATCACAATTTTCGCAAGTCTGATACCTGAAACCAATAACCACTATGCCTTAGGGCAAAAATACACATACCGTTGTAATCGGGCGAGTTTCTGCTTTCAGTTGCAATAGGAAATTCACGAGTTCGTCAATCCGTTCGCGAGATATGGAAGTTTGAAGTTAAGGAATGGTTGAGAAACCATCAAAATTTTCGCAAGTCTGATACTCGAAACCAATAACGACAATGGCCTAGGGGAAAAATACACATACCGTTGTAATCGGGCGGGTTTCTACTTTCAGATGCAACAGGTATTTCTCGAGTTCGTCAATCCGTTCGCGAGATATGGGAGTTTGAAGTTAAAGAATGGTTGAGAAACCATCAAAATTCTCGCAAGTCTGATACTCGAAACCAATAACTACAATGGCCTAGGGGGAAAATACACGTACCGTTGTAATCGGGCGAGAATCTACTTTCACATGCAACAGGAACTTCTCGCGTTCGTCAATCCGTTCGCAAGATATGGGAGTTTGAAGTTAAGGAATGGTTGAGAAATCATCAAAATTTTCGCAAGTCTGACACACGAATCCAACAACTACAATGGCCTAGGGCAAAAATACACATACCGTTGTAATCGGGCGGGTTTCTACTTTCAGATGCTACAGGAATTTCTCGAGTTCGTCAATCCGTTCGCGAGATATGGGAGTTTGAAGTAAAGGAATGGTTGAGAAACCATCAAAATTTTCGCTGGTCTGATACTCGAAACCAATAACTGGAATGGCCTAGGGGAAAAGTACACACACCACTGTAATCGGGCGAGTTTCTACTTTCAGATACAATAGGAATTTCTCGAGTTCGTCAATCCGTTCGCGTGATATGGGAGTTTGAAGTTAAGGAATGGTTGAGAAACCATCAAAATTTTCGCAAGTCTGATACTCGAAACCAATAACTACAATGGCCTAGGGGGAAAATACGCATACCGTTGTAATCGGGCGTGTTTCTAGATTCTGATGCAACAGGAATTTCTCGAGTTCGTCAATCCGTTCGCGAGATATGGGAGTTTGAAATTAAGGAACGGTTGTGAAACCATCACAATTTTCGCAAGTCTGATACTCGAAACCAATAACTACAAATGCCTAGGGGAAAAATACACATACCGTTGTAATCGGGCGAGATTCTACTTTTACGTGCAACAGGAATTTCTCGAGTTCGTCAATCCGTTCGCGAGATATGGGAGTTTGAAGTAAAGGAATGGTTGAGAAACCATCAAAATTTTCGCTGGTCTGATACTCGAATCCAATAACTACTATGGCCTAGGGCAAAAATACACATACCGTTGTAATCGGGCGAGTTTCTGCTTTCAGATGCAATAGGAATTTCTCGAGTTCGTCAATCCGTTCGCGTGATATGGGAGTTTGAAGTTAAGGAATGGTTGAGAAACCATCAAAATTTTCGCAAGTCTGATACTCGAAACCAATAACTACAATGGCCTAGGGGAAAAATACGCATACCGTTGTAATCGGGCGGGTTTCTAGATTCTGATGCAACAGGAATTTCTCGAGTTCGTCAATCCGTTCGCGAGATATGGGAGTTTGAAGTTAAGGAATGGTAGAGAAACCATCACAATTTTCGCAAGTCTGATACTTGAAACCAATAACTACAAATGCCTAGGGGAAAAATACACTTACCGTTGTAATCGGGCGAGATTCTACTTTCACATGCAACAGGAATTTCTCGAGTTCGTCAATCCGTTCGCGAGATATGTGAGTTTGAAGTTAAGGAATGGTCGAGAAATCATCAAAATTATCGCAAGTCTGATACTCGAATCCAATAACTAGAATGGCCTAGGGCAAAAATACACATAGCGTTGTAATCGGGCGGGTTTCTAATTTCAGATGCAGCAGGAATTTCTCGAGTTCGTCAATCCGTTCGCGAGATATGGGAGTTTGAAGTTAAGGAATGGTCGATAAATCATCAAGATTATCGCAAGTCTGATACTCGAATCCAATAACTAGAATGGCCTAGGGCAAAAATACACATAGCGTTGTAATCGGGCGGGTTTCTAATTTCAGATGCAGCAGGAGTTTCTCGAGTTCGTCAATCCGTTCGCGAGATATGGGAGTTTGAAGTTAAGGAATGGTCGATAAATCATCAAGATTATCGCAAGTCTGATACTCGAATCCAATAACTACAAAGGCCTAGGGGGAAAACACACATACCTTTGTAATCGGGCGAGTTTGTGCTTTCAGGTGCGACAGGAATTTTTCGAGTTCGTCAATCCGTTCGCGAGATATGGGAGTTTGCAGTTAAGGAATGATTGAGAAACCATCAAAGTTTTCGCAAGTCTGATACTCGAAACCAATAACTACAATGGCCTAGGGGAAAAATACACATACCGTTGTAATCGGGCGAGTTTCTGCTTTCATATGCAATAGGAATTTCTCGAGTGCGTCAATCCATTCGCGAGATATGGGAGTTTGAAGTTAATGAATGGTTGAGAAATCATCAAAATTTTCGCAAGTCTGATACTCGAAACCAATAACTACAAATGCCTAGGGGAAAAATACACATACCGTTGTAATCGGGCGGGTTTCTACTTCCACATGCAATAGGAATTTCTCGAGTTCGTCAATCCGTTCGCGAGATATGGAAGTTTGAAGTTAAGGAATGGTAGAGAAACCACCAAAATTTTCGCAATTCTGATGCTAGAAACGAATAACTGGATTGGCCTAGGGGAAAAGTACACACACCATTGTAATCGCGCGAGTTTCTACTTCCACATGCAACAGGAATTTCTCGAGTTCTTCAATCCGTTCGCGAGATATGGGAGTTTGAAGTTAAGGAATGATTGAGAAACCATCAAAATTTTCGCAAGTCTGATACTCGAAGCCAATAACTACAAAGGCCTAGGGGGAAAACACACATATCTTTGTAATCGGGCGAGTTTGTGCTTTCAGGTGCGACAGGAATTTTTCGAGTTCGTCAATCCGTTCGCGAGATATGGGAGTTTGAAGTTAAGGAATGGTTGAGAAACCATCAAAATTTTCGCAATTCTGATGCTAGAAACGAATAATTGGAATGGCCTAGGGGAAAAGTACACACACCATTGTAATCGGGCGAGTTTCTACTTCCACATGCAACAGGAATTTCTCGAGTTCGTCAATCCGTTCGCGAGATATGGGAGTTTGAAGTTAAGGAATGGTTGAGAAACCATCAAAATTTTCGCAAGTCTGATACTCGAAACAAATAACAACAATGGCCTAGGGGAAAAATACACACACCGTTGTAATCGGGCGGGTTTCTACTTTCAGATGCAACAGGAATTTCTGGAGTTCGTCAATCCGTTCGCGAGATATGGGAGTTTGAAGTTAAGGAATGGTTGAGAAACCATCATAATTTTCGCAAGTCTGAAACTCGAAACCAACAACTGGAGTGGCCTAGGGGAAAAGCATACGCACCGTTGTAATCGGGCGAGTTTCTTCTTTCATATGCAATAGGAATTTCTCGAGTTCGTCAATCCATTCGCGAGATATGGAAGTTTGAAGTTAAGGAATGGTTGAGAAATCATCAAAATTTTCGCAAGTCTGATACTCGAATCCAACAACTACAATGGCCTAGGGCAAAAATACACATACCGTTGTAATCGGGCGGGTTTCTACTTTCAGATGCATCAGGAATTTCTCGAGTTCGTCAATCCGTTCGCGAGATATGGGAGTTTGAAGTTAAGGAATGGTTGAGAAACCATCAAAATTTTCGCTGGTCTGATACTCGAAACCAACAACTGGAGTGGCCTAGGGGAAAAGCATACGAACCGTTGTAATCGGGCGAGTTTCTGCTTTCATATGCAATAGGAATCTCTCGAGTTCGTCAATCCGTTCGCGAGATATGGGAGTTTGAAGTTAATGAATGGTTGAGAAACCATCACAATTTCCGTAAGTCTGATACTCGAAACCAATAACTACAAATGCCTAGGGTAAAAATACACATACCGTTGTAATCGGGCGAGATTCTACTTTTACGTGGAACAGGAATTTCTCGAGTTCGTCAAACCGTTCGCGAGATATGGGAGTTTGAAGTAAAGGAATGGTTGAGAAACCATCAAAATTTTCGCTGGTCTGATACTCGAAACCAATAACTGGAATGGCCTAATCGAAAAGTACACACACCATTGTAATCGGGCGAGTTTCTGTTTTCAGATGCAGTAGGAAATTCTCGAGTTCGTCAATCCGTTCGCGAGATATGGGAGATGGAAATTAAGGAATGGTTGAGAAACCATCAAAATTTTCGCAAGTCTGATACTCGAAACCAATAACTACAATGGCCTATGGGAAAAATACACATATCGATGTAATCCGGCGAGTTTCTACTTTCAGGTGCAACAGGAATTTCTCGAGTTCGTCAATCCGTTCGCGAGATATGGGAGTTTGAAATTAAGGAATATTTGAGCAACCATCACAATTTTCGCAAGTCTGATACTCGAAACCAATAACCACTATGGCCTATGGCAAAAATACACATACCGTTGTAATCGGGCGAGTTTCTGCTTTCAGATGCAATAGGAAATTCTCGAGTTCGTCAAACCGTTCGCGAGATATGGGAGTTTGAAGTTAAGGAATGCTTGAGAAACCATCAAAATTTTCGCTGGTCTGATACTCGAAACCAACAACTGGAGTGGCCTAGGGGAAAAGCATACGCACCGTTGTAATCGGGCGTGTTTCTTCTTTCATATGCAATAGGAATTTCTCGAGTTCGTCAATCCATTCGCGAGATATGGAAGTTTGAAGTTAAGGAATGGTTGAGAAACCATCAAAATTTTCGAAAGTCTGATACTCGAAACAAATAACAACAATGGCCTAGGGGAAAAATACACACACCGTTGTAATCGGGCGGGTTTCTACTTTCAGATGCAACAGGAATTTCTGGAGTTCGTCAATCCGTTCGCGAGATATGGGAGTTTGAAGTTAAGGAATGGTTGAGAAACCATCATAATTTTCGCAAGTCTGAAACTCGAAACCAATAACTACAAATGCCTAGGGGAAAAATACACATACCGTTGTAATCGGGCGAGATTCTACTTTCACATGCAACAGGAACTTCTCGCGTTCGTCAATCCGTTCGCAAGATATGGGAGTTTGAAGTTAAGGAATGGTTGAGAAATCATCAAAATTTTCGCAAGTCTGATACTCGAATCCAACAGCTACAATGGCCTAGGGCAAAAATACACATACCGTTGTAATCGGGCGGGTTTCTACTTTCAGATGCAACAGGAATTTCTCGAGTTCGTCAATCCGTTCGCGAGATATGGGAGTTTGAAGTTAAGGAATGGATGAGAAACCATCAAAATTTTCGCAAGTCTGATACTCGGAACCAATAACTACAATGGCCTAGAGGAAAAATACACATACCTTTGTAATCAGGCGAGTTTCTGCTTTCAGATGCAATAGGAAATTCTCGAGTTGGTCAAACCGTTCGCGAGATATGGGAGTTTGAAGTTAAGGAATGCTTGAGAAACCATCAAAATTTTCGCTGGTCTGATACTCGAAACCAACAACTGGGGTGGCCTAGGGGAAAAGCATACGCACCGTTGTAATCGGGCGAGTTTCTTCTTTCATATGCTTTAGGAATTTCTCGAGTTCGTCAATCCATTCGCGAGATATGGGAGTTTGAAGTTAGTGAATGGTTGAGAAATCATCAAAATTTTCGCAAGTCTGATACTCGAAACCAATAACTACAAATGCCTAGGGGAAAGATACACATACCGTTGTAATCGGGCGGGTTTCTACTTTCAGATGCAACAGGAATTTCTCGAGTTCGTCAATCCGTTCGCGAGATATGCGAGTTTGAAATTAAGGAATGGTTGAGAAACCATCAAAATTTTCGCAAGTCTGATACTCGAAAGAAATAACTACAATGGCCTAGGGGAAAAATACACATACCATTGTAATCGGGCGAGTTTCTACTTTCAGATGCAACAGGAATTTCTCGAGTTCGTCAATGCGTTCGTGAGATATGGGAGTTTGAAGTTAAGGAATGGTTGTGAAACCATCACAATTTTCGCAAGTCTGATACTCGAAACCAATAACTACTAATGCCTAGGGTAAAAATACACATACCGTTGTAATCGGGCGAGATTCTACTTTTACGTGCAACAGGAATTTCTCGAGTTCGTCAAACCGTTCGCGAGATATGGGAGTTTGAAGTAAAGGAATGGTTGAGAAACCATCAAAATTTTCGCTGGTCTGATACTCGAAACCAATAACTGGAATGGCCTAAGGGAAAAGTACACACACCATTGTAATCGGGCGAGTTTCTACTTTCAGATACAATAGGAATTTCTCGAGTTCGTTAATGCGTTCGCGAGATATGCGTGTTCGAAGTTAAGGAATGGTTGAGGAATCATCAGAATTTACGCAAGTCTGATACTCGAATCCAATAACTACTATGGCCTAGGGCAAAAATACACATACCGTTGTAATCGGGCGAGTTTCTGCTTTCAGATGCAATAGGAATTTCTCGAGTTCTTCAATCCGTTCGCGAGATATGGGAGTTTGAAGTTAAGGAATGGTTGAGAAACCATCAAAATTTTCGCAATTCTGATGCTAGAAACGAATAACTGGAATGGCCTAGGGGAAAAGTACACTCACCGTTGTAATCGGGCGAGTTTCTACTTCCACATGCAACAGGAATTTCTCGAGTTCGTCAAACCGTTCGCGAGATATGGGAGTTTGAAGTTAAGGAATGCTTGAGAAACCATCAAAATTTTCGCTGGTCTGATACTCGAAACCAACAACTGGAGTGGCCTAGGGGAAAAGCATACGAACCGTTGTAATCGGGCGAGTTTCTGCTTTCATATGCAATAGGAATCTCTCGAGTTCGTCAATCCGTTCGCGAGATATGGGAGTTTGAAGTTAATGAATGGTTGAGAAATCATCAAAATTTTCGCAAGTCTGATACTCGAAACCAATAACTACAAATGCCTAGGGGAAAAATACACATACCGTTGTAATCTGGCAAGATTCTACTTTCAGATGCAACAGGAACTTCTCGCGTTCGTCAATCCGTTCGAAAGATATGGGAGTTTGAAGTTAAGGAATGGTTGAGAAACCATCAAAATTTTCGCAAGTCTGATACTCGAATCCAACAACTACAATGGCCTATGGCAAAAATACACATACCATTATAATCGGGCGAGTTTCTACTTTCAGATGCAACAGGAATTTCTCGAGTTCGTCAATCCGTTCGTGAGATATGGGAGTTTGAAGTTAAGGAATGGTTGTGAAACCATCACAATTTCCGTAAGTCTGATACTCGA
Source organism: Ptiloglossa arizonensis (assembly GCF_051014685.1). NCBI lineage: Eukaryota > Metazoa > Arthropoda > Insecta > Hymenoptera > Colletidae > Ptiloglossa > Ptiloglossa arizonensis. Next base: position 803,729 of record NW_027478391.1, read on the forward strand.
AACCAATAACTACAAATGCCTAGGGTAAAAATACACATACCGTTGTAATCGGGCGAGATTCTACTTTTACGTGCAACAGGAATTTCTCGAGTTCGTCAAACCGTTCGCGAGATATGGGAGTTTGAAGTAAAGGAATGGTTGAGAAACCATCAAAATTTTCGCTGGTCTGATACTCGAAACAAATAACAACAATGGCCTAGGGGAAAAATACACATACCGTTGTAATCTGGCAAGATTCTACTTTCAGATGCAACAGGAACTTCTCGCGTTCGTCAATCCGTTCGAAAGATATGGGAGTTTGAAGTTAAGGAATGGTTGAGAAACCATCAAAATTTTCGAAAGTCTGATACTCGAAACAAATAACAACAATGGCCTAGGGGAAAAATACACACACCGTTGTAATCGGGCGGGTTTCTACTTTCAGATGCAACAGGAATTTCTGGAGTTCGTCAATCCGTTCGCGAGATATGGGAGTTTGAAGTTAAGGAATGGTTGAGAAACCATCATAATTTTCGCAAGTCTGAAACTCGAAACCAATAACTACAAATGCCTAGGGGAAAAATACACATACCGTTGTAATCGGGCGAGATTCTACTTTCACATGCAACAGGAACTTCTCGCGTTCGTCAATCCGTTCGCAAGATATGGGAGTTTGAAGTTAAGGAATGGTTGAGAAATCATCAAAATTTTCGCAAGTCTGATACTCGAATCCAACAGCTACAATGGCCTAGGGCAAAAATACACATACCGTTGTAATCGGGCGGGTTTCTACTTTCAGATGCAACAGGAATTTCTCGAGTTCGTCAATCCGTTCGCGAGATATGGGAGTTTGAAGTTAAGGAATGGATGAGAAACCATCAAAATTTTCGCAAGTCTGATACTCGGAACCAATAACTACAATGGCCTAGAGGAAAAATACACATACCTTTGTAATCAGGCGAGTTTCTGCTTTCAGATGCAATAGGAAATTCTCGAGTTGGTCAAACCGTTCGCGAGATATGGGAGTTTGAAGTTAAGGAATGCTTGAGAAACCATCAAAATTTTCGCTGGTCTGATACTCGAAACCAACAACTGGAGTGGCCTAGGGGAAAAGCATACGCACCGTTGTAATCGGGCGAGTTTCTTCTTTCATATGCTTTAGGAATTTCTCGAGTTCGTCAATCCATTCGCGAGATATGGGAGTTTGAAGTTAGTGAATGGTTGAGAAATCATCAAAATTTTCGCAAGTCTGATACTCGAAACCAATAACTACAAATGCCTAGGGGAAAGATACACATACCGTTGTAATCGGGCGGGTTTCTACTTTCAGATGCAACAGGAATTTCTCGAGTTCGTCAATCCGTTCGCGAGATATGCGAGTTTGAAATTAAGGAATGGTTGAGAAACCATCAAAATTTTCGCAAGTCTGATACTCGAAAGAAATAACTACAATGGCCTAGGGGAAAAATACACATACCATTGTAATCGGGCGAGTTTCTACTTTCAGATGCAACAGGAATTTCTCGAGTTCGTCAATGCGTTCGTGAGATATGGGAGTTTGAAGTTAAGGAATGGTTGTGAAACCATCACAATTTTCGCAAGTCTGATACTCGAAACCAATAACTACTAATGCCTAGGGTAAAAATACACATACCGTTGTAATCGGGCGAGATTCTACTTTTACGTGCAACAGGAATTTCTCGAGTTCGTCAAACCGTTCGCGAGATATGGGAGTTTGAAGTAAAGGAATGGTTGAGAAACCATCAAAATTTTCGCTGGTCTGATACTCGAAACCAATAACTGGAATGGCCTAAGGGAAAAGTACACACACCATTGTAATCGGGCGAGTTTCTACTTTCAGATACAATAGGAATTTCTCGAGTTCGTTAATGCGTTCGCGAGATATGCGTGTTCGAAGTTAAGGAATGGTTGAGGAATCATCAGAATTTACGCAAGTCTGATACTCGAATCCAATAACTACTATGGCCTAGGGCAAAAATACACATACCGTTGTAATCGGGCGAGTTTCTGCTTTCAGATGCAATAGGAATTTCTCGAGTTCTTCAATCCGTTCGCGAGATATGGGAGTTTGAAGTTAAGGAATGGTTGAGAAACCATCAAAATTTTCGCAATTCTGATGCTAGAAACGAATAACTGGAATGGCCTAGGGGAAAAGTACACTCACCGTTGTAATCGGGCGAGTTTCTACTTCCACATGCAACAGGAATTTCTCGAGTTCGTCAAACCGTTCGCGAGATATGGGAGTTTGAAGTTAAGGAATGCTTGAGAAACCATCAAAATTTTCGCTGGTCTGATACTCGAAACCAACAACTGGAGTGGCCTAGGGGAAAAGCATACGAACCGTTGTAATCGGGCGAGTTTCTGCTTTCATATGCAATAGGAATCTCTCGAGTTCGTCAATCCGTTCGCGAGATATGGGAGTTTGAAGTTAATGAATGGTTGAGAAATCATCAAAATTTTCGCAAGTCTGATACTCGAAACCAATAACTACAAATGCCTAGGGGAAAAATACACATACCGTTGTAATCTGGCAAGATTCTACTTTCAGATGCAACAGGAACTTCTCGCGTTCGTCAATCCGTTCGAAAGATATGGGAGTTTGAAGTTAAGGAATGGTTGAGAAACCATCAAAATTTTCGCAAGTCTGATACTCGAATCCAACAACTACAATGGCCTATGGCAAAAATACACATACCATTATAATCGGGCGAGTTTCTACTTTCAGATGCAACAGGAATTTCTCGAGTTCGTCAATCCGTTCGTGAGATATGGGAGTTTGAAGTTAAGGAATGGTTGTGAAACCATCACAATTTCCGTAAGTCTGATACTCGAAACCAATAACTACAAATGCCTAGGGTAAAAATACACATACCGTTGTAATCGGGCGAGATTCTACTTTTACGTGCAACAGGAATTTCTCGAGTTCGTCAAACCGTTCGCGAGATATGGGAGTTTGAAGTAAAGGAATGGTTGAGAAACCATCAAAATTTTCGCTGGTCTGATACTCGAAACCAATAACTGGAATGGCCTAATGCAAAAGTACACACACCATTGTAATCGGGCGAGTTTCTGCTTTCAGTTGCAGTAGGAAATTCTCGAGTTCCTCAATCAGTTCGCGAGATATGGGAGATGGAAATTAAGGAATGGTTGAGAAACCATCAAAATTTTCGCAAGTCTGATACTCGAAACCAATAACTACAATGGCCTATGGGAAAAATACACATATCGATGTAATCCGGCGAGTTTCTACTTTCAGGTGCAACAGGAATTTCTCGAGTTCGTCAATCCGTTCGCGAGATATGGGAGTTTGAAATTAAGGAATATTTGAGCAACCATCACAATTTTCGCAAGTCTGATACTCGAAACCAATAACCACTATGGCCTATGGCAAAAATACACATACCGTTGTAATCGGGCGAGTTTCTGCTTTCAGATGCAATAGGAAATTCTCGAGTTCGTCAAACCGTTCGCGAGATATGGGAGTTTGAAGTTAAGGAATGCTTGAGAAACCATCAAAATTTTCGCTGGTCTGATACTCGAAACCAACAACTGGAGTGGCCTAGGGGAAAAGCATACGCACCGTTGTAATCGGGCGAGTTTCTTCTTTCATATGCAATAGGAATTTCTCGAGTTCGTCAATCCATTCGCGAGATATGGAAGTTTGAAGTTAAGGAATGGTTGAGAAACCATCAAAATTTTCGCAAGTCTGATACTCGAAACAAATAACAACAATGGCCTAGGGGAAAAATACACACACCGTTGTAATCGGGCGGGTTTCTACTTTCAGATGCAACAGGAATTTCTGGAGTTCGTCAATCCGTTCGCGAGATATGGGAGTTTGAAGTTAAGGAATGGTTGAGAAACCATCATAATTTTCGCAAGTCTGAAACTCGAAACCAACAACTGGAGTGGCCTAGGGGAAAAGCATACGCACCATTGTAATCGGGCGAGTTTCTTCTTTCATATGCAATAGGAATTTCTCGAGTTCGTCAATCCATTCGCGAGATATGGAAGTTTGAAGTTAAGGAATGGTTGAGAAATCATCAAAATTTTCGCAAGTCTGATACTCGAATCCAACAACTACAATGGCCTAGGGCAAAAATACACATACCGTTGTAATCGGGCGGGTTTCTACTTTCAGATGCATCAGGAATTTCTCGAGTTCGTCAATCCGTTCGCGAGATATGGGAGTTTGAAGTTAAGGAATGGTTGAGAAACAATCAAAATTTTCGCTGGTCTGATACTCGAAACCAACAACTGGAGTGGCCTAGGGGAAAAGCATACGAACCGTTGTAATCGGGCGAGTTTCTGCTTTCATATGCAATAGGAATCTCTCGAGTTCGTCAATCCGTTCGCGAGATATGGGAGTTTGAAGTTAATGAATGGTTGAGAAACCATCACAATTTCCGTAAGTCTGATACTCGAAACCAATAACTACAAATGCCTAGGGTAAAAATACACATACCGTTGTAATCGGGCGAGATTCTACTTTTACGTGCAACAGGAATTTCTCGAGTTCGTCAAACCGTTCGCGAGATATGGGAGTTTGAAGTAAAGGAATGGTTGAGAAACCATCAAAATTTTCGCTGGTCTGATACTCGAAACCAATAACTGGAATGGCCTAATCGAAAAGTACACACACCATTGTAATCGGGCGAGTTTCTGCTTTCAGATGCAGTAGGAAATTCTCGAGTTCGTCAATCCGTTCGCGAGATATGGGAGATGGAAATTAAGGAATGGTTGAGAAACCATCAAAATTTTCGCAAGTCTGATACTCGAAACCAATAACTACAATGGCCTATGGGAAAAATACACATATCGATGTAATCCGGCGAGTTTCTACTTTCAGGTGCAACAGGAATTTCTCGAGTTCGTCAATCCGTTCGCGAGATATGGGAGTTTGAAATTAAGGAATATTTGAGCAACCATCACAATTTTCGCAAGTCTGATACTCGAAACCAATAACCACTATGGCCTATGGCAAAAATACACATACCGTTGTAATCGGGCGAGTTTCTGCTTTCAGATGCAATAGGAAATTCTCGAGTTCGTCAAACCGTTCGCGAGATATGGGAGTTTGAAGTTAAGGAATGCTTGAGAAACCATCAAAATTTTCGCTGGTCTGATACTCGAAACCAACAACTGGAGTGGCCTAGGGGAAAAGCATACGCACCGTTGTAATCGGGCGAGTTTCTTCTTTCATATGCAATAGGAATTTCTCGAGTTCGTCAATCCATTCGCGAGATATGGAAGTTTGAAGTTAAGGAATGGTTGAGAAACCATCAAAATTTTCGCAAGTCTGATACTCGAAACAAATAACAACAATGGCCTAGGGGAAAAATACACACACCGTTGTAATCGGGCGGGTTTCTACTTTCAGATGCAACAGGAATTTCTGGAGTTCGTCAATCCGTTCGCGAGATATGGGAGTTTGAAGTTAAGGAATGGTTGAGAAACCATCATAATTTTCGCAAGTCTGAAACTCGAAACCAACAACTGGAGTGGCCTAGGGGAAAAGCATACGCACCATTGTAATCGGGCGAGTTTCTTCTTTCATATGCAATAGGAATTTCTCGAGTTCGTCAATCCATTCGCGAGATATGGAAGTTTGAAGTTAAGGAATGGTTGAGAAATCATCAAAATTTTCGCAAGTCTGATACTCGAATCCAACAACTACAATGGCCTAGGGCAAAAATACACATACCGTTGTAATCGGGCGGGTTTCTACTTTCAGATGCATCAGGAATTTCTCGAGTTCGTCAATCCGTTCGCGAGATATGGGAGTTTGAAGTTAAGGAATGTTTGAGAAACAATCAAAATTTTCGCTGGTCTGATACTCGAAACCAACAACTGGAGTGGCCTAGGGGAAAAGCATACGAACCGTTGTAATCGGGCGAGTTTCTGCTTTCATATGCAATAGGAATCTCTCGAGTTCGTCAATCCGTTCGCGAGATATGGGAGTTTGAAGTTAATGAATGGTTGAGAAACCATCACAATTTCCGTAAGTCTGATACTCGAAACCAATAACTACAAATGCCTAGGGTAAAAATACACATACCGTTGTAATCGGGCGAGATTCTACTTTTACGTGCAACAGGAATTTCTCGAGTTCGTCAAACCGTTCGCGAGATATGGGAGTTTGAAGTAAAGGAATGGTTGAGAAACCATCAAAATTTTCGCTGGTCTGATACTCGAAACCAATAACTGGAATGGCCTAATCGAAAAGTACACACACCATTGTAATCGGGCGAGTTTCTGCTTTCAGATGCAGTAGGAAATTCTCGAGTTCGTCAATCCGTTCGCGAGATATGGGAGATGGAAATTAAGGAATGGTTGAGAAACCATCAAAATTTTCGCAAGTCTGATACTCGAAACCAATAACTACAATGGCCTATGGGAAAAATACACATATCGATGTAATCCGGCGAGTTTCTACTTTCAGGTGCAACAGGAATTTCTCGAGTTCGTCAATCCGTTCGCGAGATATGGGAGTTTGAAATTAAGGAATATTTGAGCAACCATCACAATTTTCGCAAGTCTGATACTCGAAACCAATAACCACTATGGCCTATGGCAAAAATACACATACCGTTGTAATCGGGCGAGTTTCTGCTTTCAGATGCAATAGGAAATTCTCGAGTTCGTCAAACCGTTCGCGAGATATGGGAGTTTGAAGTTAAGGAATGCTTGAGAAACCATCAAAATTTTCGCTGGTCTGATACTCGAAACCAACAACTGGAGTGGCCTAGGGGAAAAGCATACGCACCGTTGTAATCGGGCGTGTTTCTTCTTTCATATGCAATAGGAATTTCTCGAGTTCGTCAATCCATTCGCGAGATATGGAAGTTTGAAGTTAAGGAATGGTTGAGAAACCATCAAAATTTTCGAAAGTCTGATACTCGAAACAAATAACAACAATGGCCTAGGGGAAAAATACACACACCGTTGTAATCGGGCGGGTTTCTACTTTCAGATGCAACAGGAATTTCTGGAGTTCGTCAATCCGTTCGCGAGATATGGGAGTTTGAAGTTAAGGAATGGTTGAGAAACCATCATAATTTTCGCAAGTCTGAAACTCGAAACCAATAACTACAAATGCCTAGGGGAAAAATACACATACCGTTGTAATCTGGCAAGATTCTACTTTCAGATGCAACAGGAACTTCTCGCGTTCGTCAATCCGTTCGAAAGATATGGGAGTTTGAAGTTAAGGAATGGTTGAGAAATCATCAAAATTTTCGCAAGTCTGATACTCGAATCCAACAACTACAATGGCCTATGGCAAAAATACACATACCATTATAATCGGGCGAGTTTCTACTTTCAGATGCAACAGGAATTTCTCGAGTTCGTCAATCCGTTCGTGAGATATGGGAGTTTGAAGTTAAGGAATGGTTGTGAAACCATCACAATTTCCGTAAGTCTGATACTCGAAACCAATAACTACAAATGCCTAGGGTAAAAATACACATACCGTTGTAATCGGGCGAGATTCTACTTTTACGTGCAACAGGAATTTCTCGAGTTCGTCAAACCGTTCGCGAGATATGGGAGTTTGAAGTAAAGGAATGGTTGAGAAACCATCAAAATTTTCGCTGGTCTGATACTCGAAACCAATAACTGGAATGGCCTAATGCAAAAGTACACACGCCATTGTAATCGGGCGAGTTTCTGCTTTCAGTTGCAGTAGGAAATTCTCGAGTTCCTCAATCAGTTCGCGAGATATGGGAGATGGAAATTAAGGAATGGTTGAGAAACCATCAAAATTTTCGCAAGTCTGATACTCGAAACCAATAACTACAATGGCCTATGGGAAAAATACACATATCGATGTAATCCGGCGAGTTTCTACTTTCAGGTGCAACAGGAATTTCTCGAGTTCGTCAATCCGTTCGCGAGATATGGGAGTTTGAAATTAAGGAATATTTGAGCAACCATCACAATTTTCGCAAGTCTGATACTCGAAACCAATAACCACTATGGCCTATGGCAAAAATACACATACCGTTGTAATCGGGCGAGTTTCTGCTTTCAGATGCAATAGGAAATTCTCGAGTTCGTCAAACCGTTCGCGAGATATGGGAGTTTGAAGTTAAGGAATGCTTGAGAAACCATCAAAATTTTCGCTGGTCTGATACTCGAAACCAACAACTGGAGTGGCCTAGGGGAAAAGCATACGAACCGTTGTAATCGGGCGAGTTTCTGCTTTCATATGCAATAGGAATCTCTCGAGTTCGTCAATCCGTTCGCGAGATATGGGAGTTTGAAGTTAATGAATGGTTGAGAAACCATCACAATTTCCGTAAGTCTGATACTCGAAACCAATAACTACAAATGCCTAGGGTAAAAATACACATACCGTTGTAATCGGGCGAGATTCTACTTTTACGTGCAACAGGAATTTCTCGAGTTCGTCAAACCGTTCGCGAGATATGGGAGTTTGAAGTAAAGGAATGGTTGAGAAACCATCAAAATTTTCGCTGGTCTGATACTCGAAACCAATAACTGGAATGGCCTAATCGAAAAGTACACAGACCATTGTAATCGGGCGAGTTTCTGCTTTCAGATGCAGTAGGAAATTCTCGAGTTCGTCAATCCGTTCGCGAGATATGGGAGATGGAAATTAAGGAATGGTTGAGAAACCATCAAAATTTTCGCAGGTCTGATACTCGAAACCAATAACTACAATGGCCTATGGGAAAAATACACATATCGATGTAATCCGGCGAGTTTCTACTTTCAGGTGCAACAGGAATTTCTCGAGTTCGTCAATCCGTTCGCGAGATATGGGAGTTTGAAATTAAGGAATATTTGAGCAACCATCACAATTTTCGCAAGTCTGATACTCGAAACCAATAACCACTATGGCCTATGGCAAAAATACACATACCGTTGTAATCGGGCGAGTTTCTGCTTTCAGATGCAATAGGAAATTCTCGAGTTCGTCAAACCGTTCGCGAGATATGGGAGTTTGAAGTTAAGGAATGCTTGAGAAACCATCAAAATTTTCGCTGGTCTGATACTCGAAACCAACAACTGGAGTGGCCTAGGGGAAAAGCATACGCACCGTTGTAATCGGGCGAGTTTCTTCTTTCATATGCAATAGGAATTTCTCGAGTTCGTCAATCCATTCGCGAGATATGGAAGTTTGAAGTTAAGGAATGGTTGAGAAACCATCAAAATTTTCGCAAGTCTGATACTCGAAACAAATAACAACAATGGCCTAGGGGAAAAATACACACACCGTTGTAATCGGGCGGGTTTCTACTTTCAGATGCAACAGGAATTTCTGGAGTTCGTCAATCCGTTCGCGAGATATGGGAGTTTGAAGTTAAGGAATGGTTGAGAAACCATCATAATTTTCGCAAGTCTGAAACTCGAAACCAACAACTGGAGTGGCCTAGGGGAAAAGCATACGCACCATTGTAATCGGGCGAGTTTCTTCTTTCATATGCAATAGGAATTTCTCGAGTTCGTCAATCCATTCGCGAGATATGGAAGTTTGAAGTTAAGGAATGGTTGAGAAATCATCAAAATTTTCGCAAGTCTGATACTCGAATCCAACAACTACAATGGCCTAGGGCAAAAATACACATACCGTTGTAATCGGGCGGGTTTCTACTTTCAGATGCATCAGGAATTTCTCGAGTTCGTCAATCCGTTCGCGAGATATGGGAGTTTGAAGTTAAGGAATGTTTGAGAAACAATCAAAATTTTCGCTGGTCTGATACTCGAAACCAACAACTGGAGTGGCCTAGGGGAAAAGCATACGAACCGTTGTAATCGGGCGAGTTTCTGCTTTCATATGCAATAGGAATCTCTCGAGTTCGTCAATCCGTTCGCGAGATATGGGAGTTTGAAGTTAATGAATGGTTGAGAAACCATCACAATTTCCGTAAGTCTGATACTCGAAACCAATAACTACAAATGCCTAGGGTAAAAATACACATACCGTTGTAATCGGGCGAGATTCTACTTTTACGTGCAACAGGAATTTCTCGAGTTCGTCAATCCGTTCGCGAGATATGGGAGTTTGAAATTAAGGAATATTTGAGCAACCATCACAATTTTCGCAAGTCTGATACTCGAAACCAATAACCACTATGGCCTATGGCAAAAATACACATACCGTTGTAATCGGGCGAGTTTCTGCTTTCAGATGCAATAGGAAATTCTCGAGTTCGTCAAACCGTTCGCGAGATATGGGAGTTTGAAGTTAAGGAATGCTTGAGAAACCATCAAAATTTTCGCTGGTCTGATACTCGAAACCAACAACTGGAGTGGCCTAGGGGAAAAGCATACGCACCGTTGTAATCGGGCGTGTTTCTTCTTTCATATGCAATAGGAATTTCTCGAGTTCGTCAATCCATTCGCGAGATATGGAAGTTTGAAGTTAAGGAATGGTTGAGAAACCATCAAAATTTTCGAAAGTCTGATACTCGAAACAAATAACAACAATGGCCTAGGGGAAAAATACACACACCGTTGTAATCGGGCGGGTTTCTACTTTCAGATGCAACAGGAATTTCTGGAGTTCGTCAATCCGTTCGCGAGATATGGGAGTTTGAAGTTAAGGAATGGTTGAGAAACCATCATAATTTTCGCAAGTCTGAAACTCGAAACCAATAACTACAAATGCCTAGGGGAAAAATACACATACCGTTGTAATCGGGCGAGATTCTACTTTCACATGCAACAGGAACTTCTCGCGTTCGTCAATCCGTTCGCAAGATATGGGAGTTTGAAGTTAAGGAATGGTTGAGAAATCATCAAAATTTTCGCAAGTCTGATACTCGAATCCAACAGCTACAATGGCCTAGGGCAAAAATACACATACCGTTGTAATCGGGCGGGTTTCTACTTTCAGATGCAACAGGAATTTCTCGAGTTCGTCAATCCGTTCGCGAGATATGGGAGTTTGAAGTTAAGGAATGGATGAGAAACCATCAAAATTTTCGCAAGTCTGATACTCGAAACCAATAACCACTATGGCCTATGGCAAAAATACACATACCGTTGTAATCGGGCGAGTTTCTGCTTTCAGATGCAATAGGAAATTCTCGAGTTCGTCAAACCGTTCGCGAGATATGGGAGTTTGAAGTTAAGGAATGCTTGAGAAACCATCAAAATTTTCGCTGGTCTGATACTCGAAACCAACAACTGGAGTGGCCTAGGGGAAAAGCATACGCACCGTTGTAATCGGGCGAGTTTCTTCTTTCATATGCAATAGGAATTTCTCGAGTTCGTCAATCCATTCGCGAGATATGGAAGTTTGAAGTTAAGGAATGGTTGAGAAACCATCAAAATTTTCGCAAGTCTGATACTCGAAACAAATAACAACAATGGCCTAGGGGAAAAATACACACACCGTTGTAATCGGGCGGGTTTCTACTTTCAGATGCAACAGGAATTTCTGGAGTTCGTCAATCCGTTCGCGAGATATGGGAGTTTGAAGTTAAGGAATGGTTGAGAAACCATCATAATTTTCGCAAGTCTGAAACTCGAAACCAACAACTGGAGTGGCCTAGGGGAAAAGCATACGCACCATTGTAATCGGGCGAGTTTCTTCTTTCATATGCAATAGGAATTTCTCGAGTTCGTCAATCCATTCGCGAGATATGGAAGTTTGAAGTTAAGGAATGGTTGAGAAATCATCAAAATTTTCGCAAGTCTGATACTCGAATCCAACAACTACAATGGCCTAGGGCAAAAATACACATACCGTTGTAATCGGGCGGGTTTCTACTTTCAGATGCATCAGGAATTTCTCGAGTTCGTCAATCCGTTCGCGAGATATGGGAGTTTGAAGTTAAGGAATGGTTGAGAAACAATCAAAATTTTCGCTGGTCTGATACTCGAAACCAACAACTGGAGTGGCCTAGGGGAAAAGCATACGAACCGTTGTAATCGGGCGAGTTTCTGCTTTCATATGCAATAGGAATCTCTCGAGTTCGTCAATCCGTTCGCGAGATATGGGAGTTTGAAGTTAATGAATGGTTGAGAAACCATCACAATTTCCGTAAGTCTGATACTCGAAACCAATAACTACAAATGCCTAGGGTAAAAATACACATACCGTTGTAATCGGGCGAGATTCTACTTTTACGTGCAACAGGAATTTCTCGAGTTCGTCAAACCGTTCGCGAGATATGGGAGTTTGAAGTAAAGGAATGGTTGAGAAACCATCAAAATTTTCGCTGGTCTGATACTCGAAACCAATAACTGGAATGGCCTAATCGAAAAGTACACACACCATTGTAATCGGGCGAGTTTCTGCTTTCAGATGCAGTAGGAAATTCTCGAGTTCGTCAATCCGTTCGCGAGATATGGGAGATGGAAATTAAGGAATGGTTGAGAAACCATCAAAATTTTCGCAGGTCTGATACTCGAAACCAATAACTACAATGGCCTATGGGAAAAATACACATATCGATGTAATCCGGCGAGTTTCTACTTTCAGGTGCAACAGGAATTTCTCGAGCTCGTCAATCCGTTCGCGAGATATGGGAGTTTGAAATTAAGGAATATTTGAGCAACCATCACAATTTTCGCAAGTCTGATACTCGAAACCAATAACCACTATGGCCTATGGCAAAAATACACATACCGTTGTAATCGGGCGAGTTTCTGCTTTCAGATGCAATAGGAAATTCTCGAGTTCGTCAAACCGTTCGCGAGATATGGGAGTTTGAAGTTAAGGAATGCTTGAGAAACCATCAAAATTTTCGCTGGTCTGATACTCGAAACCAACAACTGGAGTGGCCTAGGGGAAAAGCATACGCACCGTTGTAATCGGGCGTGTTTCTTCTTTCATATGCAATAGGAATTTCTCGAGTTCGTCAATCCATTCGCGAGATATGGAAGTTTGAAGTTAAGGAATGGTTGAGAAACCATCAAAATTTTCGAAAGTCTGATACTCGAAACAAATAACAACAATGGCCTAGGGGAAAAATACACACACCGTTGTAATCGGGCGGGTTTCTACTTTCAGATGCAACAGGAATTTCTGGAGTTCGTCAATCCGTTCGCGAGATATGGGAGTTTGAAGTTAAGGAATGGTTGAGAAACCATCATAATTTTCGCAAGTCTGAAACTCGAAACCAATAACTACAAATGCCTAGGGGAAAAATACACATACCGTTGTAATCGGGCGAGATTCTACTTTCACATGCAACAGGAACTTCTCGCGTTCGTCAATCCGTTCGCAAGATATGGGAGTTTGAAGTTAAGGAATGGTTGAGAAATCATCAAAATTTTCGCAAGTCTGATACTCGAATCCAACAGCTACAATGGCCTAGGGCAAAAATACACATACCGTTGTAATCGGGCGGGTTTCTACTTTCAGATGCAACAGGAATTTCTCGAGTTCGTCAATCCGTTCGCGAGATATGGGAGTTTGAAGTTAAGGAATGGATGAGAAACCATCAAAATTTTCGCAAGTCTGATACTCGGAACCAATAACTACAATGGCCTAGAGGAAAAATACACATACCTTTGTAATCAGGCGAGTTTCTTCTTTCAGATGCAATAGGAAATTCTCGAGTTGGTCAAACCGTTCGCGAGATATGGGAGTTTGAAGTTAAGGAATGCTTGAGAAACCATCAAAATTTTCGCTGGTCTGATACTCGAAACCAACAACTGGAGTGGCCTAGGGGAAAAGCATACGCACCGTTGTAATCGGGCGAGTTTCTTCTTTCATATGCTTTAGGAATTTCTCGAGTTCGTCAATCCATTCGCGAGATATGGGAGTTTGAAGTTAATGAATGGTTGAGAAACAATCAAAATTTTCGCTGGTCTGATACTCGAAACAAATAACAACAATGGCCTAGGGGAAAAATACACACACCGTTGTAATCGGGCGGGTTTCTACTTTCAGATGCAACAGGAATTTCTGGAGTTCGTCAATCCGTTCGCGAGATATGGGAGTTTGAAGTTAAGGAATGGTTGAGAAACCATCATAATTTTCGCAAGTCTGAAACTCGAAACCAATAACTACAAATGCCTAGGGGAAAAATACACATACCGTTGTAATCGGGCGAGATTCTACTTTCACATGCAACAGGAACTTCTCGCGTTCGTCAATCCGTTTGCAAGATATGGGAGTTTGAAGTTAAGGAATGGTTGAGAAATCATCAAAATTTTCGCAAGTCTGATACTCGAAACCAATAACTACAAATGCCTAGGGGAAAGATACACATACCGTTGTAATCGGGCGGGTTTCTACTTTCAGATGCAACAGGAATTTCTCGAGTTCGTCAATCCGTTCGCGAGATATGCGAGTTTGAAATTAAGGAATATTTGAGCAACCATCACAATTTTCGCAAGTCTGATACTCGAAACCAATAACCACTATGGCCTATGGCAAAAATACACATACCGTTGTAATCGGGCGAGTTTCTGCTTTCAGATGCAATAGGAAATTCTCGAGTTCGTCAAACCGTTCGCGAGATATGGGAGTTTGAAGTTAAGGAATGCTTGAGAAACCATCAAAATTTTCGCTGGTCTGATACTCGAAACCAACAACTGGAGTGGCCTAGGGGAAAAGCATACGCACCGTTGTAATCGGGCGTGTTTCTTCTTTCATATGCAATAGGAATTTCTCGAGTTCGTCAATCCATTCGCGAGATATGGAAGTTTGAAGTTAAGGAATGGTTGAGAAACCATCAAAATTTTCGAAAGTCTGATACTCGAAACAAATAACAACAATGGCCTAGGGGAAAAATACACACACCGTTGTAATCGGGCGGGTTTCTACTTTCAGATGCAACAGGAATTTCTGGAGTTCGTCAATCCGTTCGCGAGATATGGGAGTTTGAAGTTAAGGAATGGTTGAGAAACCATCATAATTTTCGCAAGTCTGAAACTCGAAACCAATAACTACAAATGCCTAGGGGAAAAATACACATACCGTTGTAATCGGGCGAGATTCTACTTTCACATGCAACAGGAACTTCTCGCGTTCGTCAATCCGTTCGCAAGATATGGGAGTTTGAAGTTAAGGAATGGTTGAGAAATCATCAAAATTTTCGCAAGTCTGATACTCGAATCCAACAGCTACAATGGCCTAGGGCAAAAATACACATACCGTTGTAATCGGGCGGGTTTCTACTTTCAGATGCAACAGGAATTTCTCGAGTTCGTCAATCCGTTCGCGAGATATGGGAGTTTGAAGTTAAGGAATGGATGAGAAACCATCAAAATTTTCGCAAGTCTGATACTCGGAACCAATAACTACAATGGCCTAGAGGAAAAATACACATACCTTTGTAATCAGGCGAGTTTCTTCTTTCAGATGCAATAGGAAATTCTCGAGTTGGTCAAACCGTTCGCGAGATATGGGAGTTTGAAGTTAAGGAATGCTTGAGAAACCATCAAAATTTTCGCTGGTCTGATACTCGAAACCAACAACTGGAGTGGCCTAGGGGAAAAGCATACGCACCGTTGTAATCGGGCGAGTTTCTTCTTTCATATGCTTTAGGAATTTCTCGAGTTCGTCAATCCATTCGCGAGATATGGGAGTTTGAAGTTAATGAATGGTTGAGAAACAATCAAAATTTTCGCTGGTCTGATACTCGAAACAAATAACAACAATGGCCTAGGGGAAAAATACACACACCGTTGTAATCGGGCGGGTTTCTACTTTCAGATGCAACAGGAATTTCTGGAGTTCGTCAATCCGTTCGCGAGATATGGGAGTTTGAAGTTAAGGAATGGTTGAGAAACCATCATAATTTTCGCAAGTCTGAAACTCGAAACCAATAACTACAAATGCCTAGGGGAAAAATACACATACCGTTGTAATCGGGCGAGATTCTACTTTCACATGCAACAGGAACTTCTCGCGTTCGTCAATCCGTTTGCAAGATATGGGAGTTTGAAGTTAAGGAATGGTTGAGAAATCATCAAAATTTTCGCAAGTCTGATACTCGAAACCAATAACTACAAATGCCTAGGGGAAAGATACACATACCGTTGTAATCGGGCGGGTTTCTACTTTCAGATGCAACAGGAATTTCTCGAGTTCGTCAATCCGTTCGCGAGATATGCGAGTTTGAAATTAAGGAATGGTTGAGAAACCATCAAAATTTTCGCAAGTCTGATACTCGAAAGAAATAACTACAATGGCCTAGGGGAAAAATACACATACCATTGTATTCGGGCGAGTTTCTACTTTCAGATGCAACAGGAATTTCTCGAGTTCGTCAATGCGTTCGTGAGATATGGGAGTTTGAAGTTAAGGAATGGTTGTGAAACCATCACAATTTTCGCAAGTCTGATACTCGAAACCAATAACTACTAATGCCTAGGGTAAAAATACACATACCGTTGTAATCGGGCGAGATTCTACTTTTACGTGCAACAGGAATTTCTCGAGTTCGTCAAACCGTTCGCGAGATATGGGAGTTTGAAGTAAAGGAATGGTTGAGAAACCATCAAAATTTTCGCTGGTCTGATACTCGAAACCAATAACTGGAATGGCCTAAGGGAAAAGTACACACACCATTGTAATCGGGCGAGTTTCTACTTTCAGATACAATAGGAATTTCTCGAGTTCGTTAATGCGTTCGCGAGATATGCGTGTTCGAAGTTAAGGAATGGTTGAGGAATCATCAGAATTTACGCAAGTCTGATACTCGAATCCAATAACTACTATGGCCTAGGGCAAAAATACACATACCGTTGTAATCGGGCGAGTTTCTGCTTTCAGATGCAATAGGAATTTCTCGAGTTCTTCAATCCGTTCGCGAGATATGGGAGTTTGAAGTTAAGGAATGGTTGAGAAACCATCAAAATTTTCGCAATTCTGATGCTAGAAACGAATAACTGGAATGGCCTAGGGGAAAAGTACACTCATCGTTGTAATCGGGCGAGTTTCTACTTCCACATGCAACAGGAATTTCTCGAGTTCGTCAAACCGTTCGCGAGATATGGGAGTTTGAAGTTAAGGAAAGGTTGAGAAACCACCAAAATTTTCGCAATTCTGATGCTAGAAACGAATAACTGGAATGGCCTAGGGAAAAAGTACACGCACCATTGTAATCGGGCGAGTTTCTACTTCCACATGCAACAGGAATTTCTCGAGTTCGTCAATCCGTTCGCGAGATATGGGAGTTTGAAATTAAGGAATGGTTGAGAAACCATCAAAATTTTCGCAAGTCTGATACTCGAAACCAATAACTACAATGGCCTAGGGGAAAAATACACATACCGTTGTAATCGGGCGAGTTTCTACTTTCAGATGCAACAGGAATTTCTCGAGTTCGTCAATCCGTTCGCGAGATATGGGAGTTTGAAGTTAAGGAAAGGTAGAGAAACCACCAAAATTTTCGCAATTCTGATGCTAGAAACGAATAACTGGATTGGCCTAGGGGAAAAGTACACACACCTTTGTAATCGGGCGAGTTTCTACTTTCAGATACAATAGGAATTTCTCGAGTTCGTCAGTGCGTTCGCGAGATGTGCGTGTTTGAAGTTAAGGAATGGTTGAGAAATCACCAGAATTTTCGCAAGTCTGATACCCGAAACCAATAACTACAAAGGCATAGGGGAAAAATGCACATACCTTTGTAATCGGGCGAGTTTCCACTTTCAGATGCAACAGGAATTTCTCGAGTTCGTCAATCCGTTCGCGAGATATGGGAGTTTGAAGTTAAGGAATGGTTGAGAAACCATCAAAATTTTCGCAAGTCTGATACTCGAAGCCAATAACTACAAAGGCCTAGGGGGAAAACACACATATCTTTGTAATCGGGCGAGTTTCTGCTTTCAGGTGCGACAGGAATTTTTCGAGTTCGTCAATCCGTTCGCGAGATATGGGAGTTTGAAGTTAAGGAATGATTGAGAAACCATCAAAATTTTCGCTGGTCTGATACTCGAAACCAACAACTGGAGTGGCCTAGGGGAAAAGCATGCGCACCGTTGTAATCGGTAGAGTTTCTACTTTCATATGCAATAGGAATTTCTCGAGTTCGTCAATCCATTCGCGAGATATGGGAGTTTGAAGTTAATGAATGGTTGAGAAATCATCAAAATTTTCGCAAGTCTGATACTCGAAACCAATAACTACAAATGCCTAGGGGAAAAATACACATACCGTTGTAATCGGGCGGGTTTCTACTTTCAGATGCAACAGGAATTTCTCGAGTTCGTCAATCCGTTCGCGAGATATGTGAGTTTGAAATTAAGGAATGGTTGAGAAACCATCAAAATTTTCGCAAGTCTGATACTCGAAACCAATAACTACAATGGCCTAGGGGAAAAATACACATACCGTTGTAATCGGGCGAGTTTCTACTTTCAGATGCAGCAGGAATTCCTCGAGTTCGTCAATCCGTTCGTGAGATATGGGAGTTTGAAGTTAAGGAATTGTTGTGAAACCATCACAATTTTCGCAAGTCTGATACTCGAAACCAATAACTACAATGGCCTAGGGGAAAAATACACATACCGTTGTAATCGGGCGAGTTTCTACTTTCAGATGCAACAGAATTTCTCGGGTCGTCAATCCGTTCGCGAGATATGGGAGTTTGAAGTTAAGGAATGGTTGTGAAACCATCAAAATTTTCGCCGGTCTGATACTCGAAACCAATAACTGGAATGGCCTAGGGGAAAAGTACACACACCATTGTAATCGGGCGAGTTTCTACTTTCAGATACAATAGGAATTTCTTGAGTTCGTCAATGCGTTCGCGAGATATGCGTGTTTGAGGTTAAGGAATGGTTGGGAAATCATCAGAATTTACGCAAGTCTGATACTCGAATCCAATAACTACTATGGCCTAGGGCAAAAATACACATACCGTTGTAATCGGGCGAGTGTCTGCTTTCAGATGCAATAGGAATTTCTCGAGTTCGTCAATCCGTTCGCGAGGTATGGGGGTTTGAAGTTAAGGAATGGTTGAGAAACCATCAAAATTTTCGCAATTCTGATGCTACAAACGAATAACTGGAATGGCCAAGGGGAAAAGTATAGACACCGTTGTAATGGGGCGAGTTTCTACTTCCACATGCAACAGGAATTTCTCGAGTTCGTCAATCCGTTCGCGAGATATGGGAGTTTGAAGTTAAGGAATGGTTGTGAAACCATCACAATTTTCGCAAGTCTGATACTCGAAACCAATAACTACAATTGCCTAGGGGAAAAATACACATACCGTTGTAATCGGGCGAGATTCTACTTTTACGTGCAACAGGAACTTCTCGAGTTCGTCAATCCGTTCGCGAGATATGGGAGTTTGAAATAAAGGAATGGTTGAGAAACCATCAAAATTTTCGCTGGTCTGATACTCGAAACCAATAACTGGAATGGCCTAGGGGAAAAGTACACACACCATTGTAATCGGGCGAGTTTCTACTTTCAGATACAATAGGAATTTCTCGAGTTCGTCAATGCGTTCGCGAGATATGCGTGTTTGAGGTTAAGGAATGGTTGAGAAATCATCAGAATTTACGCAAGTCTGATACTCGAATCCAATAACTACTATGGCCTAGGGCAAAAATACACATACCGTTGTAATCGGGCGAGTGTCTGCTTTCAGATGCAATAGGAATTTCTCGAGTTCGTCAATCCGTTCGCGAGGTATGGGGGTTTGAAGTTAAGGAATGGTTGTGAAACCATCACAATTTTCGCAAGTCTGATACTCGAAACCAATAACTACAATGTCCTAGGGGAAAAATACACACACCGTTGTAATCGGGCGAGTTTCTACTTCCACATGCAACAGGAATTTCTCGAGTTCGTCAATCCGTTCGCGAGATATGGGAGTTTGAAGTTAAGGAAAGGTAGAGAAACCACCAAAATTTTCGCAATTCTAATGCTAGAAACGAATAACTGGATTGGCCTAGGGGAAAAGTACACACACCATTGTAATCGGGCGAGTTTCTGCTTCCACATGCAACAGGAATTTCTCGAGTTCGTCAATCCGTTCGCGAGATATGGGAGTTTGAAGTTAAGGAATGGTTGAGAAACCACCAAAATTTTCGCAAGTCTGATACTCGAAGCCAATAACTACAAAGGCCTAGGGGGAAAATACACATACCGTTGTAATAGGGCGAGTTTCTACTTTCAGGTGCGACAGGAATTTTTCGAGTTAGTCAATCCGTTCGCGAGATATGGGAGTTTGAAGTTAAGGAATGATTGAGAAACCATCAAAATTTTCGCAAGTCTGATACTCGAAACCAATAACTACAATGGCCTAGGGGAAAAATACACATACCGTTGTAATCGGGCGGGTTTCTAGTTTCTGATGCAACAGGAATTTCTCGAGTTCGTCAATCCGTTCGCGAGATATGGGAGTTTGAAGTTAAGGAATGGTTGAGAAACCATCACAATTTTCGCAAGTCTGATACTCGAAACCAATAACTACAATGGCCTAGGGCAAAAATACACATACCGTTGTAATCGGGCGGGTTTCTACTTTCAGACGCAACAGGAATTTCTCGAGTTCGTCAATCCGTTCGCGAGATATGGAAGTTTGAAGAGAAGGAATGCTTGAGAAACCATCAAAATTTTTGCTGGTCTGATACTCGAAACCAACAATTGGAATGGCCTGGGGGAAAAGCACACACACCGTTGTAATCGGGCGGGTTTCTGCTTTCAGATGCAATAGGAAATTCTCGAGTTCGACAATCCGTTCGCGAGATATGGGAGTTTGAAGTTCAGGAATGGTTGAGAAACCATCGAAATTTTCGCATGTCTGATACTCGAAACCAATAACTACAATGGGCTAGGGCAAAAATACACATACCGTTGTAATCGGGCGGGTTTCTACTTTCAGATGCAACAGGAATTTCTCGAGTTCGTCAATCCGTTCGCGAGATATGGGTGTTTGAAGTTAAGGAATGGTTGAGGAACCATCAAAATTTTCGCAATTCTGATGCTAGAAACGAATAACCGGAATGGCCTAGGGGAAAAGTACACGCACCATTGTAATCGAGCGAGTTTCTGCTTCCACATGCAACAGGAATTTCTCGAGTTCGTCAATCCGTTCGCGAGATATGGGAGTTTGAAGTTAAGGAATGGTAGAGAAACCATCAAAATTTTCGCAATTCTGATGCTAGAAACGAATAACTGGAATGGCCTAGGGGAAAAGTATAGACACCGTTGTAATCGGGCGAGTTTCTACTTCCACATGCAACAGGAATTTCTCGAGTTCGTCAATCCGTTCGCGAGATATGGGAGTTTGAAGTTAAGGAATGGTTGTGAAACCATCACAATTTACGCAAGTCTGATACTCGAAACCAATAACTACAATTGCCTAGGGGAAAAATACACATACCGTTGTAATCGGGCGAGATTCTACTTTTACGTGCAACAGGAACTTCTCGAGTTCGTCAATCCGTTCGCGAGATATGGGAGTTTGAAATAAAGGAATGGTTGAGAAACCATCAAAATTTTCGCTGGTCTGATACTCGAAACCAATAACTGGAATGGCCTAGGGGAAAAGTACACACACCATTGTAATCGGGCGAGTTTCTACTTTCAGATACAATAGGAATTTCTCGAGTTCGTCAATGCGTTCGCGAGATATGCGTGTTTGAGGTTAAGGAATGGTTGAGAAATCATCAGAATTTACGCAAGTCTGATACTCGAATCCAATAACTACTATGGCCTAGGGCAAAAATACACATACCGTTGTAATCGGGCGAGTGTCTGCTTTCAGATGCAATAGGAATTTCTCGAGTTCGTCAATCCGTTCGCGAGGTATGGGGGTTTGAAGTTAAGGAATGGTTGTGAAACCATCACAATTTTCGCAAGTCTGATACTCGAAACCAATAACTACAATGTCCTAGGGGAAAAATACACACACCATTGTAATCGGGCGAGTTTCTACTTCCACATGCAACAGGAATTTCTCGAGTTCGTCAATCCGTTCGCGAGATATGGGAGTTTGAAGTTAAGGAAAGGTAGAGAAACCACCAAAATTTTCGCAATTCTAATGCTAGAAACGAATAACTGGATTGGCCTAGGGGAAAAGTACACACACCATTGTAATCGGGCGAGTTTCTGCTTCCACATGCAACAGGAATTTCTCGAGTTCGTCAATCCGTTCGCGAGATATGGGAGTTTGAAGTTAAGGAATGGTTGAGAAACCACCAAAATTTTCGCAAGTCTGATACTCGAAGCCAATAACTACAAAGGCCTAGGGGGAAAATACACATACCGTTGTAATAGGGCGAGTTTCTACTTTCAGGTGCGACAGGAATTTTTCGAGTTAGTCAATCCGTTCGCGAGATATGGGAGTTTGAAGTTAAGGAATGATTGAGAAACCATCAAAATTTTCGCAAGTCTGATACTCGAAACCAAGATCTACAATGGCCTAGGGGAAATATACACATACCGTTGTAATCGGGCGGGTTTCTAGTTTCTGATGCAACAGGAATTTCTCGAGTTCGTCAATCCGTTCGCGAGATATGGGAGTTTGAAGTTAAGGAATGGTTGAGAAACCATCACAATTTTCGCAAGTCTGATACTCGAAACCAATAACTACAATGGCCTAGGGCAAAAATACACATACCGTTGTAATCGGGCGGGTTTCTACTTTCAGACGCAACAGGAATTTCTCGAGTTCGTCAATCCGTTCGCGAGATATGGAAGTTTGAAGAGAAGGAATGCTTGAGAAACCATCAAAATTTTTGCTGGTCTGATACTCGAAACCAACAATTGGAATGGCCTGGGGGAAAAGCACACACACCGTTGTAATCGGGCGGGTTTCTGCTTTCAGATGCAATAGGAAATTCTCGAGTTCGACAATCCGTTCGCGAGATATGGGAGTTTGAAGTTCAGGAATGGTTGAAAAACCATCGAAATTTTCGCATGTCTGATACTCGAAACCAATAACTACAATGGGCTAGGGCAAAAATACACATACCGTTGTAATTGGGCGGGTTTCTACTTTCAGATGCAACAGGAATTTCTCGAGTTCGTCAATCCGTTCGCGAGATATGGGAGTTTGAAGTTAAGGAAAGGTAGAGAAACCACCAAAATTTTCGCAATTCTAATGCTAGAAACGAATAACTGGATTGGCCTAGGGGAAAAGTACACACACCATTGTAATCGGGCGAGTTTCTGCTTCCACATGCAACAGGAATTTCTCGAGTTCGTCAATCCGTTCGCGAGATATGGGAGTTTGAAGTTAAGGAATGGTTGAGAAACCACCAAAATTTTCGCAAGTCTGATACTCGAAGCCAATAACTACAAAGGCCTAGGGGGAAAATACACATACCGTTGTAATAGGGCGAGTTTCTACTTTCAGGTGCGACAGGAATTTTTCGAGTTAGTCAATCCGTTCGCGAGATATGGGAGTTTGAAGTTAAGGAATGATTGAGAAACCATCAAAATTTTCGCAAGTCTGATACTCGAAACCAATAACTACAATGGCCTAGGGGAAAAATACACATACCGTTGTAATCGGGCGGGTTTCTAGTTTCTGATGCAACAGGAATTTCTCGAGTTCGTCAATCCGTTCGCGAGATATGGGAGTTTGAAGTTAAGGAATGGTTGAGAAACCATCACAATTTTCGCAAGTCTGATACTCGAAACCAATAACTACAATGTCCTAGGGGAAAAATACACACACCATTGTAATCGGGCGAGTTTCTACTTCCACATGCAACAGGAATTTCTCGAGTTCGTCAATCCGTTCGCGAGATATGGGAGTTTGAAGTTAAGGAAAGGTAGAGAAACCACCAAAATTTTCGCAATTCTGATGCTAGAAACGAATAACTGGAATGGCCTAGGGGAAAAGTATAGACACCGTTGTAATCGGGCGAGTTTCTACTTCCACATGCAACAGGAATTTCTCGAGTTCGTCAATCCGTTCGCGAGATATGGGAGTTTGAAGTTAAGGAATGGTTGTGAAACCATCACAATTTTCGCAAGTCTGATACTCGAAACCAATAACTACAATTGCCTAGGGGAAAAATACACATACCGTTGTAATCGGGCGAGATTCTACTTTTACGTGCAACAGGAACTTCTCGAGTTCGTCAATCCGTTCGCGAGATATGGGAGT
Source organism: Ptiloglossa arizonensis (assembly GCF_051014685.1). Lineage (NCBI taxonomy): Eukaryota > Metazoa > Arthropoda > Insecta > Hymenoptera > Colletidae > Ptiloglossa > Ptiloglossa arizonensis. The sequence goes on from NW_027478391.1 coordinate 827,743, forward strand.
TTGAAATAAAGGAATGGTTGAGAAACCATCAAAATTTTCGCTGGTCTGATACTCGAAACCAATAACTGGAATGGCCTAGGGGAAAAGTACACACACCATTGTAATCGGGCGAGTTTCTACTTTCAGATACAATAGGAATTTCTCGAGTTCGTCAATGCGTTCGCGAGATATGCGTGTTTGAGGTTAAGGAATGGTTGAGAAATCATCAGAATTTACGCAAGTCTGATACTCGAATCCAATAACTACTATGGCCTAGGGCAAAAATACACATACCGTTGTAATCGGGCGAGTGTCTGCTTTCAGATGCAATAGGAATTTCTCGAGTTCGTCAATCCGTTCGCGAGGTATGGGGGTTTGAAGTTAAGGAATGGTTGTGAAACCATCACAATTTTCGCAAGTCTGATACTCGAAACCAATAACTACAATGTCCTAGGGGAAAAATACACACACCATTGTAATCGGGCGAGTTTCTACTTCCACATGCAACAGGAATTTCTCGAGTTCGTCAATCCGTTCGCGAGATATGGGAGTTTGAAGTTAAGGAAAGGTAGAGAAACCACCAAAATTTTCGCAATTCTAATGCTAGAAACGAATAACTGGATTGGCCTAGGGGAAAAGTACACACACCATTGTAATCGGGCGAGTTTCTGCTTCCACATGCAACAGGAATTTCTCGAGTTCGTCAATCCGTTCGCGAGATATGGGAGTTTGAAGTTAAGGAATGGTTGAGAAACCACCAAAATTTTCGCAAGTCTGATACTCGAAGCCAATAACTACAAAGGCCTAGGGGGAAAATACACATACCGTTGTAATAGGGCGAGTTTCTACTTTCAGGTGCGACAGGAATTTTTCGAGTTAGTCAATCCGTTCGCGAGATATGGGAGTTTGAAGTTAAGGAATGATTGAGAAACCATCAAAATTTTCGCAAGTCTGATACTCGAAACCAAGATCTACAATGGCCTAGGGGAAATATACACATACCGTTGTAATCGGGCGGGTTTCTAGTTTCTGATGCAACAGGAATTTCTCGAGTTCGTCAATCCGTTCGCGAGATATGGGAGTTTGAAGTTAAGGAATGGTTGAGAAACCATCACAATTTTCGCAAGTCTGATACTCGAAACCAATAACTACAATGGCCTAGGGCAAAAATACACATACCGTTGTAATCGGGCGGGTTTCTACTTTCAGACGCAACAGGAATTTCTCGAGTTCGTCAATCCGTTCGCGAGATATGGAAGTTTGAAGAGAAGGAATGCTTGAGAAACCATCAAAATTTTTGCTGGTCTGATACTCGAAACCAACAATTGGAATGGCCTGGGGGAAAAGCACACACACCGTTGTAATCGGGCGGGTTTCTGCTTTCAGATGCAATAGGAAATTCTCGAGTTCGACAATCCGTTCGCGAGATATGGGAGTTTGAAGTTCAGGAATGGTTGAAAAACCATCGAAATTTTCGCATGTCTGATACTCGAAACCAATAACTACAATGGGCTAGGGCAAAAATACACATACCGTTGTAATTGGGCGGGTTTCTACTTTCAGATGCAACAGGAATTTCTCGAGTTCGTCAATCCGTTCGCGAGATATGGGAGTTTGAAGTTAAGGAAAGGTAGAGAAACCACCAAAATTTTCGCAATTCTAATGCTAGAAACGAATAACTGGATTGGCCTAGGGGAAAAGTACACACACCATTGTAATCGGGCGAGTTTCTGCTTCCACATGCAACAGGAATTTCTCGAGTTCGTCAATCCGTTCGCGAGATATGGGAGTTTGAAGTTAAGGAATGGTTGAGAAACCACCAAAATTTTCGCAAGTCTGATACTCGAAGCCAATAACTACAAAGGCCTAGGGGGAAAATACACATACCGTTGTAATAGGGCGAGTTTCTACTTTCAGGTGCGACAGGAATTTTTCGAGTTAGTCAATCCGTTCGCGAGATATGGGAGTTTGAAGTTAAGGAATGATTGAGAAACCATCAAAATTTTCGCAAGTCTGATACTCGAAACCAATAACTACAATGGCCTAGGGGAAAAATACACATACCGTTGTAATCGGGCGGGTTTCTAGTTTCTGATGCAACAGGAATTTCTCGAGTTCGTCCATCCGTTCGCGAGATATGGGAGTTTGAAGTTAAGGAATGGTTGAGAAACCATCACAATTTTCGCAAGTCTGATACTCGAAACCAATAACTACAATGGCCTAGGGCAAAAATACACATACCGTTGTAATCGGGCGGGTTTCTACTTTCAGACGCAACAGGAATTTCTCGAGTTCGTCAATCCGTTCGCGAGATATGGAAGTTTGAAGAGAAGGAATGCTTGAGAAACCATCAAAATTTTTGCTGGTCTGATACTCGAAACCAACAATTGGAATGGCCTGGGGGAAAAGCACACACACCGTTGTAATCGGGCGGGTTTCTGCTTTCAGATGCAATAGGAAATTCTCGAGTTCGACAATCCGTTCGCGAGATATGGGAGTTTGAAGTTCAGGAATGGTTGAGAAACCATCGAAATTTTCGCATGTCTGATACTCGAAACCAATAACTACAATGGGCTAGGGCAAAAATACACATACCGTTGTAATCGGGCGGGTTTCTACTTTCAGATGCAACAGGAATTTCTCGAGTTCGTCAATCCGTTCGCGAGATATGGGTGTTTGAAGTTAAGGAATGGTTGAGGAACCATCAAAATTTTCGCAATTCTGATGCTAGAAACGAATATCCGGAATGGCCTAGGGGAAAAGTACACGCACCATTGTAATCGAGCGAGTTTCTGCTTCCACATGCAACAGGAATTTCTCGAGTTCGTCAATCCGTTCGCGAGATATGGGAGTTTGAAGTTAAGGAATGGTTGAGAAACCATCAAAATTTTCGCAATTCTGATGCTAGAAACGAATAACTGGAATGGCCTAGGGGAAAAGTATAGACACCGTTGTAATCGGGCGAGTTTCTACTTCCACATGCAACAGGAATTTCTCGAGTTCGTCAATCCGTTCGCGAGATATGGGAGTTTGAAGTTAAGGAATGGTTGTGAAACCATCACAATTTTCGCAAGTCTGATACTCGAAACCAATAACTACAATTGCCTAGGGGAAAAATACACATACCGTTGTAATCGGGCGAGATTCTACTTTTACGTGCAACAGGAACTTCTCGAGTTCGTCAATCCGTTCGCGAGATATGGGAGTTTGAAATAAAGGAATGGTTGAGAAACCATCAAAATTTTCGCTGGTCTGATACTCGAAACCAATAACTGGAATGGCCTAGGGGAAAAGTACACACACCATTGTAATCGGGCGAGTTTCTACTTTCAGATACAATAGGAATTTCTCGAGTTCGTCAATGCGTTCGCGAGATATGCGTGTTTGAGGTTAAGGAATGGTTGAGAAATCATCAGAATTTACGCAAGTCTGATACTCGAATCCAATAACTACTATGGCCTAGGGCAAAAATACACATACCGTTGTAATCGGGCGAGTGTCTGCTTTCAGATGCAATAGGAATTTCTCGAGTTCGTCAATCCGTTCGCGAGGTATGGGGGTTTGAAGTTAAGGAATGGTTGTGAAACCATCACAATTTTCGCAAGTCTGATACTCGAAACCAATAACTACAATGTCCTAGGGGAAAAATACACACACCATTGTAATCGGGCGAGTTTCTACTTCCACATGCAACAGGAATTTCCCGAGTTCGTCAATCCGTTCGCGAGATATGGGAGTTTGAAGTTAAGGAAAGGTAGAGAAACCACCAAAATTTTCGCAATTCTAATGCTAGAAACGAATAACTGGATTGGCCTAGGGGAAAAGTACACACACCATTGTAATCGGGCGAGTTTCTGCTTCCACATGCAACAGGAATTTCTCGAGTTCGTCAATCCGTTCGCGAGATATGGGAGTTTGAAGTTAAGGAATGGTTGAGAAACCACCAAAATTTTCGCAAGTCTGATACTCGAAGCCAATAACTACAAAGGCCTAGGGGGAAAATACACATACCGTTGTAATAGGGCGAGTTTCTACTTTCAGGTGCGACAGGAATTTTTCGAGTTAGTCAATCCGTTCGCGAGATATGGGAGTTTGAAGTTAAGGAATGATTGAGAAACCATCAAAATTTTCGCAAGTCTGATACTCGAAACCAAGAACTACAATGGCCTAGGGGAAATATACACATACCGTTGTAATCGGGCGGGTTTCTAGTTTCTGATGCAACAGGAATTTCTCGAGTTCGTCAATCCGTTCGCGAGATATGGGAGTTTGAAGTTAAGGAATGGTTGAGAAACCATCACAATTTTCGCAAGTCTGATACTCGAAACCAATAACTACAATGGCCTAGGGCAAAAATACACATACCGTTGTAATCGGGCGGGTTTCTAATTTCAGACGCAACAGGAATTTCTCGAGTTCGTCAATCCGTTCGCGAGATATGGAAGTTTGAAGAGAAGGAATGCTTGAGAAACCATCAAAATTTTTGCTGGTCTGATACTCGAAACCAACAATTGGAATGGCCTGGGGGAAAAGCACACACACCGTTGTAATCGGGCGGGTTTCTGCTTTCAGATGCAATAGGAAATTCTCGAGTTCGACAATCCGTTCGCGAGATATGGGAGTTTGAAGTTCAGGAATGGTTGAAAAACCATCGAAATTTTCGCATGTCTGATACTCGAAACCAATAACTACAATGGGCTAGGGCAAAAATACACATACCGTTGTAATCGGGCGGGTTTCTACTTTCAGATGCAACAGGAATTTCTCGAGTTCGTCAATCCGTTCGCGAGATATGGGTGTTTGAAGTTAAGGAATGGTTGAGGAACCATCAAAATTTTCGCAATTCTGATGCTAGAAACGAATAACCGGAATGGCCTAGGGGAAAAGTACACGCACCATTGTAATCGAGCGAGTTTCTGCTTCCACATGCAACAGGAATTTCTAGAGTTCGTCAATCCGTTCGCGAGATATGGGAGTTTGAAGTTAAGGAATGGTTGAGAAGCCAGCAAGATTTTCGCAAGTCTGATACTCGAAACCAATAACTACAAAGGCCTAGGGGGAAAACACACATACAGTTGTAATCGGGCGAGTTTCTACTTTCAGGTGCAACAGGAATTTCTCGAGTTCGTCAATCCGTTCGCGAGATATGGGAGTTTGAAGTTAAGGAAAGGTAGAGAAACCACCAAAATTTTCGCAATTCTGATGCTAGAAACGAATAACTGGATTGGCCTAGGGGAAAAGTACACACACCATTGTAATCGGGCGAGTTTCTGCTTCCACATGCAACAGGAATTTCTCGAGTTCGTCAATCCGTTCGCGAGATATGGGAGTTTGAAGTTAAGGAATGGTTGAGAAACCATCAAAATTTTCGCAAGTCTGATACTCGAAGCCAATAACTACAAAGGCCTAGGGGGAAAACACACATATCTTTGTAATAGGGCGAGTTTCTACTTTCAGGTGCGACAGGAATTTTTCGAGTTAGTCAATCCGTTCGCGAGATATGGGAGTTTGAAGTTAAGGAATGATTGAGAAACCATCAAAATTTTCGCAAGTCTGATACTCGAAACCAATAACTACAATGGCCTAGGGGAAAAATACACATACCGTTGTAATCGGGCGGGTTTCTAGTTTCTGATGCAACAGGAATTTCTCGAGTTCGTCAATCCGTTCGCGAGATATGGGAGTTTGAAGTTAAGGAATGGTTGAGAAACCATCACAATTTTCGCAAGTCTGATACTCGAAACCAATAACTACAATGGCCTGGGGCAAAAATACACATACCGTTGTAATCGGGCGGGTTTCTACTTTCAGACGCAACAGGAATTTCTCGAGTTCGTCAAGCCGTTCGCGAGATATGGAAGTTTGAAGAGAAGGAATGCTTGAGAAACCATCAAAATTTTTGCTGGTCTGATACTCGAAACCAACAATTGGAATGGCCTAGGGGAAAAGCACACACACCGTTGTAATCGGGCGGGTTTCTGCTTTCAGATGCAATAGGAAATTCTCGTGTTCGACAATCCGTTCGCGAGATATGGGAGTTTGAAGTTCAGGAATGGTTGAGAAACCATCGAAATTTTCGCATGTCTGATACTCGAAACCAATAACTACAATGGGCTAGGGCAAAAATACACACACCGTTGTAATCGGGCGGGTTTCTACTTTCAGATGCAACAGGAATTTCTCGAGTTCGTCAATCCGTTCGCGAGATATGGGTGTTTGAAGTTAAGGAATGGTTGAGGAACCATCAAAATTTTCGCAATTCTGATGCTAGAAACGAATAACCGGAATGGCCTAGGGCAAAAGTACACGCACCATTGTAATCGAGCGAGTTTCTGCTTCCACATGCAACAGGAATTTCTCGAGTTCGTCAATCCGTTCGCGAGATATGGGAGTTTGAAGTTAAGGAATGGTTGAGAAGCCAGCAAGATTTTCGCAAGTCTGATACTCGAAACCAATAACTACAAAGGCCTAGGGGGAAAACACACATACAGTTGTAATCGGGCGAGTTTCTACTTTCAGGTGCAACAGGAATTTCTCGAGTTCGTCAATCCGTTCGCGAGATATGGGAGTTTGAAGTTAAGGAATGGATGAGAAACCATCACAATTTTCGCAAGTCTGATACTTGAAACTAATAACTACAAATGCCTAGGGGAAAAATACACATACCGTTGTAATCGGGCGAGAGTCTACTTTCACATGCAACAGGAATTTCTCGTGTTTGTCAATCCGTACGCGAGATATGGGAGTTTGAAGTTAAGGAATGGTTGAGAAACCATCAAAATTTTCGCAATTCTGATGCTAGAAACGAATAACTGGAATGGCCTAGGGGAAAAGTAAACACACCATTGTAATCGGGCGAGTTTCTACTTTCAGATACAATAGGAATTTCTCGAGTTCGTCAATGCGTTCGCGAGATATGCGTGTTTGAGGTTAAGGAATGGTTGAGAAATCATCAGAATTTACGCAAGTCTGATACTCGAATCCAATAACTACTATGGCCTAGGGCAAAAATACACATACCGTTGTAATCGGGCGAGTGTCTGCTTTCAGATGCAATAGGAATTTCTCGAGTTCGTCAATCCGTTCGCGAGGTATGGGGGTTTGAAGTTAAGGAATGGTTGTGAAACCATCACAATTTTCGCATGTCTGATACTCGAAACCCATAACTACAATGTCCTAGGGGAAAAATACACATACCGTTGTAATCGGGCGAGTTTCTACTTCCACATGCAACAGGAATTTCTCGAGTTCGTCAATCCGTTCGCGAGATATGGGAGTTTGAAGTTAAGGAAAGGTAGAGAAACCACCAAAATTTTCGCAATTCTGATGCTAGAAACGAATAACTGGATTGGCCTAGGGGAAAAGTACACACACCATTGTAATCGGGCGAGTTTCTGCTTCCACATGCAACAGGAATTTCTCGAGTTCGTCAATCCGTTCGCGAGATATGGGAGTTTGAAGTTAAGGAATGGTTGAGAAACCATCAAAATTTTCGCAAGTCTGATACTCGAAGCCAATAACTACAAAGGCCGGGGGGGAAAACACACCTATCTTTGTAATAGGGCGAGTTTCTACTTTCAGGTGCGACAGGAATTTTTCGAGTTAGTCAATCCGTTCGCGAGATATGGGAGTTTGAAGTTAAGGAATGATTGAGAAACCATCAAAATTTTCGCAAGTCTGATACTCGAAACCAATAACTACAATGGCCTAGGGGAAAAATACACATACCGTTGTAATCGGGCGGGTTTCTAGTTTCTGATGCAACAGGAATTTCTCGAGTTCGTCAATCCGTTCGAGAGATATGGGAGTTTGAAGTTAAGGAATGGTTGAGAAACCATCACAATTTTCGCAAGTCTGATACTCGAAACCAATAACTACAATGGCCTAGGGCAAAAATACACATACCGTTGTAATCGGGCGGGTTTCTACTTTCAGACGCAACAGGAATTTCTCGAGTTCGTCAATCCGTTCGCGAGATATGGAAGTTTGAAGAGAAGGAATGCTTGAGAAACCATCAAAATTTTTGCTGGTCTGATACTCGAAACCAACAATTGGAATGGCCTAGGGGAAAAGCACACACACCGTTGTAATCGGGCGGGTTTCTGCTTTCAGATGCAATAGGAAATTCTCGAGTTCGACAATCCGTTCGCGAGATATGGGAGTTTGAAGTTCAGGAATGGTTGAGAAACCATCGAAATTTTCGCATGTCTGATACTCGAAACCAATAACTACAATGGGCTAGGGCAAACATACACATACCGTTGTAATCGGGCGGGTTTCTACTTTCAGATGCAACAGGAATTTCTCGAGTTCGTCAATCCGTTCGCGAGATATGGGTGTTTGAAGTTAAGGATTGGTTGAGGAACCATCAAAATTTTCGCAATTCTGCTGCTAGAAACGAATAACCGGAATGGCCTAGGGGAAAAGTACACGCACCATTGTAATCGAGCGAGTTTCTGCTTCCACATGCAACAGGAATTTCTCGAGTTCGTCAATCCGTTCGCGAGATATGGGAGTTTGAAGTTAAGGAATGGTTGAGAAGCCAGCAAGATTTTCGCAAGTCTGATACTCGAAACCAATAACTACAAAGGCCCAGGGGGAAAACACACATACAGTTGTAATCGGGCGAGTTTCTACTTTCAGGTGCAACAGGAATTTCTCGAGTTCGTCAATCCGTTCGCGATATATGAAAGTTTGAAGTTAAGGAATGGTTGAGAAACCATCAAAATTTTCGCATTTCTGATGCTAGAAACGAATAACTACAATGGCCTAGGGGAAAAGTACACGCACCATTGTAATCGAGCGTGATTCTACTTTTACGTGCAACAGGAATTTCTCGTGTTCGTCAATCCGTACGCGAGATATGGGAGTTTGAAGTTAAGGAATGGTTGAGAAACCATCAAAATTTTCGCAATTCTGATGCTAGAAACGAATAACTGGAATGGCCTAGGGGAAAAGTAAACACACCATTGTAATCGGGCGAGTTTCTACTTTCAGATACAATAGGAATTTCTCGAGTTCGTCAATGCGTTCGCGAGATATGCGTGTTTGAAGTTAAGGAATGGTTGAGAAATCATCAGAATTTACGCAAGTCTGATACTCGAATCCAATAACTACTATGGCCTAGGGCAAAAATACACATACCGTTGTAATCGGGCGAGTGTCTGCTTTCAGATGCAATAGGAATTTCTCGAGTTCGTCAATCCGTTCGCGAGGTATGGGGGTTTGAAGTTAAGGAATGGTTGTGAAACCATCACAATTTTCGCAAGTCTGATACTCGAAACCAATAACTACAATGTCCTAGGGGAAAAATACACATACCGTTGTAATCGGGCGAGTTTCTACTTCCACATGCAACAGGAATTTCTCGAGTTCGTCAATCCGTTCGCGAGATATGGGAGTTTGAAGTTAAGGAAAGGTAGAGAAACCACCAAAATTTTCGCAATTCTGATGCTAGAAACGAATAACTGGATTGGCCTAGGGGAAAAGTACACACACCATTGTAATCTGGCGAGTTTCTGCTTCCACATGCAACAGGAATTTCTCGAGTTCGTCAATCCGTTCGCGAGATATGGGAGTTTGAAGTTAAGGAATGGTTGAGAAACCATCAAAATTTTCGCAAGTCTGATACTCGAAACCAATAACTACAAAGGCCTAGGGGGAAAACACACCTATCTTTGTAATAGGGCGAGTTTCTACTTTCAGGTGCGACAGGAATTTTTCGAGTTAGTCAATCCGTTCGCGAGATATGGGAGTTTGAAGTTAAGGAATGATTGAGAAACCATCAAAATTTTCGCAAGTCTGATACTCGAAACCAATAACTACAATGGCCTAGGGGGAAAACACACCTATCTTTGTAATAGGGCGAGTTTCTAGTTTCAGGTGCGACAGGAATTTTTCGAGTTAGTCAATCCGTTCGCGAGATATGGGAGTTTGAAGTTAAGGAATGATTGAGAAACCATCAAAATTTTCGCAAGTCTGATACTCGAAACCAATAACTACAATGGCCTAGGGGAAAAATACACATACCGTTGTAATCGGGCGGGTTTCTAGTTTCTGATGCAACAGGAATTTCTCGAGTTCGTCAATCCGTTCGCGAGATATGGAAGTTTGAAGAGAAGGAATGCTTGAGAAACCATCAAAATTTTTGCTGGTCTGATACTCGAAACCAACAATTGGAATGGCCTAGGGGAAAAGCACACACACCGTTGTAATCGGGCGGGTTTCTGCTTTCAGATGCAATAGGAAATTCTCGAGTTCGACAATCCGTTCGCGAGATATGGGAGTTTGAAGTTCAGGAATGGTTGAGAAACCATCGAAATTTTCGCAATTCTGATGCTAGAAACGAATAACCGGAATGGCCTAGGGGAAAAGTACACGCACCATTGTAATCGAGCGAGTTTCTGCTTCCACATGCAACAGGAATTTCTCGAGTTCGTCAATCCGTTCGCGAGATATGGGAGTTTGAAGTTAAGGAATGGTTGAGAAGCCAGCAAGATTTTCGCAAGTCTGATACTCGAAACCAATAACTACAAAGGCCTAGGGGGAAAACACACCTATCTTTGTAATAGGGCGAGTTTCTACTTTCAGGTGCGACAGGAATTTTTCGAGTTAGTCAATCCGTTCGCGAGATATGGGAGTTTGAAGTTAAGGAATGATTGAGAAACCATCAAAATTTTCGCAAGTCTGATACTCGAAACCAATAACTACAATGGCCTAGGGGAAAAATACACATACCGTTGTAATCGGGCGGGTTTCTAGTTTCTGATGCAACAGGAATTTCTCGAGTTCGTCAATCCGTTCGCGAGATATGGGAGTTTGAAGTTAAGGAATGGTTGAGAAACCATCACAATTTTCGCAAGTCTGATACTCGAAACCAATAACTACAATGGCCTAGGGCAAAAATACACATACCGTTGTAATCGGGCGGGTTTCTACTTTCAGACGCAACAGGAATTTCTCGAGTTCGTCAATCCGTTCGCGAGATATGGAAGTTTGAAGAGAAGGAATGCTTGAGAAACCATCAAAATTTTTGCTGGTCTGATACTCGAAACCAACAATTGGAATGGCCTAGGGGAAAAGCACACACACCGTTGTAATCGGGCGGGTTTCTGCTTTCAGATGCAATAGGAAATTCTCGAGTTCGACAATCCGTTCGCGAGATATGGGAGTTTGAAGTTCTGGAATGGTTGAGAAACCATCGAAATTTTCGCATGTCTGATACTCGAAACCAATAACTACAATGGGCTAGGGCAAACATACACATACCGTTGTAATCGGGCGGGTTTCTACTTTCAGATGCAACAGGAATTTCTCGAGTTCGTCAATCCGTTCGCGAGATATGGGTGTTTGAAGTTAAGGAATGGTTGAGGAACCATCAAAATTTTCGCAATTCTGATGCTAGAAACGAATAACCGGAATGGCCTAGGGGAAAAGTACACGCACCATTGTAATCGAGCGAGTTTCTGCTTCCACATGCAACAGGAATTTCTCGAGTTCGTCAATCCGTTCGCGAGATATGGGAGTTTGAAGTTAAGGAATGGTTGAGAAGCCAGCAAGATTTTCGCAAGTCTGATACTCGAAACCAATAACTACAGAGGCCTAGGGGGAAAACACACATACAGTTGTAATCGGGCGAGTTTCTACTTTCAGGTGCAACAGGAATTTCTCGAGTTCGTCAATCCGTTCGCGAGATATGGGAGTTTGAAGTTAAGGAATGGTTGAGAAACCATCACAATTTTCGCAAGTCTGATACTTGAAACTAATAACTACAAATGCCTAGGTGAAAAATACACATACCGTTGTAATCGGGCGAGATTCTACTTTCACATGCAACAGGAGTTTCTCGGGTTCGTCAATCCGTTCGCGAGATATGGGAGTTTGAAGTTAAGGAATGGTTGAGAAATCATCAAAATTATCGCAAGTCTGATACTCGAATCCAATAACTACAATGGCCTAGGGCAAAAATACACATACCGTTGTAATCGGGCGGGCTTCTACTTTCAGATGCAACAGGAATTACTCGAGTTCGTCAATCCGTTAGCGAGATATGGGAGTTTGAAGTTAAGGAGTGGTTGAGCAACCATCACAATTTTCGCAAGTCTGATACTCCAAACCAATAACTACAATGGGCTAGGGCAAAAATACACATACCGTTGTAATCGGGCGGGTTTCTACTTTCAGATGCAATAGGAAATTCTCGAGTTCGTCAATCTGTTCGCGAGATATGAAAGTTTGAAGTTGAGGAATGGTTGAGAAACCATCAAAATTTTCGCATTTCTGATGCTAGAAACGAATAACTACAATGGCCTAGGGGAAAAGTACACGCACCATTGTAATCGAGCGTGATTCTACTTTTACGTGCAACAGGAATTTCTCGTGTTCGTCAATCCGTACGCGAGATATGGGAGTTTGAAGTTAAGGAATGGTTGAGAAACCATGAAAATTTTCGCAATTCTGATGCTAGAAACGAATAACTGGAATGGCCTAGGGGAAAAGTAAACACACCATTGTAATCGGGCGAGTTTCTACTTTCAGATACAATAGGAATTTCTCGAGTTCGTCAATGCGTTCGCGAGATATGCGTGTTTGAAGTTAAGGAATGGTTGAGAAATCATCAGAATTTACGCAAGTCTGATACTCGAATCCAATAACTACTATGGCCTAGGGCAAAAATACACATACCGTTGTAATCGGGCGAGTGTCTGCTTTCAGATGCAATAGGAATTTCTCGAGTTCGTCAATCCGTTCGCGAGGTATGGGGGTTTGAAGTTAAGGAATGGTTGTGAAACCATCACAATTTTCGCAAGTCTGATACTCGAAACCAATAACTACAATGTCCTAGGGGAAAAATACACATACCGTTGTAATCGGGCGAGTTTCTACTTCCACATGCAACAGGAATTTCTCGAGTTCGTCAATCCGTTCGCGAGATATGGGAGTTTGAAGTTAAGGAATGGTTGAGAAACCATGAAAATTTTCGCAATTCTGATGCTAGAAACGAATAACTGGAATGGCCTAGGGGAAAAGTAAACACACCATTGTAATCGGGCGAGTTTCTACTTTCAGATACAATAGGAATTTCTCGAGTTCGTCAATGCGTTCGCGAGATATGCGTGTTTGAAGTTAAGGAATGGTTGAGAAATCATCAGAATTTACGCAAGTCTGATACTCGAATCCAATAACTACTATGGCCTAGGGCAAAAATTCACATACCGTTGTAATCGGGCGAGTGTCTGCTTTCAGATGCAATAGGAATTTCTCGAGTTCGTCAATCCGTTCGCGAGGTATGGGGGTTTGAAGTTAAGGAATGGTTGAGAAACCATTAAAATTTTCCCAATTCTGATGCTAGAAACGAATAACTGGAATGGCCTAGGGGAAAAGTATACACACCGTTGTAATCGGACGAGTTTCTACTTTCAGATGCAACAGGAATTTCTCGAGTGCGTCAATCCTTTCGCGAGATATAAGTGTTTGAAGTTAAGGAATGGTTGAGAAACCATCAAAATTTTCGCGTCTGATACTCGAAGCCAATAACTACAAAGGCCTAGAGGGAAAACACACATACCGTTGTAATCGGGCGGGTTTCTAGTTTCTGATGCAACAGGAATTTCTCGAGTTCGTCAATCCGTTCGCGAGACATGGGAGTTTGAAGTTAAGGAATGGTTGAGAAACCATCACAATTTTCGCAAGTCTGATACTCGAAACCAATAACTACAATGGCCTAGGGCAAAAATACACATACCGTTGTAATCGGGCGGGTTTCTACTTTCAGACGCAACAGGAATTTCTCGAGTTCGTCAATCCGTTCGCGAGATATGGAAGTTTGAAGAGAAGGAATGCTTGAGAAACCATCAAAATTTTTGCTGGTCTGATACTCGAAACCAACAATTGGAATGGCCTAGGGGAAAAGCACACACACCGTTGTAATCGGGCGAGTTTCTGCTTTCAGATGCAATAGGAAATTCTCGAGCTCGACAATCCGTTCGCGAGATATGGGAGTTTGAAGTTAAGGAATGGTTGAGAAGCCATCAAGATTTTCGCAAGTCTGATACTCGAAACCAATATCTACAAAGGCCTAGGGGGAAAACACACATACAGTTGTAATCGGGCGAGTTTCTACTATCAGGTGCAACAGGAATTTCTCGAGTTCGTCAATCCGTTCGCGAGATATGGGAGTTTGAAGTTCAGGAATGGTTGAGAAACCATCGAAATTTTCGCATGTCTGATACTCGAAACCAATAACTGCAATGGGCTAGGGCAAAAATACACATACCGTTGTAATCGGGCGGGTTTCTACTTTCAGATGCAACAGGAATTTCTCGAGTTCGTCAATCCGTTCGCGAGATATGGATGTTTGAAGTTAAGGAATGGTTGAGGAACCATCAAAATTTTCGCAATTCTGATGCTAGAAACGAATAACCGGAATGGCCTAGGGGAAAAGTACACGCACCATTGTAATCGAGCGAGTTTCTGCTTCCACATGCAACAGGAATTTCTCGAGTTCGTCAATCCGTTCACGAGATATGGGAGTTTGAAGTTAAGGAATGGTTGAGAAGCCATCAAGATTTTCGCAAGTCTGATACTCGAAACCAATATCTACAAAGGCCTAGGGGGAAAACACACATACAGTTGTAATCGGGCGAGTTTCTACTATCAGGTGCAACAGGAATTTCTCGAGTTCGTCAATCCGTTCGCGAGATATGGGAGTTTGAAGTTAAGGAATGGTTGAGAAACCATCACAATTTTCGCAAGTCTGATACTTGAAACTAATAACTACAAATGCCTAGGGGAAAAATACACATACCGTTGTAATCGGGCGAGATTCTACTTTCACATGCAACAGGAGTTTCTCGGGTTCGTCAATCCGTTCGCGAGATATGGGAGTTTGAAGTTAAGGAATGGTTGAGAAATCATCAAAATTATCGCAAGTCTGATACTCGAATCCAATAACTACAATGGCCTAGGGCAAAAATACACATACCGTTGTAATCGGGCGGGTTTCTACTTTCAGATGCAACAGGAATTTCTCGAGTTCGTCAATCCGTTAGCGAGATATGGGAGTTTGAAGTTAAGGAGTGGTTGAGCAACCATCACAATTTTCGCAAGTCTGATACTCCAAACCAATAACTACAATGGGCTAGGGCAAAAATACACTTACCGTTGTAATCGGGCGGGTTTCTACTTTCAGATGCAATAGGAAATTCTCGAGTTCGTCAATCTGTTCGCGAGATATGAAAGTTTGAAGTTAAGGAATGGTTGAGAAACCATCAAAATTTTCGCATTTCTGATGCTAGAAACGAATAACTACAATGGCCTAGGGGAAAAGTACACGCACCATTGTAATCGAGCGAGTTTCTGCTTCCACATGCAACAGGAATTTCTCGAGTTCGACAATCCGTTCGCGAGATATGGGAGTTTGAAGTTAAGGAATGGTTGAGAAACCATCAAAATTTTCGCAAGTCTGATACTCCAAACCAATAACTACAATGGCCTAGGGGAAAAATACACATACCGTTGTAATCGGGCGGGTTTCTAGTTTCTGATGAAACAGGAATTTCTCGAGTTCGTCAATCCGTTCGCGAGATGTGGGAGTTTGAAGTTAAGGAATGGTTGAGAAACCATCACAATTTTCGCAAGTCTGATACTCGAAACCAATAACTACTATGGCCTAGGGCAAAAATACACATACCGTTGTAAACGGGC
Organism: Ptiloglossa arizonensis; assembly: GCF_051014685.1. Classification (NCBI taxonomy): domain Eukaryota; kingdom Metazoa; phylum Arthropoda; class Insecta; order Hymenoptera; family Colletidae; genus Ptiloglossa; species Ptiloglossa arizonensis. The sequence continues at coordinate 843,427 of NW_027478391.1, forward strand.
GAGTTTCAGCTTTCAGATGCAATAGGAAATTCTCGAGTTCGTCAATTCGTTCGCGAGATATGGAAGTTTGAAGTTAAGGAATGCTTGAGAAACCACCAAAATTTTCGCTGGTCTGATACTCGAAACCAACAACTGGAATGGCCTAGGGGAAAAGCACACACACCGTTGTAATCGGGCGAGTTTCTGCTTTCACATGCAATAGGAAATTCTCGAGTTCGTCTATCCGTTCGCGAGATATGGGAGTTTGAAGTTAAGGAATGGTTGAGAAACCATCGAAATTTTCGCAATTCTGATGCTAGAAACGAATAACTGGAGTGGCCTAAGGGAAAAATACACACACCGTTGTAATCGGGCGAGATTCTACTTTCAGATGCAACAGGAATTTCTCGAGTTCGTCAATCCGTTCGCGAGATATGGGAGTTTGAAGTTAAGGAATGGTTGAGAGAACATCACAATTTTCGCAAGTCTGATACTCGAAATCAATAACTACTATGGCCTAGGGCAAAGATACACATACCGTTGTAATCGGGCGAGTTTCTGCTTTCAGATGCAATAGGAAATTCTCGAGTTCGTCAATCCGTTCGCGACATATGGAAGTTTGAAGTTAAGGGATGGTTGAGAAACCATCAAAATTTTCGCAAGTCTGATACTAGAAACCAGTAACTACAATGGCCTAAGGGAAAAATACACACACCGTTGTAATCGGGCGAGATTCTACTTTCACATGCAACAGGAATTTCTCCCGTCCGTCAATACGTTCGCGAGATATGGGAGTTTGAAGTTAAGGAATGGTTGAGAAATCATCACAATTTTCGCAAGTCTGATACTCGAAACCAACATTTGGAATGGCCTAGGGGAAAAGCACACACACCGTTGTAATCGGGCGAGTTTCTGCTTTCAGTTGCAACAGGAAATTTTCGAGTTCGTCAACCCGTTCGCGAGATATGGGAGTTGAAAGTTAAGGAATGGTTGAGAAACCATCGAAATTTTCACAAGTCTGATACTCGAAACCAATAACTACAATGGGCTAGGGCAAAAACACACATACCGTTGTAATCGGGAGGGTTTCTACTTTCAGATGCAACGGGAATTTGTCGAGTTCGTTAATCCGTTCGCGACATATGGGTGTTTGAAGTTAAGGAATGGTTGAGAAACCATCAAAATTTTCGCAAATCTGATACTCGATACCAATAACCCGAATGGCCTAGGGGAAAAGTACGCATACCATTGTAATCGGGCGAGTTTCTACTTTCAGATGCAACAGGAATTTCTCGAGTTCGTCAATCCGTTCGCAAGATATGGGTGTTTGAAGTTAAGGAATGGTTGAGAAACCATCACTATTTTCGCAAGTCTGATACTCGAAACCAATAACTACTATGGCCAAGGGCAAAAATACACATACCGTTGTAATCGGGCGAGTTTCTGCTTTCAGATTCAATAGGAAATTCTCGAGTTCGTCAATCGGTTCGCGAGATATGGAAGTTTGAAGTCAAGGAATGGTTGAGAAACCATCAAAATTTTCGCAATTCTGATACTCGAAACCAATAACTGAAATGGCCTAGGGGAAAAATACACATACGGTTGTAATCGGGCGAGTTTCTACTTTCAGATACAACAGGAATTTCTCGAGTTCGTCAATCCGTTCGCGAGAAATGGGAGTTTGAAGTAAAGGAATGGTTGAGACACCATCAAAATTTTCGCAAGTCTGATACTCGAAACCCATAACTACAAAGGCCTAGGGGGGAAACACACATATCTTTGTAATCGGGCGGGTTTCTACTTTCAGGTGCAACAGGAATTTCTCGAGTTCGTCAATCCGTTCGCGAGATATGGGAGTTTGAAGTTAAGGAATGGTTGAGAAACCATCAAAGATTTCGCAAGTCTGATTCTCGAATCTAATAACTACTATGGCCTAGGGCAAAAATACAGATACCGTTGTAATCGGGCGAGTTTCTGCTTTCAGATGCAATAGGAAATTCTCGAGTTCGTCAATCCGATCCCGAGATATGGATGTTTGAAGTTAAGGAAAGGTTGAGAAACGATCAAAATTTTCGCAAGTCTGATAATCGAAACCAATAACTACAATGGGCTTAGGCAAAAATACACATACCGTTGTAATCGGGCGGGTTTCTACTTTCAGATGCAATAGGAAATTCTCGAGTTCGTCAATCTGTTCGCGAGATATGAAAGTTTGAAGTTAAGGAATGGTTGAGAAACCATCAAAATTTTCGCATTTCTGATGCTAGAAACGAATAACTACAATGGCCTAGGGGAAAAGTACACGCACCATTGTAATCGAGCGAGTTTCTGCTTCCACATGCAACAGGAATTTCTCGAGTTCGACAATCCGTTCGCGAGATATGGGAGTTTGAAGTTAAGGAATGGTTGAGAAACCATCAAAATTTTCGCAAGTCTGATACTCCAAACCAATAACTACAATGGCCTAGGGGAAAAATACACATACCGTTGTAATCGGGCGGGTTTCTAGTTTCTGATGAAACAGGAATTTCTCGAGTTCGTCAATCCGTTCGCGAGATGTGGGAGTTTGAAGTTAAGGAATGGTTGAGAAACCATCACAATTTTCGCAAGTCTGATACTCGAAACCAATAACTACTATGGCCTAGGGGAAAAATACACACACCGTTGTAATCGGGCGTGTTTCTGCTTTCAGATGCAATACGAAATTCTCGAGTTCGTCAATCAGTTCGCGAGATATGGAAGTTTGAGGTTAAGGAATGGTTGAGAAACCATTAAATTTTCGCAAGTCTGATACTCGAAACCAATAACTACAATGGGCTAGGGCAAAAATACACATACCGTTGTAAACGGGCGGGTTCCTACTTTCCGATGCAACAGGAATTTCTCGAGTTCGTCAATCCGTTCGCGAGATATGGGTGTTTGAAGTTAAGGAATGGTTGAGAAACCGTCAAAATATTCGCAATTCTGATGCTAGAAACGAATAACTGGAATGGCCTAGGGGAAAAGTACACAAACCATTGTAATCGGGCGAGTTTCTACTTCCACATGCAACAGGAATTTCTCGAGTTCGTCAATCCGTCCGCGAGATACGGGAGTTTGAAGTTAAGGAATGGTTGAGAAACCATCACAATTTTCGCAAGTCTGATACTCGAAACCAATAACTACTATGGCCTAGGGCAAAAATACACATACCGTTGTAAACGGGCGAGTTTCAGCTTTCAGATGCAATAGGAAATTCTCGAGTTCGTCAATCCGTTCGCGAGATATGGAAGTTTGAAGTTAAGGAATGCTTGAGAAACCACCAAAATTTTCGCTGGTCTGATACTCGAAACCAACAACTGGAATGGCCTAGGGGAAAAGCACACACACCGTTGTAATCGGGCGAGTTTCTGCTTTCACATGCAATAGGAAATTCTCGAGTTCGTCAATCCGTTCGCGAGATATGGGAGTTTGAAGTTAAGGAATGGTTGAGAAACCATCGAAATTTTCGCAATTCTGATGCTAGAAACGAATAACTGGAGTAGCCTAGGGGAAAAGTATACACACCGTTGTAATCGGACGAGTTTCTACTTCCACATGCAACAGGAATTTCTCGAGTTCGTCAATCCGTTCGCGAGATATGGGAGTTTGAAGTTAAGGAATGGTTGAGAGAACATCACAATTTTCGCAAGTCTGATACTCGAAATCAATAACTACTATGGCCTAGGGCAAAGATACACATACCGTTGTAATCGGGCGAGTTTCTGCTTTCAGATTCAATAGGAAATTCTCGAGTTCGTCAATCGGTTCGCGAGATATGGAAGTTTGAAGTCAAGGAATGGTTGAGAAACCATCAAAATTTTCGCAATTCTGATACTCGAAACCAATAACTGAAATGGCCTAGGGGAAAAATACACATACGGTTGTAATCGGGCGAGATTCTACTTTCACATGCAGCAGGAATTTCTCCCGTCCGTCAATCCGTTCGCGAGATATGGGAGTTTGAAGTTAAGGAATGGTTGAGAAATAATCACAATTTTCGCAAGTCTGATACTCGAAACCAACATTTGGAATGGCCTAGGGGAAAAGCACACACACCGTTGTAATCGGGCGAGTTTCTGCTTTCAGATGCAACAGGAAATTCTCGAGTTCGTCAACCCGTTCGCGAGATATGGGAGTTGAAAGTTAAGGAATGGTTGAGAAACCATCGAAATTTTCACAAGTCTGATACTCGAAACAAATAACTACAATGGGCTAGGGCAAAAATACACATACCGTTGTAATCGGGAGGGTTTCTACTTTCAGATGCAACGGGAATTTGTCGAGTTCGTTAATCCGTTCGCGACATATGGGTGTTTGAAGTTAAGGAATGGTTGAGAAACCATCAAAATTTTCGCAAATCTGATACTCGATACCAATAACCCGAATGGCCTAGGGGAAAAGTAGGCATACCATTGTAATCGGGCGAGTTTCTACTTTCAGATGCAACAGGAATTTCTCGAGTTCGTCAATCCGTTCGCAAGATATGGGTGTTTGAAGTTAAGGAATGGTTGAGAAACCATCACTATTTTCGCAATTCTGATACTCGAAACCAATAACTGAAATGGCCTAGGGGAAAAATACACATACGGTTGTAATCGGGCGAGTTTCTACTTTCAGATACAACAGGAATTTCTCGAGTTCGTCAATCCGTTCGCGAGAAATGGGAGTTTGAAGTAAAGGAATGGTTGAGACACCATCAAAATTTTCGCAAGTCTGATACTCGAAACCCATAACTACAAAGGCCTAGGGGGGAAACACACATATCTTTGTAATCGGGCGAGTTTCTGCTTTCAGATGCAATAGGAATTTCTACAGTTCGTCAATCCGATCCCGAGATATGGAAGTTTGAAGTTAAGGAAAGGTTGAGAAACGATCAAAATTTTCGCAAGTCTGAGACTCGAAACCAATAACGACAATGGCCTAGGGGAAAAATACACATACCGTTGTAATCGGGCGGGTTTCTACTTTCAGATGCAACAGGTATTTCTTGAGTTCGTCAATCCGTTCGCGAGATATGGGAGTTTGAAGTTAAAGAATGGTTGAGAAACCATCAAAATTTTCGCAAGTCTGATACTCGAAACCAATAACTACGAATGCCTAGGGGAAAAATACACATACCGTTGTAATCGGGCGAGATTCTACTTTTACGTGCAACAGGAATTTCTCGAGTTCGTCAATCCGTTCGCGAGATATGGGAGTTTGAAGTTAAGGAATGGTTGAGAAACAATCAAAATTTTCGCAATTCTGATGCTAGAAACGAATAACTGGACTGGCCTAGGGCAAAAATACACATACCGTTGTAATCGGGCGGGTTTCTACTTTCAGATGCAACAGGAATTTCTCGAGTTCGTCAATCCGTTCGCGAGATATGCGAGTTTGAAATTAAGGAGTGGTTGTGAAACCATCAAAATTTTCGCTGGTCTGATACTCGAAACCAATAACTACAATGGCCTAGGGGAAAAATACACATACCGTTGTAATCGGGCGAGCCTCTACTTTCACATGCAACAGGAATTTCTCGCGTTCGTCAATCCGTTCGCAAGATATGGGAGTTTGAAGTTAAGGAATGGTTGAGAAATCATCAAAATTTTCGCAATTCTGATGCTAGAAACGAATAACTGGAATGGCCTAGGGGGAAAACACACATATCTTTGTAATCGGGCGAGATTCTACTTTCAGGTGCAACAGGAATTTCTCGAGTTCGTCAATCCGTTCGCGAGATATCGGAGTTTGAAGTTATGGAATGGTTGAATAACCATCACAATTTTCGCAAGTCTGATACCTGAAACCAATAACCACTATGGCTTAGGGCAAAAATACACATACTGTTGTAATCGGGCGAGTTTCTGCTTTCAGTTGCAATAGGAAATTCTCGAGTTCGTCAATCCGTTCGCGAGATATGGAAGTTTGAAGTTAAGGAATGGTTGAGAAACCATCAAAATTTTCGCAAGTCTGAGACTCGAAACCAATAACGACAATGGCCTAGGGGAAAAATACACATACCGTTGTAATCGGGCGGGTTTCTACTTTCAGATGCAACAGGTATTTCTTGAGTTCGTCAATCCGTTCGCGAGATATGGGAGTTTGAAGTTAAAGAATGGTTGAGAAACCATCACAATTTTCGCAAGTCTGATACTCGAAACCAATAACTACAACGGCCTAGGGGAAAAATACACATACCATTGTAGTCGGGCGTGTTTCTACTTTCAGATGCAACATGAATTTCTGGAGTTCGTCAAGCCGTTCGCGAGATATGGGAGTTTGAAGTTAAGGAATGGTTGAGAAACCATCACAATTTTCGCAAGTCTGATACTCGAAACCAATAACTACAAATGCCTAGGGGAAAAATACACATACCGTTGTAATCGGGCGAGACTCTACTTTCACATGCAACAGGAATTTCTCGCGTTCGTCAATCCGTTCGCAAGATATGGGAGTTTGAAGTTAATGAATGGTTGAGAAATCATCAAAATTTTCGCAAGTCTGATACTCGAATCCAATAACTACAATGGCCTAGGGCAAAAATACACATACCGTTGTAATCGGGCGGGTTTCTACTTTCAGATCCAACAGGAATTTCTCGAGTTCGTCAATCCGTTCGCGAGATATGCGAGTTTGAAGTTAAGGAATGGTTGAGAAACCTTCAAAATTTTCGCAAGTCTGATACTCGAAACCAATAACTACAATGGCCTAGGGGGAAAATATACATACCGTTGTAATCGGGGGAGTTTCTACATTCAGATGCAACAGGAATTTCTCGAGTTCGTCGATCCGTTCGCGAGATATCGAAGTTTGAAGTTAAGGAATGGTTGTGAAACCATCACAATTTTCGGAAGTCTGATACTCGAAACCAATAACTACAAATGCCTAGGGGAAAAATACACATACCGTTGTAATCGGGCGAGATTCTACTTTCACATGCAACAGGAACTTCTCGCGTTCGTCAATCCGTTCGCAAGATATGGGAGTTTGAAGTTAAGGAATGGTTGAGAAATCATCAAAATTTTCGCAAGTCTGATACACGAATCCAACAACTACAATGGCCTAGGGCAAGAATACACATACCGTTGTAATCGGGCGGGTTTCTACTTTCAGATGCAACAGGAATTTCTCGAGTTCGTCAATCCGTTCGCGAGATATGGGAGTTTGAAGTAGAGGAATGGTTGAGAAACCATCAAAATTTTCGCCTGTCGGATACTCGAAACCAATAACTGGAATGGCCTGGGGGAAAAGTACACACACCACTGTAATAGGGCGAGTTTCTACTTTCAGGTACAATAGGAATTTCTCGAGTTCGTCAATACGTTCGCGAGATATGCGTGTTTGAAGTTAAGGAATGGTTGAGAAATCATCAGAATTTACGCAAGTCTGTTACTCGAATCCAATAACTACTATGGCCTAGGGCAAAAATACACATACCGTTGTAATCGGGCGAGTTTCTACTTTCAAATGCAACAGGAATTTCTCGAGTTCGTCGATCCGTTCGCGAGATATCGAAGTTTGAAGTTAAGGAATGGTTGTGAAACCATCACAATTTTCGGAAGTCTGATACTCGAAACCAATAACTACAAATGCCTAGGGGAAAAATACACATACCGTTGTAATCGGGCGAGATTCTACTTTCACATGCAACAGGAACTTCTCGCGTTCGTCAATCCGTTCGCAAGATATGGGAGTTTGAAGTTAAGGAATGGTTGAGAAATCATCAAAATTTTCGCAAGTCTGATACACGAATCCAACAACTACAATGGCCTAGGGCAAGAATACACATACCGTTGTAATCGGGCGGGTTTCTACTTTCAGATGCAACAGGAATTTCTCGAGTTCGTCAATCCGTTCGCGAGATATGGGAGTTTGAAGTAAAGGAATGGTTGAGAAACCATCAAAATTTTCGCTTGTCTGATACTCGAAACCAATAACTGGAATGGCCTGGGGGAAAAGTACACACCCCACTGTAATCGGGCGAGTTTCTACTTTCAGGTATAATAGGAATTTCTCGAGTTCGTCAATACGTTCGCGAGATATGCGTGTTTGAAGTTAAGGAATGGTTGAGAAATCATCAGAATTTACGCAAGTCTGATACTCGAATCCAATAACTACTATGGCCTAGGGCAAAAATACACATACCGTTGTAATCGGGCGAGTTTCTGCTTTCAGATGCAATAGGAATTTCTCGAGTTCGTCAATCCGTTCGCGAGATATGGGAGTTTGAAGTTAAGGAATGGTTGAGAAACCATCAAAATTTTCGCAATTCTGATGCTAGAAACCAATAATTACAACGGCCTAGGGGAAAAATACACATACCATTGTAGTCGGGCGTGTTTCTACTTTCAGATGCAACAGGAATTTCTGGAGTTCGTCAAGCCGTTCGCGAGATATGGGAGTTTGAAGTTAAGGAATGGTTGAGAAACCATCACAATTTTCGCAAGTCTGATACTCGAAACCAATAACTACAAATGCCTAGGGGAAAAATACACATACCGTTGTAATCGGGCGAGACTCTACTTTCACATGCAACAGGAATTTCTCGCGTTCGTCATTCCGTTCGAAAGATATGGGAGTTTGAAGTTAATGAATGGTTGAGAAATCATCAAAATTTTCGCAAGTCTGATACTCGAATCCAATAACTACAATGGCCTAGGGCAAAAATACACGTACCGTTGTAATCGGGCGGGTTTCTACTTTCAGATGCAACAGGAATTTCTCGAGTTCGTCAATCCGTTCGCGAGATATGCGAGTTTGAAATTAAGGAATGGTTGAGAAACCTTCAAAATTTTCGCAAGTCTGATACTCGAAACCAATAACTACAATGGCCTAGGGGGAAAATACACATACCGTTGTAATCGGGCGAGTTTCTACTTTCACATGCAACAGGGACTTCTCGCGTTCGTCAATCCGTTCGCAAGATATGGGAGTTTGAAGTTAAGGAATGGTTGAGAAATCATCAAAATTTTCGCAAGTCTGATACACGAATCCAACAACTACAATGGCCTAGGGCAAAAATACACATACCGTTGTAATCGGGCGGGTTTCTACTTTCAGATGCAACAGGAATTTCTCGAGTTCGTCAATCCGTTCGCGAGATATGGGAGTTTGAAGTAGAGGAATGCTTGAGAAACCATCAAAATTTTCGCTTGTCTGATACTCGAAACCAATAACTGGAATGGCCTGGGGGAAAAGTACACACACCACTGTAATCGGGCGAGTTTCTACTTTCAGGTACAATAGAAATTTCTCGAGTTCGTCAATACGTTCGCGAGATATGCGTGTTTGAAGTTAAGGAATGGTTGAGAAATCATCAGAATTTACGCAAGTGTGATACTCGAATCCAATAACTACTATGGCCTAGGGCAAAAATACACATACCGTTGTAATCGGGCGACTTTCTACTTTCAAATGCAACAGGAATTTCTCGAGTTCGTCGATCCGTTCGCGAGATATCGAAGTTTGAAGTTAAGGAATGGTTGTGAAACCATCACAATTTTCGGAAGTCTGATACTCGAAACCAATAACTACAAATGCCTAGGGGAAAAATACACATACCGTTGTAATCGGGCGAGATTCTACTTTCACATGCAACAGGAATTTCTCGCGTTCGTCAATCCGTTCGCAAGATATGGGTGTTTGAAGTTAAGGAATGGTTGAGAAATCATCAAAATTTTCGCAAGTCTGATACACGAATCCAACAACTACAATGGCCTAGGGCAAGAATACACATACCGTTGTAATCGGGCGGGTTTCTACTTTCAGATGCAACAGGAATTTCTCGAGTTCGTCAATCCGTTCGCGAGATATGGGAGTTTGAAGTAAAGGAATGGTTGAGAAACCATCAAAATTTTCGCTTGTCTGATACTCGAAACCAATAACTGGAATGGCCTGGGGGAAAAGTACACACACCACTGTAATCCGGCGAGTTTCTACTTTCAGGTACAATAGGAATTTCTCGAGTTCGTCAATACGTTCGCGAGATATGCGTGTTTGAAGTTAACGAATGGTTGAGAAATCATCAGAATTTACGCAAGTCTGATACTCGAATCCAATAACTACTATGGCCTAGGGCAAAAATACACATACCGTTGTAATCGGGCGAGTTTCTGCTTTCAGATGCAATAGGAATTTCTCGAGTTCGTCAATCCGTTCGCGAGATATGGGAGTTTGAAGTTAAGGAATGGTTGAGAAATCATCAAAATTTTCGCAATTCTGATGCTAGAAAACAATAACTACAACGGCCTAGGGGAAAAATACACATACCATTGTAGTCGGGCGTGTTTCTACTTTCAGATGCAACAGGAATTTCTCGAGTTCGTCAATCCGTTCGCGAGATATGCGAGTTTGAAGTTAAGGAATGGTTGAGAAACCATCAAAATTTTCGCTGGTCTGATACTCGAAACCAATAACTACAATGGCCTAGGGGAAAAATACACATACCGTTGTAATCGGGCGAGCCTCTACTTTCACATGCAACAGGAATTTTTCGCGTTCGTCAATCCGTTCGCAAGATATGGGAGTTTGAAGTTAAGGAATGGTTGAGAAATCATCAAAATTTTCGCAATTCTGATGCTAGAAACGAATAACTGGAATGGCCTAGGGGGAAAACACACATATCTTTGTAATCGGGCGAGATTCTACTTTCAGGTGCAACAGGAATTTCTCGAGTTCGTCAATCCGTTCGCGAGATATGGGAGTTTGAAGTTATGGAATGGTTGAATAACCATCACAATTTTCGCAAGTCTGATACCTGAAACCAATAACCACTATGGCTTAGGGCAAAAATACACATACTGTTGTAATCGGGCGAGTTTCTGCTTTCAGTTGCAATAGGAAATTCTCGAGTTCGTCAATCCGTTCGCGAGATATGGAAGTTTGAAGTTAAGGAATGGTTGAGAAACCATCAAAATTTTCGCAAGTCTGATACTCGAAACCAATAACTACAACGGCCTAGGGGAAAAATACACATACCATTGTAGTCGGGCGTGTTTCTACTTTCAGAAGCAACAGGAATTTCTGGAGTTCGTCAAGCCGTTCGCGAGATATGGGAGTTTGAAGTTAAGGAATGGTTGAGAAACCATCACAATTTTCGCAAGTCTGATACTCGAAACCAATAACTACAAATGCCTAGGGGAAAAATACACATACCGTTGTAATCGGGCGAGACTCTACTTTCACATGCAACAGGAATTTCTTACGTTCGTCAATCCATTCGCAAGATATGGGAGTTTGAAGTTAATGAATGGTTGAGAAATCATCAAAATTTTCGCAAGTCTGATACTCGAATCCAATAACTACAATGGCCTAGGGCAAAAATACACATACCGTTGTAATCGGGCGGGTTTCTACTTTCAGATGCAACAGGAATTTCTCGAGTTCGTCAATCCGTTCGCGAGATATGCGAGTTTGAAATTAAGGAATGGTTGAGAAACCTTCAAAATTTTCGCAAGTCTGATACTCGAAACCAATAACTACAATGGCCTAGGGGGAAAATACACATACCGTTGTAATCGGGCGAGTTTCTACTTTCAGATGCAACAGGAATTTCTCGAGTTCGTCGATCTGTTCGCGAGATATCGAAGTTTGAAGTTAAGGAATGGTTGTGAAACCATCACAATTATCGGAAGTCTGATACTCGAAACCAATAACTACAAACGCCTAGGGGAAAAATACACATACCGTTTTAATCGGGCGAGATTCTACTTTCACATGCAACAGGAACTTCTCGCGTTCGTCAATCCGTTCGCAAGATATGGGAGTTTGAAGTTAAGGAATGGTTGAGAAATCATCAAAATTTTCGCAAGTCTGATACACGAATCCAACAACTACAATGGCCTAGGGCAAAAATACACATACCGTTGTAATCGGGCGGGTTTCTACTTTCAGATGCAACAGGAATTTCTCGAGTTCGTCAATCCGTTCGCGAGATATGGGAGTTTGAAGTAGAGGAATGGTTGAGAAACCATCAAAATTTTCGCTTGTCTGATACTCGAAACCAATAACTGGAATGGCCTGGGGGAAAAGTACACACACCACTGTAATCGGGCGAGTTTCTACTTTCAGGTACAATAGGAATTTCTCGAGTTCGTCAATACGTTCGCGAGATATGCGTGTTTGAAGTTAAGGAATGGTTGAGAAATCATCAGAATTTACGCAAGTCTGATACTCGAATCCAATAACTACTATGGCCTAGGGCAAAAATACACATACCGTTGTAATCGGGCGAGTTTCTACTTTCAAATGCAACAGGAATTTCTCGAGTTCGTCGATCCGTACGCGAGATATCGAAGTTTGAAGTTAAGGAATGGTTGTGAAACCATCACAATTTTCGGAAGTCTGATACTCGAAACCAATAACTACAAATGCCTAGGGGAAAAATACACATACCATTGTAATCGGGCGAGATTCTACTTTCACATGCAACAGGAATTTCTCGAGTTCGTCAATACGTTCGCGAGATATGCGTGTTTGAAGTTAAGGAATGGTTGAGAAATCATCAGAATTTACGCAAGTATGATACTCGAATTCAATAACTACAATGGCCTAGGGCAAAAAATACACATACCGTTGCAATCGGGCGGGTTTCTACTTTCAGATGCAACAGGAATTTCTCGAGGTCGTCAATCCGTTCGCGAGATATGGGAGTTTGAAGTAAAGGAATGGTTGAGAAACCATCACAATTTTCGCTGGTCTGATACTCGAATCCAATAACTACTATGGCCTAGGGCAAAAATACACATACCGTTGTAATCGGGCTGGTTTCTAGATTCTGATGCAACAGGAATTTCTAGAGTTCGTCAATCCGTTCGCGAGATATGGGAGTTTGAAGTTAAGGAATGGTTGAGAAACCATCACAATTTTCGCAAGTCTGATACTTGAAACCAATAACTACAAATGCCTAGGGGAAAAATACACCTACCGTTGTAATCGGGCGAGATTCTACTTTCACATGCAACAGGAATTTCTCGAGTTCGTCAATCCGTTCGCGAGATATGGGAGTTTGAAGTTAAGGAATGGTCGATAAATCATCAAAATTATCGCAAGTCTGATACTCGAATCCAATAACTACAATGGCCTAGGGGAAAAATACACATACCGTTGTAATCGGGCGAGATTCTACTTCCACATGCAATAGGAATTTCTCGAGTTCGTCAATCCGTTCGCGAGATATGGAAGTTTGAAGTTAAGGAATGGTTGAGAAACCATCAAAATTTTCGCAAGTCTGAAACTCGAAACCAATAACTACAATGGCCTAGGGGAAAAATACACATACCGTTGTAATCGGGCGGGTTTCTACTTTCAGATGCAACAGGAATTTCTGTAGTTCGTCAATCCGTTCGCGAGATATGGGAGTTTGAAGTTAAGGAATGGTTGAGAAACCATCATAATTTTCGCAAGTCTGATACTCGAAACCAATAACTACAAATGCCTAGGGGAAAAATACACATACCGTTGTAATCGGGCGAGATTCTACTTTCACATGCAACAGGAACTTTTCGCGTTCGTCAATCCGTTCGCAAGATATGGGAGTTTGAAGTTAGGGAATGGTTGAGAAATCATTAAAATTTTCGCAAGTCTGATACTCGAATCCAATAACTACAATGGCCTAGGGCAAAAATACACATACCTTTGTAATCGGGCGGGTTTCTACTTTCAGATGCATCAGGAATTTCTCGAGTTCGTCAATCCGTTCGCGAGATATGGGAGTTTGAAGTTAAGGAATGGTTGAGAAACCATCAAAATTTTCGCTGGTCTGATACTCGAAACCAACAACTGGAGTGGCCTAGGGGAAAAGCATACGCACCGTTGTAATCGGGCGAGTTTCTGCTTTCATATGCAATAGGAATCTCTCGAGTTCGTCAATCCGTTCGCGAGATATTGGAGTTTGAAGTTAAGGAATGGTTGAGAAACCATCATAATTTTCGCAAGTCTGATACTCGAAACCAATAACTACAATGGCCTAGGGGAAAAATACACATACCGTTGTAATCGGGCGAGATTCTACTTTCACATGCAACAGGAACTTTTCGCGTTCGTCAATCCGTTCGCAAGATATGGGAGTTTGAAGTTAGGGAATGGTTGAGAAATCATTAAAATTTTCGCAAGTCTGATACTCGAATCCAATAACTACAATGGCTTAGGGCAAAAATACACATACCGTTGTAATCGGGCGGGTTTCTACTTTCAGATGCAACAGGAATTTCTCGAGTTCGTCAATCCGTTCGCGAGATATGGGAGTTTGAAGTTAAGGAATGGTTGAGAAACCATCACAATTTTCGGAAGTCTGATACTCGAAACCAATAACTACTATGGCCTAGGGCAAAAATACACATACCGCTGTAATCGGGCGAGTTTCTGCTTTCAGATGCAGTAGGAAATTCTCGAGTTCGTCAATCCGTTCGCGAGATATGGGAGATGGAAATTAAGGAATGGTTGAGAAACCATCAAAATTTTCGCAAGTCTGATACTCGAAACCAATAACTACAATGGCCTATGGGAAAAATACACATATCGATGTAATCCGGCGAGTTTCTACTTTCAGGTGCAACAGGAATTTCTCGAGTTCGTCAATCCGTTCGCGAGATATGGGAGTTTGAAGTTAAGGAATAGTTGAGCAACCCTCACAATTTTCGCAAGTCTGATACTCGAAACCAATAACCACTATGGCCTATGGCAAAAATACACATACCGTTGTAATCGGGCGAGTTTCTGCTTTCAGATGCAATAGGAAATTCTCGAGTTCGTCAATCCGTTCGCGAGATATGGAAGTTTGAAGTTAAGGAATGGTTGAGAAACCATCAAAATTTTCGCAAGTCTGATACTTGAAACAAATAACAACAATGGCCTAGGGGAAAAATACACATACCGTTGTAATCGGGCGGGTTTCTACTTTCAGATGCAACAGGAATTTCTGGAGTTCGTCAATCCGTTCGCGAGATATGGGAGTTTGAAGTTAAGGAATGGTTGAGAAACCATCAGAATTTTCGCAAGTCTGATACTCGAAACCAATAACTACAAATGCCTAGGGGAAAAATACACATACCGTTGTAATCGGGCGAGATTCTACTTTCACATGCAACAGGAACTTCTCGCGTTCGTCAATCCGTTCGCAAGATATGGGAGTTTGAAGTTAAGGAATGGTTGAGAAATCATCAAAATTTTCGCAAGTCTGATACTCGAATCCAACAGCTACAATGGCCTAGGGCAAAAATACACATACCGTTGTAATCGGGCGGGTTTCTACTTTCAGATGCAACAGGAATTTCTCGAGTTCGTCAATCCGATCGCGAGATATGGGAGTTTGAAGTTAAGGAATGGTTGAGAAACCATCATAATTTTCGCAAGTCTGATACTCGAAACCAATAACTACAATGGCCTAGGGGAAAAATACACATACCGTTGTAATCGGGCGAGATTCTACTTTCACATGCAACAGGAACTTTTCGCGTTCGTCAATCCGTTCGCAAGATATGGGAGTTTGAAGTTAAGGAATGGTTGAGAAACCATCACAATTTTCGGAAGTCTGATACTCGAAACCAATAACTACTATGGCCTAGGGCAAAAATACACATACCGCTGTAATCGGGCGAGTTTCTGCTTTCAGATGCAGTAGGAAATTCTCGAGTTCGTCAATCCGTTCGCGAGATATGGGAGATGGAAATTAAGGAATGGTTGAGAAACCATCAAAATTTTCGCAAGTCTGATACTCGAAACCAATAACTACAATGGCCTATGGGAAAAATACACATATCGATGTAATCCGGCGAGTTTCTACTTTCAGGTGCAACAGGAATTTCTCGAGTTCGTCAATCCGTTCGCGAGATATGGGAGTTTGAAGTTAAGGAATAGTTGAGCAACCCTCACAATTTTCGCAAGTCTGATACTCGAAACCAATAACCACTATGGCCTATGGCAAAAATACACATACCGTTGTAATCGGGCGAGTTTCTGCTTTCAGATGCAATAGGAAATTCTCGAGTTCGTCAATCCGTTCGCGAGATATGGAAGTTTGAAGTTAAGGAATGGTTGAGAAACCATCAAAATTTTCGCAAGTCTGATACTTGAAACAAATAACAACAATGGCCTAGGGGAAAAATACACATAGCGTTGTAATCGGGCGGGTTTCTACTTTCAGATGCAACAGGAATTTCTGGAGTTCGTCAATCCGTTCGCGAGATATGGGAGTTTGAAGTTAAGGAATGGTTGAGAAACCATCAGAATTTTCGCAAGTCTGATACTCGAAACCAATAACTACAAATGCCTAGGGGAAAAATACACATACCGTTGTAATCGGGCGAGATTCTACTTTCACATGCAACAGGAACTTCTCGCGTTCGTCAATCCGTTCGCAAGATATGGGAGTTTGAAGTTAAGGAATGGTTGAGAAATCATCAAAATTTTCGCAAGTCTGATACTCGAATCCAACAGCTACAATGGCCTAGGGCAAAAATACACATACCGTTGTAATCGGGCGGGTTTCTACTTTCAGATGCAACAGGAATTTCTCGAGTTCGTCAATCCGATCGCGAGATATGGGAGTTTGAAGTTAAGGAATGGTTGAGAAACCATCATAATTTTCGCAAGTCTGATACTCGAAACCAATAACTACAATGGCCTAGGGGAAAAATACACATACCGTTGTAATCGGGCGAGATTCTACTTTCACATGCAACAGGAACTTTTCGCGTTCGTCAATCCGTTCGCAAGATATGGGAGTTTGAAGTTAGGGAATGGTTGAGAAATCATTAAAATTTTCGCAAGTCTGATACTCGAATCCAATAACTACAATGGCTTAGGGCAAAAATACACATACCGTTGTAATCGGGCGGGTTTCTACTTTCAGATGCAACAGGAATTTCTCGAGTTCGTCAATCCGTTCGCGAGATATGGGAGTTTGAAGTTAAGGAATGGTTGAGAAACCATCACAATTTTCGGAAGTCTGATACTCGAAACCAATAACTACTATGGCCTAGGGCAAAAATACACATACCGCTGTAATCGGGTGAGTTTCTGCTTTCAGATGCAGTAGGAAATTCTCGAGTTCGTCAATCCGTTCGCGAGATATGGGAGATGGAAATTAAGGAATGGTTGAGAAACCATCAAAATTTTCGCAAGTCTGATACTCGAAACCAATAACTACAATGGCCTATGGGAAAAATACACATATCGATGTAATCCGGCGAGTTTCTACTTTCAGGTGCAACAGGAATTTCTCGAGTTCGTCAATCCGTTCGCGAGATATGGGAGTTTGAAGTTAAGGAATAGTTGAGCAACCCTCACAATTTTCGCAAGTCTGATACTCGAAACCAATAACCACTATGGCCTATGGCAAAAATACACATACCGTTGTAATCGGGCGAGTTTCTGCTTTCAGATGCAATAGGAAATTCTCGAGTTCGTCAATCCGTTCGCGAGATATGGAAGTTTGAAGTTAAGGAATGGTTGAGAAACCATCAAAATTTTCGCAAGTCTGATACTTGAAACAAATAACAACAATGGCCTAGGGGAAAAATACACATACCGTTGTAATCGGGCGGGTTTCTACTTTCAGATGCAACAGGAATTTCTGGAGTTCGTCAATCCGTTCGCGAGATATGGGAGTTTGAAGTTAAGGAATGGTTGAGAAACCATCAGAATTTTCGCAAGTCTGATACTCGAAACCAATAACTACAAATGCCTAGGGGAAAAATACGCATACCGTTGTAATCGGGCGAGATTCTACTTTCACATGCAACAGGAACTTCTCGCGTTCGTCAATCCGTTCGCAAGATATGGGAGTTTGAAGTTAAGGAATGGTTGAGAAATCATCAAAATTTTCGCAAGTCTGATACTCGAATCCAACAGCTACAATGGCCTAGGGCAAAAATACACATACCTTTGTAATCGGGCGGGTTTCTACTTTCAGATGCATCAGGAATTTCTCGAGTTCGTCAATCCGTTCGCGAGATATGGGAGTTTGAAGTTAAGGAATGGTTGAGAAACCATCAAAATTTTCGCTGGTCTGATACTCGAAACCAACAACTGGAGTGGCCTAGGGGAAAAATACACATACCATTGTAATCGGGCGAGTTTCTACTTTCAGATGCAACAGGAATTTCTCGAGTTCGTCAATCCGTTCGTGAGATATGGGAGTTTGAAGTTAAGGAATGGTTGAGAAACCATCAAAATTTTCGCTGGTCTGATACTCGAAACCAACAACTGGAGTGGCCTAGGGAAAAGCATACGCACCGTTGTAATCGGGCGAGTTTCTTCTTTCATATGCAATAGGAATTTCTCGAATTCGTCATTCCATTCGCGAGATATGGGCGTTTGAAGTTAATGAATGGTTGAGAAATCATCAAAATTTTCGCAAGTCTGATACTCGAAACCAATAACTACAAATGCCTAGGGGAAAAATACACATACCTTTGTAATCGGGCGGGTTTCTACTTTCAGATGCATCAGGAATTTCTCGAGTTCGTCAATCCGTTCGCGAGATATGGGAGTTTGAAGTTAAGGAATGGTTGAGAAACCATCAAAATTTTCGCTGGTCTGATACTCGAAACCAACAACTGGAGTGGCCTAGGGGAAAAGCATACGCACCGTTGTAATCGGGCGAGTTTCTGCTTTCATATGCAATAGGAATCTCTCGAGTTCGTCAATCCGTTCGCGAGATATGGGAGTTTGAAGTTAAGGAATGGTTGAGAAACCATCATAATTTTCGCAAGTCTGATACTCGAAACCAATAACTACAATGGCCTAGGGGAAAAATACACATACCGTTGTAATCGGGCGAGATTCTACTTTCACATGCAACAGGAACTTTTCGCGTTCGTCAATCCGTTCGGAAGATATGGGAGTTTGAAGTTAGGGAATGGTTGAGAAATCATTAAAATTTTCGCAAGTCTGATACTCGAATCCAATAACTACAATGGCCTAGGGCAAAAATACACATACCGTTGTAATCGGGCGGGTTTCTACTTTCAGACGCAACAGGAATTTCTCGAGTTCGTCAATCCGTTCGCGAGATATGGGAGTTTGAAGTTAAGGAATGGTTGAGAAACCATCGCAATTTTCGGAAGTCTGATACTCGAAACCAATAACTACTATGGCCTAGGGCAAAAATACACATACCGCTGTAATCGGGCGAGTTTCTGCTTTCAGATGCAGTAGGAAATTCTCGAGTTCGTCAATCCGTTCGCGAGATATGGGAGATGGAAATTAAGGAATGGTTGAGAAACCATCAAAATTTTCGCAAGTCTGATACTCGAAACCAATAACTACAATGGCCTATGGGAAAAATACACATATCGATGTAATCCGGCGAGTTTCTACTTTCAGGTGCAACAGGAATTTCTCGAGTTCGTCAATCCGTTCGCGAGATATGGGAGTTTGAAGTTAAGGAATAGTTGAGCAACCCTCACAATTTTCGCAAGTCTGATACTCGAAACCAATAACCACTATGGCCTATGGCAAAAATACACATACCGTTGTAATCGGGCGAGTTTCTGCTTTCAGATGCAATAGGAAATTCTCGAGTTCGTCAATCCGTTCGCGAGATATGGAAGTTTGAAGTTAAGGAATGGTTGAGAAACCATCAAAATTTTCGCAAGCCTGATACTTGAAACAAATAACAACAATGGCCTAGGGGAAAAATACACATACCGTTGTAATCGGGCGGGTTTCTACTTTCAGATGCAACAGGAATTTCTGGAGTTCGTCAATCCGTTCGCGAGATATGGGAGTTTGAAGTTAAGGAATGGTTGAGAAACCATCAGAATTTTCGCAAGTCTGATACTCGAAACCAATAACTACAAATGCCTAGGGGAGAAATACACATACCGTTGTAATCGGGCGAGATTCTACTTTCACATGCAACAGGAACTTCTCGCGTTCGTCAATCCGTTCGCAAGATATGGGAGTTTGAAGTTAAGGAATGGTTGAGAAATCATCAAAATTTTCGCAAGTCTGATACTCGAATCCAACAGCTACAATGGCCTAGGGCAAAAATACACATGCCGTTGTAATCGGGCGGGTTTCTACTTTCAGATGCAACAGGAATTTCTCGAGTTCGTCAATCCGATCGCGAGATATGGGAGTTTGAAGTTAAGGAATGGTTGAGAAACCATCAAAATTTTCGCAAGTCTGATACTCGGAACCAATAACTACAAATGCCTAGGGGAAAAATACACATACCATTGTAATCGGGCGAGTTTCTACTTTCAGATGCAACAGGAATTTCTCGAGTTCGTCAATCCGTTCGTGAGATATGGGAGTTTGAAGTTAAGGAATGGTTGAGAAACCATCAAAATTTTCGCTGGTCTGATACTCGAAACCAACAACTGGAGTGGCCTAGGGGAAAAGCATACGCACCGTTGTAATCGGGCGAGTTTCTTCTTTCATATGCAATAGGAATTTCTCGAGTTCGTCATTCCATTCGCGAGATATGGGAGTTTGAAGTTAATGAATGGTTGAGAAATCATCAAAATTTTCGCAAGTCTGATACTCGAAACCAATAACTACAAATGCCTAGGGGAAAAATACACATACCGTTGTAATCGGGCGAGTTTCTACTTTCAGATGCAACAGGAATTTCTCGAGTTCGTCAATCCGTTCGTGAGATATGGGAGTTTGAAGTTAAGGAATGGTTGTGAAACCATCACAATTTTCGCAAGTCTGATACTCGAAACCAATAACTACAAATGCCTAGGGTAAAAATACACATACCGTTGTAATCGGGCGAGATTCTACTTTTACGTGCAACAGGAATTTCTCGAGTTCGTCAAACCGTTCGCCAGATATGGGAGTTTCAAGTAAAGGAATGGTTGAGAAACCATCAAAATTTTCGCTGGTCTGATACTCGAAACCAATAACTGGAATGGCCTAAGGGAAAAGTACACACACCGTTGTAATCGGGCGAGTTTCTACTTTCAGATACAATAGGAATTTCTCGAGTTCGTCAATGCGTTCGCGAGATATGCGTGTTCGAAGTTAAGGAATGGTTGAGAAATCATCAGAATTT
Source organism: Ptiloglossa arizonensis (assembly GCF_051014685.1). Lineage (NCBI taxonomy): Eukaryota > Metazoa > Arthropoda > Insecta > Hymenoptera > Colletidae > Ptiloglossa > Ptiloglossa arizonensis. The sequence goes on from NW_027478391.1 coordinate 864,416, forward strand.
ACGCAAGTCTGATACTCGAAACCAATAACTACAATGGCCTAGGGGAAAAATACACATACCGTTGTAATCGGGCGAGATTCTACTTTCACATGCAACAGGAACTTTTCGCGTTCGTCAATCCGTTCGCAAGATATGGGAGTTTGAAGTTAGGGAATGGTTGAGAAATCATTAAAATTTTCGCAAGTCTGATACTCGAATCCAATAACTACAATGGCCTAGGACAAAAATACACACACCGTTGTAATCAGGCGGGTTTCTACTTTCAGATGCAACAGGAATTTCTCGAGTTCGTCAATCCGTTCGCGAGATATGGGAGTTTGAAGTTAAGGAATGGTTGAGAAACCATCACAATTTTCGGAAGTCTGATACTCGAAACCAATAACTACTATGGCCTAGGGCAAAAATACACATACCGCTGTAATCGGGCGAGTTTCTGCTTTCAGATGCAGTAGGAAATTCTCGAGTTCGTCAATCCGTTCGCGAGATATGGGAGATGGAAATTAAGGAATGGTTGAGAAACCATCAAAATTTTCGCAAGTCTGATACTCGAAACCAATAACTACAATGGCCTATGGGAAAAATACACATATCGATGTAATCCGGCGAGTTTCTACTTTCAGGTGCAACAGGAATTTCTCGAGTTCGTCAATCCGTTCGCGAGATATGGGAGTTTGAAGTTAAGGAATAGTTGAGCAACCCTCACAATTTTCGCAAGTCTGATACTCGAAACCAATAACCACTATGGCCTATGGCAAAAATACACATACCGTTGTAATCGGGCGAGTTTCTGCTTTCAGATGCAATAGGAAATTCTCGAGTTCGTCAATCCGTTCGCGAGATATGGAAGTTTGAAGTTAAGGAATGGTTGAGAAACCATCAAAATTTTCGCAAGTCTGATACTTGAAACAAATAACAACAATGGCCTAGGGGAAAAATACACATACCGTTGTAATCGGGCGGGTCTCTACTTTCAGATGCAACAGGAATTTCTGGAGTTCGTCAATCCGTTCGCGAGATATGGGAGTTTGAAGTTAAGGAATGGTTGAGAAACCATCAGAATTTTCGCAAGTCTGATACTCGAAACCAATAACTACAAATGCCTAGGGGAAAAATACACATACCGTTGTAATCGGGCGAGATTCTACTTTCACATGCAACAGGAACTTCTCGCGTTCGTCAATCCGTTCGCAAGATATGGGAGTTTGAAGTTAAGGAATGGTTGAGAAATCATCAAAATTTTCGCAAGTCTGATACTCGAATCCAACAGCTACAATGGCCTAGGGCAAAAATACACATACCGTTGTAATCGGGCGGGTTTCTACTTTCAGATGCAACAGGAATTTCTCGAGTTCGTCAATCCGATCGCGAGATATGGGAGTTTGAAGTTAAGGAATGGTTGAGAAACCATCAAAATTTTCGCAAGTCTGATACTCGGAACCAATAACTACAAATGCCTAGGGGAAAAATACACATACCATTGTAATCGGGCGAGCTTCTACTTTCAGATGCAACTGGAATTTCTCGAGTTCGTCAATCCGTTCGTGAGATATGGGAGTTTGAAGTTAAGGAATGGTTGAGAAACCATCAAAATTTTCGCTGGTCTGATACTCGAAACCAACAACTGGAGTGGCCTAGGGGAAAAGCATACGCACCGTTGTAATCGGGCGAGTTTCTTCTTTCATATGCAATAGGAATTTCTCGAGTTCGTCATTCCATTCGCGAGATATGGGAGTTTGAAGTTAATGAATGGTTGAGAAATCATCAAAATTTTCGCAAGTCTGATACTCGAAACCAATAACTACAAATGCCTAGGGGAAAAATACACATACCGTTGTAATCGGGCGGGTTTCTACTTTCAGATGCAACAGGAATTTCTCGAGTTCGTCAATCCGTTCGCGAGATATGTGAGTTTGAAATTAAGGAATGGTTGAGAAACCATCAAAATTTTCGCAAGTCTGATACTCGAAACCAATAACTACAATGGCCTAGGGGAAAAATACACATACCATTGTAATCGGGCGAGTTTCTACTTTCAGATGCAACAGGAATTTCTCGAGTTCGTCAATCCGTTCGTGAGATATGGGAGTTTGAAGTTAAGGAATGGTTGTGAAACCATCACAATTTTCGCAAGTCTGATACTCGAAACCAATAACTACAAATGCCTAGGGTAAAAATACACATACCGTTGTAATCGGGCGAGATTCTACTTTTACGTGCAACAGGAATTTCTCGAGTTCGTCAAACCGTTCGCGAGATATGGGAGTTTGAAGTAAAGGAATGGTTGAGAAACCATCAAAATTTTCGCTGGTCTGATACTCGAAACCAATAACTGGAATGGCCTAAGGGAAAAGTACACACACCGTTGTAATCGGGCGAGTTTCTACTTTCAGATACAATAGGAATTTCTCGAGTTCGTCAATGCGTTCGCGAGATATGCGTGTTCGAAGTTAAGGAATGGTTGAGAAATCATCAGAATTTACGCAAGTCTGATACTCGAATCCAATAACTACTATGGCCTAGGGCAAAAATACACATACCGTTGTAATCGGGCGAGTTTCTGCTTTCAGATGCAATAGGAATTTCTCGAGTTCGTCAATCCGTTCGCGAGATATGGGAGTTTGAAGTTAAGGAATGGTTGAGAAACCATCAAAATTTTCGCAATTCTGATGCTAGAAACGAATAACTGGAATGGCCTAGGGGAAAAGTACACGCACCATTGTTATCGGGCGAGTTTCTACTTCCACATGCAATAGTGGAAGCCAATAACTACAAAGGCCTAGGTGGAAAACACACATATCTTTGTAATCGGGCGAGTTTCTGCTTTCAGGTGCGACAGGAATTTTTCGAGTTCGTCAATCCGTTCGCAAGATATGGGAGTTTGAAGTTAAGGAATGATTGAGAAACCAACAAAATTTTCGCAAGTCTGATACTCGAAACCAATAACTACAATGGCCTAGGGGAAAAATACACATACCTTTGTAATCAGGCGAGTTTCTGCTTTCAGATGCAATAGGAAATTCTCGAGTTCGTCAAACCGTTCGCGAGATATGGGAGTTTGAAGTTAAGGAATGCTTGAGAAACCATGAAAATTTTCGCTGGTCTGATACTCGAAACCAACAACTGGAGTGGCCTAGGGGAAAAGCATACGCACCGTTGTAATCGGGCGAGTTTCTTCTTTCATATGCAATAGGAATTTCTCGAGTTCGTCAATCCATTCGCGAGATATGGGAGTTTGAAGTTAATGAATGGTTGAGAAATCATCAATATTTTCGCAAGTCTGATACTCGAAACCAATAACTACAAATGCCTAGGGGAAAAATACACATACCGTTGTAATCGGGCGGGTTTCTACTTTCAGATGCAACAGGAATTTCTCGAGTTCGTCAATCCGTTCGCGAGATATGTGAGTTTGAAATTAAGGAATGGTTGAGAAACCATCAAAATTTTCGCAAGTCTGATACTCGAAACCAATAACTACAATGGCCTAGGGGAAAAATACACATACCATTGTAATCGGGCGAGTTTCTACTTTCAGATGCAGCAGGAATTTCTCGAGTTCGTCAATCCGTTCGTGAGATATGGGAGTTTGAAGTTAAGGAATGGTTGTGTAACCATCACAATTTTCGCAAGTCTGATACTCGAAACCAATAACTACAATGGCCTAGGGCAAAAATACACATACCGTTGTAATCGGGAGAGTGTCTGCTTTCAGATGCAATAGGAATTTCTCGAGTTCGTCAATCCGTTCGCGAGGTATGGGGGTTTGAAGTTAAGGAATGGTTGAGAAACCATCAAAATTTTCGCAATTCTGATGCTAGAAACGAATAACTGGAATGGCCTAGGGGAAAAGTATACACACCTTTGTAATCGGGCGAGTTTCTACTTCCACATGCAACAGGAATTTCTCGAGTGCGTCAATCCGATCGCGAGATATGGGAGTTTGAAGTTAAGGAAAGGTAGAGAAACCACCAAAATTTTCGCAATTCTGATGCTAGAAACGAATAACTACAAAGGCCTAGGGGGAAAACACACATATCTTTGTAATCGGGCGAGTTTCTACTTTCAGGTGCGACAGGAATTTTTCGAGTTCGTCAATCCGTTCGCGAGATATGGGAGTTTGAAGTTAAGGAATGGTTGAGAAACCATCAAAATTTTCGCTGGTGTGATACTCGAAACGAATAACTGGAATGGCCTAGGGGAGAAGTACACACACCATTGTAATCGGGAGAGTTTCTACTTTCAGATGCAACAGGAATTTCTCGAGTTCGTCAATCCGTTCGCGAGATATGGGAGTTTGAAGTTAAGGAATGGTTGAGAAACCATCAAAATTTTCGCAAGCCTGATACTCCAAACCAATATCTGGAATGGCCTAGGGGAAAAGTACACACACAATTATAATCGGGCGAGATTCTACTTTCAGATGCGACAGGAATTTTTCGAGTTCGTCAATCCGTTCGCGAGATATGGGAGTTTGAAGTTAAGGAATGGTTGAGAAACCATCAAAATTTTCGCTGGTGTGATACTCGAAACGAATAACTGGAATGGCCTAGGGGAGAAGTACACACACCATTGTAATCGGGAGAGTTTCTACTTTCAGATGCAACAGGAATTTCTCGAGTTCGTCAATCCGTTCGCGAGATATGGGAGTTTGAAGTTAAGGAATGGTTGAGAAACCATCAAAATTTTCGCAAGCCTGATACTCCAAACCAATATCTGGAATGGCCTAGGGGAAAAGTACACACACAATTATAATCGGGCGAGATTCTACTTTCAGATGCAACAGGAATTTCTCGAGTTCGTCAATCCGTTCGCGAGATATGGGAGTTTGAAGTTAAGGAATGGTTGAGAAACCATCATAATTTTCGCAAGTCTGATACCCGAAACCAATAACTACAATGGCCTAGGGCAAAAATACACATACCGTTGTAATCGGGCGAGTATCTGCTTTCAGATGCAATAGGAAATTCTCGAGTTCGTCAATCCGTTCGCGAGATATGGAAGTTTGAAGTTAAGGAATGGTTGAGAAACCATCAAAATTTTCGCTGGTGTGATACTCGAAACCAATAACTGGAACGGCTAAGGGGAAAAGTACACTCACCATTGTAATCGGGCGAGCTTCTGCTTTCCGATGCAATAGGAAATTCTCGAGTTCGTCAATCCGTTCGCGAGAAATGGGGGTTTGAAGTTAAGGAATGGTTGAGAAACCATCAAAATTTTCGCAAGTCTGATACTCGAAACCAATAACTACAATGGCCTAGGGGAAAAATACACATACCGTTGTAATCGGTCGAGTTTCTACTTTCAGATGCAACAGGAATTTCTCGAGTTCGTCAATCCGTTCGCGAGGTATGGGAGTTTGAAGTTAAGGAATGGTTGAGAAACCATCAAAATTTTCGCTGGTCTGATACTCGAAACCAATAACTACAAAGGCCTAGGGGGAAAACACACATATCTTTGTAATCGGGCGTGTTTCTACTTTCAGGTGCAACAGGAATTTCTCGAGTTCGTCAATCCGTTCGCGAGAAATGGGTGTTTGAAGTTAAGGAATGGTTGAGAAACCATCAAAATTTTCGCAAGTCTGTTACTCGAAACCAATAACTACAATGGCCTAGGGCAAAAATACACATACCGTTGTAATCGGGCGTGTTTCTGCTTTCAGATGCAATAGGAAATTCTCGAGTTCGTCAATCCGTTCGCGAGATATGGAAGTTTGAAGTTAAGGAATGATTGAGAAACCATCAAAATTTTCGCAAGTCTGATACTCGAAACCAGTAACTACAATGGCCTAGGGGAAAAATACACATACCGTTGTAATCGGTCGAGTTTCTACTTTCAGATGCAACAGGAATTTCTCGAGTTCGTCAATCCGTTCGCGAGATATGGGAGTTTGAAGTTAAGGAATGGTTGAGAAACCATCAAAATTTTCGATGGTGTGATACTCGAAACCAATAACTGGAATGGCTAAGGGGAAAAGTACACTCACCATTGTAATCGGGCGAGCTTCTGCTTTCCGATGCAATAGGAAATTCTCGAGTTCGGCAATCCGCTCGCGAGATACGGGAGTGTGAAGTTAAGGAATGGTTGAGAAACCATCAAAATTTTCGCAAGTCTGATACTCGAAACCAATATCTGGAATGGCCTAGGGGAAAAGTACACACACCATTGTAATCGGGCGAGATTCTACTTTCAGATGCAACAGGAATTTCTCGAGTTCGTCAATCCGTTCGCGAGATATGGGAGTTTGAAGTTAAGGAATGGATGAGAAACCATCATAATTTTCGCAAGTCTGATACCCGAAACCAATAACTACAATGGCCTAGGGCAAAAATACACATACCGTTGTAATCGGGCGAGTTTCTACTTTCAGATGCAACAGGAATTTCTCGAGTTCGTCAATCCGTTCGCGAGATATGGGAGTTTGAAGTTAAGGAATGGTTGAGAAACCATCAAAATTTTCGCTGGTCTGATACTCGAAACCAATAACTGGAATGGCCTAGGGGAATAGTGCACACACCATTGTATTCGGGCGAGTTTCTGCTTTCAGATGCAATAGGAATTTCTCGAGTTCGTCAATCCGTTCGCGAGATATGGGATTTTGAAGTTAAGGAATGGTTGAGAAACCATCAACATTTTCGCAATTCTGATGCTAGAAACGAAGAACTGGAATGGCCTAGGGGAGAAGTACACACACCATTGTAATCGGGAGAGTTTCTACTTTCAGATGCAACAGGAATTTCTCGAGTTCGTCAATCCGTTCGCCAGATATGGGAGTTTGAAGTTAAGGAATGGTTGAGAAACCATCAAAATTTTCGATGGTGTGATACTCGAAACCAATAACTGGAATGGCTAAGGGGAAAAGTACACTCACCATTGTAATCGGGCGAGCTTCTGCTTTCCGATGCAATAGGAAATTCTCGAGTTCGGCAATCCGCTCGCGAGATACGGGAGTGTGAAGTTAAGGAATGGTTGAGAAACCATCAAAATTTTCGCAATTCTGATGCTAGAAACGAATAACTGGAATGGCCTAGGGGAAAAGTATACACACCTTTGTAATCGGGCGAGTTTCTACTTCCACATGCAACAGGAATTTCTCGAGTGCGTCAATCCGATCGCGAGATATGGGAGTTTGAAGTTAAGGAAAGGTAGAGAAACCACCAAAATTTTCGCAATTCTGATGCTAGAAACGAATAACTACAAAGGCCTAGGGGGAAAACACACATATCTTTGTAATCGGGCGAGTTTCTACTTTCAGGTGCGACAGGAATTTTTCGAGTTCGTCAATCCGTTCGCGAGATATGGGAGTTTGAAGTTAAGGAATGGTTGAGAAACCATCAAAATTTTCGCTGGTGTGATACTCGAAACGAATAACTGGAATGGCCTAGGGGAGAAGTACACACACCATTGTAATCGGGAGAGTTTCTACTTTCAGATGCAACAGGAATTTCTCGAGTTCGTCAATCCGTTCGCGAGATATGGGAGTTTGAAGTTAAGGAATGGTTGAGAAACCATCAAAATTTTCGCAAGCCTGATACTCCAAACCAATATCTGGAATGGCCTAGGGGAAAAGTACACACACAATTATAATCGGGCGAGATTCTACTTTCAGATGCGACAGGAATTTTTCGAGTTCGTCAATCCGTTCGCGAGATATGGGAGTTTGAAGTTAAGGAATGGTTGAGAAACCATCAAAATTTTCGCTGGTGTGATACTCGAAACGAATAACTGGAATGGCCTAGGGGAGAAGTACACACACCATTGTAATCGGGAGAGTTTCTACTTTCAGATGCAACAGGAATTTCTCGAGTTCGTCAATCCGTTCGCGAGATATGGGAGTTTGAAGTTAAGGAATGGTTGAGAAACCATCAAAATTTTCGCAAGCCTGATACTCCAAACCAATATCTGGAATGGCCTAGGGGAAAAGTACACACACAATTATAATCGGGCGAGATTCTACTTTCAGATGCAACAGGAATTTCTCGAGTTCGTCAATCCGTTCGCGAGATATGGGAGTTTGAAGTTAAGGAATGGTTGAGAAACCATCATAATTTTCGCAAGTCTGATACCCGAAACCAATAACTACAATGGCCTAGGGCAAAAATACACATACCGTTGTAATCGGGCGAGTATCTGCTTTCAGATGCAATAGGAAATTCTCGAGTTCGTCAATCCGTTCGCGAGATATGGAAGTTTGAAGTTAAGGAATGGTTGAGAAACCATCAAAATTTTCGCTGGTGTGATACTCGAAACCAATAACTGGAACGGCTAAGGGGAAAAGTACACTCACCATTGTAATCGGGCGAGCTTCTGCTTTCCGATGCAATAGGAAATTCTCGAGTTCGTCAATCCGTTCGCGAGAAATGGGGGTTTGAAGTTAAGGAATGGTTGAGAAACCATCAAAATTTTCGCAAGTCTGATACTCGAAACCAATAACTACAATGGCCTAGGGGAAAAATACACATACCGTTGTAATCGGTCGAGTTTCTACTTTCAGATGCAACAGGAATTTCTCGAGTTCGTCAATCCGTTCGCGAGGTATGGGAGTTTGAAGTTAAGGAATGGTTGAGAAACCATCAAAATTTTCGCTGGTCTGATACTCGAAACCAATAACTACAAAGGCCTAGGGGGAAAACACACATATCTTTGTAATCGGGCGTGTTTCTACTTTCAGGTGCAACAGGAATTTCTCGAGTTCGTCAATCCGTTCGCGAGAAATGGGTGTTTGAAGTTAAGGAATGGTTGAGAAACCATTAAAATTTTCGCAAGTCTGTTACTCGAAACCAATAACTACAATGGCCTAGGGCAAAAATACACATACCGTTGTAATCGGGCGTGTTTCTGCTTTCAGATGCAATAGGAAATTCTCGAGTTCGTCAATCCGTTCGCGAGATATGGAAGTTTGAAGTTAAGGAATGATTGAGAAACCATCAAAATTTTCGCAAGTCTGATACTCGAAACCAATAACTACAATGGCCTAGGGGAAAAATACACATACCGTTGTAATCGGTCGAGTTTCTACTTTCAGATGCAACAGGAATTTCTCGAGTTCGTCAATCCGTTCGCGAGATATGGGAGTTTGAAGTTAAGGAATGGTTGAGAAACCATCAAAATTTTCGATGGTGTGATACTCGAAACCAATAACTGGAATGGCTAAGGGGAAAAGTACACTCACCATTGTAATCGGGCGAGCTTCTGCTTTCCGATGCAATAGGAAATTCTCGAGTTCGGCAATCCGCTCGCGAGATACGGGAGTGTGAAGTTAAGGAATGGTTGAGAAACCATCAAAATTTTCGCAAGTCTGATACTCGAAACCAATATCTGGAATGGCCTAGGGGAAAAGTACACACACCATTGTAATCGGGCGAGATTCTACTTTCAGATGCAACAGGAATTTCTCGAGTTCGTCAATCCGTTCGCGAGATATGGGAGTTTGAAGTTAAGGAATGGATGAGAAACCATCATAATTTTCGCAAGTCTGATACCCGAAACCAATAACTACAATGGCCTAGGGCAAAAATACACATACCGTTGTAATCGGGCGAGTTTCTACTTTCAGATGCAACAGGAATTTCTCGAGTTCGTCAATCCGTTCGCGAGATATGGGAGTTTGAAGTTAAGGAATGGTTGAGAAACCATCAAAATTTTCGCTGGTCTGATACTCGAAACCAATAACTGGAATGGCCTAGGGGAATAGTGCACACACCATTGTATTCGGGCGAGTTTCTGCTTTCAGATGCAATAGGAATTTCTCGAGTTCGTCAATCCGTTCGCGAGATATGGGATTTTGAAGTTAAGGAATGGTTGAGAAACCATCAACATTTTCGCAATTCTGATGCTAGAAACGAAGAACTGGAATGGCCTAGGGGAGAAGTACACACACCATTGTAATCGGGAGAGTTTCTACTTTCAGATGCAACAGGAATTTCTCGAGTTCGTCAATCCGTTCGCCAGATATGGGAGTTTGAAGTTAAGGAATGGTTGAGAAACCATCAAAATTTTCGATGGTGTGATACTCGAAACCAATAACTGGAATGGCTAAGGGGAAAAGTACACTCACCATTGTAATCGGGCGAGCTTCTGCTTTCCGATGCAATAGGAAATTCTCGAGTTCGGCAATCCGCTCGCGAGATACGGGAGTGTGAAGTTAAGGAATGGTTGAGAAACCATCAAAATTTTCGCAAGTCTGATACTCGAAACCAATATCTGGAATGGCCTTGGGAAAAGTACACACACCATTGTAATCGGGCGAGATTCTACTTTCAGATGCAACAGGAATTTCTCGAGTTCGTCAATCCGTTGGCGAGATATGGGAGTTTGAAGTTAAGGAATGGTTGAGAAACCATCATAATTTTCGCAAGTCTGATACCCGAAACCAATAACTACAATGGCCTAGGGCAAAAAAACACATACCGTTGTAATCGGGCGAGTTTCTACTTTCAGATGCAACAGGAATTTCTCGAGTTCGTCAATCCGTTCGCGAGATATGGGAGTTTGAAGTTAAGGAATGGTTGAGAAACCATCAAAATTTTCGCTGGTCTGATACTCGAAACCAATAACTGGAATGGCCTAGGGGAATAGTGCACACACCATTGTATTCGGGCGAGTTTCTGCTTTCAGATGCAATAGGAATTTCTCGAGTTCGTCAATCCGTTCGCGAGATATGGGATTTTGAAGTTAAGGAATGGTTGAGAAACCATCAACATTTTCGCAATTCTGATGCTAGAAACGAATAACTGGAATGGCCTAGGGGAGAAGTACATACACCATTGTAATCGGGAGAGTTTCTACTTTCAGATGCAACAGGAATTTCTCGAGCTCGTCAATCCGTTCGCGAGATATGGGAGTTTGAAGTTAAGGAATGGTTGAGAAACCATCAAAATTTTCGCAAGTCTGATACTCGAAACCAATATCTGGAATGGCCTAGGGGAAAAGTACACACACCATTGTAATCGGGCGAGATTCTACTTTCAGATGCAACAGGAATTTCTCAAGTTCGTCAATCCGTTCGCGAGATATGGGAGTTTGAAGTTAAGGAATGGATGAGAAACCATCATAATTTTCGCAAGTCTGATACCCGAAACCAATAACTACAATGGCCTAGGGCAAAAATACACATACCGTTGTAATCGGGCGAGTTTCTACTTTCAGATGCAACAGGAATTTCTCGAGTTCGTCAATCCGTTCGCGAGATATGGGAGTTTGAAGTTAAGGAATGGTTGAGAAACCATCAAAATTTTCGCTAGTCTGATACTCGACACCAATAACTGGAATGGCCTAGGGGAATAGTGCACTCACCATTGTAATCGGGCGAGCTTCTGCTTTCCGATGCAATAGGAAACTCTCGAGTTCGTCAATCCGTTCGCGAGAAATGGGGGTTTGAAGTTAAGGAATGGTTGAGAAACCATCAAAATTTTCGCAAGTCTGATACTCGAAACCAATAACTACAATGGCCTAGGGGGAAAATACACTCACCATTGTATTCGGGCGAGCTTCTGCTTTCCGATGCAATAGGAAACTCTCGAGTTCGTCAATCCGTTCGCGAGAAATGGGGGTTTGAAGTTAAGGAATGGTTGAGAAACCATCAAAATTTTCGCAATTCTGATGCTAGAAACGAATAACTGGAATGGCCTAGGGGAGAAGTACACACACCATTGTAATCGGGAGAGTTTCTACTTTCAGATGCAACAGGAATTTCTCGAGTTCGTCAATCCGTTCGCGAGATATGGGAGTTTGAAGTTAAGGAATGGTTGAGAAACCATCAAAATTTTCGCAAGCCTGATACTCCAAACCAATATCTGGAATGGCCTAGGGGAAAAGTACACACACAATTATAATCGGGCGAGATTCTACTTTCAGATGCGACAGGAATTTTTCGAGTTCGTCAATCCGTTCGCGAGATATGGGAGTTTGAAGTTAAGGAATGGTTGAGAAACCATCAAAATTTTCGCTGGTGTGATACTCGAAACGAATAACTGGAATGGCCTAGGGGAGAAGTACACACACCATTGTAATCGGGAGAGTTTCTACTTTCAGATGCAACAGGAATTTCTCGAGTTCGTCAATCCGTTCGCGAGATATGGGAGTTTGAAGTTAAGGAATGGTTGAGAAACCATCAAAATTTTCGCAAGCCTGATACTCCAAACCAATATCTGGAATGGCCTAGGGGAAAAGTACACACACAATTATAATCGGGCGAGATTCTACTTTCAGATGCAACAGGAATTTCTCGAGTTCGTCAATCCGTTCGCGAGATATGGGAGTTTGAAGTTAAGGAATGGTTGAGAAACCATCATAATTTTCGCAAGTCTGATACCCGAAACCAATAACTACAATGGCCTAGGGCAAAAATACACATACCGTTGTAATCGGGCGAGTATCTGCTTTCAGATGCAATAGGAAATTCTCGAGTTCGTCAATCCGTTCGCGAGATATGGAAGTTTGAAGTTAAGGAATGGTTGAGAAACCATCAAAATTTTCGCTGGTGTGATACTCGAAACCAATAACTGGAACGGCTAAGGGGAAAAGTACACTCACCATTGTAATCGGGCGAGCTTCTGCTTTCCGATGCAATAGGAAATTCTCGAGTTCGTCAATCCGTTCGCGAGAAATGGGGGTTTGAAGTTAAGGAATGGTTGAGAAACCATCAAAATTTTCGCAAGTCTGATACTCGAAACCAATAACTACAATGGCCTAGGGGAAAAATACACATACCGTTGTAATCGGTCGAGTTTCTACTTTCAGATGCAACAGGAATTTCTCGAGTTCGTCAATCCGTTCGCGAGGTATGGGAGTTTGAAGTTAAGGAATGGTTGAGAAACCATCAAAATTTTCGCTGGTCTGATACTCGAAACCAATAACTACAAAGGCCTAGGGGGAAAACACACATATCTTTGTAATCGGGCGTGTTTCTACTTTCAGGTGCAACAGGAATTTCTCGAGTTCGTCAATCCGTTCGCGAGAAATGGGTGTTTGAAGTTAAGGAATGGTTGAGAAACCATCAAAATTTTCGCAAGTCTGTTACTCGAAACCAATAACTACAATGGCCTAGGGCAAAAATACACATACCGTTGTAATCGGGCGTGTTTCTGCTTTCAGATGCAATAGGAAATTCTCGAGTTCGTCAATCCGTTCGCGAGATATGGAAGTTTGAAGTTAAGGAATGATTGAGAAACCATCAAAATTTTCGCAAGTCTGATACTCGAAACCAATAACTACAATGGCCTAGGGGAAAAATACACATACCGTTGTAATCGGTCGAGTTTCTACTTTCAGATGCAACAGGAATTTCTCGAGTTCGTCAATCCGTTCGCGAGATATGGGAGTTTGAAGTTAAGGAATGGTTGAGAAACCATCAAAATTTTCGATGGTGTGATACTCGAAACCAATAACTGGAATGGCTAAGGGGAAAAGTACACTCACCATTGTAATCGGGCGAGCTTCTGCTTTCCGATGCAATAGGAAATTCTCGAGTTCGGCAATCCGCTCGCGAGATACGGGAGTGTGAAGTTAAGGAATGGTTGAGAAACCATCAAAATTTTCGCAAGTCTGATACTCGAAACCAATATCTGGAATGGCCTAGGGGAAAAGTACACACACCATTGTAATCGGGCGAGATTCTACTTTCAGATGCAACAGGAATTTCTCGAGTTCGTCAATCCGTTCGCGAGATATGGGAGTTTGAAGTTAAGGAATGGATGAGAAACCATCATAATTTTCGCAAGTCTGATACCCGAAACCAATAACTACAATGGCCTAGGGCAAAAATACACATACCGTTGTAATCGGGCGAGTTTCTACTTTCAGATGCAACAGGAATTTCTCGAGTTCGTCAATCCGTTCGCGAGATATGGGAGTTTGAAGTTAAGGAATGGTTGAGAAACCATCAAAATTTTCGCTGGTCTGATACTCGAAACCAATAACTGGAATGGCCTAGGGGAATAGTGCACACACCATTGTATTCGGGCGAGTTTCTGCTTTCAGATGCAATAGGAATTTCTCGAGTTCGTCAATCCGTTCGCGAGATATGGGATTTTGAAGTTAAGGAATGGTTGAGAAACCATCAACATTTTCGCAATTCTGATGCTAGAAACGAAGAACTGGAATGGCCTAGGGGAGAAGTACACACACCATTGTAATCGGGAGAGTTTCTACTTTCAGATGCAACAGGAATTTCTCGAGTTCGTCAATCCGTTCGCCAGATATGGGAGTTTGAAGTTAAGGAATGGTTGAGAAACCATCAAAATTTTCGATGGTGTGATACTCGAAACCAATAACTGGAATGGCTAAGGGGAAAAGTACACTCACCATTGTAATCGGGCGAGCTTCTGCTTTCCGATGCAATAGGAAATTCTCGAGTTCGGCAATCCGCTCGCGAGATACGGGAGTGTGAAGTTAAGGAATGGTTGAGAAACCATCAAAATTTTCGCAAGTCTGATACTCGAAACCAATATCTGGAATGGCCTTGGGAAAAGTACACACACCATTGTAATCGGGCGAGATTCTACTTTCAGATGCAACAGGAATTTCTCGAGTTCGTCAATCCGTTGGCGAGATATGGGAGTTTGAAGTTAAGGAATGGTTGAGAAACCATCATAATTTTCGCAAGTCTGATACCCGAAACCAATAACTACAATGGCCTAGGGCAAAAAAACACATACCGTTGTAATCGGGCGAGTTTCTACTTTCAGATGCAACAGGAATTTCTCGAGTTCGTCAATCCGTTCGCGAGATATGGGAGTTTGAAGTTAAGGAATGGTTGAGAAACCATCAAAATTTTCGCTGGTCTGATACTCGAAACCAATAACTGGAATGGCCTAGGGGAATAGTGCACACACCATTGTATTCGGGCGAGTTTCTGCTTTCAGATGCAATAGGAATTTCTCGAGTTCGTCAATCCGTTCGCGAGATATGGGATTTTGAAGTTAAGGAATGGTTGAGAAACCATCAACATTTTCGCAATTCTGATGCTAGAAACGAATAACTGGAATGGCCTAGGGGAGAAGTACATACACCATTGTAATCGGGAGAGTTTCTACTTTCAGATGCAACAGGAATTTCTCGAGCTCGTCAATCCGTTCGCGAGATATGGGAGTTTGAAGTTAAGGAATGGTTGAGAAACCATCAAAATTTTCGCAAGTCTGATACTCGAAACCAATATCTGGAATGGCCTAGGGGAAAAGTACACACACCATTGTAATCGGGCGAGATTCTACTTTCAGATGCAACAGGAATTTCTCAAGTTCGTCAATCCGTTCGCGAGATATGGGAGTTTGAAGTTAAGGAATGGATGAGAAACCATCATAATTTTCGCAAGTCTGATACCCGAAACCAATAACTACAATGGCCTAGGGCAAAAATACACATACCGTTGTAATCGGGCGAGTTTCTACTTTCAGATGCAACAGGAATTTCTCGAGTTCGTCAATCCGTTCGCGAGATATGGGAGTTTGAAGTTAAGGAATGGTTGAGAAACCATCAAAATTTTCGCTAGTCTGATACTCGACACCAATAACTGGAATGGCCTAGGGGAATAGTGCACTCACCATTGTAATCGGGCGAGCTTCTGCTTTCCGATGCAATAGGAAACTCTCGAGTTCGTCAATCCGTTCGCGAGAAATGGGGGTTTGAAGTTAAGGAATGGTTGAGAAACCATCAAAATTTTCGCAAGTCTGATACTCGAAACCAATAACTACAATGGCCTAGGGGGAAAATACACTCACCATTGTATTCGGGCGAGCTTCTGCTTTCCGATGCAATAGGAAACTCTCGAGTTCGTCAATCCGTTCGCGAGAAATGGGGGTTTGAAGTTAAGGAATGGTTGAGAAACCATCAAAATTTTCGCAATTCTGATGCTAGAAACAAATAACTGGAATGGCCTAGGGGAAAAGTACATACACCATTGTAATCGGGAGAATTTCTACTTTCAGATGCAACAGGAATTTCTCGAGTTCGTCAATCCGTTCGCGAGATATGGGAGTTTGAAGTTAAGGAATGGTTGAGAAACCATCAAAATTTTCGCAAGTCTGATACTCGAAACCAGTAACTACAAAGGCCAAGAGGGAAAACACACATATCTTTGTAATCGTGCGAGTTTCTAATTTCAGGTGCAACAGGAATTTCTCGAGTACGATAATCCGTTCGCGAGATATGGGAGTTTGAAGTTAAGGAATGGTTGAGAAACCATCAAAATTTTCGCATGTCTGATACTCGAAACCAATAACTACAATGGGCTAGGGCAAAAAAACACATACCGTTGTCATGGGGCGAGTTTCTACTTTCAGATGTAACAGGAATTTCTCGAGTTCGTAAATCCGTTCGCGAGATATGGGAGTTTGAAGTTAAGGAATGGTTGAGAAACCATCATAATTTTCGCAAGTCTGATACTCGAAACCAATAACTACAATGGTCTAGGGCAAAAAAACACATACCGTTGTCATGGGGCGAGTTTCTACTTTCAGATGTAACAGGAATTTCTCGAATTCGTAAATCCGTTCGCGAGATATGGGAGTTTGAAGTTAAGGAATGGTTGAGAGACCATCAAAATTTTCGCAAGTCTGATACTCGAAACCAATAACTGGAATGGCCTAGGGGAAAAGTGCACACACCGTTGTAATCGGCCGAGTTTTTACTTTCAGATGCAACAGGAATTTCTCGAGTTCGTCATTCCGTTCGCGAGATATGGGAGTTTGAAGTTAAGGAATGGTTGAGAAACCATCCAAATTTTCGCTGGTGTGATACTCGAAACCAATAACTGGAATGGCCAAGGGGAAAAGTACACTCACCATTGTAATCGGGCGAGCTTCTGCTTTCCAATGCAATAGGAAATTCTCGAGTTCGACAATCCGATCGCGAGATACGGGAGTGTGAAGTTAAGGAATGGTTGAGAAACCATCAAAATTTTCGCAAGTCTGATACTCGAAACCAATAACTGGAATGGCCTAGGGGAATAGTACACACACCATTGTATTCGGGCGAGTTTCTGCTTTCAGATGCAATAGGAATTTCTCGAGTTCGTCAATCCGTTCGCGAGAAATGGGGGTTTGAAGTTAAGGAGTGGTTGAGAAACCATCAAAATTTTCGCAAGTCTGATACTCGAAACCAATAACTACAATGGCCTAGGGGAAAAATACACATACCGTTGTAATCGGGCGAGTTTCTACTTTCAGATGCAACAGGAATTTCTCGAGTTCGTCAATCCGTTCGCGAGATATGGGAGTTTGAAGTTAAGGAATGGTTGAGAAACCATCAAAATTTTCGCTGGTCTGATACTCGAAACCAATAACTGGAATGGCCTAGGGGAATAGTACACACCCCATTGTATTCGGGCGAGTTTCTGCTTTCCGATGCAATAGGAAACTCTCGAGTTCGTCAATCCGTTCGCGAGAAATGGGGGTTTGAAGTTAAGGAATGGTTGAGAAACCATCAAAATTTTCGCAAGTCTGATACTCGAAACCAATAACTACAATGGCCTAGGGGGAAAATACACACACCATTGTAATCGTGCTAGTTTCTACTTCCAGATGCAACAGGAATTTCTCGAGTTCGTCAATCCGTTCGCGAGATATGGGAGTTTGAAGTTAAGGAATGGTTGAGAAACCATCAAAATTTTCGCTGGTGTGATACTCGAAACGAATAACTGGAATGGCCTAGGGGAGAAGTACACACACCATTGTAATCGGGAGAGTTTCTACTTTCAGATGCAACAGGAATTTCTCGAGTTCGTCAATCCGTTCGCGAGATATGGGAGATTGAAGTTAAGGAATGGTTGAGAAACCATCAAAATTTTCGCTGGTCTGATACTCGAAACCAATAACTGGAATGGCCTAGGGGAATAGTACACACCCCATTGTATTCGGGCGAGTTTCTGCTTTCCGATGCAATAGGAAACTCTCGAGTTCGTCAATCCGTTCGCGAGAAATGGGGGTTTGAAGTTAAGGAATGGTTGAGAAACCATCAAAATTTTCGCAAGTCTGATACTCGAAACCAATAACTACAATGGCCTAGGGGGAAAATACACACACCATTGTAATCGTGCTAGTTTCTACTTCCAGATGCAACAGGAATTTCTCGAGTTCGTCAATCCGTTCGCGAGATATGGGAGTTTGAAGTTAAGGAATGGTTGAGAAACCATCAAAATTTTCGCTGGTGTGATACTCGAAACGAATAACTGGAATGGCCTAGGGGAGAAGTACACACACCATTGTAATCGGGAGAGTTTCTACTTTCAGATGCAACAGGAATTTCTCGAGTTCGTCAATCCGTTCGCGAGATATGGGAGATTGAAGTTAAGGAATGGTTGAGAAACCATCAAAATTTTCGCAAGTCTGATACTCGAAACCAATATCTGGAATGGCCTAGGGGAAAAGTACACACACAATTGTAATCGGGCGAGATTCTACTTTCAGATGGAACAGGTATTTCTCGAGTTCGTCAATCCGTTCGCGAGATATGGGAGTTTGAAGTTAAGGAATGGTTGAGAAACCATCGTAATTTTCGCAAGTCTGATACCCGAAACCAATAACTACAATGGCCTAGGGCAAAAATACACATACCGTTGTAATCGGGCGAGTATCTGCTTTCAGATGCAATAGGAAATTCTCGAGTTCGTCAATCCGTTCGCGAGATATGGAAGTTTGAAGTTAAGGAATGGTTGAGGAACCATCAAAATTTTCGCTGGTGTGATACTCGAAACCAATAACTGGAACGGCTAAGGGGAAAAGTACACTCACCATTGTAATCGGGCGAGCTTCTGCTTTCCGATGCAGTAGGAAATTCTCGAGTTCGTCAATCCGTTCGCGAGAAATGGGGGTTTGAAGTTAAGGAATGTTTGAGAAACCATCAAAATTTTCGCAAGTCTGATACTCGAAACCAATAACTACTATGGCCTAGGGGAAAAATACACACACCATTGTAATCGTGCTAGTTTCTACTTTCAGATGCAACAGGAATTTCTCGAGTTCGTCAATCCGTTCGCGAGAAATGGGGGTTTGAAGTTAAGGAGTGGTTGAGAAACCATCAAAATTTTCGCAAGTCTGATAACCGAAACCAATAACTACAATGGCCTAGGGCAAAAAAACACATACCGTTGTAATCGGGCGAGTTTCTACTTTCAGATGCAACAGGAATTTCTCGAGTTCGTCAATCCGTTCGCGAGATATGGGAGTTTGAAGTTAAGGAATGGTTGAGAAACCATCAAAATTTTCGCTGGTCTGATACTCGAAACCAATAACTGGAATGGCCTAGGGGAATAGTGCACACACCATTGTATTCGGGCGAGTTTCTGCTTTCAGATGCAATAGGAATTTCTCGAGTTCGTCAATCCGTTCGCGAGATATGGGATTTTGAAGTTAAGGAATGGTTGAGAAACCATCAACATTTTCGCAATTCTGATGCTAGAAACGAATAACTGGAATGGCCTAGGGGAGAAGTACACACACCATTGTAATCGGGAGAGTTTCTACTTTCAGATGCAACAGGAATTTCTCGAGCTCGTCAATCCGTTCGCGAGATATGGGAGTTTGAAGTTAAGGAATGGTTGAGAAACCATCAAAATTTTCGCTGGTGTGATACTCGAAACGAATAACTGGAATGGCCTAGGGGAGAAGTACACACACCATTGTAATCGGGAGAGTTTCTACTTTCAGATGCAACAGGAATTTCTCGAGTTCGTCAATCCGTTCGCGAGATATGGGAGTTTGAAGTTAAGGAATGGTTGAGAAACCATCAAAATTTTCGCAAGTCTGATACTCGAAACCAATATCTGGAATGGCCTAGGGGAAAAGTACACACACAATTGTAATCGGGCGAGATTCTACTTTCAGATGGAACAGGTATTTCTCGAGTTCGTCAATCCGTTCGCGAGATATGGGAGTTTGAAGTTAAGGAATGGTTGAGAAACCATCGTAATTTTCGCAAGTCTGATACCCGAAACCAATAACTACAATGGCCTAGGGCAAAAATACACATAGCGTTGTAATCGGGCGAGTTTCTACTTTCAGATGCAACAGGAATTTCTCGAGTTCGTCAATCCGTTCGCGAGATATGGGAGTTTGAAGTTAAGGAATGGTTGAGAAACCATCAAAATTTTCGCTGGTCTGATACTCGAAACCAATAACTGGAATGGCCTAGGGGAATAGTGCACACACCATTGTATTCGGGCGAGTTTCTGCTTTCAGATGCAATAGGAATTTCTCGAGTTCGTCAATCCGTTCGCGAGATATGGGATTTTGAAGTTAAGGAATGGTTGAGAAACCATCAACATTTTCGCAATTCTGATGCTAGAAACGAATAACTGGAATGGCCTAGGGGAGAAGTACACACACCATTGTAATCGGGAGAGTTTCTACTTTCAGATGCAACAGGAATTTCTCGAGCTCGTCAATCCGTTCGCGAGATATGGGAGTTTGAAGTTAAGGAATGGTTGAGAAACCATCAAAATTTTCGCAAGTCTGATACTCGAAACCAATATCTGGAATGGCCTAGGGGAAAAGTACACACACCATTGTAATCGGGCGAGATTCTACTTTCAGATGCAACAGGGATTTCTCAAGTTCGTCAATCCGTTCGCGAGATATGGGAGTTTGAAGTTAAGGAATGGATGAGAAACCATCATAATTTTCGCAAGTCTGATACCCGAAACCAATAACTACAATGGCCTAGGGCAAAAATACACATACCGTTGTAATCGGGCGAGTTTCTACTTTCAGATGCAACAGGAATTTCTCGAGTTCGTCAATCCGTTCGCGAGATATGGGAGTTTGAAGTTAAGGAATGGTTGAGAAACCATCAAAATTTTCGCTAGTCTGATACTCGAAACCAATAACTGGAATGGCCTAGGGGAATAGTGCACTCACCATTGTAATCGGGCGAGCTTCTGCTTTCCGATGCAATAGGAAACTCTCGAGTTCGTCAATCCGTTCGCGAGAAATGGGGGTTTGAAGTTAAGGAATGGTTGAGAAACCATCAAAATTTTCGCAAGTCTATTACTCGAAACCAATAACTACAATGGCCTAGGGGGAAAATACACTCACCATTGTAATCGGGCGAGCTTCTGCTTTCCGATGCAATAGGAAACTCTCGAGTTCGTCAATCCGTTCGCGAGAAATGGGGGTTTGAAGTTAAGGAATGGTTGAGAATCCATCAAAATTTTCGCAATTCTGATGCTAGAAACAAATAACTGGAATGGCCTAGGGGAAAAGTACATACACCATTGTAATCGGGAGAATTTCTACTTTCAGATGCAACAGGAATTTCTCGAGTTCGTCAATCCGTTCGCGAGATATGGGAGTTTGAAGTTAAGGAATGGTTGAGAAACCATCAAAATTTTCGCAAGTCTGATACTCGAAACCAGTAACTACAAAGGCCAAGAGGGAAAACACACATATCTTTGTAACCGTGCGTGTTTCTAATTTCAGGTGCAACAGGAATTTCTCGAGTACGATAATCCGTTCGCGAGATATGGGAGTTTGAAGTTAAGGAATGGTTGAGAAACCATCAAAATTTTCGCATGTCTGATACTCGAAACCAATAACTACAATGGGCTAGGGCAAAAAAACACATACCGTTGTCATGGGGCGAGTTTCTACTTTCAGATGTAACAGGAATTTCTCGAGTTCGTAAATCCGTTCGCGAGATATGGGAGTTTGAAGTTAAGGAATGGTTGAGAAACCATCATAATTTTCGCAAGTCTGATACTCGAAACCAATAACTACAATGGTCTAGGGCAAAAAAACACATACCGTTGTCATGGGGCGAGTTTCTACTTTCAGATGTAACAGGAATTTCTCGAATTCGTAAATCCGTTCGCGAGATATGGGAGTTTGAAGTTAAGGAATGGTTGAGAGACCATCAAAATTTTCGCAAGTCTGATACTCGAAACCAATAACTGGAATGGCCTAGGGGAAAAGTGCACACACCGTTGTAATCGGCCGAGTTTTTACTTTCAGATGCAACAGGAATTTCTCGAGTTCGTCATTCCGTTCGCGAGATATGGGAGTTTGAAATTAAGGAATGGTTGAGAAACCATCCAAATTTTCGCTGGTGTGATACTCGAAACCAATAACTGGAATGGCCAAGGGGAAAAGTACACTCACCATTGTAATCGGGCGAGCTTCTGCTTTCCAATGCAATAGGAAATTCTCGAGTTCGACAATCCGATCGCGAGATACGGGAGTGTGAAGTTAAGGAATGGTTGAGAAACCATCAAAATTTTCGCAAGTCTGATACTCGAAACCAATAACTGGAATGGCCTAGGGGAATAGTACACACACCATTGTATTCGGGCGAGTTTCTGCTTTCAGATGCAATAGGAATTTCTCGAGTTCGTCAATCCGTTCGCGAGAAATGGGGGTTTGAAGTTAAGGAATGGTTGAGAAACCATCAAAATTTTCGCAAGTCTGATACTCGAAACCAATAACTACAATGGTCTGGGGGAAAAATACACACACCATTGTAATCGTGCTAGTTTCTACTTTCAGATGCAACAGGAATTTCTCGAGTTCGTCAATCCGTTCGCGAGAAATGGGGGTTTGAAGTTAAGGAGTGGTTGAGAAACCATCAAAATTTTCGCAAGTCTGATACTCGAAACCAATAACTACAATGGCCTAGGGGAAAAATACACATACCGTTGTAATCGGGAGAGTTTCTACTTTCAGATGCAACAGGAATTTCTCGAGTTCGTCAATCCGTTCGCGAGAAATGGGGGTTTGAAGTTAAGGAGTGGTTGAGAAACCATCAAAATTTTCGCAAGTCTGATAACCGAAACCAATAACTACAATGGCCTAGGGCAAAAAAACACATACCGTTGTAATCGGGCGAGTTTCTACTTTCAGATGCAACAGGAATTTCTCGAGTTCGTCAATCCGTTCGCGAGATATGGGAGTTTGAAGTTAAGGAATGGTTGAGAAACCATCAAAATTTTCGCTGGTCTGATACTCGAAACCAATAACTGGAATGGCCTAGGGGAATAGTGCACACACCATTGTATTCGGGCGAGTTTCTGCTTTCAGATGCAATAGGAATTTCTCGAGTTCGTCAATCCGTTCGCGAGATATGGGATTTTGAAGTTAAGGAATGGTTGAGAAACCATCAACATTTTCGCAATTCTGATGCTAGAAACGAATAACTGGAATGGCCTAGGGGAGAAGTACACACACCGTTGTAATCGGGAGAGTTTCTACTTTCAGATGCAACAGGAATTTCTCGAGCTCGTCAATCCGTTCGCGAGATATGGGAGTTTGAAGTTAAGGAATGGTTGAGAAACCATCAAAATTTTCGCAAGTCTGATACTCGAAACCAATATCTGGAATGGCCTAGGGGAAAAGTACACACACCATTGTAATCGGGCGAGATTCTACTTTCAGATGCAACAGGAATTTCTCAAGTTCGTCAATCCGTTCGCGAGATATGGGAGTTTGAAGTTAAGGAATGGATGAGAAACCATCATAATTTTCGCAAGTCTGATACCCGAAACCAATAACTACAATGGCCTAGGGCAAAAATACACATACCGTTGTAATCGGGCGAGTTTCTACTTTCAGATGCAACAGGAATTTCTCGAGTTCGTCAATCCGTTCGCGAGATATGGGAGTTTGAAGTTAAGGAATGGTTGAGAAACCATCAAAATTTTCGCTAGTCTGATACTCGAAACCAATAACTGGAATGGCCTAGGGGAATAGTGCACTCACCATTGTAATCGGGCGAGCTTCTGCTTTCCGATGCAATAGGAAACTCTCGAGTTCGTCAATCCGTTCGCGAGAAATGGGGGTTTGAAGTTAAGGAATGGTTGAGAAACCATCAAAATTTTCGCAAGTCTGATACTCGAAACCAATAACTACAATGGCCTAGGGGGAAAATACACTCACCATTGTAATCGGGCGAGCTTCTGCTTTCCGATGCAATAGGAAACTCTCGAGTTCGTCAATCCGTTCGCGAGAAATGGGGGTTTGAAGTTAAGGAATGGTTGAGAATCCATCAAAATTTTCGCAATTCTGATGCTAGAAACAAATAACTGGAATGGCCTAGGGGAAAAGTACATACACCATTGTAATCGGGAGAATTTCTACTTTCAGATGCAACAGGAATTTCTCGAGTTCGTCAATCCGTTCGCGAGATATGGGAGTTTGAAGTTAAGGAATGGTTGAGAAACCATCAAAATTTTCACAAGTCTGATACTCGAAACCAGTAACTACAAAGGCCAAGAGGGAAAACACACATATCTTTGTAATCGTGCGTGTTTCTAATTTCAGGTGCAACAGGAATTTCTCGAGTACGATAATCCGTTCGCGAGATATGGGAGTTTGAAGTTAAGGAATGGTTGAGAAACCATCCAAATTTTCGCATGTCTGATACTCGAAACCAATAACTACAATGGGCTAGGGCAAAAAAACACATACCGTTGTCATGGGGCGAGTTTCTACTTTCAGATGTAACAGGAATTTCTCGAGTTCGTAAATCCGTTCGCGAGATATGGGAGTTTGAAGTTAAGGAATGGTTGAGAAACCATCATAATTTTCGCAAGTCTGATACTCGAAACCAATAACTACAATGGTCTAGGGCAAAAAAACACATACCGTTGTCATGGGGCGAGTTTCTACTTTCAGATGTAACAGGAATTTCTCGAATTCGTAAATCCGTTCGCGAGATATGGGAGTTTGAAGTTAAGGAATGGTTGAGAGACCATCAAAATTTTCGCAAGTCTGATACTCGAAACCAATAACTGGAATGGCCTAGGGGAAAAGTGCACACACCGTTGTAATCGGCCGAGTTTTTACTTTCAGATGCAACAGGAATTTCTCGAGTTCGTCATTCCGTTCGCGAGATATGGGAGTTTGAAGTTAAGGAATGGTTGAGAAACCATCCAAATTTTCGCTGGTGTGATACTCGAAACCAATAACTGGAATGGCCAAGGGGAAAAGTACACTCACCATTGTAATCGGGCGAGCTTCTGCTTTCCAATGCAATAGGAAATTCTCGAGTTCGACAATCCGATCGCGAGATACGGGAGTGTGAAGTTAAGGAATGGTTGAGAAACCATCAAAATTTTCGCAAGTCTGATACTCGAAACCAATAACTGGAATGGCCTAGGGGAATAGTACACACACCATTGTATTCGGGCGAGTTTCTGCTTTCAGATGCAATAGGAATTTCTCGAGTTCGTCAATCCGTTCGCGAGAAATGGGGGTTTGAAGTTAAGGAATGGTTGAGAAACCATCAAAATTTTCGCAAGTCTGATACTCGGAACCAATAACTACAATGGTCTGGGGGAAAAATACACACACCATTGTAATCGTGCTAGTTTCTACTTTCAGATGCAACAGGAATTTCTCGAGTTCGTCAATCCGTTCGCGAGAAATGGGGGTTTGAAGTTAAGGAGTGGTTGAGAAACCATCAAAATTTTCGCAAGTCTGATACTCGAAACCAATAACTACAATGGCCTAGGGGAAAAATACACATACCGTTGTAATCGGGCGAGTTTCTACTTTCAGATGCAACAGGAATTTCTCGAGTTCGTCAATCCGTTCGCGAGATATGGGAGTTTGAAGTTAAGGAATGGTTGAGAAACCATCAAAATTTTCGCTGGTCTGATACTCGAAACCAATAACTGGAATGGCCTAGGGGAATAGTACACACCCCATTGTATTGGGGCGAGTTTCTGCTTTCCGATGCAATAGGAAACTCTCGAGTTCGTCAATCCGTTCGCGAGAAATGGGGGTTTGAAGTTAAGGAATGGTTGAGAAACCATCAAAATTTTCGCAAGTCTGATACTCGAAACCAATAACTACAATGGCCTAGGGGGAAAATACACACACCATTGTAATCGTGCTAGTTTCTACTTCCAGATGCAACAGGAATTTCTCGAGTTCGTCAATCCGTTCGCGAGATATGGGAGTTTGAAGTTAAGGAATGGTTGA
The DNA here is from genome assembly GCF_051014685.1 of Ptiloglossa arizonensis. Lineage (NCBI taxonomy): Eukaryota > Metazoa > Arthropoda > Insecta > Hymenoptera > Colletidae > Ptiloglossa > Ptiloglossa arizonensis. The sequence goes on from NW_027478391.1 coordinate 890,323, forward strand.
GAAACCATCAAAATTTTCGCTGGTGTGATACTCGAAACGAATAACTGGAATGGCCTAGGGGAGAAGTACACACACCATTGTAATCGGGAGAGTTTCTACTTTCAGATGCAACAGGAATTTCTCGAGTTCGTCAATCCGTTCGCGAGATATGGGAGTTTGAAGTTAAGGAATGGTTGAGAAACCATCAAAATTTTCGCAAGTCTGATACTCGAAACCAATATCTGGAATGGCCTAGGGGAAAAGTACACACACAATTGTAATCGGGCGAGATTCTACTTTCAGATGGAACAGGTATTTCTCGAGTTCGTCAATCCGTTCGCGAGATATGGGAGTTTGAAGTTAAGGAATGGTTGAGAAACCATCGTAATTTTCGCAAGTCTGATACCCGAAACCAATAACTACAATGGCCTAGGGCAAAAATACACATACCGTTGTAATCGGGCGAGTATCTGCTTTCAGATGCAATAGGAAATTCTCGAGTTCGTCAATCCGTTTGCGAGATATGGAAGTTTGAAGTTAAGGAATGGTTGAGAAACCATCAAAATTTTCGCAAGTCTGATACTCGAAACCAATAACTACTATGGCCTAGGGGAAAAATACACACACCATTGTAATCGTGCTAGTTTCTACTTTCAGATGCAACAGGAATTTCTCGAGTTCGTCAATCCGTTCGCGAGAAATGGGGGTTTGAAGTTAAGGAGTGGTTGAGAAACCATCAAAATTTTCGCAAGTCTGATACTCGAAACCAATAACTACAATGGCCTAGGGGAAAAATACACATACCGTTGTAATCGGGCGAGTTTCTACTTTCAGATGCAACAGGTATATCTCGAGTTCGTCAATCCGTTCGCGAGATATGGGAGTTTGAAGTTAAGGAATGGTTTAGAAACCATCAAAATTTTCGCTGGTCTGATACTCGAAACCAATAACTGGAATGGCCTAGGGGAATAGTACACTCACCATTGTAATCGGGAGAGTTTCTACTTTCAGATGCAACAGGAATTTCTCGAGTTCGTCAATCCGTTCGCGAGATATGGGAGTTTGAAGTTAAGGAATGGTTGTGAAACCATCAAAATTTTCGCAAGTCTGATACTCGAAACCAATATCTGGAATGGCCTAGGGCAAAAATACACATACCGTTGTAATCGGGCGAGTTTCTACTTTCAGATGCAACAGGAATTTCTCGAGTTCGTCAATCCGTTCGCGAGATATGGGAGTTTGAAGTTAAGGAATGGTTGAGAAACCATCAAAATTTTCGCTGGTCTGATACTCGAAACCAATAACTACAAAGGCCTAGGGGGAAAACACACATATCTTTGTAATCGGGCGTGTTTCTACTTTCAGGTGCAACAGGAATTTCTCGAGTTCGTCAATCCGTTCGCGAGAAATGGGGGTTTGAAGTTAAGGAATGGTTGAGAAACCATCAAAATTTTCGCAAGCCTGTTACTCGAAACCAATAACTACAATGGCCTAGGGCAAAAATACACATACCGTTGTAATCGGGCGTGTTTCTGCTTTCGGATGCAATAGGAAATTCTCGAGTTCGTCAATCCGTTCGCGAGATATGGAAGTTTGAAGTTAAGGAATGATTGAGAAACCATCAAAATTTTCGCAAGTCTGATACTCGAAACCAATAACTACAATGGCCTAGGGGAAAAATACACATACCGTTGTAATCGGTCGAGTTTCTACTTTCAGATGCAACAGGAATTTCTCGAGTTCGTCAATCCGTTCGCGAGGTATGGGAGTTTGAAGTTAAGGAATGGTTGAGAAACCATCAAAATTTTCGCTGGTCTGATACTCGAAACCAATAACTGGAATGGCCTAGGGGAATAGTGCACACACCATTGCATTCGGGCGAGTTTCTGCATTCAGATGCAATAGCAATTTTTCGAGTTCGTCAATCCGTTCGCGAGATATGGGATTTTGAAGTTAAGGAATGGTTGAGAAACCATCAACATTTTCGCAATTCTGATGCTAGAAACGAATAACTGGAATGGCCTAGGGGAGAAGTACACACACCATTGTAATCGGGAGAGTTTCTACTTTCAGATGCAACAGGAATTTCTCGAGTTCGTCAATCCGTTCGCGAGATATGGGAGTTTGAAGTTAAGGAATGGTTGAGAAACCATCAAAATTTTCGCTGGTCTGATACTCGAAACCAATAACTACAAAGGCCTAGGGGGAAAACACACATATCTTTGTAATCGGGCGTGTTTCTACTTTCAAGTGCAACAGGAATTTCTCGAGTTCGTCGATCCGTTCGCGAGAAATGGGGGTTTGAAGTTAAGGAATGGTTGAGAAACCATCAAAATTTTCGCAAGCCTGTTACTCGAAACCAATAACTACAATGGCCTAGGGCAAAAATACACATACCGCTGTAATCGGGCGTGTTTCTGCTTTCAGATGCAATAGGATATTCTCGAGTTCGTCAATCCGTTCGCGAGATATGGAAGTTTGAAGTTAAGGAATGGTTGAGAAACCATCAAAATTTTCGCTGGTATGATACTCGAAACGAATAACTGGAATGGCCTAGGGGAGAAGTACACACACCATTGTAATCGGGAGAGTTTCTACTTTCAGATGCAACAGGAATTTCTCGAGTTCGTCAATCCGTTCGCGAGATATGGGAGTATGAAGTTAAGGAATGGTTGAGAAACCATCAAAATTTTCGATGGTGTGATACTCGAAACCAATAACTGGAATGGCTAAGGGGAAAAGTACACTCACCATTGTAATCGGGCGAGCTTCTGCTTTCCGATGCAATAGGAAATTCTCGAGTTCGGCAATCCGCTCGCGAGATACGGGAGTGTGAAGTTAAGGAATGGTTGAGAAACCATCAAAATTTTCGCAAGTCTGATACTCGAAACCAATATCTGGAATGGCCTAGGGGAAAAGTACACACACCATTGTAATCGGGCGAGATTCTACTTTCAGATGCAACAGGAATTTCTCGAGTTCGTCAATCCGTTCGCGAGATATGGGAGTTTGAAGTTAAGGAATGGTTGAGAAACCATCATAATTTTCGCAAGTCTGATACCCGAAACCAATAACTACAATGGCCTAGGGCAAAAATACACATACCGTTGTAATCGGGCGAGTTTCTACTTTCAGATGCAACAGGAATTTCTCGAGTTCGTCAATCCGTTCGCGAGATATGGGAGTTTGAAGTTAAGGAATGGTTGAGAAACCATCAAAATTTTCGCTGGTCTGATACTCGAAAGCAATAACTACAATGGCCTAGGGGGAAAACACACACGTCTTTGTAATCGGGCGTGTTTCTACTTTCAGGTGCAACAGGAATTTCTCGAGTTCGTGAATCCGTTCGCGAGATATGGGAGTTTGAAGTTAAGGAATGGTTGAGAAACCATCACAATTTTCGCAATTCTGATGCTAGAAACGAATAACTGGAATGGCCTAGGGGAAAAGTACACACACCATTGTAATCGGGCGAGCTTCTACTTTCAGATACAACAGGAATTTCTCGAGTTCGTCAATCCGTTCGCGAGAAATGGGGGTTTGAAGTTAAGGAATGGTTGAGAAACCATCACAATTTTCGCACTTCTGATGCTAGAAACGAATAACTGGAATGGCCTAGGGGAAAAGTACATACACCATTGTAATCGGGAGAATTTCTACTTTCAGATGCAACAGGAATTTCTCGAGTTCGTCAATCCGTTCGCGAGAAATGGGGGTTTGAAGTTAAGGAGTGGTTGAGAAACCATCAAAATTTTCGCAAGTCTGATACTCGAAACCAATAACTACAATGGCCTAGGGCAAAAATACACATACCTTTGTAATCGGACGAGTTTCTGCTTTCAGATGCAATAGGAAATTCTCGAGTTCGTCAATACGTACGCGAGATATGGGAGTTTGAAGTTAAGGAATGATTGAGAAACCATCAAAATTTTCGCTGGTCTGGAACTCGAAACCAATAACTGGAATGGCCTAGGGGAATAGTACACACCCCATTGTAATCGGGAGAATTTCTACTTTCAGATGCAACAGGAATTTCTCGAGTTCGTCAGTCCGTTCGCGAGATATGGGAGTTTGAAGTTAAGGAATGGTTGAGAAACCATCAAAATTTTCGCAAGTCTGATACTCGAAACCAGTAACTACAAAGGCCAAGAGGGAAAACACACATATCTTTGCAATCGTGCGTGTTTCTACTTTCAGGTGCAACAGGAATTTCTCGAGTACGATAATCCGTTCGCGAGATATGGGAGTTTGAAGTTAAGGAATGGTTGAGAAACCATCAAAATTTTCGCATGTCTGATACTCGAAACCAATAACTACAATGGGCTAGGGCAAAAAAACACATACCGTTGTCATGGGGCGAGTTTCTACTTTCAGATGTAACAGGAATTTCTCGAGTTCGTAAATCCGTTCGCGAGATGTGGGAGTTTGAAGTTAAGGAATGGTTGAGAAACCATCATAATTTTCGCAAGTCTGATACTCGAAACCAATAACTACAATGGGCTAGGGCAAAAAAACACATACCGTTGTCATGGGGCGAGTTTCTACTTTCAGATGTAACAGGAATTTCTCGAGTTCGTAAATCCGTTCGCGAGATATGGGAGTTGAAGTTAAGGAATGGTTGAGAGACCATCAAAATTTTCGCAAGTCTGATACTCGAAACCAATAACTGGAATGGCCTAGGGGAAAAGTGCACACACCGTTGTAATCGGCCGAGTTTTTACTTTCAGATGCAACAGGAATTTCTCGAGTTCGTCAATCCGTTCGCGAGATATGGGAGTTTGAAGTTAAGGAATGGTTGAGAAACCATCAAAATTTTCGCTGGTGTGATACTCGAAACCAATAACTGGAATGGCCAAGGGGAAAAGTACACTCACCATTGTAATCGGGCGAGCTTCTGCTTTCCGATGCAATAGGAAATTCTCGAGTTCGACAATCCGATCGCGAGATACGGGAGTGTGAAGTTAAGGAATGGTTGAGAAACCATCAAAATTTTCGCAAGTCTGATACTCGAAACCAATAACTGGAATGGCCTAGGGTAATAGTACACACACCATTGTATTCGGGCGAGTTTCTGCTTTCAGATGCAATAGGAATTTCTCGAGTTCGTCAATCCGTTCGCGAGAAATGGGGGTTTGAAGTTAAGGAATGGTTGAGAAACCATCAAAATTTTCGCAAGTCTGATACTCGAAACCAATAACTACAATGGCCTAGGGGAAAAATACACACACCATTGTAATCGTGCTAGTTTCTACTTTCAGATGCAACAGGAATTTCTCGAGTTCGTCAATCCGTTCGCGAGAAATGGGGGTTTGAAGTTAAGGAGTGGTTGAGAAACCATCAAAATTTTCGCAAGTCTGATACTCGAAACCAATAGCTACAATGGCCTAGGGGTAAAATACACATTCCGTTGTAATCGGGCGAGTTTCTACTTTCAGATGCAACAGGAATTTCTCGAGTTCGTCAATCCGTTCGCGAGATATGGGAGTTTGAAGTTAAGGAATGTTTGAGAAACCATCAAAATTTTCGCTGGTCTGATACTCGAAACCAATAACTGGAATGGCCTAGGGGAATAGTACACACCCCATTGTATTCGGGCGAGTTTCTGCTTTCAGATGCAATAGGAATTTCTCAAGTTCGTCAATCCGTTCTCGAGATATGGGAGTTTGAAGTTAAGGAATGGTTGAGAAACCATCAAAATTTTCGCTGGTGTGATACTCGAAACGAATAACTGGAATAGCCTAGGGGAGAAGTACACACACCATTGTAATCGGGAGAGTTTCTACTTTCAGATTCAACAGGAATTTCTCGAGTTCGTCAATCCGTTCGCGAGATATGGGAGTTTGAAGTTAAGGAATGGTTGAGAAACCATCATAATTTTCGCAAGTTTGATACCCGAAACCAATAACTACAATGGTCTAGGGCAAAAATACACATACCGTTGTAATCGGGCGAGTTTCTGCTTTCAGATGCAATAGGAAATTCTCGAGTTCGTCAATCCGTTCGCGAGATATGGAAGTTTGAAGTTAAGGAATGGTTGAGAAACCATCAAAATTTTCGCTGGTGTGATACTCGAAACCAATAACTGGAACGGCTAAGGGGAAAAGTACACTCACCATTGTAATCGGGCGAGCTTCTGCTTTCCGATGCAATAGGAAATTCTCGAGTTCGTCAATCCGTTCGCGAGATATGGGAGTTTGAAGTTAAGGAATGGTTGAGAAACCATCACAATTTTCGCAAGTCTGATACTCGAAACCAATAACTGGAATGGCCTAGGGGGAAGAGACACATACCATTGTAATCGGACGAGTTTCTACTTCCAGATACAACAGGAATTTCACGAGTTCGTCAATGCGTTCGCGAGATATGGGAGTTTGAAGTTAAGGAATGGTTGAGAAATCATCAAAAGTTTCGCTGGTCTGATACTCGAAATCAATAACTGGAATGGCCTAGGGGAAAAGTACACACACCATTGTAATCGGGCGAGTTTCTACTTTCAGATGCAACAGGAATTTCTCGAGTTCGTCAATCCGTTCGCGAGATATGGGAGTTTGAAGTTAAGGAATGTTTGTGAAACCATCAAAATTTTCGCAAGTCTGATACTCGAAACCAATAACTACAAAGGCCTAGGGGGAAAACACACATATCTTTGTAATCGGGCGAGTTTCTGCTTTCAGATGCAATAGGAAATTCTCGAGTTCGTCAATCCGTTCGCGAGATATGGGAGTTTGAAGTTAAGGAATGGTTGAGAAACCATCAAAGTTTTCGCTGGTCTGATACTCGAAACCAATAACTGGAATGGCCTAGTGGAAATGTACACACACCATTGTAATCGGGCGAGTTTCTACTTTCAGGAGCAACAGGAATTTCTCGAGTTCGTCAATCCGTTCGCGAGAAATGGGGGTTTGAAGTTAAGGAATGGTTGAGAAACCATCAAAATTTTCGCAAGTCTGATACTCGAAACCAATAGCTACAATGGCCTACGGGAAAAATACACATACCGTTGTAATCGGGCGAGTTTCTACATTTAGATGCAACAGGAATTTCTCGAGTTCGTCAATCCGTTCGCGAGATATGGGAGTTTGAAGTTAAGGAATGTTTGTGAAACCATCAAAATTTTCGCAAGTCTGAGACTCGAAACCAATAACAACAAATGCGTAGGGGAAAAATACACATACCGTTGTAATCGGGCGAGATTCTACTTTCACGCGCAACAGGAATTTCTCGAGTTCGTCAATCCGTTCGCGAGATATGCGAGTTTGAAGTTAAGGAATGGTTGAGAAATCATCAAAATTTTCGCAAGTCTGGTACTCGAAACCAATAACTGGAATGGCCTAGGGGAAAAGTACACACACCATTGTAATCGGGCGAGTTTCTACTTTCAGATGCAACAGGAATTTCTCGAGTTCGTCAATCCGTTCGCGAGATATGGGAGTTTGAAGTTAAGGAATGTTTGTGAAACCATCAAAATTTTCGCAAGTCTGATACTCGAAACCAATAACTACAAAGGCCTAGGGGGAAAACACACATATCTTTGTAATCGGGCGAGTTTCTGCTTTCAGATGCAATAGGAAATTCTCGAGTTCGTCAATCCGTTCGCGAGATATGGGAGTTTGAAGTTAAGGAATGGTTGAGAAACCATCAAAGTTTTCGCTGGTCTGATACTCGAAACCAATAACTGGAATGGCCTAGTGGAAATGTACACACACCATTGTAATCGGGCGAGTTTCTACTTTCAGGAGCAACAGGAATTTCTCGAGTTCGTCAATCCGTTCGCGAGAAATGGGGGTTTGAAGTTAAGGAATGGTTGAGAAACCATCAAAATTTTCGCAAGTCTGATACTCGAAACCAATAGCTACAATGGCCTACGGGAAAAATACACATACCGTTGTAATCGGGCGAGTTTCTACATTTAGATGCAACAGGAATTTCTCGAGTTCGTCAATCCGTTCGCGAGATATGGGAGTTTGAAGTTAAGGAATGTTTGTGAAACCATCAAAATTTTCGCAAGTCTGAGACTCGAAACCAATAACAACAAATGCGTAGGGGAAAAATACACATACCGTTGTAATCGGGCGAGATTCTACTTTCACGCGCAACAGGAATTTCTCGAGTTCGTCAATCCGTTCGCGAGATATGCGAGTTTGAAGTTAAGGAATGGTTGAGAAATCATCAAAATTTTCGCAAGTCTGGTACTCGAAACCAATAACTGGAATGGCCTAGGGGAAAAGTACACACACCATTGTAATCGGGCGAGTTTCTACTTCCACATGCAACAGGAATTTCTCGAGTTCGTCAATCCGTTCGCGAGATATGGGAGTTTGAAGTTAAGGAATGGTTGAGAAACCATCAAAATTTTCGCAATTCTGATACTCGAAACCAATAACTACAAAGGCCTAGGGGAAAAGTACACACACCATTGTAATCGGGCGAGTTTTTACTTCCACATGCAACAGGAATTTCTCGAGTTCGTCAATCCGTTCGCGAGATATGGGAGTTTGATGTTAAGGAATGGTTGAGAAACCATCAAAATTTTCGCTGGTGTGAGACTCGAAACCAATAACTCGAATGGCCAAGGGGAAAAGTACACACACCATTGTAATCGGGCGAGTTTCTACTTCCACATGCAACAGGAATTTCTCGAGTTCGTCAATCCGTTCGCGAGATATGGGAGTTTGAAGTTAAGGAATGGTTGAGAAACCATCAAAATTTTCGCAAGTCTGAGACTCGAAACCAATAACTACAAATGCCTAGGGGAAAAATACACATACCGTTGTAATCGGGCGAGTTTCTACATTTAGATGCAACAGGAATTTCTCGAGTTCGTCAATCCGTTCGCGAGATATGGGAGTTTGAAGTTAAGGAATGTTTGTGAAACCATCAAAATTTTCGCAAGTCTGAGACTCGAAACCAATAACAACAAATGCGTAGGGGAAAAATACACATACCGTTGTAATCGGGCGAGATTCTGCTTTCCGATGCGATAGGAATTTCTCGATTTCGTCAATCCGTTCGCGAGAAATGGGGGTTTGAAGTTAAGGAATGGTTGAGAAACCATCAAAATTTTCGCAAGTCTGATACTCGAAACCAATAACTACAATGGCCTACGGGAAAAATACACATACCGTGGTAATCGGGCGAGTATCTACTTTCAGATGCAACAGGAATTTGTCGAGTTCGTCAATCCGTTCGCGAGATATGGGAGTTTGAAGTTAAGGAATGTTTGTGAAACCATCAAAATTTTCGCAAGTCTGAGACTCGAAACCAATAACTACAAATGCCTAGGGGAAAAATACACATACCGTTATAATCGGGCGGGATTCTACTTTCACGCGCAACAGGAATTTGTCGAGTTCGTCAATCCGTTCGCGAGATATGGGAGTTTGAAGTTAAGGAATGTTTGTGAAACCATCAAAATTTTCGCAAGTCTGAGACTCGAAACCAATAACAACAAATGCGTAGGGGAAAGATACACATACCGTTGTAATCGGGCGAGATTCTACTTTCACGCGCAACAGGAATTTCTCGAGTTCGTCAATCGGTTCGCGAGATATGCGAGTTTGAAGTTAAGGAATGGTTGAGAAATCATCAAAATTTTCGCAAGTCTGGTACTCGAAAACAATAACTGGAATGGCCTAGGGGGAAAAGTACACACACCATTGTAATCGGGCGAGTTTCTACTTCCACATGCAACAGGAGTTTCTCGAGTTCGTCAATCCGTTCGCGAGATATGGGAGTTTGAAGTTAAGGAATGGTTGAGAAACCATCAAAATTTTTGCAATTCTGATGCTAGAAACGAATAACTGGAATGGCCTAGGGGAAAAGTACACGCACCATTGCAATCGGGCGAGTTTCTACTTTCAGATGCAACAGGAATTTCTCGAGTTCGTCAATCCGTTCGCGAGATATAGGAGTGTGAAATTAAGGAATGGATGAGAAACCAACCAAATTTTCGCAAGTCTGATACTCGAAACCAATAACTACAAAGGCCTAGGGGAAATGTACACACACCATTGTAATCGGGCGAGTTTCTACTTCCACACGCAACAGGAATTTCTCGAGTTCGTCAATCCGTTCGCGAGATATGGGAGTTTGAAGTTAAGGAATGGTTGAGAAACCATCAAAATTTTCGCTGGTGTGATACTCGAAACCAATAACTCGAATGGCCAAGGGGAAAAGTACACACACCATTGTAATCGGGCGAGATTTTGCTTTCCGATGCGATAGGAATTTCTCGAGTTCGTCAATCCGTTCGCGAGAAATGGGGGTTTGAAGTTAAGGAATGGTTGAGAAACCATCAAAATTTTCGCAAGTCTGATGCTAGAAACGAATAACTAGAATGGCCTAGGGGAAAAGTACACGCACCATTGTAATCGGGCGAGTTTCTACTTTCAGATACAACAGGAATTTCTCGAGTTCGTCAATCCGTTCGCGAGAAATGGGGGTTTGAAGTTAAGGAATGGTTGAGAAACCATCAAAATTTTCGCAAGTCTGATACTCGAAACCAATAACTACAATGGCCTAGGGGAAAAGTACACACACCATTGTAATCGGGCGAGTATCTACTATCAGATACAACAGGAATTTCTCGAGTTCGTCAATCCGTTCGCGAGAAGTGGGGGTTTGAAGTTAAGGAATGGTTGAGAAACCATCAAAATTTTCGCAAGTCTGATACTCGAAACCAATAACTACAATGGCCTACGGGAAAAATACACATACCGTTGTAATCGGGCGAGTATCTACTTTCAGATGCAACAGGAATTTCTCGAGTTCGTCAATCCGTTCGCGAGATATGGGAGTTTGAAGAGAAGGAATGTTTGTGAAACCATCAAAATTTTCGCAAGTCTGAGACTCGAAACCAATAACTACAAATGCCTAGGGGAAAAATACACATACCGTTATAATCGGGCGGGATTCTGCTTTCACGCGCTACAGGGATTTCTCGAGTTCGTCAATCCGTTCGCGAGATATGCGAGTTTGACGTTAAGGAATGGTTGAGAAATCATCAAAATTTTCGCAAGTCTGATACTCGAAACCAATAACTACAATGGCCTACGGGAAAAATACACATACCGTTGTAATCGGGCGAGTATCTACTTTCAGATGCAACAGGAATTTCTCGAGTTCGTCAATCCGTTCGCGAGATATGGGAGTTTGAAGTGAAGGAATGTTTGTGAAACCATCAAAATTTTCGCAAGTCTGAGACTCGAAACCAATAACTACAAATGCCTAGGGGAAAAAAAAACATACCGTTATAATCGGGCGGGATTCTACTTTCACGCGCTACAGGGATTTCTCGAGTTCGTCAATCCGTTCGCGAGATATGCGAGTTTGACGTTAAGGAATGGTTGAGAAATCATCAAAATTTTCGCAATTCTGATGCTAGAAACGAATAACTGGAATGACCTAGGGGAAAAGTACACACACCATTGTAATCGGTCGAGTTTCTACTTTCAGATGCAACAGGAAATAATCGAGTTCGTCAATCCGTTCGCGAGATATGGGTGGGTTGAAGTTAAGGAATGGTTGAGAAGCCATGAAAATTTTCGCAAGTCTGATACTCGAAACCAATAACTACAAAGGCCTAGTGGAAAATACACATACCTTTGTAATCGGGCGAGTTTCTACTTTCAGATGCAACAGGAATTTCTCGAGTTCGTCAATCCGTTCGCGAGATATGGGAGTTTGAAGTTAAGGAATGGTTGAGAAACCATCAAAATTTTCGCAAGTCTGATACTCGAAACAAATAACTACAAAGGGCTAGGGGAAAAATACACATACCTTTGTAATCGGGCGAGTTTCTACTTTCAGATGCAACAGGAATTTCTCCAACTCGTCAATCCGTTCGCGAGATATGGAAGTTTGAAATTAAGGAACGGTTGAGAAACCATCAAAATTTTCGCAAGTCTGATACTCGAATCCAATAACTACAAAGGCTTAGGGGAAAAATACACATACCGTTGTAATCGGGAGAGTTTCTTCTTCCAGATGCAACCGGAATTTCACGTGTTCGTCAATCCGTTCGCGAGATATGGGAGTTTGAACTTAAGGAATGGTTGAGAAACAATCACAATTTTCGCAAGTGTGATACTTGAAACCAATAACTACTGTGGCCTAGGGGAAAAATACACATACCGTTGTAATTGGGCGAGCTTCTACTTTCAGATGCAACAGGAATTTCTCGAGCTCGTCAATCCGTTCGCGAGATATGGGAGTTTGAAGTTAAGGAATGCTTGAGAAACCAACAAAATTTTCGCAAGTCTGATACTCGAAACCAATAACTACTATGGCCTAGGGGGAAAACACACATATCTTTGTAATCGGGCGAGTTTCTGCTTTCAGATGCAATAGGAAATTCTCGAGTTCGTCAATCCGTTCGCGAGATATGGGAGTGTGAAGTTAAGGAATGGTTGAGAAACCAACAAAATTTTCGCAAGTCTGATACTCGAAACCAATAACTACAAAGGCCTAGGGGAAAAGTACACACACCATTGTAATCGGGCGAGTTTCTACTTCCACATGCAACAGGAATTTCTCGAGTTCGTCAATCCGTTCGCGAGATATGGGAGTTTGAAGTTAAGGAATGGTTGAGAAACCATCAAAATTTTCGCAATTCTGATGCTAGAAACGAATAACTGGAATGGCCTAGGGGAAAAGTACACACACCATTGTAATCGGGCGAGTTTCTACTTCCACATGCAACAGGAATTTCTCGAGTTCGTCGTCCGTTCGCGAGACATGGGAGTTTGAAGTTAAGGAATGGTTGAGAAACCATCACAATTTTCGCAAGTCTGATACTCGAAACCAATAACTGGAATGGCCTAGGGGGAAAAGACACATACCATTGTAATCGGACGAGTTTCTACTTCCAGATACAACAGGAATTTCACGAGTTCGTCAATGCGTTCACGAGATATGGGAGTTTGAAGTTAAGGAATGGTTGAGAAATCATCAAAAGTTTCGCTGGTCTGATACTCGAAATCAATAACTGGAATGGCCTAGGGGAATAGTACACACACCATTGTATTCGGGCGAGTTTCTGCTTTCAGATGCAATAGGAATTTCTCGAGTTCGTCAATCCGTTCGCGAGATATGGGAGTTTAAAGTTAAGGAATGGTTGAGAAACCATCAACATTTTCGCAATTCTGATGCTAGAAACGAATAACCGGAATGGCCTAGGGGAAAAGTACACACACCATTGTAATCGGGCGAGTTTCTACTTTCAGATACAACAGGAATTTCTCGAGTTCGTCAATCTGTTCGCGAGAAATGGGGGTTTGAAGTTAAGGAATGGTTGAGAAACCATCAAAATTTTCGCAAGTCTGATACTCGAAACCAATAACTGGAATGGCCTAGGGGAAAAGTACACACACCATTGTAATCGGGCGAGTTTCTACTTCCACATGCAACAGGAATTTCCCGAGTTCGTCAATCCGTTCGCGAGATATGGCAGTTTGAAGTTAAGGAATGTTTGTGAAACCATCAAAATTTTCGCAAGTCTGAGACTCGAAACCAATAACCACAAATGCCTAGGGGAAAAATACACATACCGTTGTAATCGGGCGAGATTCTACTTTCACGCGCAACAGGAATTTCACGAGTTCGTCAATGCCTTCGCGAGATATGGGAGTTTGAAGTTAAGGAATGGTTGAGATACCATCACAATTTTCGCTGGTCTGATACTCGAAACCAATAACTGGAATGGCTTAGGGGAAAAGTACACACACCATTGTAATCGGGCGAGCTTCTGCTTTCTGATGCAATAGGAAATTCTCGAGTTCGGCAATCCGTTCGCGAGATATTGGAGTGTGAAGCTAAGGAATGGTTGAGAAACCATCAAAATTTTCGCAAGTCTGATACTCGAAACCAATAATTGGAATGGCCTAGGGGAAAAGTACACACACCATTGTAATCGGGCGAGTTTCTATTTCCAGATACAACAGGAATTTCTCGAGTTCGTAAATCCGTTCGCGAGATATGAGAGTTTGAATTTAAGGAATGGTTGAGAAATCATGAAAATTTTCGCAATTCTGATGCTAGAAACGAATAACTGGAGTGGCCTAGGGGAAAAGTACACGCACCATTGTAATCGGGCGAGTTTCTACTTTCAGATGCAACAGGAATTTCTCGAGTTCGTCAATCCGTTCGCGAGATATGGGAGTTTGAAGTTAGGGAATGTTTGTGAAACCATCAAAATTTTGGCAAGTCTGATACTCGAAATCAATAACTACACAGGCCTAGGGGGAAAACACACATATCTTTGTAATCGGGCGAGTTTCTGCTTTCAGATGCAATAGGAAATTCTCGAGTTCGTCAATCCGTTCGCGAGATATGGGAGTGTGAATTTAAGGAATGGTTGAGAAACCAACAAAATTTTCGCAAGTCTGATACTCGAAACCAATAACTACAAAGGCCTAGGGGAAAAGTACACACAACATTGCAATCGGGCGAGTTTCTACTTCCACATGCAACAGGAATTTCTCGAGTTCGTCAATCCGTTCGCGAGATATGGGAGTTTGAAGTTAAGGAATGGTTGAGAAACCATCAAAATTTTCGCAATTCTGATGCTAGAAACGAATAACTGGAATGGCCTAGGGGAAAAGTACACACACCATTGTAATCGGGCGAGTTTCTACTTCCACATGCAACAGGAATTTCTCGAGTTCGTCGTCCGTTCGCGAGACATGGGAGTTTGAAGTTAAGGAATGGTTGAGAAACCATCACAATTTTCGCAAGTCTGATACTCGAAACCAATAACTGGAATGGCCTAGGGGGAAAAGACACATACCATTGTAATCGGACGAGTTTCTACTTCCAGATACAACAGGAATTTCACGAGTTCGTCAATGCGTTCGCGAGATATGGGAGTTTGAAGTTAAGGAATGGTTGAGAAATCATCAAAAGTTTCGCTGGTCTGATACTCGAAATCAATAACTGGAATGGCCTAGGGGAATAGTACACACACCATTGTATTCGGGCGAGTTTCTGCTTTCAGATGCAATAGGAATTTCTCGAGTTCGTCAATCCGTTCGCGAGATATGGGAGTTTGAAGTTAAGGAATGGTTGAGAAACCATCAACATTTTCGCAATTCTGATGCTAGAAACGAATAACTGGAATGGCCTAGGGGAAAAGTACACACACCATTGTAATCGGGCGAGTTTCTACTTTCAGATACAACAGGAATTTCTCGAGTTCGTCAATCCGTTCGCGAGAAATGGGGGTTTGAAGTTAAGGAATGGTTGAGAAACCATCAAAATTTTCGCAAGTCTGATACTCGAAACCAATAACTACAATGGCCTAGGGGAAAAGTACACACACCATTGTAATCGGGCGAGTATCTACTTTCAGATACAACAGGAATTTCTCGAGTTCGTCAATCCGTTCGCGAGAAATGGGGGTTTGAAGTTAAGGAATGGTTGAGAAACCATCAAAATTTTCGCAAGTCTGATACTCGAAACCAATAACTACAATGGCCTACGGGAAAAATACACACACCGTTGTAATCGGGCGAGTATCTACTTTCAGATGCAACAGGAATTTCTCGAGTTCGTCAATCCGTTCGCGAGATATGGGAGTTTGAAGTTAAGGAATGTTTGTGAAACCATCAAAATTTTCGCAAGTCTGAGACTCGAAACCAATAACTACAAATGCCTAGGGGAAAAATACGCATACCGTTATAATCGGGCGGGATTCTACTTTCACGCGCAACAGGAATTTCTCGAGTTCGTCAATCCGTTCGCGAGATATGCGAGTTTGAAGTTAAGGAATGGTTGAGAAATCATGAAAATTTTCGCAATTCTGATGCTAGAAACGAATAACTGGAATGGCCTAGGGGAAAAGTACACGCACCATTGTAATCGGGCGAGTTTCTACTTTCAGATGCAACAGGAATTTCTCGAGTTCGTCAATCCGTTCGCGAGATATGGGAGTTTGAAGTTAAGGAATGTTTGTGAAACCATCAAAATTTTGGCAAGTCTGATACTCGAAATCAGTAACTACACAGGCCTAGGGTGAAAACACACATATCTTTGTAATCGGGCGAGTTTCTGCTTTCAGATGCAATAGGAAATTCTCGAGTTCGTCAATCCGTTCGCGAGATATGGGAGTGTGAAGTTAAGGAATGGTTGAGAAACCAACAAAATTTTCGCAATTCTGATACTCGAAACCAATAACTACAAAGGCCTAGGGGAAAGTACACACACCATTGCAATCGGGCGAGTTTCTACTTCCACATGCAACAGGAATTTCTCGAGTTCGTCAATCCGTTCGCGAGATATGGGAGTTTGAAGTTAAGGAATGGTTGAGAAACCATCAAAATTTTCGCAATTCTGATGCTAGAAACGAATAACTGGAATGGCCTAGGGGAAAAGTACACACACCATTGTAATCGGGCGAGTTTCTACTTCCACATGCAACAGGAATTTCTCGAGTTCGTCGTCCGTTCGCGAGACATGGGAGTTTGAAGTTAAGGAATGGTTGAGAAACCATCACAATTTTCGCAAGTCTGATACTCGAAACCAATAACTGGAATGGCCTAGGGGGAAAAGACACATACCATTGTAATCGGACAAGTTTCTACTTCCAGATACAACAGGAATTTCACGAGTTCGTCAATGCGTTCGCGAGATATGGGAGTTTGAATTTAAGGAATGGTTGAGAAATCATCAAAAGTTTCGCTGGTCTGATACTCGAAATCAATAACTGGAATGGCCTAGGGGAATAGTACACACACCATTGTATTCGGGCGAGTTTCTGCTTTCAGATGCAATAGGAATTTCTCGAGATCGTCAATCCGTTCGCGAGATATGGGAGTTTGAAGTTAAGGAATGGTTGAGAAACCATCAACATTTTCGCAATTCTGATGCTAGAAACGAATAACTGGAATGGCCTAGGGGAAAAGTACACACACCATTGTAATCGGGCGAGTTTCTACTTTCAGATACAACAGGAATTTCTCGAGTTCGTCAATCCGTTCGCGAGAAATGGGGGTTTGAAGTTAAGGAATGGTTGAGAAACCATCAAAATTTTCGCAAGTCTGATACTCGAAACCAATAACTACAATGGCCTAGGGGAAAAGTACACACACCATTGTAATCGGGCGAGTTTCTACTTTCAGATACAACAGGAATTTCTCGAGTTCGTCAATCCGTTCGCGAGAAATGGGGGTTTGAAGTTAAGGAATGGTTGAGAAACCATCAAAATTTTCGCAAGTCTGATACTCGAAACCAATAACTACAATGGCCTACGGGAAAAATACACACACCGTTGTAATCGGGCGAGTATCTACTTTCAGATGCAATAGGAATTTCTCGAGTTCGTCAATCCGTTCGCGAGATATGGGAGTTTGAAGTTAAGGAATGGTTGAGAAACCATCAACATTTTCGCAATTCTGATGCTAGAAACGAATAACTGGAATGGCCTAGGGGAAAAGTACACACACCATTGTAATCGGGCGAGTTTCTACTTTCAGATACAACAGGAATTTCTCGAGTTCGTCAATCTGTTCGCGAGAAATGGGGGTTTGAAGTTAAGGAATGGTTGAGAAACCATCAAAATTTTCGCAAGTCTGATACTCGAAACCAATAACTGGAATGGCCTAGGGGAAAAGTACACACACCACTGTAATCGGGCGAGTTTCTACTTCCACATGCAACAGGAATTTCTCGAGTTCGTCAATCCGTTCGCGAGATATGGGAGTTTGAAGTTAAGGAATGTTTGTGAAACCATCAAAATTTTCGCAAGTCTGAGACTCGAAACCAATAACCACAAATGCCTAGGGGAAAAATACACATACCGATGTAATCGGGCGAGATTCTACTTTCACGCGCAACAGGAATTTCTCGAGTTCGTCAATCCGTTCGCGAGATATGCGAGTTTGAATTTAAGGAATGGTAGAGAAACCATGAAAATTTTCGCAAGTCTGATACTCGAAACCAATAACTGGAATGGCCTAGGGGAAAAGTACACACACCATTGTAATCGGGCGAGTTTCTACTTCCACATGCAACAGGAATTTCTCGAGTTCGTCAATCCGTTCGCCAGATATGGGAGTTTGAAGTTAAGGAATGGTTGAGAAACCATCAAAATTTTCGCAATTCTGATGCTAGAAACGAATAACTACAATGGCCTAGGGGAAAAGTACACGCACCATTGTAATCGGGCGAGTTTCTACTTTCAGATGCAACAGGAATTTCTCGAGTTCGTCAATCCGTTCGCGAGATATGGGAGTTTGAAGTTAAGGAATGTTTGTGAAACCATCAAAATTTTCGCAAGTCTGAGACTCGAAACCAATAACTACAAATGCCTAGGGGAAAAATACACATACCGTTGTAATCGGGCGAGATTCTACTTTCGCGCGCAACAGGAATTTCGCGAGTTCGTCAATCCGTTCGCGAGATATGCTAGTTTGAAGTTAAGGAATGGTTGAGAAACCATCAAAATTTTCGCAAGTCTGTTACTCGAAACCAATAACTGGAATGGCCTAGGGGAAAAGTACACACACCATTGTAATCGGGCGAGTTTCTACTTTCAGATACAATAGGAATTTCTCGAGTTCGTCAATCCGTTCGCGAGAAATGGGGGTTTGAAGTTAAGGAATGGTTGAGAAGCCATCAAAATTTTCGCAAGTCTGATACTCGAAACCAATAACTACAATGGCCTACGCGAAAAATACACATACCGTTGTAATCGGGTGAGTTTCTACTTTCAGATGCAACAGGAATTTCTCGAGTTCGTCAATCCGTTCGCGAGATATGGGAGTTTGAAGTTAAGGAATGTTTGTGAAACAATCAAAATTATCGCAAGTCTGAGACTCGAAACAAATAACTACAAATGCCTAGGGGAAAAATACACATACCGTTGTAATCGGGCGGGATTCTACTTTCACGCGCAACAGGAATTTCTCGAGTGCGTCAATCCTTTCGCGAGATATGCGAGTTTGAAGTTAAGGAATGGTTGAGAAATCATCAAAACTTTCGCAAGTCTGATACTCGAAACCAACAACTGGAATGGCCTAGCGGAAAAGTACACACACCATTGTAATCGGGCGAGTTCTACTTCCACATGCAACAGGAATTTCTCGAGTTCGTCAATCCGTTCGCGAGATATGCGAGTTTGAAGTTAAGGAATGGTTGAGAAACCATCAAAATTTTCGCAAGTCTGATACTCGAAACCAATAACTGGAATGGCCTAGGGGAAAAGTACACACACCATTGTAATCGGGCGAGTTTCTACTTCCACATGCAACAGGAATTTCTCGAGTTCGTCAATCCGTTCGCGAGATATGGGAGTTTGAAGTTAAGGAATGTTTGAGAAACCATCAAAATTTTCGCAATTCTGATGCTAGAAACGAATTACTAGAATGGCCTAGGGGAAAAGTACACGCACCAGTCTAATCGGGCGAGTTTCTACTTTCAGATACAACAGGAATTTCTCGAGTTCGTCAATCCGTTCGCGCGAAATGGGGGTTTGAAGTTAAGGAATGGTTGAGAAACCATCAAAATTTTCGCAAGTCTGATACTCGAAATCAATGACTACACAGGCCTAGGGGGAAAACACACATATCTTTGTAATCGGGCGAGTTTCTGCTTTCAGATGCAATAGGAAATTCTCGAGTTCGTCAATCCGTTCGCGAGATATGGGAGTTTGAAGTTAAGGAATGTTTGTGAAACCATCAAAATTTTCGCAAGTCTGAGACTCGAAACCAATAACTACAAATGCCTAGGGGAAAAATACACATACCGTTGTAATCGGGCGAGTTTCTACTTTCAGATACAATAGGAATTTCTCGAGTTCGTCAATCCGTTCGCGAGAAATGGGGGTTTGAAGTTAAGGAATGGTTGAGAAGCCATCAAAATTTTCGCAAGTCTGATACTCGAAACCAATAACTACAATGGCCTAGGGGGAAACTACACATATCTTTGTAATCGGGCGAGTTTCTGCTTTCAGATGCAATAGGAAATTCTCGAGTTCGTCAATCCGTTCGCGAGATATGGGAGTTTGAAGTTAAGGAATGTTTGTGAAACCATCAAAATTTTCGCAAGTCTGAGACTCGAAACCAATAACTACAAATGCCTAGGGGAAAAATACACATACCGTTGTAATCGGGCGAGATTCTACTTTCGCGCGCAACAGGAATTTCGCGAGTTCGTCAATCCGTTCGCGAGATATGCTAGTTTGAAGTTAAGGAATGGTTGAGAAACCATCAAAATTTTCGCAAGTCTGATACTCGAAACCAATAACTGGAATGGCCTAGGGGAAAAGTAAACACACCATTGTAATCGGGCGAGTTTCTACTTTCAGATACAATAGGAATTTCTCGAGTTCGTCAATCCGTTCGCGAGAAATGGGGGTTTGAAGTTAAGGAATGGTTGAGAAGCCATCAAAATTTTCGCAAGTCTGATACTCGAAACCAATAACTACAATGGCCTACGCGAAAAATACACATACCGTTGTAATCGGGTGAGTTTCTACTTTCAGATGCAACAGGAATTTCTCGAGTTCGTCAATCCGTTCGCGAGATATGGGAGTTTGAAGTTAAGGAATGTTTGTGAAACCATCAAAATTATCGCAAGTCTGAGACTCGAAACAAATAACTACAAATGCCTAGGGGAAAAATACACATACCGTTGTAATCGGGCGGGATTCTACTTTCACGCGCAACAGGAATTTCTCGAGTGCGTCAATCCTTTCGCGAGATATGCGAGTTTGAAGTTAAGGAATGGTTGAGAAATCATCAAAACTTTCGCAAGTCTGATACTCGAAACCAATAACTGGAATGGCCAAGGGGAAAAGTACAAACACCATTGTAATCGGGCGAGTTTCTACTTCCACATGCAACAGGAATTTCTCGAGTTCGTCAATCCGTTCGCGAGATATGGTAGTTTGAAGTTAAGGAATGGTTGAGAAACCATCAAAATTTTCGCAATTCTGATGCTAGAAACGAATAACTAGAATGCCCTAGGGGAAAAGTACACGCACCAGTCTAATCGGGCGAGTTTCTACTTTCAGATACAACAGGAATTTCTCGAGTTCGTCAATCCGTTCGCGCGAAATGGGGGTTTGAAGTTAAGGAATGGTTGAGAAACCAACAAAATTTTCGCAAGTCTGATACTCGAAACCAATAACTACAAAGGCCTAGGGGAAAAGTACACACACCATTGTAATCGGGCGAGTTTCTACTTCCACATGCAACAGGAATTTCTCGAGTTCGTCAATCCGTTCGCGAGATATGGGAGTTTGAAGTTAAGGAATGGTTGAAAAACCATCAAAATTTTCGCAATTCTGATGCTAGAAACGAATAACTGGAATGGCCTAGGGGAAAAGTACACACACCATTGTAATCGGGCGAGTTTCTACTTTCAGATGCAACAGGAATTTCTCGAGTTCGTCAATCCGTTCGCGAGATATGGGAGTTTGAAGTTAAGGAATGTTTGTGAAACCATCAAAATTTTGGCAAGTCTGATACTCGAAATCAATAACTACACAGGCCTAGGGGGAAACACACATATCTTTGTAATCGGGCGAGTTTCTGCTTTCAGATGCAATAGGAAATTCTCGAGTTCGTCAATCCGTTCGCGAGATATGGGAGTGTGAAGTTAAGGAATGGTTGAGAAACCAACAAAATTTTCGCAAGTCTGATACTCGAAACCAATAACTACAAAGGCCTAGGGGAAAAGTACACACACCATTGTAATCGGGCGAGTTTCTACTTCCACATGCAACAGGAATTTCTCGAGTTCGTCAATCCGTTCGCGAGATATGGGAGTTTGAAGTTAAGGAATGGTTGAGAAACCATCAAAATTCTCGCAATTCTGATGCTAGAAACGAATAACTGGAATGGCCTAGGGGAAAAGTACACACACCATTGTAATCGGGCGAGTTTCTACTTCCACATGTAACAGAAATTTCTCGAGTTCGTCAATCCGTTCGCGAGATATGGGAGTTTGAAGTTAAGGAATGGTTGAGAAACCATCAAAATTTTCGCAATTCTGATACTCGAAACCAATAACTACAAAGGCCTAGGGGAAAAGTACACACACCATTGTAATCGGGCGAGTTTCTACTTCCCAATGCAACAGGAATTTCTCGAGTTCGTCAATCCGTTCGCGAGATATGGGAGTTTGAAGTTAAGGAATGGTTGAGAAACCATCAAAATTTTCGCAAGTCTGATACTCGAAACCAATAACTACAATGGCCTACGGGAAAAATACACATACCGTTGTAATCGGGCGAGTTTCTACTTTCAGATGCAACAGGAATTTCTCGAGTTCGTCAATCCGTTCGCGAGATATGGGAGTTTGAAGTTAAGGAATGTTTGTGAAACCATCAAAATTTTGGCAAGTCTGATACTCGAAATCAATAACTACACAGGCCTAGGGGGAAAACACACATATCTTTGTAATCGGGCGAGTTTCTGCTTTCAGATGCAATAGGAAATTCTCGAGTTCGTCAATCCGTTCATGAGATATGGGAGTGTGAAGTTAAGGAATGGTTGAGAAACCAACAAAATTTTCGCAAGTCTGATACTCGAAACCAATAACTACAAAGGCCTAGGGGAAAAGTACACACACCATTGTAATCGGGCGAGTTTCTACTTCCCAATGCAACAGGAATTTCTCGAGTTCGTCAATCCGTTCGCGAGATATGGGAGTTTGAAGTTAAGGAATGGTTGAGAAACCATCAAAATTTTCGCAATTCTGATGCTAGAAACGAATAACTGGAATGGCCTAGGGGAAAATTACACACACCATTGTAATCGGGCGAGTTTCTACTTCCACATGCAACAGAAATTTCTCGAGTTCGTCAATCCGTTCGCGAGATATGGGAGTTTGAAGTTAAGGAATGGTTGAGAAACCATCAAAATTTTCGCAATTCTGATGCTAGAAACGAATAACTAGAATGGCCTAGGGGAAAAGTACACGCACCATTGTAATCGGGCGAGTTTCTACTTTCAGATACAACAGGAATTTCTCGAGTTCGTCAATCCGTTCGCGAGAAATGGGGGTTTGAAGTTAAGGAATGGTTGAGAAACCATCAAAATTTTCGCAAGTCTGATACTCGAAACCAATAACTACAATGGCCTACGGGAAAAATACACATACCGTTGTAATCGGGTGAGTTTCTACTTTCAGATGCAACAGGAATTTCCCGAGTTCGTCAATCCGTTCGCGAGATATGGGAGTTTGAAGTTAAGGAATGTTTGTGAAACCATCAAAATTTTCGCAAGTCTGAGACTCGAAACCAATTACTACAAATGCCTAGGGGAAAAATACACATACCGTTGTAATCGGGCGAGATTCTACTTTCACGCGCAACAGGAATTTCTCGAGTTCGTCAATCCGTTCGCGAGATATGCGAGTTTGAAGTTAAGGAATGGTTGAGAAACCATCAAAATTTCCGCAAGTCTGATACTCGAAACCAATAACTGGAATGGCCTAGGGGAAAAGTACACACACCATTGTAATCGGGCGAGTTTCTACTTTCAGATACAACAGGAATTTCTCGAGTTCGTCAATCCGTTCGCGAGAAATGGGGGTTTGAAGTTAAGGAATGGTTGAGAAATCATCAAAACTTTCGCAAGTCTGATACTCGAAACCAACAACTGGAATGGCCTAGGGGAAAAGTACACGCACCATTGTAATCGGGCGAGTTTCTACTTTCAGATACAACAGGAATTTATCGAGTTCGTCAATCCGTTCGCGAGAAGTGGGGGTTTGAAATTAAGGAATGGTTGAGAAACCATCAAAATTTTCGCAAGTCTGATACTCGAAACCAATAACAACAAAGGCCTAGAGGGAAAACACACATATCTTTGTAATCGGGCGAGTTTCTGCTTTCAGATGCAATAGGAAATTCTCGAGTTCGTCAATCCGTTCGCGAGATATGGGAGTGTGAAGTTAAGGAATGGTTGAGAAACCAACAAAATTTTCGCAAGTCTGATACTCGAAACCAATAACTACAAAGGCCTAGGGAAAAAGTACACACACCATTGTAATCGGGCGGGTTTCTACTTCCACATGCAACAGGAATTTCTCGAGTTCGTCAATCCGTTCGCGAGATATGGGAGTTTGAAGTTAAGGAATGGTTGAGAAACCATCAAAATTTTCGCAATTCTGATGCTAGAAACGAATAACTGGAATGGCCTAGGGGAAAAGTACACACACCATTGTAATCGGGCGAGTTTCTACTTCCACATGCAACAGGAATTTCTCGAGTTCGTCATCCGTTCGCGAGATATGGGAGTTTGAAGTTAAGGAATGGTTGAGAAACCATCACAATTTTCGCAAGTCTGATACTCGAAACCAATAACTGGATTGGCCTAGGGGGAAAAGACACAGACCATTGTAATCGGACGAGTTTCTATTTCCAGATACAACAGGAATTTCACGAGTTCGTCAATGCGTTCGCGAGATATGGGAGTTTGAAGTTAAGGAATGGTTGAGAAATCATCAAAAGTTTCGCTGGTCTGATACTCGAAATCAACAACTG
The DNA here is from genome assembly GCF_051014685.1 of Ptiloglossa arizonensis. NCBI lineage: Eukaryota > Metazoa > Arthropoda > Insecta > Hymenoptera > Colletidae > Ptiloglossa > Ptiloglossa arizonensis. Next base: position 914,789 of record NW_027478391.1, read on the forward strand.
GAATGGCCTAGGGGAATAGTACACACACCATTGTATTCGGGAGAGTTTCTGCTTTCAGATGCAATAGGAATTTCTCGAGTTCGTCAATCCGTTCGCGAGATATGGGAGTTTGAAGTTAAGGAATGGTTTAGAAACCATCAAAATTTTCGCTGGTCTGATACTCGAAACCAATAACTACAAAGGCCTAGGGTGAAAATACACATATCTTTGTAATCGGGCGAGTTTCTACTTTCAGGTGCAACAGGAATTTCTCGAGTTCGTCAATCCTTTCGCGAGATATGCGAGTTTGAAGTTAAGGAATGGTTGAGAAATCATCAAAACATTCGCAAGTCTGATACTCGAAACCAATAACTGGAATGGCCTAGGGGAAAAGTACACACACCATTGTAATCGGGCGAGTTTCTACTTCCACATGCAACAGGAATTTCTCGAGTTCGTCAATCCGTTCGCGAGATATGGGAGTTTGAAGTTAAGGAATGGTTGAGAAACCATCAAAATTTTCGCAATTCTGATGCTAGAAACGAATAACTAGAATGTCGTAGGGGAAAAGTACACGCACCAGTCTAATCGGGCGAGTTTCTACTTTCAGATACAACAGGAATTTCTCGAGTTCGTCAATCCGTTCGCGCGAAATGGGGGTTTGAAGTTAAGGAATGGTTGAGAAACCATCAAAATTTTCGCAAGTCTGATACTCGAAACCAATAACTACAATGGCCTAGGGGAAAAGTACACACACCATTGTAATCGGGCGAGTTTCTACTTTCAGATACAACAGGAATTTCTCGAGTTCGTCAATCCGTTCGCGAGAAATGGGGGATTGAAGTTAAGGAATGGTTGAGAAACCATCAAAATTTTCGCAAGTCTGATACTCGAAACCAATAACTACAATGGCCTACGGGAAAAATACACATACCGTTGTAATCGGGCGAGTATCTACTTTCAGATGCAACAGGAATTTCTCGAGTTCGTCAATCCGTTCGCGAGATATGGGAGTTTGAAGTTAAGGAATGTTTGTGAAACCATCAAAATTTTCGCAAGTCTGAGACTCGAAATCAATAACTTCAAATGCCTAGGGGAAAAATACACATACCGTTATAATCGGGCGGGATTCTACTTTCACGCGCAACAGGAATTTCTCGAGTTCGTCAATCCGTTCGCGAGATATGGGAGTGTGAAGTTAAGGAATGGTTGAGAAACCAACAAAATTTTCGCAAGTCTGATACTCGAAACCAATAACTACAAAGGCCTAGGGGAAAAGTACACACACCATTGTAATCGGGCGAGCTTCTGCTTTCTGATGCAATTGGAAATTCTCGAGTTCGGCAATCCGTTCGCGAGATATTGGAGTGCGAAATTAAGGAATGGTTGAGAAACCATCAAAATTTTCGCAAGTCTGGTACACGAAACCAATAATTGGAATGGCCTAGGGGAAAAGCACACACACCATTGTAATCGGGCGAGTTTCTACTTCCACATGCAACAGGAATCTCTCGAGTTCGTCAATCCGTTCGCGAGATATGGGAGTTTGAATTTAAGGAATGGTTGAGAAACCATCACAATTTTCGCAAGTCTGATACTCGAAACCAATAACTGGATTGGCCTAGGGGGAAAAGACACAGACCATTGTAATCGGACGAGTTTCTATTTCCAGATACAACAGGAATTTCACGAGTTCGTCAATGCGTTCGCGAGATATGGGAGTTTGAAGTTAAGGAATGGTTGAGAAATCATCAAAAGTTTCGCTGGTCTGATACTCGAAATCAATAACTGGAATGGCCTAGGGGAATAGTACACACACCATTGTATTCGGGAGAGTTTCTGCTTTCAGATGCAATAGGAATTTCTCGAGTTCGTCAATCCGTTCGCGAGATATGGGAGTTTGAAGTTAAGGAATGGTTTAGAAACCATCAAAATTTTCGCTGGTCTGATACTCGAAACCAATAGCTACAAAGGCCTAGGGTGAAAATACACATATCTTTGTAATCGGGCGAGTTTCTACTTTCAGGTGCAACAGGAATTTCTCGAGTTCGTCAATCCTTTCGCGAGATATGCGAGTTTGAAGTTAAGGAATGGTTGAGAAATCATCAAAACATTCGCAAGTCTGATACTCGAAACCAATAACTGGAATGGCCTAGGGGAAAAGTACACACACCATTGTAATCGGGCGAGTTTCTACTTCCACATGCAACAGGAATTTCTCGAGTTCGTCAATCCGTTCGCGAGATATGGGAGTTTGAAGTTAAGGAATGGTTGAGAAACCATCAAAATTTTCGCAATTCTGATGCTAGAAACGAATAACTAGAATGTCGTAGGGGAAAAGTACACGCACCAGTCTAATCGGGCGAGTTTCTACTTTCAGATACAACAGGAATTTCTCGAGTTCGTCAATCCGTTCGCGCGAAATGGGGGTTTGAAGTTAAGGAATGGTTGAGAAACCATCAAAATTTTCGCAAGTCTGATACTCGAAACCAATAACTACAAAGGCCTAGGGGAAAAGTACACACACCATTGTAATCGGGCGAGCTTCTGCTTTCTGATGCAATAGGAAATTCTCGAGTTCGGCAATCCGTTCGCGAGATATTGGAGTGCGAAGTTAAGGAATGGTTGAGAAACCATCAAAATTTTCGCAAGTCTGATACACGAAACCAATAATTGGAATGGCCTAGGGGAAAAGTACACACACCATTGTAATCGGGCGAGTTTCTACTTCCACATGCAACAGGAATCTCTCGAGTTCGTCAATCCGTTCGCGAGATATGGGAGTTTGAAGTTAAGGAATGGTTGAGAAACCATCAAAATTTTCGCAATTCTGATGCTAGAAACGAATAACTAGAATGGCCTAGGGGAAAAGTACACGCACCATTGTAATCGGGCGAGTTTCTACTTCCACATGCAACAGAAATTTCTCGAGTTCGTCAATCCGTTCGCGAGAAATGTGGGTTTGAAGTTAAGGAATGGTTGAGAAACCATCAAAATTTTCGCAAATCTGATACTCGAAACCAATAACTGGAATGGCCTAGGGGAAAAGTACGCCTACTATTGTAATCGGGCGAGTTTCTACTTTCAAATGCAACAGGAATTTCTCGAGTTCGTCAATCCGTTCGCGAGAAATGGGAGTTTGAAGTTAAGGAATGGTTGAGAAACCATCAAAATTTTCGCAAATCTGATACTCGAAACCAATAACTGTAATGGCCTAGGGAAAAAATACACATACCGTTGTAATCGGGCGAGTTTCTACTTTCAGATGCAACAGGAATTTCTCGTGTTCGTCAATCCGTTCGCGAGATATGGGAGTTTGAAGTTAAGGAATGGTTGTGAAATCATCAAAACTTTCGCATGTCTGATACTCGAAACCAATAACAGGTATGGCCTAGGGCAAAAATTCACATAACTTTGTAAGCGGGCGAGTTTCTACTTTCAGATGCAATAGGAATTTTTCGAGTTCGTCAATCCGTTCGCGAGAAATGGGACTTTGAAGTTAAGGAATGGTTGAGAAACCATCAAAATTTTCGCAAATCTGATACTCGAAACCAATAACTGGAATGGCCTAGGGGAAAAGTACGCCTACTATTGTAATCGGGCGAGTTTCTACTTTCAGATGCAACAGGAATTTCTCGTGTTCGTCAATCCGTTCGCGAGATATGGGAGTTTGAAATTAAGGAATGGTTGAGGAACCATCAAAATTTTCGCAAGTCTGAGACTCGAAACCAGTAACTACAAATGCCTAGGGGAAAAATACACATACCGCTGTAATCGGGCGAGATTCTACTTTCACATGCAACAGGAATTTCTCGAGTTCGTCAATCCGTTCGCGAGATATGGGAGTTTGAAGTTAAGGAATGGTTGAGAAACCATAACACTTTTCGCAAGTCTGATACTCAAAACCCATAACAAGTATGGCCTATGGCAAAAATACACATACCGTTGTAATCGGGCGAGCTTCTGCTTTCAGATGCAATAGGAATTTCTCGAGTTCGTCAATCCGTTCGCGAGATATGGGAGTTTGAAGTTAAGGAGTGGTTGAGAAACCATCAAAATTTAGGCAATTCTGATGCTAGAAACGAATAACTGGTATGGCCTAGGGGAAAAGTACACACACCATTGTAATCGGGCGAGTTTCTACTTCCACATGCAACAGGAATTTCTCGAGTTCGTCAATCCGTTCGCGAGAAATGTGGGTTTGAAGTTAAGGAATGGTTGAGAAACCATCAAAATTTTCGCAAATCTGATACTCGAAACCAATAACTGGAATGGCCTAGGGGAAAAGTACGCATACTATTGTAATCGGGCGAGTTTCTACTTTAAATGCAACAGGAATTTCTCGAGTTCGTCAATGCGTTCGCGAGATATGGGGGATTGAAGTTAAGGAATGGTTGAGAAATCATCACAATTTTCGCAAGTCTGATACTAGAATTCAATAACTACTATTGCCTAGGGCAAAAATACACATACGGTTGTAATCGGGCGAGTTTCTACTTTCAGATGCAATAGGAATTTCTCTAGTTCGTCAATCCGTTCGCGAGATATGGGAGTTTGAAGTTAAGGAGTGGTTGAGAAACCATCAAAATTTAGGCAATTCTGATGCTAGAAACGAATAACTGGAATGGCCTAGGGGAAAAGTGCACACACCATTGTAGTCGGGCGAGTTTCTACTTCCACATGCAACAGGAATTTCTCGAGTTCGTCAATCCGTTCGCGAGAAATGTGGGTTTGAAGTTAAGGAATGGTTGAGAAACCATCAAAATTTTCGCAAATCTGATACTCGAAACCAATAACTGGAATGGCCTAGGGGAAAAGTACGCATACTATTGTAATCGGGCGATTTTCTACTTTAAATGCAACAGGAATTTCTCGAGTTCGTCAATCCGTTGGCGAGATATGGGAGTTTGAAGTTAAGGAATGGTTTAGGAACCATCAAAATTTTCGCTGGTCTGATACTCGAAACCAATAACTACAAAGGCCTAGGGTGAAAACACACATATCTTTGTAATCGGGCGAGTTTCTACTTTCAGGTGCAACAGGAATTTCTCGAGTTCGTCTATCCGTTCGCGAGAAAGAGGAGTTTGAAGTTAAGGAATGGTTGAGAAATCATCAAAACTTTCGCATGTCTGATACTCGAAACCAATAACTGGTATGGCCTAGGGCAAAAATGCACATAACTTTGTAAGCGGGCGAGTTTCTACTTTCAGATGCAATAGGAATTTTTCGAGTTCGTCAATCCGTTCGCGAGAAATGGGAGTTTGAAGTTAAGGAATGGTTGAGAAACCATCAAAATTTTCGCAAATCTGATACTCGAAACCAATAACTGGAATGGCCTAGGGAAAAAATACACATACCGTTGTAATCGGGCGAGTTTCTACTTTCAGATGCAACAGGAATTTCTCGTGTTCGTCAATCCGTTCGCGAGATATGGGAGTTTGAAGTTAAGGAATGGTTGAGGAACCATCAAAATTTTCGCAAGTCTGAGACTCGAAACCAGTAACTACAAATGCCTAGGGGAAAAATACACATACCGCTGTAATCGGGCGAGATTCTACTTTCACATGCAACAGGAATTTCTCGAGTTCGTCAATCCGTTCGCGAGATATGGGAGTTTGAACTTAAGGAATGGTTGAGAAACCATCAAAATTTTCGCTGGTCTGATACTTGAAACCAATAACTGGAATGGCCTAGGGGAAAAGTACGCATACTATTGTAATCGGGCGAGTTTCTACTTTCAAATGCAACAGGAATTTCTCGAGTTCGTCAATCCGTTCGCGAGAAATGGGAGTTTGAAGTTAAGGAATGGTTGAGAAACCATCAAAATTTTCGCAAGTCTGATACTCGAAACCAATAACTACAATGGCCTAGGGGAAAAATACACATACCGTTGTAACCGGGCGGGCTTCTACATTCAGATGAAACAGGCATTTCTCGAGTTCGTCAATCCGTTCGCGAGATATGGGAGTTTGAAGTTAACGAATGGTTGAGAAACCATAACAATTTTCGCAAGTCTGATACTCAAAACCCATAACCAGTATGGCCTATGGCAAAAATACACATACCGTTGTAATCGGGCGAGCTTCTGCTTTCAGATGCAATAGGAATTTCTCGAGTTCGTCAATCCGTTCGCGAGATATGGGAGTTTGAAGTTAAGGAGTGGTTGAGAAACCATCAAAATTTAGGCAATTCTGATGCTAGAAACGAATAACTGGAATGGCCTAGGGGAAAAGTACACACACCATTGTAATCGGGCGAGTTTCTACTTCCACATGCAACAGGAATTTCTCGAGTTCGTCAATCCGTTCGCGAGGAATGTGGGTTTGAAGTTAAGGAATGGTTGAGAAACCATCAAAATTTTCGCAAATCTGATACTCGAAACCAATAACTGGAATGGCCTAGGGGAAAAGTACGCATACTATTGTAATCGGGCGATTTTCTACTTTAAATGCAACAGGAATTTCTCGAGTTCGTCAATCCGTTGGCGAGATATGGGAGTTTGAAGTTAAGGAATGGTTTAGAAACCATCAAAATTTTCGCTGGTCTGATACTCGAAACCAATAACTACAAAGGCCTAGGGTGAAAACACACATATCTTTGTAATCGGGCGAGTTTCTACTTTCAGGTGCAACAGGAATTTCTCGAGTTCGTCTATCCGTTCGCGAGAAAGAGGAGCTTGAAGTTAAGGAATGGTTGAGAAATCATCAAAACTTTCGCATGTCTGATACTCGAAACCAATAACTGGTATGGCCTAGGGCAAAAATGCACATAACTTTGTAAGCGGGCGAGTTTCTACTTTCAGATGCAATAGGAATTTTTCGATTTCGTCAATCCGTTCGCGAGAAATGGGAGTTTGAAGTTAAGGAATGGTTGAGAAACCATCAAAATTTTCGCAAATCTGATACTCGAAACCAATAACTGGAATGGCCTAGGGAAAAAATACACATACCGTTGTAATCGGGCGAGTTTCTACTTTCAGATGCAACAGGGATTTCTCGTGTTCGTCAATCCGTTCGCGAGATATGGGAGTTTGAAGTTAAGGAATGGTTGTGAAACCATCAAAATTTTCGCTAGTCTGAGACTCGAAACCAGTAACTACAAATGCCTAGGGGAAAAATACACATACCGCTGTAATCGGGCGAGATTCTACTTTCACATGCAACAGGAATTTCTCGAGTTCGTCAATCCGTTCGCGAGATATGGGAGTTTGAACTTAAGGAATGGTTGAGAAACCATCAAAATTTTCGCTGGTCTGATACTTGAAACCAATAACTGGAATGGCCTAGGGGAAAAGTACGCATACTATTGTAATCGGGCGAGTTTCTACTTTCAAATGCAACAGGAATTTCTCGAGTTCGTCAATCCGTTCGCGAGATATGGGAGTTTGAAGTTAAGGAATGGTTGAGAAACCATAACAATTTTCGCAAGTCTGATACTCAAAACCCATAACCAGTATGGCCTAGGGCAAAAATACACATACCGTTGTAATCGGGCGAGTTTCTGCTTTCAGATGCAATAGGAAATTCTCGAGTTCGTCAATCCGTTCCCGAGATATGGAAGTTTGTAGTTAAGGAATGGTTGAGGAACCATCAAAATTTTCGCAAGTCTGATACTCGAAACCAATAACTACAATGGCCTAGGGGAAAAATACACATACCGTTGTAATCGGGCGAGTTTCTGCTTTCAGATGCAATAGGAAATTCTCGAGTTCGTCAATCCGTTCGCGAGATATGGAAGTGTGAAGTTAAGGAATGGTTGCGAAACCATCAAAATTTTCGCAAGTCTGAGACTTGAAACCAATAACTACAAAGGCCTAGGGGAAAAATACACATACCGTTGTAATCGGGCGAGTTTCTGCTTTCAGATGCAACAGAAATTTCTCGAGTTCGTCAATCTGTTCGCGAGATATGGGAGATTGAAGTTAAGGAATGGTTGAGAAACCATCAAAATTTTCGCTGGTCTGATACTGGAAACCAATAACTGGAATGGCCTAGGGGAAAAGTACGCATACTATTGTAATCGGGCGAGTTTCTACTTTAAATGCAACAGGAAATTTTCGAGTTCGTCAATCCGTTCGCGAGAAATGGGAGTTTCAAGTTAAGGAATGGTTGAGAAACCATCAAAATTTTCGCAAGTCTGATACTCGAAACCAATAACTACAATGGCCTAGGGGAAAAATACACATACCGTTGTAACCGGGCGGGCTTCTACATTCAGATGCAACAGGCGTTTCTCGAGTTCGTCAATCCGTTCGCGAGATATGGGAGTTTGAAGTTAAGGAATGGTTGAGAAACCATAACAATTTTCGCAAGTCTGATACTCAAAACCCATAACCAGTATGGCCTATGGCAAAAATACACATACCGTTGTAATCGGGCGAGCTTCTGCTTTCAGATGCAATAGGAATTTCTCGAGTTCGTCAATCCGTTCGCGAGATATGGGAGTTTGAAGTTAAGGAGTGGTTGAGAAACCATCAAAATTTAGGCAATTCTGATGCTAGAAACGAATAACTGGAATTGCCTAGGGGAAAAGTACACACACCATTGTAATCGGGCGAGTTTCTACTTCCACATGCAACTGGAATTTCTCGAGTTCGTCAATCCGTTCGCGAGAAATGTGGGTTTGAAGTTAAGGAATGGTTGAGAAACCATCAAAATTTTCGCAAATCTGATACTCGAAACCAATAACTGGAATGGCCTAGGGGAAAAGTACGCATACTATTGTAATCGGGCGAGTTTCTACTTTAAATGCAACAGGAATTTCTCGAGTTCGTCAATCCGTTCGCGAGATATGGGAGTTTGAAGTTAAGGAATGGTTGAGAAACCATAACAATTTTCGCAAGTCTGATACTCAAAACCCATAACCAGTATGGCCTAGGGCAAAAATACACATACCGTTGTAATCGGGCGAGTTTCTGCTTTCAGATGCAATAGGAAATTCTCGAGTTCGTCAATCCGTTCCCGAGATATGGAAGTTTGAAGTTAAGGAATGGTTGAGGAACCATCAAAATTTTCGCTGGTCTGATACTGGAAACCAATAACTGGAATGACCTAGGGGAAAAGTACACACACCATTATATTCGGGCGAGTTTCTGCTTTCAGATGCAACAGAAATTTCTCGAGTTCGTCAATCTGTTCGCGAGATATGGGAGATTGAAGTTAAGGAATGGTTGAGAAACCATCAAAATTTTCGCTGGTCTGATACTGGAAACCAATAACTGGAATGACCTAGGGGAAAAGTACACACACCATTATATTCGGGCGAGTTTCTGCTTTCAGATGCAATAGGAATTTCTCGAGTTCGTCAATCCGTTCGCGAGAAATGTGGGTTTGAAGTTAAGGAATGGTTGAGAAACCATCAAAATTTTCGCAAATCTGATACTCGAAACCAATAACTGGAATGGCCTAGGGGAAAAGTACGCATACTATTGTAATCGGGCGAGTTTCTACTTTAAATGCAACAGGAATTTCTCGAGTTCGTCAATGCGTTCGCGAGATATGGGGCATTGAAGTTAAGGAATGGTTGAGAAATCATCACAATTTTCGCAAGTCTGATACTCGAATTCAATAACTACTATTGCCTAGGGCAAAAATACACATACGGTTGTAATCGGGCGAGTTTCTACTTTCAGATGCAATAGGAATTTCTCGAGTTCGTCAATCCGTTCGCGAGATATGGGAGTTTGAAGTTAAGGAGTGGTTGAGAAACCATCAAAATTTAGGCATTTCTGATGCTAGAAACGAATAACTGGAATGGCCTAGGGGAAAAGTGCACACACCATTGTAGTCGGGCGAGTTTCTACTTCCACATGCAACAGGAATTTCTCGAGTTCGTCAATCCGTTCGCGAGAAATGTGGGTTTGAAGTTAAGGAATGGTTGAGAAACCATCAAAATTTTCGCAAATCTGATACTCGAAACCAATAACTGGAATGGCCTAGGGGAAAAGTACGCATACTATTGTAATCGGGCGATTTTCTACTTTAAATGCAACAGGTATTTTTCGAGTTCGTCAATCCGTTCGCGAGAAATGGGAGTTTGAAGTTAAGGAATGGTTGAGAAACCATCAAAATTTTCGTAAATCTGATACTCGAAACCAATAACTGGAATGGCCTAGGGAAAAAATACGCATACCGTTGTAATCGGGCGAGTTTCTACTTTCAGATGCAACAGGAATTTCTCGTGTTCGTCAATCCGTTCGCGAGATATGGGAGTTTGAAGTTAAGGAATGGTTGTGAAACCATCAAAATTTTCGCTAGTCTGAGACTCGAAACCAGTAACTACAAATGCCTAGGGGAAAAATACACATACCGCCGTAATCGGGCGAGATTCTACTTTCACATGCAACAGGAATTTCTCGAGTTCGTCAATCCGTTCGCGAGATATGGGAGTTTGAAGTTAAGGAATGGTTGAGAAACCATAACAATTTTCGCAAGTCTGATACTCAAAACCCATAACCAGTATGGCCTAGGGCAAAAATACACATACCGTTGTAATCGGGCGAGTTTCTGCTTTCAGATGCAATAGGAAATTCTCGAGTTCGTCAATCCGTTCCCGAGATATGGAAGTTTGAAGTTAAGGAATGGTTGAGGAACCATCAAAATTTTCGCAAGTCTGATACTCGAAACCAATAACTACAATGGCCTAGGGGAAAAATACACATACCGTTGTAATCGGGCGAGTTTCTGCTTTCAGATGCAATAGGAAATTCTCGAGTTCGTCAATCCGTTCGCGAGATATGGAAGTGTGAAGTTAAGGAATGGTTGCGAAACCATCAAAATTTTCGCAAGTCTGAGACTCGAAACCAATAACTACAAAGGCCTAGGGGAAAAATACACATACCGTTGTAATCGGGCGAGTTTCTGCTTTCAGATGCAACAGAAATTTCTCGAGTTCGTCAATCTGTTCGCGAGATATGGGAGATTGAAGTTAAGGAATGGTTGAGAAACCATCAAAATTTTCGCTGGTCTGATACTGGAAACCAATAACTGGAATGACCTAGGGGAAAAGTACACACACCATTATATTCGGGCGAGTTTCTGCTTTCAGATGCAATAGGAATTTCTCGAGTTCGTCAATCCGTTCGCGAGATATGGGAGTTTGAAGTTAAGGAGTGGTTGAGAAACCATCAAAATTTTCGCAAATCTGATACTCGAAACCAATAACCGGAATGGCCTAGGGGAAAAGTACGCATACTATTGTAATCGGGCGAGTTTCTACTTTAAATGCAATAGGAAATTTTCGAGTTCGTCAATACGTTCGCGAGAAATGGGAGTTTGAAGTTAAGGAGTGGTTGAGAAACCATCAAAATTTTCGCAAGTCTGATACTCGAAACAAATAACTGGAATGGCCTAGGGGAAAAGTACGCATACTATTGTAATCGGGCGAGTTTCTACTTTAAATGCAACAGGAAATTTTCGAGTTCGTCAATCCGTTCGCGAGAAATGGGAGTTTGAAGTTAAGGAGTGGTTGAGAAACCATCAAAATTTTCGCAAGTCTGATACTCGAAACCAATTACTACAATGGCCTAGGGGAAAAATACACATACCGTTGTAATCGGGCCAGTTTCTACTTTCAGGTGCAACAGGAATTTCTCGAGTTCGTCAATCCGTTCGCGAGATATGGGAGTTTGAAATTAAGGAATGGTTGTGAAACCATCAAAATTTTCGCAAGTCTGAGACTCGAAACCAATAACTACAAATGCCTAGGGGAAAAATACACATACCGTTGTAATCGGGCGAGATTCTACTTTCACACGCAACAGGAATTTCTCGAGTTCGTCAATCCGTTGGCGAGATATGGGAGTTTGAAGTTAAGGAATGGTTTAGAAACCATCAAAATTTTCGCTGGTCTGATACTCGAAACCAATAACTACAAAGGCCTAGGGTGAAAACACACATATCTTTGTAATCGGGCGAGTTTCTACTTTCAGGTGCAACAGGAACTTCTCGAATTCGTCAATCCGTTCGCGAGATATGGGAGTTTGAAGTTAAGGAATGGTTGTGAAACCATCAAAATTTTCGCAAGTCTGAGACTCGAAACCAATAACTACAAATGCCTAGGGGAAAAATACACATACCGTTGTAATAGGGCGAGATTCTACTTTCACACGCAACAGGAATTTCTCGAGTTCGTCAATCCGTTGGCGAGATATGGGAGTTTGAAGTTAAGGAATGGTTTAGAAACCATCAAAATTTTCGCTGGTCTGATACTCGAAACCAATAACTACAAAGGCCTAGGGTGAAAACACACATATCTTTGTAATCGGGCGAGTTTCTACTTTCAGGTGCAACAGGAATTTCTCGAGTTCGTCAATCCGCTCGCGAGAAATGGGAGTTTGAAGTTAAGGAATGGTTGACAAACCATCAAAATTTTCGCTGGTCTGATACTCGAAACCAATAACTGGAATGGCCAAGGGGAAAAGTACACACACCATTGTAATCGGGCGAGTTTCTACTTTCAGATGCAACAGGAATTTCTCGAGTTCGTCAATCCGTTCGCGAGATATGGGAGTTTGAAGTTAAGGAGTGGTTGAGAAACCATCAAAATTTTCGCAATTCTGATGCTAGAAACGAATAAGTGGAATGGCCTAGGGGAAAAGTACACACACCATTGTAATCGGTCGACTTTCTGCTTTCAGATTTAACAGGAAATAGTCGAGTTCGTCAATCCGTTCGCGAGATATGGGAGTTTGAAGTTAAGGAATGGTTGTGAAACCATCAAAATTTTCGCAAGTCTGAGACTCGAAACCAGTAACTACAAATGCCTAGGGGAAAAATACACATACCGCTGTAATCGGGCGAGATTCTACTTTCACATGCAACAGGAATTTCTCGAGTTCGTCTATCCGTTCGCGAGATATGGGAGTTTGAAGTTAAGGAATGGTTGAGAAACCATCAAAATTTTCGCTGGTCTGATACTCGAAACCAATAACTGGAATGGCCTAGGGGAAAAGTACACACACCGTTGTAATCGGGCGAGTTTCTACTTTCAGATACAACAGGCATTTCTCGAGTTCGTCAATGCGTTCGCGAGATATGGGAGTTTGAAGTTAAGGAATGGTTGAGAAATCATCAAAATTTTCGCAAGTCTGATACTCGAAACCAGTAACTACAATGGCCTACGCGAAAAATACACATACCGTTGTAATCGGGCGAGTTTCTGCTTTCAGATGCAATAGGAATTTCTCGAGTACGTCAATCCGTTCGCGAGATATGGGACTTTGAAGTTAAGGAGTGGTTGAGAAACCATCAAAATTTTCGCAATTCTGATGCTAGAAACGAATAAGTGGAATGGCCTAGGGGAAAAGTACACACACCATTGTAATCGGTCGACTTTCTGCTTTCAGATTTAACAGGAAATAATCGAGTTCGTCAATCCGTTCGCGAGATATGGGAGTTTGAAGTTAAGGAATGGTTGTGAAACCATCAAAATTTTCGCAAGTCTGAGACTCGAAACAAGTAACTACAAATGCCTAGGGGAAAAATACACATACCGCTGTAATCGGGCGAGATTCTACTTTCACATGCAACAGGAATTTCTCGAGTTCGTCAATCCGTTCGCGAGATATGGGAGTTTGAAGTTAAGGAGTGGTTGAGAAACCATCAAAATTTTCGCAATTCTGATGCTAGAAACGAATAACTGGAATGGCCTAGGGGAAAAGTACAGACACCATTGTAAACTGGCGATTTTCTACTTCCACATGCAACAGGAATTTCTCGAGTTCGTCAATCCGTTCGCGAGAAATGCGAGTTTGAAGTTAAGGAATGGTCGAGAAACCATCAAAATTTTCGCAAGTCTGATGCTAGAAACGAATAATTGGAATGACCTAGGGGAAAAGTACACACAACATTGTAATCGGTCGACTTTCTGCTTTCAGATGCAATAGGAAATAATCGAGTTCGTCAATCCGTTCGCGAGATATGGGAGTTTGAAGTTAAGGAATGGTTGTGAAACCATCAAAATTTTCGCAAGTCTGAGAATCGAAACCAATAACTACAAATGCCTAGGGGAAAAATACACATACCGTTGTAATCGGGCGAGATTCTACTTTCACACGCAACAGGAATTTCTCGAGTTCGTCAATCCGTTGGCGAGATATGGGAGTTTGAAGTTAAGGAATGGTTTAGAAACCATCAAAATTTTCGCTGGTCTGATACTCGAAACCAATAACTACAAAGGCCTAGGGTGAAAACACACATACCTTTGTAATCGGGCGAGTTTCTACTGTCAGGTGCAACAGGAATTTCTCGAGTTCGTCTATCCGTTCGCGAGAAAGAGGAGTTTGAAGTTAAGGAATGGTTGAGAAATCATCAAAACTTTCGCATGTCTGATACTCGAAACCAATAACTGGTATGGCCTAGGGCAAAAATGCACATAACTTTGTAAGCGGGCGAGTTTCTACTTTCAGATGCGATAGGAATTTCTCGAGTTCGTCAATCCGTTCGCGAGATATGGGAGTTTGAAGTTAAGGAGTGGTTGAGAAACCATCAAAATTATCGCAAATCTGATACTCGAAACCAATAACTGGAATGGCCTAGGGAAAAATACACATACCGTTGTAATCGGGCGAGTTTCTACTTTCAGATGCAACAGGAATTTCTCGTGTTCGTCAATCCGTTCGCGAGATATGGGAGTTTTGAAGTTAAGGAATGGTTGAGAAATCATCAAAATTTTCGCAAGTCTGATACTCGAATTCAATAACTACTATGGCCTAGGGCAAAAATACACATACGTTTGTAATCGGGCGAGTTTCTGCTTTCAGATGCAATAGGAATTTCTCGAGTTCGTCAATCCGTTCGCGAGATATGGGAGTTTGAAGTTAAGGAGTGGTTGAGAAACCATCAAAATTTTCGCAATTCTGATGCTAGAAACGAATAAGTGGAACGGCCTAGGGGAAAAGTACACACACCATTGTAATCGGTCGACTTTCTGCTTTCAGATTTGACAGGAAATAATCGAGTTCGTCAATCCGTTCGCGAGATATGGGAGTTTGAAGTTAAGGAATGGTTGAGAAACCATCAAAATTTTCGCTCGTCTGATACTCGAAACCAATAACTGGAATTGCCTAGGGGAAAAGTACACACACCATTGTAATCGGGCGAGTTTCTACTTTCAGATACAACAGGAATTTCTCGAGTTCGTCAATGCGTTCGCGAGATATGGGAGATTGAAGTTAAGGAATGGTTGAGAAATCATCACAATTTTCGCAAGTCTGATACTCGAATTCAATAACTACTATTGCCTAGGGCAAAAATACACATACGGTGGTAATCGGGCGAGTTTCTACTTTCAGATGCAATAGGAATTTCTCGAGTTCGTCAATCCGTTCGCGAGATATGGGAGTTTGAGGTTAAGGAGTGGTTGAGAAACCATCAAAATTTTCGCAATTCTGATGCTAGAAACGAATAACTGGAATGGCCTAGGGGAAAAGTACACACACCATTGTAATCGGGCGAGTTTCTACTTCTACATGCAACAGGAATTTCTCGAGTTCGTCAATCCGTTCGCGAGAAATGTGAGTTTGAAGTTAAGGAATGGTTGAGAAACCATCAAAATTTTCGCAAATCTGATACTCG
The DNA here is from genome assembly GCF_051014685.1 of Ptiloglossa arizonensis. Lineage (NCBI taxonomy): Eukaryota > Metazoa > Arthropoda > Insecta > Hymenoptera > Colletidae > Ptiloglossa > Ptiloglossa arizonensis. Next base: position 930,343 of record NW_027478391.1, read on the forward strand.
AAACCAATAACTGGAATGGCCTAGGGGAAAAGTACGCATACTATTGTAATCGGGCGAGTTTCTACTTTAAATGCAACAGGAATTTCTCGAGTTCGTCAATCCGTTGGCGAGATATGGGAGTTTGAAGTTAAGGAATGGTTTAGAAACCATCAAAATTTTCGCTGGTCTGATACTCGAAACCAATAACTACAAAGGCCTAGGGTGAAAACACACATACCTTTGTAATCGGGCGAGTTTCTACTGTCAGGTGCAACAGGAATTTCTCGAGTTCGTCTATCCGTTCGCGAGAAAGAGGAGTTTGAAGTTAAGGAATGGTTGAGAAATCATCAAAACTTTCGCATGTCTGATACTCGAAACCAATAACTGGTATGGCCTAGGGCAAAATTGCACATAACTTTGTAAGCGGGCGAGTTTCTATTTTAAGATGCAATAGGAATTTCTCGAGTTCGTCAATGCGTTCGCGAGATATGGGAGTTTGAAGTTAAGGAGTGGTTGAGAAACCATCAAAATTTTCGCAAATCTGATACTCGAAACCAATAACTGGAATGGCCTAGGGAAAAAGTACACACACCGTAGTAATCGGGCGAGTTTCTACTTTCAGATACAACAGGCATTTCTCGAGTTCGTCAATGCGTTCGCGAGATATGGGAGTTTGAAGTTAAGGAATGGTTGAGAAATCATCAAAATTTTCGCAAGTCTGATACTCGAATTCAATAACTACTATGGCCTAGGGCAAAAATACACATACGGTTGTAATCGGGCGAGTTTCTGCTTTCAGATGCAATAGGAATTTCTCGAGTTCGTCAATCCGTTCGCGAGATATGGGAGTTTGAATTTAAGGAGTGGTTGAGAAACCATCAAAATTTTCGCAATTCTGATGCTAGAAACGAATAACTGGAATGGCCTAGGGGAAAAGTACACACACCATTGTAATCTGTCGAATTTCTAGTTCCACATGCAACAGGAATTTCTCGAGTTCGTCAATCCTTTCGCGAGGAATGGGAGTTTGTAGTTAAGGAATGGTTGAGAAACCATCAAAATTTTCGCAAGTCTGATGCTAGAAACGAATAATTGGAATGACCTAGGGGAAAAGTACACACAACATTGTAATCGGTCGACTTTCTGCTTTCAGATGCAACAGGAAATAATCGAGTTCGTCAATCCGTTCGCGAGATATGGGAGTTTGAGGTTAAGGAATGGTTGAGAGACCATCAAAACTTTCGCATGTCTGATACTGGAAACCAATAACTGGTATGGCCTAGGGCATCAATGCACATAACTTTGTAAGCGGGCGAGTTTCTACTTTCAGATGCAATAGGAATTTCTCGAGTTCGTCAATGCGTTCGCGAGATATGGGAGTTTGAAGTTAAGGAGTGGTTGAGAAACCATCAAAATTTTCGCAATTCTGATGCTAGAAACGAATAAGTGGAATGGCCTAGGGGAAAAGTACACACACCATTGTAATCGGTCGACTTTCTGCTTTCAGATTTGACAGGAAATAATCGAGTTCGTCAATCCGTTCGCGAGATATGGGAGTTTGAAGTTAAGGAATGGTTGTGAAACCATCAAAATTTTCGCAAGTCTGAGACTCGAAACCAGTAACTACAAATGCCTAGGGGAAAAATACACATACCGCTGTAATCGGGCGAGATTCTACTTTCACATGCAACAGGAATTTCTCGAGTTCGTCAATCCGTTCGCGAGATATGGGAGTTTGAAGTTAAGGAATGGTTGAGAAACCATCAAAATTTTCGCTGGTCTGATACTCGAAACCAATAACTGGAATGGCCTAGGGGAAAAGTACACACACCGTTGTAATCGGGCGAGTTTCTACTTTCAGATACAACAGGCATTTCTCGAGTTCGTCAATGCGTTCGCGAGATATGGGAGTTTGAAGTTAAGGAATGGTTGAGAAATCATCAAAATTTTCGCAAGTCTGATACTCGAATTCAATAACTACTATGGCCTAGGGCAAAAATACACATACGGTTGTAATCGGGCGAGTTTCTGCTTTCAGATGCAATAGGAATTTCTCGAGTTCGTCAATCCGTTCGCGAGATATGGGAGTTTGAATTTAAGGAGTGGTTGAGAAACCATCAAAATTTTCGCAATTCTGATGCTAGAAACGAATAACTGGAATGGCCTAGGGGAAAAGTACACACAACATTGTAATCGGTCGACTTTCTGCTTTCAGATGCAACAGGAAATAATCGAGTTCGTCAATCCGTTCGCGAGATATGGGAGTTTGAAGTTAAGGAATGGTTGAGAAACCATCAAAATTTTCGCTGGTCTGATACTCGAAACCAATAACTGGAATGGCCTAGGGGAAAAGTACACACACCGTTGTAATCGGGCGAGTTTCTACTTTCAGATACAACAGGCATTTCTCGAGTTCGTCAATGCGTTCGCGAGATATGGGAGTTTGAAGTTAAGGAATGGTTGAGAAATCATCAAAATTTTCGCAAGTCTGATACTCGAATTCAATAACTACTATGGCCTAGGGCAAAAATACACATACGGTTGTAATCGGGCGAGTTTCTGCTTTCAGATGCAATAGGAATTTCTCGAGTTCGTCAATCCGTTCGCGAGATATGGGAGTTTGAATTTAAGGAGTGGTTGAGAAACCATCAAAATTTTCGCAATTCTGATGCTAGAAACGAATAACTGGAATGGCCTAGGGGAAAAGTACACACAACATTGTAATCGGTCGACTTTCTGCTTTCAGATGCAACAGGAAATAATCGAGTTCGTCAATCCGTTCGCGAGATATGGGAGTTTGAAGTTAAGGAATGGTTGAGAAACCATCAAAATTTTCGCAAGTCTGATACTCGAAACCAATAACTACTATGGCCTAGGGCAAAAATACACATACCTTTGTAATCGGGCGAGTTTCTACTTTCAGATGCAACAGGAATTTGTCGAATTCGTCAATCCGATCGCGAGACATGGGAGTGTGAAGTTAAAGAATGGTTGAGAAACCGTCAAAATTTTCGCAATTCTGATGCTAGAAACGAATAGCTGGAATGACCTAGGGGAAAAGTACACACACCATTGTAATCGGTCGACCTTCTGCTTTCAGATGCAACAGGACATAATCGAGTTCGTCAATCCGTTCGCGAGGTATGGGAGTTTGAAGTTAAGGAATGGTTGAGAGACCGTCACAATTTTCGGAAGTCTGATACTCGAAACCAATAACTACTATGGCCTGGGAGAAAAATACACATACCTATGCAATCGGGCGAGTTTCTACTTTCAGATGCAACAGGAAATTCTTGAGTTCGACAATCCGTTCGCGAGATATGGGAGTTTGAAGTTAAGGAATGGTTGAGAAACCATCAAAATTTTCGCAAATCTGATACTCGAAACCAATAACTACTATGGCCTAGGGCAAAAATACACATACCGTTGTAATCGGACGAGTTTCTGTTTTCAGATGCAATAGGAATTTCTCGAGTTCGTCAATCCGTTCGCGAGATATGGGAGTTTGAAGTTAAGGAGTGGTTGAGAAACCATCACAATTTTCGCAATTCTGATGCTAGAAACGAATAACTGGAATGACCTAGGGAAAAAGTACACACACCATTGTAATCGGTCGACTTTCTGCTTTCAGATTTAACAGGAAATAATCGAGTTGGTCAATCCGTTCGCGAGATATGGGAGTTTGAAGTTAAGGAATGCTTGAGAAACCATCAAAATTTTCGCAAGTCTGATACTCGAAACCAATAACTACAAAGGCCTAGTGGGAAAATACACATAGCTTTGTAATCGGGCGAGTTTCGACTTTCAGATGCAACAGGAATTTGTCGAATTCGTCAATCCGTTCGCGAGACATGGGTGTGTGAAGTTAAAGAATGGTTGAGAAACCGTCAAAATTTTCGCAATTCTGATGCTAGAAACGAATAACTGGAATGACCTAGGGGAAAAGTACACACAACATTGTAATCGGTCGACTTTCTGCTTTCAGATGCAACAGGAAATAATCGAGTTCGTCAATCCGTTTGCGAGATATGGGAGTTTGAAGTTAAGGAATGGTTGAGAAACCATCAAAATTTTCGCAAGTCTGGTACCTGAAACCAATAACTGGAACGGCCTAGGGGAAAAGTACACATACCATTGTAATCGGGCGAGTTTCTGCTTTCAGATGCAACAGGAGTTTCTCGTGTTCGTCAATCAGTTCGCGAGATATGGGAGTTTGAAATTAAGGAATGGTTGAGAAACAATCACAATTTTCGCAAGTCTGATACTCGAAACCAATAACTACTATGGCCTAGGGGAAAAATACACATACCCTTGTAATCGGGCGAGTTTCTACTTTCAGATGCAACAGGAATTTCTCGTGTTCGTCAATCCGTTCGCGAGATATGGGAGTTTGAAGTTAAGGAATGGTTGAGAATCCATCAAAATTTTCGCAAGTCTCATACCTGAAACCAATAACTGGAACGGCCTAGGGGAAAAGTACACATACCATTGTAATCGGGCGAGTTTCTGCTTTCAGATGCAACAGGAGTTTCTCGTGTTCGTCACTCAGTTCGCGAGATATGGGAGTTTGAAATTAAGGAATGGTTGAGAAACAATCACAATTTTCGCAAGTCTGATACTCGAAACCAATAACTACTATGGCCTAGGGGAAAAATACACATACCCTTGTAATCGGGCGAAATTCTACTTTCAGAGGCAACAGGAATTTCTCGAGTTCGTCAATCCGTTCGCGAGATATGGGAGTTTGAAGTTAAGGAATGGTTGAGAAACCATCAAAATTTTCGCAATTCTGATGCTCGAAACGAATAACTGGAATGACCTAGGGGAAAGGTACACACACCATTGTAATGGGTCGAGATTCTACTTTCAGAAGCAACAGGAATTTTTCGAGTTCGTTAATCCGTTCGCGAGGTATGGGAGTTTGAAGTTAAGGAATGGTTGAGAAACTATCAAAATTTTCGCAAGTGTGATACACGAAACCAATAAGTGGAATGGCCTAGGGGAAAGCTACACACACCATAGTAATGGGGCGAGTTTCTACTTTCAGATGCAACAGGAATTCCTCGAGTTCGTCAATCCGTTCGCGAAATACGGGAGTTTGAAGTTAAGGAATGGTTGAGAGACCATCACAATTTTCGCAAGTCTGATACTCGAAACCAATAACTGCTATGGCCTGGGGGAAAAATACACATACCTTTGCAATCGGGCGAGTTTCTACTTTCAGATGCAACAGGAATTTCTCGAGTTCGTCAATCCGTTCGCGAGATATGGGAGTTTGAAGTTAAGGAATGGTTGAGAAACCATCAAAATTTTCGCAAGTCTGATGCTAGAAACGAATAAATGGAATGACCTAGGGGAAAAGTACACACAACATTGTAATCGGTCGACTTTCTGCTTTCAGATGCAACAGGAAGTAATCGAGTTCGTCAATCCGTTCGCGAGATATGGGAGTTTAAAGTTAAGGAATGGTTGAGAATCCATCAAAATTTTCGCAAGTCTGGTACCTGAAACCAATAACTGGAACGGCCTAGGGGAAAAGTACACATACCATTGTAATCGGGCGAGTTTCTTCTTTCAGATGCAACAGGAGTTTCTCGTGTTCGTCAATCAGTTCGCGAGATATGGGAGTTTGAAGTTAAGGAATGTTTGAGAAACCATCACAATTTTCGCAAGTCTGATACTCGAAACCAATGACTACTATGGCCTAGGGCAAAAATACACATACCTCTGTAATCGGGCGAGTTTCTACTTTCAGATGCAACAGGAATTTGACGAATTCGTCAAACCGTTCGCGATATATGGGAGTTTGAAGTTAAAGAATGGCTGAGAAACCATCAAAATTTTCGCAATTCTGATGCTAGAAACGAATAACTGGAATGACCTAGGGGAAAAGTACACACACCATTGTAATCGGTCGACTTTCTGCTTTCAGATGCAACAGGAAATAATCGAGTTCGACAATCCGTTCGCGAGATATGGGAGTTTGAAATTAAGGAATGGTTGAGAAACCATCAAAATTTTCGCAATTCTGATGCTAGAAACGAATAACTGGAATGACCTAAGGGAAAAGTACACACACCACTGTAATCGGTCGGCTTTCTGCTTTTAGATGCAACAGGAAATAATCGAGTTCGTCAATCCGTTCGCGAGATATGGGAGTTTGAGGTTAAGGAATGGTTGAGAGACCATCACAATTTTCGCAAGTCTGATACTCGAAACCAATAACTACCATGGCCTGGGGGAAAAGTACACACACCATTGCAATGGGGCGAGATTCTACTTTCAGAAGCAACAGGAATTTTTCGAGTTCGTCAATCCGTTCGCGAGGTATGGGAGTTTGAAGTTAAGGAATGGTTGAGAAACCATCACAATTTTCGCAAGTCTGATACTCGAAACCAATGACTACTATGGCCTAGGGCAAAAATACACATACCGTTGTAATCGCACGAGTTTCTGGTTTCAGATGCAACAGGAACTTCTCGAGTTCGTCGATCCGTTCGCGAGATATGGGAGTTTGAAGTTAAGGAATGGTTGAGAAACCATCACAATTTTCGCAATTCTGATGCTAGAAACGAATAACTGGAATGACCTAGGGAAAAAGTGCACACACCATTGTAATCGGTCGACTTTCTGCTTTCAGATTTAACAGGAAATGATCGAGTTCGTCAATCCGTTCGCGAGATATGGGAGTTTGAAGTTAAGGAATGCTTGAGAAACCATCAAAATTTTCGCAAGTCTGATACTCGAAACCAATAACTACAAAGGCCTAGTGGAAAAATACACATACCTTTGTAATCGGGCGAGTTTCTACTTTCAGATGCAACAGGAATTTCTCGAGTTCGTCAATCCGTTCGCGAGATATGGGACTTTGAAGTTAAGGAATGATTGAGAAACCATCAAAATTTTCGCAAGTCTGATACTCGAAACCAATAACTAGAAAGGCCTAGGGGAAAAATACACATAACTTTGTAATCGGGCGAGTTTCTACTTTCAGATGCAACAGGAATTTCTCGAGCCCGTCAATCCGTTCGCGAGATATGGGAATTTGAAATTAAGGAATGGTTGAGAAACCATCAAAATTTTCGCAAGTCAGATACTCGAAACCAATAACTACAAAGGCTTAGGGGAAAAATTCACATACCGTTGTAATCGGAGGAGTTTCTGCTTTCAGATGCAACAGGAGTTTCTCGTGTTCGTCAATCAGTTCGCGAGATATGGGAGTTTAAAATTAAGGAATGGTTGAGAAACAATCACAATTTTCGCAAGTCTGATACTCGAAACCAATAACTACTACGGCCTAGGGGAAAAATACACATACCCTTGTAATCGGGCAAGTTCCTACTTTCAGATGCAACAGGAATTTCTCGAGTTCGTCAATCCGTTCGCGAGATATGGGAGTTTGAAGTTGGGGAATGGCTGAGAAACCATCAAAATTTTCGCAATTCTGATGCTAGAAACGAATAACTGGAATGACCTAGGGGAAAGTACACACACCATTGTAATCGGTCGACCTTGTGCTTTCAGATGCAACAGGACATAATCGAGTTCGTCAATCCGTTCGCGAGATACGGGAGTTTGAAGTTAAGGAATGGTTGAGAGACCATCACAATTTTCGCAAGTCAGATACTCGAAACCAATAACTACAAAGGCTTAGGGGAAAAATTCAAATACCGTTGTAATCGGAGGAGTTCCTGCTTTCAGATGCAACAGGAGTTTCTCGTGTTCGTCAATCAGTTCGCGAGATATGGGAGTTTGAAATTAAGGAATGGTTGAGAAATAGTCACAATTTTCGCAAGTCTGATACTCGAAACCAATAACTACTATGGCCTAGGGGAAAAATACACATACCCTTGTAATCGGGCGAGTTTCTACTTTCAGATGCTACAGGAATTTCTCGAGTTCGTCAATCTGTTCGCGAGATATGGGAGTTTGAAGTTAAGGAATGGTCGAGAAACCATCAAAATTTTCGCAATTCTGATGCTCGAAACGAATAACTGGAATGACCTAGGGGAAAGGTACACACACCATTGTAATCGGTCGACTTTCTACTTTCAGATGCAACAGGAAATAATCGAGTTCTTCAATCCGTTCGCGAGATATGGGAGTTTGAAGTTAAGGAATGCTTGAGAAACCATCAAAATTTTCGCAAGTCTGATACTCGAAACCAATAACTACAAAGGCCTAGTGGAAAAATACACATACCTTTGTAATCGGGCGACTTTCTACTTTCAGATGCAACAGGAATTTCTCGAGTTCGTCAATCCGTTCGCGAGATATGGGAGTTTGAAGTTAAGGAATGATTGAGAAACCATCAAAATTTTCGCAAGTCTGATACTCGAAACCAATAACTAGAAAGGCCTAGGGGAAAAATACACATAACTTTGTAATCGGGCGAGTTTCTACTTTCAGATGCAACAGGAATTTCTCGAGCCCGTCAATCCGTTCGCGAGATATGGGAATTTGAAGTTAAGGAATGGTTGAGAAACCATCAAAATTTTCGCAATTCTGATACTCGAAACAAATAACTGGAACGGCCTAGGGGGGAAGTACACACACCATTGTAATCGGGCAAGTTTCTACTTTCAGAGGCAACAGGAACTTCTCGAGTTCGCCAATCCGTTGGCGAGGTATCGGAGTTTGAAGTTAAGGAATGGTTGAGAAACCATCAAAATTTTCACAAGTCTGATACTCGAATCCAATAACTACTATGGCCTAGGGCAAAAATACACATACCGTTGTAATCGGGCGAGTTTCTACTTTCAGATGCAACAGTAATTTCTCGAGTTCGTCAATCCGTTCGCGAGATATGGGAGTTTGAAGTTAAGGAATGGTTGAGAAATCATCACAATTTTCGCAAGTCTGATACTCGAAACCAATAACTACTATGGCCTGGGGGAGAAATACACATACCTTTGCAATCGGGCGAGTTTCTACTTTCAGATGCAACAGGAATTTCTCGAGTTCGTCAATCCGTTCGCGAGATATGGGAGTTTGAAGTTGAGGAATGGTTGAGAAACCATCAAAATTTTCGCAATTCTGATGCTACAAACGAATAACTGGAATCACCTAGGGGAAAAGTACACACACCATTGTAATCGGTCGACCTTCTGCTTTCAGATGCAACAGGACATAATCGAGTTCGTCAATCCGTTCGCGAGATATGGGAGTTTGAAGTTAAGGAATGGTTGAGAGACCATCACAATTTTCGCAAGTCTGATTCTCGAAACCAATAACTACTATGGCCTGGGGGAAAAATACACATACCTTTGCAATCGGGCGAGTTTCTACTTTCAGATGCAACAGGAATTTCTCGAGTTCGTCAATCCGTTCGCGAGATATGGGAGTTTGAAGTTGAGGAATGGTTGAGAAACCATCAAAATTTTCGCAAATCTGATACTCGAAACCAATAACTACTATGGCCTAGTGCAAAAATACACATACCGTTGTAATCGGACGAGTTTCTGGTTTCAGATGCAACAGGAACTTCTCGAGTTCGTCGATCCGTTCGCGAGATATGGGAGTTTGAAGTTAAGGAATGGTTGAGAAACCATCACAATTTTCGCAATTCTGATGCTAGAAACGAATAACTGGAATGACCTAGGGAAAAAGTACACACACCATTGTAATCGGTCGACTTTCTGCTTTCAGATGCAACAGGACATAATCGAGTTCGTCAATCCGTTCGGGAGATATGGGAGTTTGAAGTCAAGGAATGGTAGAGAGACCATCACAATTTTCGCAAGTCTGATACTCGAAACCAATAACTACTATGGCCTGGGGGAAAAATACACATACCTTTGCAATCGGGCGAGTTTCTACTTTCAGGTACAACAGGAATTTCTCGAGTTCGTCAATCCGTTCGCGAGATATGGGAGTTTGAAGTTGAGGAATGGTTGAGAAACCATCAAAATTATCGCAATTCTGATGCTAGAAACGAATAACTGGAATGACCTAGGGGAAAAGTACACACACCATTGTAATCGGTCGTCCTTCTGCTTTCAGATGCAACAGGACATAATCGAGTTCGTCAATCCGTTCGCGAGATATGGGAGTTTGAAGTTAAGGAATGGTTGAGAGACCATCACAATTTTCGCAAGTCTGATACTCGAAACCAATAACTACTATGGCCTGGGGGAAAAATACACATACCTTTGCAATCGGGCGAGTTTCTACTTTCAGATGCAACGGGAATTTCTCGAGTTCGATAATGCGTTCGCGAGATATGGGAGTTTGAAGTTAAGGAATGGTTGAGAAACCATCAAAATTTTCGCAAATCTGATACTCGAAACCAATAACTACTATGGCCTAGGGCAAAAATACACATACCGTTGTAATCGGACGAGTTTCTGGTTTCAGATGCAACAGGAACTTCTCGAGTTCGTCGATCCGTTCGCGAGATATGGGAGTTTGAAGTTAAGGAATGGTTGAGAAACCATCACAATTTTCGCAATTCTGATGCTAGAAACGAATAACTGGAATGACCTAGGGAAAAAGTACACACAACATTGTAATCGGTCGACTTTCTGCTTTCAGATTTAACAGGAAATAATAGAGTTCGTCAATCCGTTCGCGAGATATGGGAGTTTGAAGTTAAGGAATGCTTGAGAAACCATCAAAATTTTCGCAAGTCTGATACTCGAAACCAATAACTACAAAGGCCTAGTGGAAAAATACACATACCTTTGTAATCGGGCGAGTTTCTACTTTCAGATGCAACAGGAATTTCTCGAGTTCGTCAATCCGTTCGCGAGATATGGGAGTTTGAAGTTAAGGAATGATTGAGAAACCATCAAAATTTTCGCAAGTCTGATACTCGAAACCAATAACTAGAAAGGCCTAGGGGAAAAATACACATAACTTTGTAATCGGGCGAGTTTCTACTTTCAGATGCAACAGGAATTTCTCGAGTTCGTCAATCCGTTCGCGAGATATGGGAGTTTGAAGATAAGGAATGCTTGAGAAACCATCAAAATTTTCGCAAGTCTGATACTCGAAACCAATAACTACAAAGGCTTAGGGGAAAAATTCACATACCGTTGTAATCGGAGGAGTTTCTTCTTCCAGATGCAACCGGAATTTCTCGTGTTCGTCAATCAGTTCGCGAGATATGGGAGTTTGAAATTAAGGAATGGTTGAGAAACCATCAAAATTTTCGCAAGTCTGATACTCGAAACCAATAACTACAAAGGCTTAGGGGAAAAATTCACATACCGTTGTAATCGGAGGAGTTTCTTCTTCCAGATGCAACCGGAATTTCTCGTGTTCGTCAATCAGTTCGCGAGATATGGGAGTTTGAAATTAAGGAATGGTTGAGAAACCATCACAATTTTCGCAAGTCTGATACTCGAAACCAATAACTACAAAGGCCTAGTGGAAAAATACACATACCTTTGTAATCGGGCGAGCTTCTACTTTCGGATGCAACAGAAATTTTTCGGATTCGTCAATCCGTTCACGAAATATCCGAGATTGGAGTTAAGAGATTGTTGAGAAACCATCAAAATTTTCGAATGTCTGATGCTAGAAACGAATGACTGGAATGGCCTAGGGGAAAAGTACAGACACCGTTGTAATCGGGCGAGTTTCTACTTTCATATGCAACTGGAATTTCTCGAGTTCGTCAATCCGATCGCGAGATATGGGAGTTTGAAGTTAAGGAATGGTTGAGAAACCATCAAAATTTTCGCAAGTCTGATACTCGAAACCAATAACTGCAATGGCTTAGCGGTAAAATAAACATACCGTTGTAATCGTGAGAGTTTCTACTTTCAGATGCAACAAAAACTTTTTGGATTCGTCAGTCCGTTCGCGAAATATCGGAGTTTGGACTTTAGCGATGGTTGAGAAACCATCAAAATTTTCGCAATTCTTATGCTAGAAACGAATAACTGGAATGGCCTAGGGGAAAAGTACACATACCATTGTAGTCGGGCGAGTTTCTAATTTCAGATGCAACAAGAAATTCTCGAGTTCGTCAATCCGTTCGCGAGGTATGGGAGTTTGGACTCAAGGAATGGTTGAGAAACCATCAAAATTTTCGCAAGTCTGATACTCGTAACCAATAACTACAATGGCCTAGGGGAAAAGTACACGCACCGTTGTAATCGGGAGAGTTTCTATTTTCAGATGCAACAGAAATTTTTCGGATTCGTCAATCCGTTCGCGAAATATCGGAGTTTGGAGTTGAGAAATGGTTGAGAAACCCTCAAAATTTGCGCACGTCTGATACTCGAAACCAATAACTGGAATGGCCTAGGGGAAATGTACACACACCATTGTAATCGGGCGAGTTTCTACTTTCAGATACAACAGGAATTTTTCGGATGCGTCAATCCGTTCGCGAGATATGGGAATTTGAAGTTAAGGAATGGTTGAGAAGCCATCAAAATTTTCGCAAGTCTGATACTCGAAACCAATAACTGGACTGGCCTAGGGGAAAGTACACACACCATTGTAATCGGGCGACCTTGTGCTTTCAGATGCAACAGGACATAATCGAGTTCGCCAATCCGTTCGCGAGATATGGGAGTTTGAAGGTAAGGAATGGTTGAGAAACCATCAAAATTTTCGCAATTCCGATGCTAGAAACGAATAACTGGAATGACCTAGGGGAAAGTACACACACCATTGTAATCGGTCGACCTTGTGCTTTCAGATGCAACAGGACATAATCGAGTTCGCCAATCCGTTCGCGAGATATGGGAGTTTGAAGTTAAGGAATGGTTGAGAAACCATCAAAATTTTCGCAATTCCGATGCTAGAAACGAATAACTGGAATGACCTAGGGGAAAAGTACACACACCACTGTAATCGGTCGACTTTCTGTTTTCAGATGCAACAGGAAATAATCGAGTTCGTCAATCCGTTCGCGAGATATGGGAGTTTGAAGATAAGGAATGCTTGAGAAACCATCAAAATTTTCGCAAGTCTGATACTCGAAACCAATAACTACAAAAGCTTAGGGGAAAAATTCACATACCGTTGTAATCGGAGGAGTTTCTTCTTCCAGATGCAACCGGAATTTCTCGTGTTCGTCAATCAGTTCGCGAGATATGGGAGTTTGCAATTAAGGAATGGTTGAGTAACCATCACAATTTTCGCAAGTCTGTTACTCGAAACCAATAACTACTATGGCCTAGGGGAAAAATACACATACCTTTGTAATCGGGCGAGCTTCTACTTTCGGATGCAACAGAAATTTTTCGGATTCGTCAATCCGTTCGCGAAATATCCGAGATTGGAGTTAAGAGATGGTTGAGAAACCATCAAAATTTTCGAAAGTCTGATGCTAGAAACGAATGACTGGAATGGCCTAGGGGAAAAGTACAGACACCGTTGTAATCGGGCGAGTATCTACTTTCATATGCAACCGGAATATCTCGAGTTCGTCAATCCGATCGCGAGATATGGGAGTTTGAAGTTAAGGAATGGTTGAGAAACCATCAAAATTTTCGCAAGTCTGATACTCGAAACCAATAACTGCAATGGCTTAGCGGTAAAATAAACATACCGTTCTAATCGTGAGAGTTTCTACTTTCAGATGCAACAAAAACTTTTTGGATTCGTCAGTCCGTTCGCGAAATATCGGAGTTTGGACTTTAGCGATGGTTGAGAAACCATCAAAATTTTCGCAATTCTTATGCTAGAAACGAATAACTGGAATGGCCTAGGGGAAAAGTACACATACCATTGTAGTCGGGCGAGTTTCTACTTTCAGATGCAACAAGAAATTCTCGAGTTCGTCAATCCGTTCGCGAGGTATGGGAGTTTGGACTCAAGGAATGGTTGAGGAACCATCAAAATTTTCGCAAGTCTGATACTCGTAACCAATAACTACAATGGCCTAGGGGAAAAGTACACGCACCGTTGTAATCGGGAGAGTTTCTATTTTCAGATGCAACAGAAATTTTTCGGATTCGTCAATCCGTTCGCGAAATATCGGAGTTTGGAGTTGAGAAATGGTTGAGAAACCCTCAAAATTTGCGCACGTCAGATACTCGAAACCAATAACTGGAATGGCCTAGGGGAAATGTACACACACCATTGTAATCGGGCGAGTTTCTACTTTCAGATACAACAGGAATTTTTCGGATGCGTCAATCCGTTCGCGAGATATGGGAATTTGAAGTTAAGGAATGGTTGAGAAGCCATCAAAATTTTCGCAAGTCTGATACTCGAAACCAATAACTGGACTGGCCTAGGGGAAAAGTACACACACCGTTGTGATCGGGCGAGTTTCTGCTTTCAGATGCAACAGGAATTTCTCGAGTTCGTCAATCCGTTCGCGAGATATGGGAGTTTGAAGTTTAGGAATGGTTGAGAAACCATCAATACTTTCGCAAGTCTGATACTCGGAACCAATAACTGGAATGGCCTAGGGGAGAAGTACACACACCATTGTAATCGGGCGAGTTTCTACATTCAGATGCAACAGGAAAATCTCGAGTTCGTCAATCCGTTCGCCAGATATGGGAATTTGAAGCTAAGGAATGGTTGAGAAACCATCAAAATTTTCGCAAGTCTGATACTCGAAACCAATAACTGGAATGGCCTAGGGGAAAAGTACGCACACCATTGTAATCGGGAGAGTCTCTACTTTCAGATGCAACAGGAATTTCTCGAGTTCGTAAATCCGTTCGCCAGATATGGGAATTTGAAGCTAAGGAATGGTTGAGAAACCATCAAAATTTTCGCAAGTCTGATACTCGAAACCAATAACTACTATTGCCTAGGGCAAAAGTACACACACCATTGTAATCGGGCGAGTTTCTGCTTTCAAATGCAACAGGAATTTCTCGAGTTCGTCAATCCGTTCGCGAGACATGGAAGTTTGAAGTTAATGAATGGTTGAGAAACCATCAAAATTTTCGCAAGTCTGATACTCGAAACCAATAACTGGAATGGCCTAGGGGAAAAGTACACACACCGTTGTGATCGGGCGAGTTTCTGCTTTCAGATGCAACAGGACTTTCTCGAGTTCGTCAATCCGTTCGCGAGATATGGGAGTTTGAAGTTAACTCATGGTTGAGAAACCATCAAAACTTTCGCAAGTCTGATACTCGAAACCTATAACTACTATGGCCTAGGGCAAAAATACTCATACCGTTGTGATGGGGCAGGTTTTCCTTTCAGATGCAACAGGAATTTCTCGAGTTCGTCAATCCGTTCGCCAGATATGGAAATTTGAAGCTAAGGAATGGTTGAGGAACCATCAAAATTTTCGCAAGTCTGATACTCGAAACCAATAACTACTATTGCCTAGGGCAAAAGTACGCACACCATTGTAATCGGGCGAGTTTCTGCTTTCAGATGCAACAGGAATATCTCGAGTTCGTCAATCCGTTCGCGAGATATGGGAGTTAGAAGTTAAGGAATGGTTGAGAAACCATCAAAACTTTCGCAAGTCTGGTACTCGAAACCAATAACTGGAATGGCCTAGGGGAAAAGTACACACACCGTTGTGATCGGGCGAGTTTCTGCTTTCAGATGCAACAGGACTTTCTCGAGTTCGTCAATCCGTTCGCGAGATATGGGAGTTTGAAGTTAACTCATGGTTGAGAAACCATCAAAACTTTCGCAAGTCTGATACTCGAAACCAATAACTTCAATGGCATAGGGGAAAAGTACACACACCATTGTAATCGGGCGAGTTTCTACCTTCAGATGCAACAGGAATATCTCGAGTTCGTCAATTCGTTCGCCAGATATGGGAATTTGAAGCTAAGGAATGGTTGAGAAACCATCAAAATCTTCCCAAGTCTGATACTCGAAACCTATAACTACTATGGCCTAGGGCAAAAATACTCATACCGTTGTGATGGGGCAGGTTTTCCTTTCAGATGCAACAGGAATTTCTCGAGTTCGTCAATCCGTTCGCCAGATATGGAAATTTGAAGCTAAGGAATGGTTGAGGAACCATCAAAATTTTCGCAAGTCTGATACTCGAAACCAATAACTGGAATGGCCTAGGGGAAAAGTACGCACACCATTGTAGTCGGGCGAGATTCTACATTCAGATGCAACAGGAATATCTCGAGTTCGTCAATCCGTTCGCCAGATATGGGAATTTGAAGCTAAGGAATGGTTGAGAAACTATCAAAATTTTCGCAAGTCTGATACTCGAAGCCAATAACTAGAATGTCCTAGGGGAAAAATACACAGACCGTTGTAATCGGGCGAGTATCTGCTTTCAGATGCAGCAGGAATTTCTCGAGTTCGTCAATCCGTTCGCGAGATATGGGAATTTGAAGTTAAGGAATTGTTGAGAAACCATCAAAATTTTCGAAAGTCAGATACTCGAAACCTATAACTACTATGGCCTAGGGCAAAAATACTCATACCGTTGTGATGGGGCAGGTTTTCCTTTCAGATGCAACAGGAATTTCTCGAGTTCGTCAATCCGTTCGCCAGATATGGAAATTTGAAGCTAAGGAATGGTTGAGGAACCATCAAAATTTTCGCAAGTCTGATACTCGAAACCAATAACTGGAATGGCCTAGGGGAAAAGTACACACACCGTTGTGATCGGGCGAGTTTCTGCTTTCAGATGCAACAGGAATTTCTCGAGTTCGTCAATCCGTTCGCGAGATATGGGAGTTTGAAGTTAAGGAATGGTTGAGAAACCATCAAAATTTTCGAAAGTCAGATACTCGAAACCAATAAATACTATGGCCTGCGGGAAAAATACACAGACCGTTGTAATCGGGCGAGTATCTGCTTTCAGATGCAACAGGAATTTCTCGAGTTCGTCAATCCGTTCGCGAGATATGGGAGTTTGAAGTTAAGGAATGGTAGAGAAACCATCAATACTTTCGCAAGTCTGATACTCGAAACCAATAACTGGAAAGGCCTAGGGGAAAAGTACACACATCGTTGTGATCGGGCGAGTTTCTGCTTTCAGATGCAAAAGGAATTTCTCGAGTTCGTCAATCCGTTCGCGAGATATGGGAGTTTGAAGTTAAGGAATGGTTGAGAAACCATCAAAACTTTCGCAAGTCTGATACTCGAAACCAATAACTGCAATGGCATAGGGGAAAGGTACACACACCATTGTAATCGGGCGAGTTTCTACATTCAGATGCAACAGGAATATCTCGAGTTCGTCAATTCGTTCGCCTGATATGGGAATTTGAAGCTACGGAATGGTTGAGAAACCATCAAAATTTTTGCAAGTCTGATACTCGAAACCAATAACTGCAATGGCATAGGGGAAAGGTACACACACCATTGTGATCGGGCGAGTTTCTGCTTTCAGATGCAACAGGAATTTCTCGCGTTCGTCAATCCGTTCGCGAGATATGGGAGTTTGAAGTTAAGTCATGGTTGAGAAACCATCAAAACTTTCGCAAGTCTGATACTCGAAACCAATAACTTCAATGGCATAGGGCAAAAATACACATACCGTTGTGATCGGGCGAGTTTCTGCTTTCAGATGCAACAGGAATTTCTCGAGTTCGTCAATCCGTTCGCGAGATATGGAAGTTTGAAGTTAAGGAATGGTTGAGAAACCATCAAAATTTTCGCAAGTCTGATACTCGAAACCAATAACTACTATTGCCTAGGGCAAAAGTACACACACCATTGTAATCGGGCGAGTTTCTGCTTTCAGATGCAACAGGAATATCTCGAGTTCGTCAATCCGTTCGCGAGATATGGGAGTTAGAAGTTAAGGAATGGTTGAGAAACCATCAAAACTTTCGCAAGTCTGGTACTCGAAACCAATAACTTCAATGGCATAGGGCAAAAATACACATACCGTTGTGATCGGGCGAGTTTCTGCTTTCAGATGCAACAGGAATTTCTCGAGTTCGTCAATCCGTTCGCGAGATATGGAAGTTTGAAGTTAAGGAATGGTTGAGAAACCATCAAAATTTTCGCAAGTCTGATACTCGAAACCAATAACTATTATGGCCTAGGGCAAAAATACACATACCATTGTAATCGGGCGGGTATCTGCTTTCAGATGCAACAGGAATTTCTCGAGTACGTCAATCCGTTCGCGAGATATGGGAGTTAGAAGTTAAGGAATGGTTGAGAAACCATCCAAATTTTCGCAAGTCTGATACTAGAAACCAGTAACTACTATTGCTTATGGCAAAAATACACATACCGTTGTAATCGGGCGAGTTTCTGCTTTCAGATGCAACAGGAATATCTCGAGTTCGTCAATCCGTTCGCGAGATATGGGAGTTAGAAGTTAAGGAATGGTTGAGAAACCATCAAAACTTTCGCAAGTCTGGTACTCGAAACCAATAACCGGAATGGCCTAGGGGAAAAGTACACACACCATTGTAATCGGGCGAGTTTCTACATTCAGATGCAACAGGAGTATCTCGAGTTCGTCAATCCATTCGCCACATATGGGAATTTGAAGCTAAGGAATGGTTGAGAAACCATCAAAATTTTCGCAAGTCTGACACTCGAAACCAATAACTGGAATGGCCTATGGGAAAAGTACGCACACCATTGTAATCGAGCGAGTCTCTGCTTTCAGGTGCAACAGGAATTTCTCGAGTTAGTCAATTCGTTCGCGTGAAATGGGAGTTTAAAGTTAAGGAATGGTTTAGAAACCATCAAAATTTTTGCAAGTCTGATACTCGAAACTAGTAACTGGAATGCCCTAGGGGAAAAGTACACACACCTTTGTGATCGGGCGAGTTTCTGCTTTCAGATGCAACAGGAATTTCTCGAGTTCGTCAAACCGTTCGCGAGATATGGGAGTTTGAAGTTAAGGAATGGTTGAGAAACCATCAAATCTTTCGCAAGTCTGATACTCGAAACCAATAACTGCAATGGCCTAGGGGAAAAGATCACACACCATTGCAATCGGGCGAGTTTCTACATTCAGATGCAACAGGAATATCTCGAGTTCGTCAATCCATTCGCCAGATATGGGGATTTGAAGCTAAGGAATGGTTGAGAAACCATCAAAATTTTCGCAAGTCTGATACTCGAGACCAATAACTGGAGTGGCCTAGGGGAAAAGTACGCACACCATTGTAATCGAGCGAGTTTCTGCTTTCAGATGCAACAGGAATTTCTCGAGTTAGTCAATCCGTTCGCGTGAAATGGGAGTTTAAAGTTAAGGAATGGTTTAGAAACCATCAAAATTTTCGCGAGTCTGATACGCGAAACCAATAACTGGAATGGCCTAGGGGAAAAGTACGCACACCATTGTAATCGGGAGAGTCTCTACTTTCAGATGCAACAGGAATTTCTCGAGTTCGTCAATCCGTTCGCGAGATATGGGAGTTAGAAGTTAAGGAACGGTTGGGAAACCATCAAAACTTTAGCAAGTCTGATACTCGAAACCAATAACTGGAATGGCCTAGGGGATAGGTACACACACCGTTGTAATCGGGCGAGTTTCTGCTGTCAGATGCAACAGGAATTTCTCGAGTTCGTCAATTCGATCGCCAGATATGGGAATTTGAAGTTAAGGAATGGTTGAGAAACCATCAAAATTTTCGCAATTCTGATACTCGAAACCAATAACTGGAATGGCCTATGGGAAAAGTACGCACACCATTGTAATCGAGCGAGTTTCTGCTTTCAGATGCAACAGGAATTTCTCGAGTTAGTCAATTCGTTCGCGTGAAATGGGAGTTTAAAGTTAAGGAATGGTTTAGAAACCATCAAAATTTTCGCAATTCTGATACTCGAAACCAATAACTGGAATGGCCTAGGGGAAAAGTACACACACCGTTGTGATCGGGCGAGTTTCTGCTTTCAGATGCAACCGGAATTTCTCGAGTTCGTCAATCCGTTCGCGAGATATGGGAGTTTGAAGTTAAGGAATGGTTGAGAAACCATCAAAATTTTCGCAAGTCTGATACTCGAAACCAATACCTACTATGGCCTATGGGAAAAATACACAAACCGTTGTAATCGGGCGAGTATCTGCTTTCAGATGCAACAGGAATTTCTCGAGTTCGTCAATCCGTTCGCGAGATATGGGAGTTTGAAGTTAAGGAATGGTTGAGAAACCATAAAAACTTTCGCAAGTCTGATACTCGAAACCAATAACTGGAATGGCCTAGGGGAAAAGTACACAAACCATTGTAATCGGGCGAGTTTCTACATTCAGATGCAACAGGAATATCTCGAGTTCGTCAATCCGTTCGCCAGATATGGGAATTTGAAGCTAAGGGGTGGTTGAGAAACCATAAAAATTTTCGCAGGTCTGATACACGAAACCAATAACTACTATTGCCTACGGCAAAAATACACATACCGTTGTAATCGGGCGAGTTTCTGCTTTCATTTGCAACAGGAATTTCTCGAGTTCGCAATCCGTTCGCGAGGTATAGGAGTTTGAAGTTAAGGAATGGTTGAGAAACCATCAAAATCTTCGCAAGTCTGATACTCGAAACCAATAACTACTATGGCCTAGGGCAAAAATACACATACCGTTGTGATCGGGCGGGATTTCCTTTCAGATGCAACAGGAATTTCTCGAGTTCGTCAATCCGTTCGCTAGATATGGGAGTTTTAAATTAAGGAATGGTTGAGAAACCATCAAAATCTTCGCAAGTCTGATACTAGAAACCAATAACAACTATGGCCTAGGGCAAAAATACACATACCATTGTAATCGGGCGAGTTTCTGCTTTCAGATGCAATAGGAATTTCTCGAGTTCGCCATTCCGTTCGCGAGATATGGGAGCTTGAAGATAAGGAATGGTTGAGAAACCATCAAAATTTTCGCTAGTCTGATACTCCAAACCACAAACTACTATTTCCTAGGGCAAAAATACACATACCGTTGATATCGGGCGAGTTTCTGCTTTCAGATGCAACAGGAATTTCTGGAGTTCGTCAGATGCAACAGGAATATCTCGAGTTCGTCAATCCGTTCGCGAGATATGGGAGTTTGAAGTTAAGGAATGGTTGAGAAACCATCAAAATCTTCGCAAGTCTGATACTAGAAACCAATAACAACTATGGCCTAGGGCAAAAATACACATACCATTGTAATCGGGCGAGTTTCTGCTTTCAGATGCAACAGGAATTTCTCGAGTTCGCCAATCCGTTCGCGAGATATGGGAGTTTGAAGATAAGGAATGGTTGAGAAACCCTCAAAATTTTCGAAAGCTAGATACTCGAATGTCCTTTTTCCCCTAGGACATTCTAGTTGTTGGTTTCGAGTATCAGACTTGCGAAAATTTTGATGGACTCTCAACCATTCCATAGATTCAAATTCCCATATCTGGGGAACGGATAGACGAACTCGGGATATTCCTGTTGCATCTGAATGTAGAAACTCGCCCGATTACTATGGTGTGTGTACTTTTCCCCTAGGCCATTCCAGTTATTGGTTTCGAGTATCAGACTTGCGAAAATTTTGATGGTTTCTCAACCATTCATTAACTTCAAACTCCCATATCTCGCGAACGGATTGACGAAATCGAGAAATTCCAGTTGCATCTGAAAGTAGAGACTCGCCCGATTACAATGGTGTGTGTACTTTTCCCCTAGGCCATTCCTGTTATTCTTTTCTAGCATCAGAATTGCGAAAATTTTGATGGTTTCTCAATCATCTCTTAAATCCAAACTCCGATATTTCGCGAACGGATTGACGAATCCGAAAAATTTCTGTTGCATCTGAAAGTAGAAACTCTCCCGATTACAACGGTATGTGTATTTTTCCCCTAGGCCATAGTAGTTATTAGTTTCGAGTATCAGACTTGCGAAAATTTTGATGGTGGCTCAAGCGTTCCTTAACTTCAAACTCCCATATCTCGCGAACGGATTGACGAACTGGAGAAATTCCTGTTTCATCTGAAAGTAGAAACTCGCCCGATTACAATGGTGTGTGTATTTTTCACCTAGGCCTTTGTAGTTATTGATTTCGTGTATCAGACTTGGAAAATTTTTATGGTTTCTCAACCATTCCTTAACTTCGAACTCCCATATCTCGCGAACAGATTGACGAACTCGAGAAATTCCTGTCGCATCTGAAAGTAGAAACTCGCCCGATTACAACGGTATGTGTATTTTTCCCCTAGGCCTTTGTAGATATTGGTTTCGGGAATCAGACATGCGAAAATTTTGATGGTTTCTCAACCATTCCTTAACTTCGAACTCCCATATCTCGCGACCGGATTGACGAACTCGAGAAATTCCTGTTGCATCTGAAACTAGAAACTCGCACGATTACAACGGTATATGTATTTTTCCCCTGGGCCTTTGTAGTTATTGGTTTCGACTATCAGACTTGCGAAAATTTTGATGGTTTCTCAACCATTCCTTAACTTCGAACTCCCATATCTCGCGAACAGATTGACGAACTCGAGAAATTCCTGTTGCATCTGAAAGTAGAAACTCGCCCGATTACAATGGTGTGTGTATTTTTCCCCTAGGCCTTTGTAGTTATTGGTTTCGACTATCAGACTTGCGAAAATTTTGATGGTTGCTCAACCATTCCTTAACTTCAAACTCCCATATCTCGCGAACGGACTGACGAACTCGAGAAATTCCTGTTGCATCTGAAAGTAGAAACTCGCCCGATTACAATGGTGTTTGTACTTTTCCCCTAGGCCATAGTAGTTATTGGTTTCGAGTATCAAACTTGCGAAAATTTTGATGGTTTCTCAAACATTCCTTAACTTCCAACTCCCATGTATCGCGAACGGATTGACGAAGTCGAGAAATTTCCATTGCATCTGAAAGTAGAAACTCGCCCGATTACAATGGTGTGTGTATTTTTCCCCTAGGCCTTTTTAGTTATTGGCTTCGGGAATCAGACTTGCGTTAATTTTGATGGTTGCTCAACCATTCCTTAACTTCAAACTCCCATATCTCGCGAACGAATTGACGAACTCGAGAAATTCCTGTTGCATCTGAAAGTAGAAACTCGCCCGATTACAATGGTGTGCGTACTTTTCCCCTAGGCCATAGTAGTTATTGGTTCCGAGTATCAGACTTGCGAAAATTTTGATGGTTGCTCAACCATTCCTTAATTTCAAACTCCCATATCTCGCGAACGGACTGACGAACTCGAGATATTCCTGTTGCATCTGAAAGTAGAAACTCGCCCGATTACAATGGTGTTTGTACTTTTCCCCTAGGCCATAGTAGTTGTTCGTTTCGAGTATCAAACTTGCGAAAATTTTGATGGTTTCTCAACCATTCCTTAACTTCGAACTCCCATGTCTCGCGAACGGATTGACGAAGTCGAGAAATTTCCGTTGCATCTGAAAGTAGAAACTCGCCCGATTACGATGGTGTGTGTATTTTTCCCCTAGGCCTTTGTAGTTATTGGTTTCGAGTATCAGACTCTCGAAAATTTTGATGGTTTCTCAACCATTCCTTAACTTCAAACTCCCATATCTCGCGAGCGGATTGACGAACTCGAGAAATTCCTGTTGCATCTGAAAGTAGAAACTCGCCCGATTACAATGGTGTGAGTACTTTTCCCCTAGGCCATACCAGTTATCGGTTTCGAGTATCAGACCAGCGAAAATTTTGATGGTTTCTCAACCATTCCTTAACTTCAAACTCCCATATCTCGCGAGCGGATTGACGAAATCGAGAAATTCCTGTTGCATCTGAAAGTAGAGACTCGCCCGATTACAATGGTGTTTGTACTTTTCCCCTAGGCCATAGTAGTTGTTGGTTTCGAGTATCAGACCTGCGAAAATTTTGATGGTTTCTCAACCATTCCTTAACTTCAAACACCCATACCTCGCGAACGGACTGACGAACTCGAGATATTCCTGTTGCATCTGAAAGTAGAAACTCGCCCGATTAAAATGGTGTTTGTACTTTTCCCCTAGGCCATAGTAGTTGTTGGTTTCGAGTATCAGACCTGCGAAAATTTTGATGGTTTCTCAACCATTCCTTAACTTCAAACTCCCGTATCTTGCGAACGGATTGACGAACTCGAGAAATTCGTGTTGCATCTGAATGCAGAAACTCGCCCGATTACAACGGTATGAATATTTATGCCCTAAGCGATTCTAGTTATTCGTTTCTAGCATCAGAATTGCGAAAATTTTGATGGTTTCTCAACCTTTCCTTAACTTCAAACTCCCGTATCTCGCGAACGGATTAACGAACTCGAGAAATTCCTGTTGCATATGAAAGCAGAAACTCGCCCGATTACAACGGTATGTGATTTTTGCCCTAGGAAATAGAAGTTATTGGTTTCGAGTATCAGACTTGCGAAAATTTTGATGGTTTCTCATCCATTCCTTAACTTCAAACTCGCATATCTCACGAATGGATTGACGAACTCGAGAAATTCCTGTTGCATCTGAAAGTAGAAACTCGCACGATTACAATGGTGTGTGTACTTTTCCCCTAGGCCATTCCAGTTATTGGTTTCGTGTATCAGACTTGCGAAAATTTTGATGGTTTCTCAACCATTCCTTAACTTCAAACTCCCGTATCTCGCGAACGGATTGACGAACTCGAAAAATTCGTGTTGCATCTGAAAGCACATACTTGCCCGATTACAACGGTCTGTGTATTTTTCCCCTAGGCCATTGTAGTTATTGGTTTGGATTATCAGACTTGCGAAAGTTTTGATGGTTTCTCAACCATTCCTTAACTACAAACTCCCATATCTCGCGAACGGATTGACGAACTCGAGAAATTCCTGTTGCATCTGAAAGTAGAAACTCGCCAGATTACAATGGTGTGTGTACTTTTCCCCAAGGCCACTCCAGTTACTGGTTTCGAGTATCAGACCAGCGCAAATGTTGATGGTTTCTCAACCATTCCTTAACTTCAAACTCCGATATTTCGCGAACGGATTGACGAATCCGAATAATTTCTGTTGCATCTGACAGTAGAAACTCTCCCAATTACAAAGGTATGTGTATTTTTGCCCTAGGCCATAGTGGTTATTGGTTTCGAGTATCAGACTTGCGAAAATTTTGATGGTTTCTGAACCATTCCTTAACTTCAAATTCCCATATCTCGCGAACGGATTGACTAACTCGAGAAATTCCTGTTGCATCTGAAAGCAGATTCTCGTCCGATTACAATGGTGTGTGTACTTTTCCTCTAGGCCATTCCAGTTATTGGTTTCGAGTATCAGACCAGCGAAAATGTTGATGGTTTCTCAACCATACCTCCACTTCAAACTCCGATATTTCGCGAACGGTTTGACGAATCCGAATAATTTCTGATGCATCTGACAGTAGAAACTCTCCCAATTACAACGGTATGTGTATTTTTGCCCTAGGCCATAGTAGTTATTGGTTTCGAGTATCAGACTTACGAAAATTTTGATGGTTTGTCAACCATTTCCTAACTTCAAGCTCCCATATCTCGCGAACGGAATGGCGAGCTCGAGAAATTCCTGTTGCGTCTGAAAATGGAAACTCGCCCGAATACAACGGTATGTGTACTTTTCCCCTAGGCCATTCCAGTTATTGGTTTCGAGTATCAGACCAGCGAAAATTTTGATGGTTGCTCAACCATTCCTTAATTTCAAACTCCCATATCTCGCGAACGGACTGACGAACTCGAGATATTCCTGTTGCATCTGAAAGTAGAAACTCGCCCGATTACAATGGTGTTTGTACTTTTCCCCTAGGCCATAGTAGTTGTTGGTTTCGAGTATCAAACTTGCGAAAATTTTGATGGTTTCTCAACCATTCCTTAACTTCGAACTCCCATGTCTCGCGAACGGATTGACGAAGTCGAGAAATTTCCGTTGCATCTGAAAGTAGAAACTCGCCCGATTACGATGGTGTGTGTATTTTTCCCCTAGGCCTTTGTAGTTATTGGTTTCGAGTATCAGACTCTCGAAAATTTTGATGGTTTCTCAACCATTCCTTAACTTCAAACTCCCATATCTCGCGAGCGGATTGACGAACTCGAGAAATTCCTGTTGCATCTGAAAGTAGAAACTCGCCCGATTACAATGGTGTGAGTACTTTTCCCCTAGGCCATACCAGTTATCGGTTTCGAGTATCAGACCAGCGAAAATTTTGATGGTTTCTCAACCATTCCTTAACTTCAAACTCCCATATCTCGCGAGCGGATTGACGAAATCGAGAAATTCCTGTTGCATCTGAAAGTAGAGACTCGCCCGATTACAATGGTGTGTGTACATTTCCCCTAGGCCATTCCTGTTATTCTTTTCTAGCATCAGAATTGCGAAAATTTTGATGGTTTCTCAATCATCTCTTAAATTCAAACTCCGATATTTCGCGAACGGATTGACGAATCCGAAAAATTTCTGTTGCATCTGAAAGTAGAAACTCTCCCGATTACAACGGTATGTGTATTTTTCCCCTAGGCCATAGTAGTTATTGGTTTCGAGTATCAGACTTGCGAAAATTTTGATGGTGGCTCAACCATTCCTTAAATTCAAACACCCATATCTCGCGAACGGACTGACGAACTCGAGATATTCCTGTTGCATCTGAAAGTAGAAACTCGCCCGATTAAAATGGTGTTTGTACTTTTCCCCTAGGCCATAGTAGTTGTTGGTTTCGAGTATCAGACCTGCGAAAATTTTGATGGTTTCTCAACCATTCCTTAACTTCAAACTCCCGTATCTTGCGAACGGATTGACGAACTCGAGAAATTCGTGTTGCATCTGAATGCAGAAACTCGCCCGATTACAACGGTATGAATATTTATGCCCTAAGCGATTCTAGTTATTCGTTTCTAGCATCAGAATTGCGAAAATTTTGATGGTTTCTCAACCTTTCCTTAACTTCAAACTCCCGTATCTCGCGAACGGATTAACGAACTCGAGAAATTCCTGTTGCATATGAAAGCAGAAACTCGCCCGATTACAACGGTATGTGATTTTTGCCCTAGGAAATAGAAGTTATTGGTTTCGAGTATCAGACTTGCGAAAATTTTGATGGTTTCTCATCCATTCCTTAACTTCAAACTCGCATATCTCACGAATGGATTGACGAACTCGAGAAATTCCTGTTGCATCTGAAAGTAGAAACTCGCACGATTACAATGGTGTGTGTACTTTTCCCCTAGGCCATTCCAGTTATTGGTTTCGTGTATCAGACTTGCGAAAATTTTGATGGTTTCTCAACCATTCCTTAACTTCAAACTCCCGTATCTCGCGAACGGATTGACGAACTCGAGAAATTCGTGTTGCATCTGAAAGCACATACTTGCCCGATTACAACGGTCTGTGTATTTTTCCCCTAGGCCATTGTAGTTATTGGTTTGGATTATCAGACTTGCGAAAGTTTTGATGGTTTCTCAACCATTCCTTAACTACAAACTCCCATATCTCGCGAACGGATTGACGAACTCGAGAAATTCCTGTTGCATCTGAAAGTAGAAACTCGCCAGATTACAATGGTGTGTGTACTTTTCCCCAAGGCCACTCCAGTTACTGGTTTCGAGTATCAGACCAGCGCAAATGTTGATGGTTTCTCAACCATTCCTTAACTTCAAACTCCGATATTTCGCGAACGGATTGACGAATCCGAATAATTTCTGTTGCATCTGACAGTAGAAACTCTCCCAATTACAAGGGTATGTGTATTTTTGCCCTAGGCCATAGTGGTTATTGGTTTCGAGTATCAGACTTGCGAAAATTTTGATGGTTTCTGAACCATTCCTTAACTTCAAATTCCCATATCTCGCGAACGGATTGACTAACTCGAGAAATTCCTGTTGCATCTGAAAGCAGATTCTCGTCCGATTACAATGGTGTGTGTACTTTTCCTCTAGGCCATTCCAGTTATTGGTTTCGAGTATCAGACCAGCGAAAATGTTGATGGTTTCTCAACCATACCTCCACTTCAAACTCCGATATTTCGCGAACGGTTTGACGAATCCGAATAATTTCTGATGCATCTGACAGTAGAAACTCTCCCAATTACAACGGTATGTGTATTTTTGCCCTAGGCCATAGTAGTTATTGGTTTCGAGTATCAGACTTACGAAAATTTTGATGGTTTGTCAACCATTTCCTAACTTCAAGCTCCCATATCTCGCGAACGGAATGGCGAGCTCGAGAAATTCCTGTTGCGTCTGAAAATGGAAACTCGCCCGAATACAAAGGTATGTGTACTTTTCCCCTAGGCCATTCCAGTTATTGGTTTCGAGTATCAGACCAGCGAAAATTTTGATGGTTTCTCAACCATTCCTTAACTTCAAACTCCCATATCTCGCGAACGGATTGACGAAATCGAGAATTTCCTATTGCATCTGAAAGCAGAAACTCGCCCGATTACAACGGTATGTGTATTTTTGCCCTAGGAGATAGTAGTTATTGGTTTCGAGCATCAGACTTGCGAAAATTTTGATGGTTTCTCAACCATTTCTTAACTTCAATCTCCAAAATCTCGCGAACGGATTGACGAACTCGAGAAATTCCTGTTGAATCTGAAAGCAGATACTCGCCCGATTACGACGGTATGTGTACTTTTCCCCTAGGCCATTGTAGTTATTGGTTTCGAGTATCAGACTTGCGAAGATTTTGATGGTTTCTCAACCATTTCTTAACTTCAAACTCCAAAATCTCGCGAACGGATTGACGAACTCGAGAAATTCCTGTTGAATCTGAAAGCAGATACTCGCCCGATTACGACGGTATGTGTATTTTTCCCCTGGGCCATTCCAGTTATTGGTTTCGAGTATAGACTTGCGAAAATTTTGATGGTTTCTCATCCACGCCTTAACTTCAAACTCCCATATCTCGCGGACGGATTGACGAACTAGAGAAATTCCTGTTGCATATGAAAGCAGAAACTCGCCCGATCACCTGGTATGTGTATTTTTGCCCTAGGAAATAGTAGTTATTGGTTTCGAGTTTCAGACTTGCGAAAATTTTGAAGGTTTCTCAACCACTACTTAAATTCAAACTCCCATATCTCACGAACGGATTGACGAACTCGAGAAATTCCTCTTGCATCTGAAAGTAGAAGCTCGCCCAATTACAACGGTATGCGTATTTTCGCCCTAGACCATAGTAGTTATTGGTTTCGTATATCAGACTTGTGAAAATTTTGATGGTTGCTCAACCATTTCTTAACTTCAAACTCCAAAATCTCGCGAACAGATTGACGAACTCGAGAAATTCCTGTTGGATATGAAAGCAGATACTCGCCCGATTACAACGGTATGCGTATTTTTCACGTAGGCCATTGTAGTTATTGGTTTCGAGTATCAGACTTGCGAAAATTTTCATGGTTTCTCAACCATTCCTTATCTTCAAACCCCATATCTCGCGAACGGATTGACGAACCCGAAAAAGTCCTGCTGCATCTGAAAGCAGAAACCCGCCCGATTACAGCGGTATGTGAATTTTTGCCCTAGGCCATAGTAGTTATTGGTCTCGAGTATCAGACTTGCGAAAATTTTGATGGTTTCTCAACCATTCCTTAACTTCAAACAACCATATCTCACGTACGGATTGACGAACTCGAGAAATTCCTGTTGAATCTGAAAGCAGATACTCGCCCGATTACGACGGTATGTGTATTTTTCCCCTGGTCCATTCCAGTTATTGGTTTCGAGTATAGACTTGCGAAAATTTTGATGGTTTCTCATCCACGCCTTAACTTCAAACTCCCATATCTCGCGGACGGATTGACGAACTAGAGAAATTCCTGTTGCATATGAAAGCAGAAACTCGCCCGATCACCTGGTATGTGTATTTTTGCCCTAGGAAATAGTAGTTATTGGTTTCGAGTTTCAGACTTGCGAAAATTTTGAAGGTTTCTCAACCACTCCTTAAATTCAAACTCCCATATCTCACGAACGGATTGACGAACTCGAGAAATTCCTCTTGCATCTGAAAGTAGAAGCTCGCCCAATTACAACGGTATGCGTATTTTCGCCCTAGACCATAGTAGTTATTGGTTTCGTATATCAGACTTGTGAAAATTTTGATGGTTTCTCAACCATTTCTTAACTTCAAACTCCAAAATCTCGCGAACAGATTGACGAACTCGAGAAATTCCTGTTGGATATGAAAGCAGATACTCGCCCGATTACAACGGTATGCGTATTTTTCACGTAGGCCATTGTAGTTATTGGTTTCGAGTATCAGACTTGCGAAAATTTTCATGGTTTCTCAACCATTCCTTATCTTCAAACCCCATATCTCGCGAACGGATTGACGAACCCGAAAAAGTCCTGCTGCATCTGAAAGCAGAAACCCGCCCGATTACAGCGGTATGTGAATTTTTGCCCTAGGCCATAGTAGTTATTGGTCTCGAGTATCAGACTTGCGAAAATTTTGATGGTTTCTCAACCATTCCTTAACTTCAAACAACCATATCTCACGAACGGATTGACGAACTCGAGAAATTCCTGTTGCATCTGAAAGCAGAAACTCGCCCGATTACAACGGTATGTGTATTTTTGCCCTAGGAGATAGTAGTTATTGGTTTCGAGCATCAGACTTGCGTAAATTTTGATGGTTTCTCAACCATTTCTTAACTTCAATCTCCAAAATCTCGCGAACGGATTGACGAACTCGAGAAATTCCTGTTGAATCTGAAAGCAGATACTCGCCCGATTACGACGGTATGTGTACTTTTCCCCTAGGCCATTGTAGTTATTGGTTTCGAGTATCAGACTTGCGAAAATTTTGATGGTTTCTCAACCATTTCTTAACTTCAAACTCCAAAATTTCGCGAACAGATTGACGAACTCGAGAAATTCCTGTTGAATCTGAAAGCAGATACTCGCCCGATTACGACGGTATGTGTATTTTTCCCCTGGGCCATTGTAGTTATTGGTTTCGAGTATCAGACTTGCGAAAATATTGATGGTTTCTCAACCATTCCTTAACTTCAAACTCCCATATCTCGCGGACGGATTGACGAACTCGAGAAATTCCTGTTGAATCTGAAAGCAGATACTCGCCCGATTACGACGGTATGTGTACTTTTCCCCTAGGCCATTGTAGTTATTGGTTTCGAGTATCAGACTTGCGAAAATTTTGATGGTTTCTCAACCATTTCTTAACTTCAAACTCCAAAATTTCGCGAACAGATTGACGAACTCGAGAAATTCCTGTTGAATCTGAAAGCAGATACTCGCCCGATTACGACGGTATGTGTACTTTTCCCCTAGGCCATTGTAGTTATTGGTTTCGAGTATCAGACTTGCGAAAATTTTGATGGTTTCTCAACCATTTCTTAACTTCAAACTCCAAAATTTCGCGAACAGATTGACGAACTCGAGAAATTCCTGTTGAATCTGAAAGCAGATACTCGCCCGATTACGACGGTATGTGTATTTTTCCCCTGGGCCATTGTAGTTATTGGTTTCGAGTATCAGACTTGCGAAAATATTGATGGTTTCTCAACCATTCCTTAACTTCAAACTCCCATATCTCGCGAACGCATTGACGAACTCGAGAAATTCCTGCTGCATCTGAAAGCAGAAACTCGCCCGATTACAACGGTATGTGTATTTTTGCCCTAGGCAATAGAAGTTATTGGTTTCGAGTATCAGACTTGCGAAAATTTTGATGGTTTCTCAACCATTCCTTAACTTCAAACTCCCGTATCTCGCGAACGGATTGACGAACTCGAGAAATTAATGTTGCATCTGAAAGCACATACTCGCCCGATTACAACGGTCTGTGTATTTTTCCCCTAGGCCATTGTAGTTATTGGTTTGGATTATCAGACTTGCGAAAGTTTTGATGGTTTCTCAACCATTCCTTAACTACAAACTCCCATATCTCGCGAACGGATTGACGAACTCGAGAAATTCCTGTTGCATCTGAAAGTAGAAACTCGCCCGATTACAATGGTGTGTGTACTTTTCCCCAAGGCCACTCCAGATACTGGTTTCGAGTATCAGACCAGCGCAAATGTTGATGGTTTCTCAACCATTCCTTAACTTCAAACTCCGATATTTCGCGAACGGATTGACGAATCCGAATAATTTCTGTTGCATCTGACAGTAGAAACTCTCCCAATTACAACGGTATGTGTATTTTTGCCCTAGGCCATAGTAGTTATTGGTTTCGAGTATCAGACTTGCGAAAATTTTGATGGTTTCTCAACCATTTCTTAACTTCAAACTCCAAAATCTCGCGAACGGATTGACGAACTCGAGAAATTCCTGTTGAATCTGAAAGCAGATACTCGCCCGATTACGACGGTATGTGTATTTTTCCCCTGGGCCATTGTAGTTGTTGGTTTCGAGTATCAGACTTGCGAAAATATTGATGGTTTCTCAACCATTCCTTAACTTCAAACTCCCATATCTCGCGGACGGATTGACGAACTCGAGAAATTCCTGTTGCATATGAAAGCAGATACTCGCCCGATTACAACGGTATGTGTATTTTTCACGTAGGCCATTGTAGTTATTGGTTTGGAGTATCAGACTTGCGAAAATTTTCATGGTTTCTCAACCATTCCTTACCTTCAAACCCCATATCTCGCGAACGGATTGACGAACTCGAGAAAGTCCTGCTGCATCTGAAAGCAGAAACCCGCCCGATTACAGCGGTATGTGAATTTTTGCCCTAGGCCATAGTAGTTATTGGTCTCGAGTATCAGACTTGCGAAAATTTTGATGGTTTCGCAACCATTCCTTAACTTCAAACAACCATATCTCACGAACGGATTGACGAACTCGAGAAATTCCTGTTGCATCTGAACGCAGAAACTCGCCCGATTACAACGGTATGTGTATTTTTGCCCTAGGAGATAGTAGTTATTGGTTTCGAGTATCAGACTTGCGAAAATTTTGATGGTTTCTCAACCATTTCTTAACTTCAATCTCCAAAATCTCGCGAACGGATTGACGAACTCGAGAAATTCCTGTTGAATCTGCACGCAGATACTCGCCCGATTACGACGGTTTGTGTACTTTTCCCCTAGGCCATTGTAGTTATTGGTTTCGAGTATCAGACTTGCGAAAATTTTGATGGTTTCTCAACCATTTCTTAACTTCAAACTCCAAAATCTCGCGAACGGATTGACGAACTCGAGAAATTCCTGTTGAATCTGAAAGCAGATACTCGCCCGATTACAACGGTATGTGTATTTTTCACGTGGGCCATTGTAGTTATTGGTTTCGAGTATCAGACTTGCGAAAATTTTGATGGTTTCTCAACCATTCCTGAACTTCAAACTCCCATATCTCACGAACGGATTGACGAACGCGAGAAATTCCTGTTGCATCTGAAAACAGAAACTCGCCCGATTACAACGGTATGAATATTTATGCCCTAAGCCATTCTAGTTATTCGTTTCTAGCATCAGAATTGCGAAAATTTTGATGGCTTCTCAACCATTCCTTAACTTCAAACTCCCGTACCTCGCGAACGGATTGCCGAACTCGAGAAATTCCTATTGCATCTGAAAGTAGAAACTCGCCCGATTGCAACGGTATGTGTATTTTTCCCCTAGGTCATTGTAGTTATTGGTTTCGAGTATCAGACTTGCAAAAATTTTGATGGTTTATCAACCATTCCTTAACTTCATACTACCATATCTCGCGAACGGATTGATGAACTCGAGATATTCCTCTTGCATCTGAAAGCAGAAACTCGCCCGATTACAACGGTATGAATATTTATGCCCTAAGCCATTCTAGTTATTCGTTTCTAGCATCATAATTGCGAAAATTTTGATGGTTTCTCAACCTTTCCTCAACTTCAAACTCCCATATCTCGCGAACGGATTGACGAACTCGAGAAATTCCTGTTGCATCTGAAAGTAGAAACTCGCCCGATTACAACGATGTGTGTATTTTTCCCCTAGGCCTTTGTAGTTATTGGTTTCGAGTTACAGACTTGCTAAAATTTTGATGGTTTCTCAACCTTTCCTTAACTTCAAACTTCCATATCTTGCTAACGGATTGACGAACTCGAGAAATTCCTATTGCATCTGAAAGTAGAAACTCGCTCGATTACAACGGTGTGTGTATTTTTCCCCTAGGCCATTGTAGTTATTGGTTTCGAGTATCAGACTTGCGAAAATTTTGATGGTTTCTCAACCATTCCTTAACTTCAAACTCCCATATCTCGCGAACGGATTGACGAACTCGAGAAATTCCGGTTGCATCTGAAAGTAGAAACTCGCCCGATTACAACGGTATGTGTCTTTTTCCCCTAGGCCATTGTAGTTAATGGTTTCGAGTTTCAGACTTGCGAAAATTTTGATGGTTTCTCAAACATTCCTTAACTTCAAGCTCCCATATATCGCTAACTGATTGACAAACTCGAGAAATTCATATTGCACCTGAAAGTAAAAACTCGCCCGATTACAACGGTATGTGTATTTTTGCCCTAGGCCATAGTAGTTATTGGTTTCGAGTATCAGACTTGCGAAAATTTTCATGGTTTCTCAACCATTCCTTATCTTCAAACCCCATATCTCGCGAACGGATTGACGAACTCGAGAAAGTCCTGCTGCATCTGAAAGCAGAAACCCGCCCGATTACTGCGGTATGTGAATTTTTGCCCTAGGCCATAGTAGTTATTGGTCTCGAGTATCAGACTTGCGAAAATTTTGATGGTTTCGCAACCATTCCTTAACTTCAAACAACCATATCTCACGAACGGATTGACGAACTCGAGAAATTCCTGTTGCATCTGAACGCAGAAACTCGCCCGATTACAACGGTATGTGTATTTTTGCCCTAGGAGATAGTAGTTATTGGTTTCGAGTATCAGACTTGCGAAAATTTTGATGGTTTCTCAACCATTTCTTAACTTCAATCTCCAAAATCTCGCGAACGGATTGACGAACTCGAGAAATACCTGTTGAATCTGAACGCAGATACTCGCCCGATTACGACGGTATGTGTACTATTCCCCTAGGCCATTGTAGTTATTGGTTTCGAGTATCAGACTTGCGAAAATTTTGATGGTTTCTCAACCATTTCTTAACTTCAAACTCCAAAATCTCGCGAACGGATTGACGAACTCGAGAAATTCCTGTTGAATCTGAAAGCAGATACTCGCCCGATTACGACGGTATGTGTATTTTTCCCTAGGCCATTATAGTTATTGGTTTCGAGTATCAGACTTGCGAAAATTTTGATGGTTTCTCAACCATTCCTCAACTTCAAACTCCCATATCTCGCGGACGGATTGACGAACTCGAGAAATTCCTGTTGCATATGAAAGCAGATACTCGCCCGATTACAACGGTATGTGTATTTTTCACGTGGGCCATTGTAGTTATTGGTTTCGAGTATCAGACTTGCGAAAATTTTGATGGTTTCTCAACCATTCCTGAACTTCAAACTCCCATATCTCACGAACGGATTGACGAACGCGAGAAATTCCTGTTGCATCTGAAAACAGAAACTCGCCCGATTACAACGGTATGAATATTTATGCCCTAAGCCATTCTAGTTATTCGTTTCTAGCATCAGAATTGCGAAAATTTTGATGGCTTCTCAACCATTCCTTAACTTCAAACTCCCGTACCTCGCGAACGGATTGACGAACTCGAGAAATTCCTATTGCATCTGAAAGTAGAAACTCGCCCGATTGCAACGGTATGTGTATTTTTCCCCTAGGTCATTGTAGTTATTGGTTTCGAGTATCAGACTTGCAAAAATTTTGATGGTTTATCAACCATTCCTTAACTTCATACTACCATATCTCGCGAACGGATTGATGAACTCGAGATATTCCTCTTGCATCTGAAAGCAGAAACTCGCCCGATTACAACGGTATGAATATTTATGCCCTAAGCCATTCTAGTTATTCGTTTCTAGCATCATAATTGCGAAAATTTTGATGGTTTCTCAACCTTTCCTCAACTTCAAACTCCCATATCTCGCGAACGGATTGACGAACTCGAGAAATTCCTGTTGCATCTGAAAGTAGAAACTCGCCCGATTACAACGATGTGTGTATTTTTCCCCTAGGCCTTTGTAGTTATTGGTTTCGAGTTACAGACTTGCTAAAATTTTGATGGTTTCTCAACCTTTCCTTAACTTCAAACTTCCATATCTTGCTAACGGATTGACGAACTCGAGAAATTCCTATTGCATCTGAAAGTAGAAACTCGCTCGATTACAACGGTGTGTGTATTTTTCCCCTAGGCCATTGTAGTTATTGGTTTCGAGTATCAGACTTGCGAAAATTTTGATGGTTTCTCAACCATTCCTTAACTTCAAACTCCCATATCTCGCGAACGGATTGACGAACTCGAGAAATTCCGGTTGCATCTGAAAGTAGAAACTCGCCCGATTACAACGGTATGTGTCTTTTTCCCCTAGGCCATTGTAGTTAATGGTTTCGAGTATCAGACTTGCGAAAATTTTGATGGTTTCTCAAACATTCCTTAACTTCAAGCTCCCATATATCGCTAACTGATTGACAAACTCGAGAAATTCATATTGCACCTGAAAGTAGAAACTCGCCCGATTACAACGGTATGTGTATTTTTGCCCTAGGCCATAGTAGTTATTGGTTTCGAGTATCAGACTTGCGAAAATTTTCATGGTTTCTCAACCATTCCTTATCTTCAAACCCCATATCTCGCGAACGGATTGACGAACTCGAGAAAGTCCTGCTGCATCTGAAAGCAGAAACCCGCCCGATTACTGCGGTATGTGAATTTTTGCCCTAGGCCATAGTAGTTATTGGTCTCGAGTATCAGACTTGCGAAAATTTTGATGGTTTCGCAACCATTCCTTAACTTCAAACAACCATATCTCACGAACGGATTGACGAACTCGAGAAATTCCTGTTGCATCTGAACGCAGAAACTCGCCCGATTACAACGGTATGTGTATTTTTGCCCTAGGAGATAGTAGTTATTGGTTTCGAGTATCAGACTTGCGAAAAGTTTGATGGTTTCTCAACCATTTCTTAACTTCAATCTCCAAAATCTCGCGAACGGATTGACGAACTCGAGAAATACCTGTTGAATCTGAACCCAGATACTCGCCCGATTACGACGGTATGTGTACTATTCCCCTAGGCCATTGTAGTTATTGGTTTCGAGTATCAGACTTGCGAAAATTTTGATGGTTTCTCAACCATTTCTTAACTTCAAACTCCAAAATCTCGCGAACGGATTGACGAACTCGAGAAATTCCTGTTGAATCTGAAAGCAGATACTCGCCCGATTACGACGGTATGTGTATTTTTCCCTAGGCCATTATAGTTATTGGTTTCGAGTATCAGACTTGCGAAAATTTTGATGGTTTCTCAACCATTTCTCAACTTCAAACTCCCATATCTCGCGGACGGATTGACGAACTCGAGAAATTCCTGTTGCATATGAAAGCAGATACTCGCCCGATTACAACGGTATGTGTATTTTTCACGTGGGCCATTGTAGTTATTGGTTTCGAGTATCAGACTTGCGAAAATTTTGATGGTTTCTCAACCATTCCTGAACTTCAAACTCCCATATCTCACGAACGGATTGACGAACGCGAGAAATTCCTGTTGCATCTGAAAACAGAAACTCGCCCGATTACAACGGTATGAATATTTATGCCCTAAGCCATTCTAGTTATTCGTTTCTAGCATCAGAATTGCGAAAATTTTGATGGCTTCTCAACCATTCCTTAACTTCAAACTCCCGTACCTCGCGAACGGATTGACGAACTCGAGAAATTCCTATTGCATCTGAAAGTAGAAATTCGCCCGATTGCAACGGTATGTGTATTTTTCCCCCAGGTCATTGTAGTTATTGGTTTCGAGTATCAGACTTGCAAAAATTTTGATGGTTTATCAACCATTCCTTAACTTCATACTACCATATCTCGCGAACGGATTGATGAACTCGAGATATTCCTCTTGCATCTGAAAGCAGAAACTCGCCCGATTACAACGGTATGAATATTTATGCCCTAAGCCATTCTAGTTAATCGTTTCTAGCATCATAATTGCGAAAATTTTGATGGTTTCTCAACCTTTCCTCAACTTCAAACTCCCATATCTCGCGAACGGATTGACGAACTCGAGAAATTCCTGTTGCATCTGAAAGTAGAAACTCGCCCGATTACAACGATGTGTGTATTTTTCCCCTAGGCCTTTGTAGTTATTGGTTTCGAGTTACAGACTTGCTAAAATTTTGATGGTTTCTCAACCTTTCCTTAACTTCAAACTTCCATATCTTGCTAACGGATTGACGAACTCGAGAAATTCCTATTGCATCTGAAAGTAGAAACTCGCTCGATTACAACGGTGTGTGTATTTTTCCCCTAGGCCATTGTAGTTATTGGTTTCGAGTATCAGACTTGCGAAAATTTTGATGGTTTCTCAACCATTCCTTAACTTCAAACTCCCATATCTCGCGAACGGATTGACGAACTCGAGAAATTCCGGTTGCATCTGAAAGTAGAAACTCGCCCGATTACAACGGTATGTGTCTTTTTCCCCTAGGCCATTGTAGTTAATGGTTTCGAGTATCAGACTTGCGAAAATTTTGATGGTTTCTCAAACATTCCTTAACTTCAAGCTCCCATATATCGCTAACGGATTGACAAACTCGAGAAATTCATATTGCACCTGAAAGTAGAAACTCGCCCGATTACAACGGTATGTGTATTTTTGCCCTAGGCCATAGTAGTTATTGGTTTCGAGTATCAGACTTGCGAAAATTTTCATGGTTTCTCAACCATTCCTTATCTTCAAACCCCATATCTCGCGAACGGATTGACGAACGCGAGAAATTCCTGTTGCATGTGAAAACAGAAACTCGCCCGATTACAACGGTATGAATATTTATGCCCTAAGCCATTCTAGTTATTCGTTTCTAGCATCAGAATTGCGAAAATTTTGATGGCTTCTCAACCATTCCTTAACTTCAAACTCCCGTACCTCGCGAACGGATTGACGAACTCGAGAAATTCCTATTGCATCTGAAAGTAGAAACTCGCCCGATTGCAACGGTATGTGTATTTTTCCCCTAGGTCATTGTAGTTATTGGTTTCGAGTATCAGACTTGCAAAAATTTTGATGGTCTATCAACCATTCCTTAACTTCATACTACCATATCTCGCGAACGGATTGATGAACTCGAGATATTCCTCTTGCATCTGAAAGCAGAAACTCGCCCGATTACAACGGTATGAATATTTATGCCCTAAGCCATTCTAGTTATTCGTTTCTAGCATCATAATTGCGAAAATTTTGATGGTTTCTCAACCTTTCCTCAACTTCAAACTCCCATATCTCGCGAACGGATTGACGAACTCGAGAAATTCCTGTTGCATCTGAAAGTAGAAACTCGCCCGATTACAACGATGTGTGTACTTTTCCCCTAGGCCTTTGTAGTTATTGGTTTCGAGTTACAGACTTGCTAAAATTTTGATGGTTTCTCAACCTTTCCTTAACTTCAAACTTCCATATCTCGCTAACGGATTGACGAACTCGAGAAATTCCTATTGCATCTGAAAGTAGAAACTCGCCCGATTACAACGGTGTGTGTATTTTTCCCCTAGGCCATTGTAGTTATTGGTTTCGAGTATCAGACTTGCGAAAATTTTAATGGTTTCTCAACCATTCCTTAACTTCAAACTCCCATATCTCGCGAACGGATTGACGAACTCGAGAAATTCCGGTTGCATCTGAAAGTAGAAACTCGCCCGATTACAACGGTATGTGTCTTTTTCCCCCAGGCCATTGTAGTTAATGGTTTCGAGTATCAGACTTGCGAAATTTTTGATGGTTTCTCAAACATTCCTTAACTTCAAGCTCCCATATATCGCTAACGGATTGACAAACTCGAGAAATTCATATTGCACCTGAAAGTAGAAACTCGCCCGATTACAACGGTATGTGTATTTTTGCCCTAGGCCATAGTAGTTATTGGTTTCGAGTATCAGACTTGCGAAAATTTTGATGGTTTCTCAACCATTCCTTAACTTCAAACTCCCATATCTCGCGAACGGATTGACGAACTCGTGAAATTCCTGTTGCATGTGAAAGCAGAGGCTCGCCCGATTACAACGGTATGTGTATTTTTCCCCTAGGCCATTGTAGTTAATTGTTTCGAGTATCAGACATGCGAAAATTTTGATGGTTTCTAAACCATTCCTTAACTTCAAACTCTCATATCTCACGAACGGATTGGCGAACTGGAGAAATTCCTGTTGCATCTGAAAATAGAAACTCGCCCGATTACAATGGTGTGTGTACTTTTCCCCTAGGACATTCCAGTTATTGGTTTCGAGTATCAGACTTGCGAAAATTTTGATGGTTTTTCAACCTTTCCTTAACTTCAAACTCCCATATCTGGCGAACGGATTGACGAACTCGAGAAATTCCTGTTGCTTCTGAAAGTAGAAACTCGCCCGATTACAACGATATGTGTATTTTTCCCCTAGGTCATTCCAGTTATTGGTTTCGAGTATCAGACTTGCGAAAATTTTGATGGTTTCTCAACCATTCCTTAACTTCAAACTCCCATATCTCGCGAACGGATTGACGAACTCGTGAAATTCCTGTTGCATGTGAAAGCAGAAGCTCGCCCGATTACAACGGTATGTGTATTTTTCCCCTAGGCCATTGTAGTTATTGGTTTCGAGTGTCAGACTTGCGAAAATTTTGATGGTTTCTCAACCATTCCTTAACTGCAAACTCCCATATCTCGCGAACGGATTGACGAACTCGTGAAATTCCTGTTGCATTTGAAAGTAGAAACTCGCCCGATTACAACGGTATGTGTATTTTTCCCCTAGGCCATTGTAGTTAATTGTTTCGTGTATCAGTCATGCGAAAATTTTGATGATTTCTAAACCATTCCTTAACTTCAAACTCCCATATGTCGCGAACGGATTGACGAACTCGAGAAAGTCCTGTTGCTTGTGAAAGCAGAAACTCGCCCGATTACAATGGTATGAATATTTTTGCCCTAAGCCATTCTAGTTATTCGTTTCAACCATTAGAATTGCGAAAATTTTGATGGCTTCTCAACCATTCCTTAACTTCAAACTCCCGTACCTCGCGAACGGATTGACGAACGC
Source organism: Ptiloglossa arizonensis (assembly GCF_051014685.1). Classification (NCBI taxonomy): domain Eukaryota; kingdom Metazoa; phylum Arthropoda; class Insecta; order Hymenoptera; family Colletidae; genus Ptiloglossa; species Ptiloglossa arizonensis. Next base: position 971,185 of record NW_027478391.1, read on the forward strand.
GAGAAATTCCAGTTGCTTCTGAAAGTAGAAACTCGCCCGATTACAACGGTATGTGTATTTTTCCCCTAGGCCATTGTAGCTATTGGTCTCGAGTATCAGACTTGCGAAAATTTTGATGATTTCTCAACCATTCCTTAACTTCAAACTCCCGTATCTCGCGAACGCATTGACGAACTCGAGAAATTCCTGTTGTGTCAGAAAGTAGAAACTCGCCCGATTACAATGGTGTGTGTACCTCTCCCCAAGGCCACTCCAGTTATTGGTTTCGAGTATCAGACCAGCGAAAATGTTGATGGCATCTCAACCATTCCTTAACTTCAAACTCCGATATTTCGCGAACGGATTGACGTATCCGAATAATTTCTGTTGCATCTGACAGTAGAAACTCTCCCAATTACAACGGTATGTGTATTTTTCCCCTAGGCCATTGTAGTTATTGGTTTCGAGTATCAGACTTGCGAAAATTTTGATGGTTTGTCAACCATTTCTTAACTTCAAACTCCCATATCTCGCGAACGGAATGGCGAGCTCGAGAAATTCCTGTTGCGTCTGAAAATGGAAACTCGCCCGCTTACAAAGGTATGTGTACTTTTCCCCTAGGCCATTCCAGTTATTGGTTTCGAGTATCAGACCAGCGAAAATTTTGATGGTTTCTCAACCATTCCTTAACTACAAACTCCCATATCTCGCGAACGGATTGACAAATTCGAGAATTTCCTATTGCATCTGAAAGCAGAAACTCGCCCGATTACAAGGATATGTGTATTTTTGCCCTAGGCCATAGTAGTTATTGGTTTCGAGTATCAGACTTGCGAAAATTTTGATGGTTTGTCAACCATTTCTTAACTTCAAACTCCCATATCTCGCGAACGGAATGGCGAGCTCGAGAAATTCCTGTTGCGTCTGAAAATGGAAACTCGTCCGCTTACAAAGGTATGTGTACTTTTCCCCTAGGCCATTCCAGTTATTGGTTTCGAGTATCAGACCAGCGAAAATTTTGATGGTTCCTCAACCATTCCTTAACTTCAAACTCCCATATCTCGCGAACGGATTGACGAACTCGAGAAATTCCTGTTGCATCCGAAAGCAGAACTCGCCCGATTACAACGGTATGTGTATTTTGCCCTAGGCAATAGTAGTTATTGGTTTCGAGTATCAGACTTGCGAAAATTTTGATGGTTTCTCAACCATTCCTTAACTTCTAACTCCCATATCTCGCGAACGGATTGACGAACTCGAGAAATTCCTGTTGCATCTGAAAGTAGAAACTCGCCCAATTACAATGGTGTGTGTACTTTTCCCCCAGGCCATTCCAGTTATTGGTTTGGAGTATCAGACCAGCGAAAGTGTTGATGGTTTCTCAACCATACCTCCACTTCAAACTCCGATATTTCGCGAACGGATTGACGAATCCAAATAATTTCTGTTGCATCTGACAGTAGAAACTCTCCCAATTACAACGGTATGTGTATTTTTCCCCTAGGTCATTGTAGTTATTGGTTTCGAGTATCAGACTTGCGAAAATTTTGATGGTTTCTCAACCATTCCTTAACTGCAAACTCCCATATCTCGCGAACGGATTGACGAACTCGTGAAATTCCTGTTGCATTTGAAAGTAGAAACTCGCCCGATTACAACGGTATGTGTATTTTTCCCCTAGGCCATTGTAGTTAATTGTTTCGTGTATCAGTCATGCGAAAATTTTGATGATTTCTAAACCATTCCTTAACTTCAAACTCCCATATGTCGCGAACGGATTGACGAACTCGAGAAAGTCCTGTTGCTTGTGAAAGCAGAAACTCGCCCGATTACAATGGTATGAATATTTTTGCCCTAAGCCATTCTAGTTATTCGTTTCAACCATTAGAATTGCGAAAATTTTGATGGCTTCTCAACCATTCCTTAACTTCAAACTCCCGTACCTCGCGAACGGATTGACGAACGCGAGAAATTCCAGTTGCTTCTGAAAGTAGAAACTCGCCCGATTACAACGGTATGTGTATTTTTCCCCTAGGCCATTGTAGCTATTGGTCTCGAGTATCAGACTTGCGAAAATTTTGATGATTTCTCAACCATTCCTTAACTTCAAACTCCCATATCTCGCGAACGCATTGACGAACTCGAGAAATTCCAGTTGTGTCAGAAGGTAGAAACTCGCCCGATTACAATGGTGTGTGTACCTCTCCCCAAGGCCACTCCAGTTATTGGTTTCGAGTATCAGACCAGCGAAAATGTTGATGGCATCTCAACCATTCCTTAACTTCAAACTCCGATATTTCGCGAACGGATTGACGAATCCGAATAATTTCTGTTGCATCTGACAGTAGAAACTCTCCCAATTACAACGGTATGTGTATTTTTCCCCTAGGCCATTGTAGTTATTGGTTTCGAGTATCAGACTTGCGAAAATTTTGATGGTTTGTCAACCATTTCTTAACTTCAAACTCCCATATCTCGCGAACGGAATGGCGAGCTCGAGAAATTCCTGTTGCGTCTGAAAATGGAAACTCGCCCGCTTACAAAGGTATGTGTACTTTTCCCCTAGGCCATTCCAGTTATTGGTTTCGAGTATCAGACCAGCGAAAATTTTGATGGTTTCTCAACCATTCCTTAACTACAAACTCCCATATCTCGCGAACGGATTGACAAATTCGAGAATTTCCTATTGCATCTGAAAGCAGAAACTCGCCCGATTACAAGGATATGTGTATTTTTGCCCTAGGCCATAGTAGTTATTGGTTTCGAGTATCAGACTTGCGAAAATTTTGATGGTTTGTCAACCATTTCTTAACTTCAAACTCCCATATCTCGCGAACGGAATGGCGAGCTCGAGAAATTCCTGTTGCGTCTGAAAATGGAAACTCGTCCGCTTACAAAGGTATGTGTACTTTTCCCCTAGGCCATTCCAGTTATTGGTTTCGAGTATCAGACCAGCGAAAATTTTGATGGTTCCTCAACCATTCCTTAACTTCAAACTCCCATATCTCGCGAACGGATTGACGAACTCGAGAAATTCCTGTTGCATCCGAAAGCAGAACTCGCCCGATTACAACGGTATGTATATTTTGCCCTAGGCAATAGTAGTTATTGGTTTCGAGTATCAGACTTGCGAAAATTTTGATGGTTTCTCAACCATTCCTTAACTTCTAACTCCCATATCTCGCGAACGGATTGACGAACTCGAGAAATTCCTGTTGCATCTGAAAGTAGAAACTCGCCCGATTACAATGGTGTGTGTACTTTTCCCCCAGGCCATTCCAGTTATTGGTTTGGAGTATCAGACCAGCGAAAATGTTGATGGTTTCTCAACCATACCTCCACTTCAAACTCCGATATTTCGCGAACGGATTGACGAATCCAAATAATTTCTGTTGCATCTGACAGTAGAAACTTTCCCAATTACAACGGTATGTGTATTTTTCCCCTAGGTCATTGTAGTTATTGGTTTCGAGTATCAGACTTGCGAAAATTTTGATGGTTTCTCAACCATTCCTTAACTTCAAACTCCCATATCTCGCGAACGGATTGACGAACTCGAGAAATTCCTGTTTCATATGAAAGCAGAAACTCGCCCGATTACAACGGTATGTGTATTTTTGCCCTAGGAAATAGAAGTTATTGGTCTCGAGTATCAGACTTGCGAAAATTTTGATGGTTTCTCAACCATTCCTTATATTCAAACACCCATATCTCGCGGACGGATTGACGAACTCGAGAAATTCATGTTGCACCTGAAAGTAGAAACTCGCCCGATTACAACGGTATGTGTATTTTTGCCCTAGGCCATAGTAGTTATTGGTTTCAAGTATCAGACTTGCGAAAACTTTGATGGTTTCTCAACCATTCCTTAACTGCAAACTCCCATATCTCGCGAACGGATTGACGAACTCATGAAATTCCTGTTGCATTTGAATGTAGAAACTCGCCCGATTACAACGGTATGTGTATTTTTCCCCTAGGCCATTGTAGTTATTGGTTTCGAGTATCAGACTTGCGAAAATTTTGATGGTTTCTCAACCATTCCTTAACTTCAAACTCCCATATCTCGCGAAACGGATTGACGAACTCGGGATATTCCTGTTGCATCTGAAAGTAGAAACTCGCCCGATTACAATGGTGTGTGTACTTTTCCCCTAGGCCATTCCAGTTATTGGTTTCGAGTATCAGACTTGCGAAAATTTTGATGGTTTCTCATCCATTCCTTAACTTCAAACACCCATATCTCGCGAACGGATTGACGAACTCGAGAAGTTCCTGTTGCATCTGAAAGTAGAAACTCGCCCGATTACAAGGATATGTGCATTTTTGCCCTAGGCCATAGTAGTTATTGGTTTCGAGTATCAGGCTTGCGAAAAGTTTGATGGTTTCTCAACCATTCCTTAACTTCAAACTCCCATATCTCGCGAACGGATTGACGAACTCGAGAAGTTCCTGTTGCATCTGAAAGTAGAAACTCGCCCGATTACAATGGTGTGTGTACTTTTCCCCTAGGCCATTCCAGTTATTGGTTTCGAGTATCAGACCAGCGAAAATGTTGATGGTTTCTCAACCATACCTCCACTTCAAACTCCGATATTTCGCGAACGGTTTGACGATTCCGAATAATTTCTGTTGCAACTGACAGTAGAAACTCTCCCAATTACAAAGGTATGTGTATTTTTGCCTTAGGCCATAGTGGTTATTGGTTTCGAGTATCAGACTTGCGAAAATTTTGATGGTTTGTCAACCATTTCTTAACTTCAAAATCCCATATCTCGCGAACGGATTGACGAACTCGGGATATTCCTGTTGCATCTGAAAGTAGAAACTCGCCCGATTACAATGGTGTGTGTACTTTTCCCCTAGGCCATTCCAGTTATTGGTTTCGAGTATCAGACTTGCGAAAATTTTGATGGTTTCTCATCCATTCCTTAACTTCAAACACCCATATCTCGCGAACGGATTGACGAACTCGAGAAATTCCTGTTGCATCTGAAAGCAGATACTCGCCCGATTACAACGGTATGCGTATTTTTCCCCTAGGCCATTGTAGTTATTGGTTTCGAGTATCAGACTTGCGAAAATTTTGATGGCTTCTCAACCATTCCTTAACTTCTAACTCCCATATCTCGCGAACGGATTAACGAACTCGAGAAATTCCTGTTGCATATGAAAGCAGAAACTCGCCCGATTACAACGGTATGTGTATTTTTGCCCTAGGAAATAGTAGTTATTGGTCTCGAGTATCAGACTTGCGAAAATTTTGATGGTTTCTCAACTATTCCTTATCTTCAATCCCCCATATCTCGCGAACGGATTCACGTATTCGAGATATTCCTGTTGCATCTGAAAGTAGATACTCGCCCGATTACAATGGTGTGTTTACTATCCCCCTAGGCCATTCCAGTTAATGGTTTCGAGTATCAGACTTGCGAAAATTTTGATGGTTTTTCAACCATTCCTTTACTTCAAACTCCCATATCTCGCGAACGGATCGACGAACTCGAGATATTCCTGTTGCATCTGAAAGTAGAAACTCTCCCGATTACAATGGTGTGTGTAGTTTTCCCCTAGGCTATTCCAGTTTTAGGTTTCGAGTATCAGACCAGCGAAAATTTTGATGGTTTCCAAACATTCCATAACTTCAAACACCCACATCTCGCGAACGGATTGACGAACTCGAGAAATTCATGTTGCATCTGAAAGCAGAAACTCGCCCGATTACAACGGTATGCGTATTTTTGCCCTGGGCAATAGTAGTTATTGGTTTCGAGTATCAGACTTCCGAAAATTTTGATGGTTTCTCAACCATTCCTTAACTTCTAACTCCCATACCTCGCGAACGCATTGACGAACTCGAGAAATTCCTGTTGCATCTGAAATCAGAAAGTAGCCCGATTACAACGGTACGTGTATTTTGCCCTAGGCAATAGTAGTTGTTGGTTTCGAGTATCAGAATTGCAAAAATTTTGATGGTTTCTCAACCATTCCTTCACTACAAACTCCCATATCTCTCGCGAACGGATTGACGCACTCGAGAAATTCCTGTCGCATCTGGAAGCAGAAAGTCGCCCGATTACAACGGTATTTGTACTTTTTCCCTAGGCCATTCCAGTTATTGATTTCGAGTATCAGACTTGCGAAAATTTTGATGGTTTCTCAACCATTCCTTAACTTCAAACTCCCATATCTCACGAACGGATTGACGAACTCGAGAAGTTCCTGTTGCATCTGAAAGTAGAAACTCGCCCGATTACAAGGATATGTGCATTTTTGCCCTAGGCCATAGTAGTTATTGGTTTCGAGTATCAGGCTTGCGAAAAGTTTGATGGTTTCTCAACCATTCCTTAACTTCAAACTCCCATATCTCGCGAACGGATTGACGAACTCGAGAAGTTCCTGTTGCATCTGAAAGTAGAAACTCGCCCGATTACAATGGTGTGTGTACTTTTCCCCTAGGCCATTCCAGTTATTGGTTTCGAGTATCAGACCAGCGAAAATGTTGATGGTTTCTCAACCATACCTCCACTTCAAACTCCGATATTTCGCGAACGGTTTGACGATTCCGAATAATTTCTGTTGCAACTGACAGTAGAAACTCTCCCAATTACAAAGGTATGTGTATTTTTGCCTTAGGCCATAGTGGTTATTGGTTTCGAGTATCAGACTTGCGAAAATTTTGATGGTTTGTCAACCATTTCTTAACTTCAAAATCCCATATCTCGCGAACGGATTGACGAACTCGGGATATTCCTGTTGCATCTGAAAGTAGAAACTCGCCCGATTACAATGGTGTGTGTACTTTTCCCCTAGGCCATTCCAGTTATTGGTTTCGAGTATCAGACTTGCGAAAATTTTGATGGTTTCTCATCCATTCCTTAACTTCAAACACCCATATCTCGCGAACGGATTGACGAACTCGAGAAATTCCTGTTGCATCTGAAAGCAGATACTCGCCCGATTACAACGGTATGCGTATTTTTCCCCTAGGCCATTGTAGTTATTGGTTTCGAGTATCAGACTTGCGAAAATTTTGATGGCTTCTCAACCATTCCTTAACTTCTAACTCCCATATCTCGCGAACGGATTAACGAACTCGAGAAATTCCTGTTGCATATGAAAGCAGAAACTCGCCCGATTACAACGGTATGTGTATTTTTGCCCTAGGAAATAGTAGTTATTGGTCTCGAGTATCAGACTTGCGAAAATTTTGATGGTTTCTCAACTATTCCTTATCTTCAATCCCCCATATCTCGCGAACGGATTCACGAATTCGAGATATTCCTGTTGCATCTGAAAGTAGATACTCGCCCGATTACAATGGTGTGTTTACTATCCCCCTAGGCCATTCCAGTTAATGGTTTCGAGTATCAGACTTGCGAAAATTTTGATGGTTTTTCAACCATTCCTTTACTTCAAACTCCCATATCTCGCGAACGGATCGACGAACTCGAGATATTCCTGTTGCATCTGAAAGTAGAAACTCTCCCGATTACAATGGTGTGTGTAGTTTTCCCCTAGGCTATTCCAGTTTTAGGTTTCGAGTATCAGACCAGCGAAAATTTTGATGGTTTCCAAACATTCCATAACTTCAAACACCCACATCTCGCGAACGGATTGACGAACTCGAGAAATTCATGTTGCATCTGAAAGCAGAAACTCGCCCGATTACAACGGTATGCGTATTTTTGCCCTGGGCAATAGTAGTTATTGGTTTCGAGTATCAGACTTCCGAAAATTTTGATGGTTTCTCAACCATTCCTTAACTTCAAACTCCCATACCTCGCGAACGCATTGACGAACTCGAGAAATTCCTGTTGCATCTGAAATCAGAAAGTAGCCCGATTACAACGGTACGTGTATTTTGCCCTAGGCAATAGTAGTTGTTGGTTTCGAGTATCAGAATTGCAAAAATTTTGATGGTTTCTCAACCATTCCTTCACTACAAACTCCCATATCTCTCGCGAACGGATTGACGCACTCGAGAAATTCCTGTCGCATCTGGAAGCAGAAAGTCGCCCGATTACAACGGTATTTGTACTTTTCCCCTAGGCCATTCCAGTTATTGATTTCGAGTATCAGACTTGCGAAAATTTTGATGGTTTCTCAACCATTCCTTAACTTCAAACTCCCATATCTCACGAACGGATTGACGAATTCGAGAAATGCCTGTTGCATCTGAAAGTAGAAACTCACCCGATTACAATGGTGTGCGTACTTTTCCCCTAGGCAATAGTAGTTATTTGTTTCGAGTATCAGACTTGCGAAAATTTTGATGGTTTCTCAACGATTCCTTAACTTCAAACTCCCATATCTCACGAACGGATTGACGAACTCGAGAAATTCCTGTTGCATCTGAAAATAGAAACTCGCCCGATTACAATGGTGTGTGTACTTTTCGCCTAGGCCATTCCAGTTATTGGTTTCGAGTATCAGACTTGCGAAAACTTTGATGGTTTCTCAACCATTCCTTACCTTCAAACTCCCATATCTCGCGAACGGATTGTCGAACTCGAGAAATTCCTGTTGCATCTGAAAGTAGAAACTCGCGCGATTACAATGGTGTGTATACTTTTCCCCTAGGCCATTCCAGTTATATGTTTCGAGTATCAGACCAGCGAAAATTTTGATGGTTTCTCAAACATTCCGTAACTTCAAACTCCCATATCTCGCGAACGGATTGACGAACTCGAGAAATTCCTGTTGCATCTGAAAGCAGGAACTCGCCCGATTACAACGGTATGTGTATTTTTGCCCTAGGCCATTTCTGTTATAGGTTTCGAGTATCAGAATTGCGAAAATTGTGATGGTTTCTCAACCATTCCTTCACTTCAAACTCCCATATCTCGCGAACGGATTGACGAACTCGAGAAATTCCTGTTGCATCTGAAAGTAGAAACTCGCCCGATTACAATGGTGTGTGTACTTTTCCCCTAGGCCATTCCAGTTATTGGTTTCGAGTATCAGACCAGCGAAAATGTTGATGGTTTCTCAACCTTTCCTTGACTTCAAACTCCCATATCTGGCGAACGGATTGACGAACTCGAGAAATTCCTGTTGCTTCTGAAAGTAGAAACTCGCCCGATTACAACGATATGTGTATTTTTCCCCTAGGCCTTTGTAGTTATTGGTTTCGAGTATCAGACTTGCTAAAATTTTGATGGTTCCCCAACCTTTCCTTAACTTCAAACTTCCAAATCTCGCTAACGGAATGACGAACTCGCGAAATTCCTGTTGCATTTGAAAGTAGAAGCTCGCCCGATTACAACGGTATGTGTATTTTTCCCCTTGGCCATTGTAGTTATTGGTTCCGAGTATCAGACTTGCGAAAATTTTGATGGTTTCTCAACTATTCCTTATCTTCAAACCCCCATATCTCGCGAACGGATTAACGAACTCGAGAAATTCCTGTTGCATCTGAAAGCAGGAACTCGCCCGATTACAACGATATGTGTATTTTTCCCCTAGGCCTTTGTAGTTATTGGTTTCGAGTATCAGACTTGCGAAAATTATGATGGTTTCTCAACCATTCCTTAACTTCATACTACCATATCTCGCGAACGAATTGACGAACTCGAGAAATTCCTGTTGCATCTGAAATCAGAAAGTTGCCCGATTACAACGGTATGTGTATTTTGCCCTAGGCAATAGTAGTTTTTGGTTTCGAGTATCAGACTTGCGAAAATTTTGATGGTTTCTCAACCATTCCTTAACTTCAAACTCCCATATCTCGCGAACGGATTGACGAACTCGAGATATTCCTGTTGCACCTGAAAGTAGAAACTCGCCCGAATACAATCGTGTGTGCACATTTCCCCTAGGCCATTCCAGTTATAGGTTTCGAGTTTCAGAACAGCGAAAATGTTGATGGTTTCTCAACCATTCCTTAACTTCAAACTCCCATACCTCGCGAACGGATTGACGAACTCGAGAAATTCCTGTTGCATCTGAAATCAGAAAGTAGTCCGATTACAACGGTACGTGTATTTTGCCCTAGGCAATAGTAGTTATTGGTTTCGAGTATCAGACTTGCGAAAATTTTGATGGTTTCTCAACCATTCCTTAACTTCAAACTCCCATATCTCGCGAACGGATTGACGAACTCGAGATATTCCTGTTGCACCTGAAAGTAGAAACTCGCCCGATTACAATCGTGTGTGCACTTTTCCCCTAGGCCATTCCAGTTATAGGTTTCGAGTATCAGAACAGCGAAAATGTTGATGGTTTCTCAACCATTCCTTAACTTCAAACCCCCAATACTTCGCGAACGGATTGACGAACTCGAGAAATTCCTGTTGAATCTGAAAGCAGATACTCGCCCGATTACGACGGTATGTGTATTTTTCCCTAGGCCATTATAGTTATTGGTTTCGAGTATCAGACTTGCGAAAATTTTGATGGTTTCTCAACCATTCCTCAACTTCAAACTCCCATATCTCGCGGACGGATTGACGAACTCGAGAAATTCCTGTTGCATATGAAAGCAGATACTCGCCCGATTACAACGGTATGTGTATTTTTCACGTGGGCCATTGTAGTTATTGGTTTCGAGTATCAGACTTGCGAAAATTTTGATGGTTTCTCAACCATTCCTGAACTTCAAACTCCCATATCTCACGAACGGATTGACGAACGCGAGAAATTCCTGTTGCATCTGAAAACAGAAACTCGCCCGATTACAACGGTATGAATATTTATGCCCTAAGCCATTCTAGTTATTCGTTTCTAGCATCAGAATTGCGAAAATTTTGATGGCTTCTCAACCATTCCTTAACTTCAAACTCCCGTACCTCGCGAACGGATTGACGAACTCGAGAAATTCCTATTGCATCTGAAAGTAGAAACTCGCCCGATTGCAACGGTATGTGTATTTTTCCCCTAGGTCATTGTAGTTATTGGTTTCGAGTATCAGACTTGCAAAAATTTTGATGGTTTATCAACCATTCCTTAACTTCATACTACCATATCTCGCGAACGGATTGATGAACTCGAGATATTCCTCTTGCATCTGAAAGCAGAAACTCGCCCGATTACAACGGTATGAATATTTATGCCCTAAGCCATTCTAGTTATTCGTTTCTAGCATCATAATTGCGAAAATTTTGATGGTTTCTCAACCTTTCCTCAACTTCAAACTCCCATATCTCGCGAACGGATTGACGAACTCGAGAAATTCCTGTTGCATCTGAAAGTAGAAACTCGCCCGATTACAACGATGTGTGTACTTTTCCCCTAGGCCTTTGTAGTTATTGGTTTCGAGTTACAGACTTGCTAAAATTTTGATGGTTTCTCAACCTTTCCTTAACTTCAAACTTCCATATCTCGCTAACGGATTGACGAACTCGAGAAATTCCTATTGCATCTGAAAGTAGAAACTCGCCCGATTACAACGGTGTGTGTATTTTTCCCCTAGGCCATTGTAGTTATTGGTTTCGAGTATCAGACTTGCGAAAATTTTAATGGTTTCTCAACCATTCCTTAACTTCAAACTCCCATATCTCGCGAACGGATTGACGAACTCGAGAAATTCCGGTTGCATCTGAAAGTAGAAACTCGCCCGATTACAACGGTATGTGTCTTTTTCCCCCAGGCCATTGTAGTTAATGGTTTCGAGTATCAGACTTGCGAAATTTTTGATGGTTTCTCAAACATTCCTTAACTTCAAGCTCCCATATATCGCTAACGGATTGACAAACTCGAGAAATTCATATTGCACCTGAAAGTAGAAACTCGCCCGATTACAACGGTATGTGTATTTTTGCCCTAGGCCATAGTAGTTATTGGTTTCGAGTATCAGACTTGCGAAAATTTTGATGGTTTCTCAACCATTCCTTAACTTCAAACTCCCATATCTCGCGAACGGATTGACGAACTCGTGAAATTCCTGTTGCATGTGAAAGCAGAGGCTCGCCCGATTACAACGGTATGTGTATTTTTCCCCTAGGCCATTGTAGTTAATTGTTTCGAGTATCAGACATGCGAAAATTTTGATGGTTTCTAAACCATTCCTTAACTTCAAACTCTCATATCTCACGAACGGATTGGCGAACTGGAGAAATTCCTGTTGCATCTGAAAATAGAAACTCGCCCGATTACAATGGTGTGTGTACTTTTCCCCTAGGACATTCCAGTTATTGGTTTCGAGTATCAGACTTGCGAAAATTTTGATGGTTTTTCAACCTTTCCTTAACTTCAAACTCCCATATCTGGCGAACGGATTGACGAACTCGAGAAATTCCTGTTGCTTCTGAAAGTAGAAACTCGCCCGATTACAACGATATGTGTATTTTTCCCCTAGGTCATTCCAGTTATTGGTTTCGAGTATCAGACTTGCGAAAATTTTGATGGTTTCTCAACCATTCCTTAACTTCAAACTCCCATATCTCGCGAACGGATTGACGAACTCGTGAAATTCCTGTTGCATGTGAAAGCAGAAGCTCGCCCGATTACAACGGTATGTGTATTTTTCCCCTAGGCCATTGTAGTTATTGGTTTCGAGTGTCAGACTTGCGAAAATTTTGATGGTTTCTCAACCATTCCTTAACTGCAAACTCCCATATCTCGCGAACGGATTGACGAACTCGTGAAATTCCTGTTGCATTTGAAAGTAGAAACTCGCCCGATTACAACGGTATGTGTATTTTTCCCCTAGGCCATTGTAGTTAATTGTTTCGTGTATCAGTCATGCGAAAATTTTGATGATTTCTAAACCATTCCTTAACTTCAAACTCCCATATGTCGCGAACGGATTGACGAACTCGAGAAAGTCCTGTTGCTTGTGAAAGCAGAAACTCGCCCGATTACAATGGTATGAATATTTTTGCCCTAAGCCATTCTAGTTATTCGTTTCAACCATTAGAATTGCGAAAATTTTGATGGCTTCTCAACCATTCCTTAACTTCAAACTCCCGTACCTCGCGAACGGATTGACGAACGCGAGAAATTCCAGTTGCTTCTGAAAGTAGAAACTCGCCCGATTACAACGGTATGTGTATTTTTCCCCTAGGCCATTGTAGCTATTGGTCTCGAGTATCAGACTTGCGAAAATTTTGATGATTTCTCAACCATTCCTTAACTTCAAACTCCCATATCTCGCGAACGCATTGACGAACTCGAGAAATTCCTGTTGTGTCAGAAAGTAGAAACTCGCCCGATTACAATGGTGTGTGTACCTCTCCCCAAGGCCACTCCAGTTATTGGTTTCGAGTATCAGACCAGCGAAAATGTTGATGGCATCTCAACCATTCCTTAACTTCAAACTCCGATATTTCGCGAACGGATTGACGAATCCGAATAATTTCTGTTGCATCTGACAGTAGAAACTCTCCCAATTACAACGGTATGTGTATTTTTCCCCTAGGCCATTGTAGTTATTGGTTTCGAGTATCAGACTTGCGAAAATTTTGATGGTTTGTCAACCATTTCTTAACTTCAAACTCCCATATCTCGCGAACGGAATGGCGAGCTCGAGAAATTCCTGTTGCGTCTGAAAATGGAAACTCGCCCGCTTACAAAGGTATGTGTACTTTTCCCCTAGGCCATTCCAGTTATTGGTTTCGAGTATCAGACCAGCGAAAATTTTGATGGTTTCTCAACCATTCCTTAACTACAAACTCCCATATCTCGCGAACGGATTGACAAATTCGAGAATTTCCTATTGCATCTGAAAGCAGAAACTCGCCCGATTACAAGGATATGTGTATTTTTGCCCTAGGCCATAGTAGTTATTGGTTTCGAGTATCAGACTTGCGAAAATTTTGATGGTTTGTCAACCATTTCTTAACTTCAAACTCCCATATCTCGCGAACGGAATGGCGAGCTCGAGAAATTCCTGTTGCGTCTGAAAATGGAAACTCGTCCGCTTACAAAGGTATGTGTACTTTTCCCCTAGGCCATTCCAGTTATTGGTTTCGAGTATCAGACCAGCGAAAATTTTGATGGTTCCTCAACCATTCCTTAACTTCAAACTCCCATATCTCGCGAACGGATTGACGAACTCGAGAAATTCCTGTTGCATCCGAAAGCAGAACTCGCCCGATTACAACGGTATGTATATTTTGCCCTAGGCAATAGTAGTTATTGGTTTCGAGTATCAGACTTGCGAAAATTTTGATGGTTTCTCAACCATTCCTTAACTTCTAACTCCCATATCTCGCGAACGGATTGACGAACTCGAGAAATTCCTGTTGCATCTGAAAGTAGAAACTCGCCCGATTACAATGGTGTGTGTACTTTTCCCCCAGGCCATTCCAGTTATTGGTTTGGAGTATCAGACCAGCGAAAATGTTGATGGTTTCTCAACCATACCTCCACTTCAAACTCCGATATTTCGCGAACGGATTGACGAATCCAAATAATTTCTGTTGCATCTGACAGTAGAAACTTTCCCAATTACAACGGTATGTGTATTTTTCCCCTAGGTCATTGTAGTTATTGGTTTCGAGTATCAGACTTGCGAAAATTTTGATGGTTTCTCAACCATTCCTTAACTTCAAACTCCCATATCTCGCGAACGGATTGACGAACTCGAGAAATTCCTGTTTCATATGAAAGCAGAAACTCGCCCGATTACAACGGTATGTGTATTTTTGCCCTAGGAAATAGAAGTTATTGGTCTCGAGTATCAGACTTGCGAAAATTTTGATGGTTTCTCAACCATTCCTTATATTCAAACACCCATATCTCGCGGACGGATTGACGAACTCGAGAAATTCATGTTGCACCTGAAAGTAGAAACTCGCCCGATTACAACGGTATGTGTATTTTTGCCCTAGGCCATAGTAGTTATTGGTTTCAAGTATCAGACTTGCGAAAATTTTGATGGTTTCTCAACCATTCCTTAACTGCAAACTCCCATATCTCGCGAACGGATTGACGAACTCATGAAATTCCTGTTGCATTTGAATGTAGAAACTCGCCCGATTACAACGGTATGTGTATTTTTCCCCTAGGCCATTGTAGTTATTGGTTTCGAGTATCAGACTTGCGAAAATTTTGATGGTTTCTCAACCATTCCTTAACTTCAAACTCCCATATCTCGCGAACGGATTGACGAACTCGGGATATTCCTGTTGCATCTGAAAGTAGAAACTCGCCCGATTACAATGGTGTGTGTACTTTTCCCCTAGGCCATTCCAGTTATTGGTTTCGAGTATCAGACTTGCGAAAATTTTGATGGTTTCTCATCCATTCCTTAACTTCAAACACCCATATCTCGCGAACGGATTGACGAACTCGAGAAGTTCCTGTTGCATCTGAAAGTAGAAACTCGCCCGATTACAAGGATATGTGCATTTTTGCCCTAGGCCATAGTAGTTATTGGTTTCGAGTATCAGGCTTGCGAAAAGTTTGATGGTTTCTCAACCATTCCTTAACTTCAAACTCCCATATCTCGCGAACGGATTGACGAACTCGAGAAGTTCCTGTTGCATCTGAAAGTAGAAACTCGCCCGATTACAATGGTGTGTGTACTTTTCCCCTAGGCCATTCCAGTTATTGGTTTCGAGTATCAGACCAGCGAAAATGTTGATGGTTTCTCAACCATACCTCCACTTCAAACTCCGATATTTCGCGAACGGTTTGACGATTCCGAATAATTTCTGTTGCAACTGACAGTAGAAACTCTCCCAATTACAAAGGTATGTGTATTTTTGCCTTAGGCCGTAGTGGTTATTGGTTTCGAGTATCAGACTTGCGAAAATTTTGATGGTTTGTCAACCATTTCTTAACTTCAAAATCCCATATCTCGCGAACGGATTGACGAACTCGGGATATTCCTGTTGCATCTGAAAGTAGAAACTCGCCCGATTACAATGGTGTGTGTACTTTTCCCCTAGGCCATTCCAGTTATTGGTTTCGAGTATCAGACTTGCGAAAATTTTGATGGTTTCTCATCCATTCCTTAACTTCAAACACCCATATCTCGCGAACGGATTGACGAACTCGAGAAATTCCTGTTGCATCTGAAAGCAGATACTCGCCCGATTACAACGGTATGCGTATTTTTCCCCTAGGCCATTGTAGTTATTGGTTTCGAGTATCAGACTTGCGAAAATTTTGATGGCTTCTCAACCATTCCTTAACTTCTAACTCCCATATCTCGCGAACGGATTAACGAACTCGAGAAATTCCTGTTGCATATGAAAGCAGAAACTCGCCCGATTACAACGGTATGTGTATTTTTGCCCTAGGAAATAGTAGTTATTGGTCTCGAGTATCAGACTTGCGAAAATTTTGATGGTTTCTCAACTATTCCTTATCTTCAATC
Source organism: Ptiloglossa arizonensis (assembly GCF_051014685.1). Lineage (NCBI taxonomy): Eukaryota > Metazoa > Arthropoda > Insecta > Hymenoptera > Colletidae > Ptiloglossa > Ptiloglossa arizonensis. The sequence continues at coordinate 987,431 of NW_027478391.1, forward strand.
CCCCATATCTCGCGAACGGATTCACGTATTCGAGATATTCCTGTTGCATCTGAAAGTAGATACTCGCCCGATTACAATGGTGTGTTTACTATCCCCCTAGGCCATTCCAGTTAATGGTTTCGAGTATCAGACTTGCGAAAATTTTGATGGTTTTTCAACCATTCCTTTACTTCAAACTCCCATATCTCGCGAACGGATCGACGAACTCGAGATATTCCTGTTGCATCTGAAAGTAGAAACTCTCCCGATTACAATGGTGTGTGTAGTTTTCCCCTAGGCTATTCCAGTTTTAGGTTTCGAGTATCAGACCAGCGAAAATTTTGATGGTTTCCAAACATTCCATAACTTCAAACACCCACATCTCGCGAACGGATTGACGAACTCGAGAAATTCATGTTGCATCTGAAAGCAGAAACTCGCCCGATTACAACGGTATGCGTATTTTTGCCCTGGGCAATAGTAGTTATTGGTTTCGAGTATCAGACTTCCGAAAATTTTGATGGTTTCTCAACCATTCCTTAACTTCAAACTCCCATACCTCGCGAACGCATTGACGAACTCGAGAAATTCCTGTTGCATCTGAAATCAGAAAGTAGCCCGATTACAACGGTACGTGTATTTTGCCCTAGGCAATAGTAGTTGTTGGTTTCGAGTATCAGAATTGCAAAAATTTTGATGGTTTCTCAACCATTCCTTCACTACAAACTCCCATATCTCTCGCGAACGGATTGACGCACTCGAGAAATTCCTGTCGCATCTGGAAGCAGAAAGTCGCCCGATTACAACGGTATTTGTACTTTTCCCCTAGGCCATTCCAGTTATTGATTTCGAGTATCAGACTTGCGAAAATTTTGATGGTTTCTCAACCATTCCTTAACTTCAAACTCCCATATCTCACGAACGGATTGACGAACTCGAGAAGTTCCTGTTGCATCTGAAAGTAGAAACTCGCCCGATTACAAGGATATGTGCATTTTTGCCCTAGGCCATAGTAGTTATTGGTTTCGAGTATCAGGCTTGCGAAAAGTTTGATGGTTTCTCAACCATTCCTTAACTTCAAACTCCCATATCTCGCGAACGGATTGACGAACTCGAGAAGTTCCTGTTGCATCTGAAAGTAGAAACTCGCCCGATTACAATGGTGTGTGTACTTTTCCCCTAGGCCATTCCAGTTATTGGTTTCGAGTATCAGACCAGCGAAAATGTTGATGGTTTCTCAACCATACCTCCACTTCAAACTCCGATATTTCGCGAACGGTTTGACGATTCCGAATAATTTCTGTTGCAACTGACAGTAGAAACTCTCCCAATTACAAAGGTATGTGTATTTTTGCCTTAGGCCATAGTGGTTATTGGTTTCGAGTATCAGACTTGCGAAAATTTTGATGGTTTGTCAACCATTTCTTAACTTCAAAATCCCATATCTCGCGAACGGATTGACGAACTCGGGATATTCCTGTTGCATCTGAAAGTAGAAACTCGCCCGATTACAATGGTGTGTGTACTTTTCCCCTAGGCCATTCCAGTTATTGGTTTCGAGTATCAGACTTGCGAAAATTTTGATGGTTTCTCATCCATTCCTTAACTTCAAACACCCATATCTCGCGAACGGATTGACGAACTCGAGAAATTCCTGTTGCATCTGAAAGCAGATACTCGCCCGATTACAACGGTATGCGTATTTTTCCCCTAGGCCATTGTAGTTATTGGTTTCGAGTATCAGACTTGCGAAAATTTTGATGGCTTCTCAACCATTCCTTAACTTCTAACTCCCATATCTCGCGAACGGATTAACGAACTCGAGAAATTCCTGTTGCATATGAAAGCAGAAACTCGCCCGATTACAACGGTATGTGTATTTTTGCCCTAGGAAATAGTAGTTATTGGTCTCGAGTATCAGACTTGCGAAAATTTTGATGGTTTCTCAACTATTCCTTATCTTCAATCCCCCATATCTCGCGAACGGATTCACGAATTCGAGATATTCCTGTTGCATCTGAAAGTAGATACTCGCCCGATTACAATGGTGTGTTTACTATCCCCCTAGGCCATTCCAGTTAATGGTTTCGAGTATCAGACTTGCGAAAATTTTGATGGTTTTTCAACCATTCCTTTACTTCAAACTCCCATATCTCGCGAACGGATCGACGAACTCGAGATATTCCTGTTGCATCTGAAAGTAGAAACTCTCCCGATTACAATGGTGTGTGTAGTTTTCCCCTAGGCTATTCCAGTTTTAGGTTTCGAGTATCAGACCAGCGAAAATTTTGATGGTTTCCAAACATTCCATAACTTCAAACACCCACATCTCGCGAACGGATTGACGAACTCGAGAAATTCATGTTGCATCTGAAAGCAGAAACTCGCCCGATTACAACGGTATGCGTATTTTTGCCCTGGGCAATAGTAGTTATTGGTTTCGAGTATCAGACTTCCGAAAATTTTGATGGTTTCTCAACCATTCCTTAACTTCAAACTCCCATACCTCGCGAACGCATTGACGAACTCGAGAAATTCCTGTTGCATCTGAAATCAGAAAGTAGCCCGATTACAACGGTACGTGTATTTTGCCGTAGGCAATAGTAGTTGTTGGTTTCGAGTATCAGAATTGCAAAAATTTTGATGGTTTCTCAACCATTCCTTCACTACAAACTCCCATATCTCTCGCGAACGGATTGACGCACTCGAGAAATTCCTGTCGCATCTGGAAGCAGAAAGTCGCCCGATTACAACGGTATTTGTACTTTTCCCCTAGGCCATTCCAGTTATTGATTTCGAGTATCAGACTTGCGAAAATTTTGATGGTTTCTCAACCATTCCTTAACTTCAAACTCCCATATCTCACGAACGGATTGACGAATTCGAGAAATGCCTGTTGCATCTGAAAGTAGAAACTCGCCCGATTACAATGGTGTGCGTACTTTTCCCCTAGGCAATAGTAGTTATTTGTTTCGAGTATCAGACTTGCGAAAATTTTGATGGTTTCTCAACGATTCCTTAACTTCAAACTCCCATATCTCACGAACGGATTGACGAACTCGAGAAATTCCTGTTGCATCTGAAAATAGAAACTCGCCCGATTACAATGGTGTGTGTACTTTTCGCCTAGGCCATTCCAGTTATTGGTTTCGAGTATCAGACTTGCGAAAACTTTGATGGTTTCTCAACCATTCCTTACCTTCAAACTCCCATATCTCGCGAACGGATTGTCGAACTCGAGAAATTCCTGTTGCATCTGAAAGTAGAAACTCGCGCGATTACAATGGTGTGTATACTTTTCCCCTAGGCCATTCCAGTTATATGTTTCGAGTATCAGACCAGCGAAAATTTTGATGGTTTCTCAAACATTCCGTAACTTCAAACTCCCATATCTCGCGAACGGATTGACGAACTCGAGAAATTCCTGTTGCATCTGAAAGCAGGAACTCGCCCGATTACAACGGTATGTGTATTTTTGCCCTAGGCCATTTCTGTTATAGGTTTCGAGTATCAGAATTGCGAAAATTGTGATGGTTTCTCAACCATTCCTTCACTTCAAACTCCCATATCTCGCGAACGGATTGACGAACTCGAGAAATTCCTGTTGCATCTGAAAGTAGAAACTCGCCCGATTACAATGGTGTGTGTACTTTTCCCCTAGGCCATTCCAGTTATTGGTTTCGAGTATCAGACCAGCGAAAATGTTGATGGTTTCTCAACCTTTCCTTGACTTCAAACTCCCATATCTGGCGAACGGATTGACGAACTCGAGAAATTCCTGTTGCTTCTGAAAGTAGAAACTCGCCCGATTACAACGATATGTGTATTTTTCCCCTAGGCCTTTGTAGTTATTGGTTTCGAGTATCAGACTTGCTAAAATTTTGATGGTTCCCCAACCTTTCCTTAACTTCAAACTTCCAAATCTCGCTAACGGAATGACGAACTCGCGAAATTCCTGTTGCATTTGAAAGTAGAAGCTCGCCCGATTACAACGGTATGTGTATTTTTCCCCTTGGCCATTGTAGTTATTGGTTCCGAGTATCAGACTTGCGAAAATTTTGATGGTTTCTCAACTATTCCTTATCTTCAAACCCCCATATCTCGCGAACGGATTAACGAACTCGAGAAATTCCTGTTGCATCTGAAAGCAGGAACTCGCCCGATTACAACGATATGTGTATTTTTCCCCTAGGCCTTTGTAGTTATTGGTTTCGAGTATCAGACTTGCGAAAATTATGATGGTTTCTCAACCATTCCTTAACTTCATACTACCATATCTCGCGAACGAATTGACGAACTCGAGAAATTCCTGTTGCATCTGAAATCAGAAAGTTGCCCGATTACAACGGTATGTGTATTTTGCCCTAGGCAATAGTAGTTTTTGGTTTCGAGTATCAGACTTGCGAAAATTTTGATGGTTTCTCAACCATTCCTTAACTTCAAACTCCCATATCTCGCGAACGGATTGACGAACTCGAGATATTCCTGTTGCACCTGAAAGTAGAAACTCGCCCGAATACAATCGTGTGTGCACATTTCCCCTAGGCCATTCCAGTTATAGGTTTCGAGTTTCAGAACAGCGAAAATGTTGATGGTTTCTCAACCATTCCTTAACTTCAAACTCCCATACCTCGCGAACGGATTGACGAACTCGAGAAATTCCTGTTGCATCTGAAATCAGAAAGTAGTCCGATTACAACGGTACGTGTATTTTGCCCTAGGCAATAGTAGTTATTGGTTTCGAGTATCAGACTTGCGAAAATTTTGATGGTTTCTCAACCATTCCTTAACTTCAAACTCCCATATCTCGCGAACGGATTGACGAACTCGAGATATTCCTGTTGCACCTGAAAGTAGAAACTCGCCCGATTACAATCGTGTGTGCACTTTTCCCCTAGGCCATTCCAGTTATAGGTTTCGAGTATCAGAACAGCGAAAATGTTGATGGTTTCTCAACCATTCCTTAACTTCAAACTCCCATACCTCGCGAACGGATTGACGAACTCGAGAAATTCCTGTTGCATCTGAAATCAGAAAGTAGCCCGATTACAACGGTACGTGTATTTTGCCCTAGGCAATAGTAGTTATTGGTTTCGAGTATCAGACTTGCTAAAATTTTGATGGTTTCTCAACCATTCCTTAACTTCAAACTCCCATATCTCGCGAACGGATTGACGAACTCGAGATATTCCTGTTGCATCTGAAATCAGAAAGTTGCCCGATTACAACGGTATGTGTATTTTGCCCTAGGCCATTCCAGTTATAGGTTTCGAGTATCAGACCAGCGAAAATTCTGATGGTTTCCCAACCATTCCTTAACTTCAAACTCGCATATCTCGCGAACGGATTGACGAACTCGAGAAATTCCTGTTGCATCTGAAAGTAGAAACTCGCCCGATTACAATGGTGTGTGTACTTTTCCCCTAGGCCATTCCAGTTATCGGTTTCGAGTATCAGACTTGCGAAAATTTGATGGTTTGTCAACCATTCCATAGCTTCAAACTCCCATATCGCGCGACCGGATTGACGAACTCGAGATATTCCTGTTGCACCTGAAAGTAGAAACTCGCCCGATTACAATGGTGCGTGTAATTTGCCCCTAGTCCATTCCAGTTGTTGGTTTCGAGTATCAGACCAGCGAAAATGTTGATGGTTTCTCAACCATACCTCCAATTCAAACTCCGATATTTCGCGAACGGATTGACGAATCCGAATAATTTCCTTTGCGTCTGACAGTAGAAACTCTCCCAAATACAAAGGTATGTGTATTTTTGCCCCAGGCCATAGTGGTTATTGGTTTCGAGTATCAGACTTGCGAAAATTTTGATGGTTTCTCAACCATTCCTTAACTTCAAACTCCCATATCTCGCGAACGGATTGACGAACTCGAGATATTCCTGTTGCACCTGAAAGTAGAAACTCGCCCGATTACAATCGTGTGTGCACTTTTCCCCTAGGCCATTCCAGTTATAGGTTTCGAGTATCAGAACAGCGAAAATGTTGATGGTTTCTCAACCATTCCTTAACTTCAAACTCCCATACCTCGCGAACAGTTTGACGAACTCGAGAAATTCCTGTTGCCTCTGAAAGTAGAAACTCGCCCGATTACAACGATATGTGTATCTTTCCCCTATGCCTTTGTAGTTATTGGTTTCGAGTATCAGACTTGCTAAAATTTTGATGGTTCCTCAACCTTTCCTTAACTTCAAACTCGCATATCTCGCTAACGGAATGACGAACTCGAGAAATTCCTGTTGCATTTGAAAGTAGAAACACGCCCGATTACAACGGTATGTGTATTTTCCCCCTAGGCCATTCCAGTTATTGGTTTCGAGTATCAGACTTGCGAAAATATTGATGGTTTCTCAACCATTCCTTATCTTCAAACTTCCATATCTTGCGAACGGATTGACGAACTCGAAAAATTCCTGTTGCATCTGAAAGCAGAAACTCACCCGATTACAATGGTATGTGTACTTTTCCCCTAGGTCACTCCAGTTATTGTTATCGAATATCAGACTTGCGAAAATTTTGATGGTTTCTCAACCATTCTTTAACTTCAAACTCCCATATCTCACGAACGGATTGACGAACTCGAGAAATTCCTGTTGCATCTGAAAGTAGAAACTCGCCCGATTACAATGGTGGGTGTATTTTCGCCCTAGGCAAAAGTACTTATTGGTTTGGAGTATCAGACTTGCGAAAATTTTGATGGTTTCTCAACCATTCCTTAATTTCAAACTCCCATACCTCGCGAACGGATTGCCGAACTCGAGATGTTCCTGTTGCATCTGAAAGTAGAAACTCGCCCGATTACAGTGGTGTGCGTACTTTTCCCCTAGGCAATAGTAGTTATTGGTTTCGAGTATCAGACTTGCGAAAATTTTGATGGTTTCTCAACGATTCCTTAACTTCAATCTCCCATATCTCACGAACGGATTGGCGAACTGGAGAAATTCCTGTTGTATCTGAAAATAGAAACTCGCCCGATTACAATGGTGTGTGTACTTTTCCCCCAGGCCATTCCATTTATTGGTTTCGATTATCAGACTTGCGAATATTTTGTTGGTTTCTCAACCATTCCTTAACTTCAAACTCCCATATCTCGCGAACGGATTGAAGAACTCGAGAAATTCCTGTTGCATCTGAAAGTAGAAATTCGCGCGATTACAATGGTGTGTGTACTTTTCCCCTAGGCCATTCCAGTTTTAGGTTTCGAGTTTCAGACCAGCGAAAATTTTGATGGTTTCTCAAACATTCCGTAACTTCAAACTCCCATATCTCGCGAACGGATTGACGAACTCGAGAAATTCCTGTTGCATCTGAAAGCAGGAACTCGCCCGATTACAACCGTATGTGTATTTTTGCCCTGGGCAATAGTAGTTATTGGATTCGAGTATCAGACTTGCGAAAATTATGATGGTTTCTCAACCATTCCTTAACTTCATACTACCATATCTCGCGAACGAATTGCCGAACTCGGCAAATTCCTGTTGCATCTGAAATCAGAAAGTTGCCCGATTACAACGGTATGTGTATTTTGCCCTAGGCAATAGTAGTTATTGGTTTCGAGTATCAGACTTGCGAAAATTTTGATGGTTTCTCAACCATTCCTTAACTTCAAACTCCCATATCTCGCGAACGGATTGACGAACTCGAGATATTCCTGATGCACCTGAAAGTAGAAACTCGCCCGATTACAATGGTGTGTGCACTTTTCCCCTAGGCTATTCCAGTTATTGGTTTCGCGTATCAGACTTGCGAAAATTTTGATGGTTTCTCAACCATTCCTTCACTTCAAACTCCCATATCTCGCGAACGGATTGACGAACTCGAGATATTCCTGTTGCATCTGAAAGCAGAAACTCGCCCGATTACAACGGTATGCGTATTTCTGCCCTGGGCAATAGTAGTTATTGGTTTCGAGTATCAGACTTGCGAAAATTTTGCTGGTTTCTCAACCATTCCTTAATTTCAAACTCCCATACCTCGCGAACGGATTGGCGAACTCGAGATGTTCCTGTTGCATCTGAAAGTAGAAACTCGCCCGATTACAGTGGTGTGCGTACTTTTCCCGTAGGCAATAGTAGTTATTGGTTTCGCGTATCAGACTTGCGAAAATTTTGATGGTTTCTCAACGATTCCTTAACTTCAAACTCCCATATCTCGCGAACGGATTGACGAACTCGAGATATTCCTGATGCACCTGAAAGTAGAAACTCGCCCGATTACAATGGTGTGTGCACTTTTCCCCTAGGCTATTCCAGTTATTGGTTTCGCGTATCAGACTTGCGGAAATTTTGATGGTTTCTCAACCATTCCTTCACTTCAAACTCCCATATCTCGCGAACGGATTGACGAACTCGAGATATTCCTGTTGCATCTGAAAGCAGAAACTCGCCCGATTACAACGGTATGCGTATTTCTGCCCTGGGCAATAGTAGCTATTGGTTTCGAGTATCAGACTTGCGAAAATTTTGATGGTTTCTCAACGATTCCTTAACTTCAAACTCCCATATCTCACGAACGGATTGGCGAACTGGTGAAATTCCTGTTGTATCTGAAAATAGAAACTCGCCCGATTACAATGGTGTGTGTACTTTTCCCCCAGGCCATTCCATTTATTGGTTTCGAGTATCAGACTTGCGAATATTTTGTTGGTTTCTCAACCATTCCTTAACTTCATACTACCATATCTCGCGAACGAATTGACGAACTCGAGATATTCCTGTTGCACCTGAAAGTAGAAACTCGCCCGATTACAATGGAGTGTGCACTTTTCCCCTAGGCCATTTCTGTTATAGGTTTCGAGTATCAGACCAGCGAAAATGTTGATGGTTTCTCATCCATTCCGTAACTTCAAACTCCCATATCTCGCGAACGGATTGACGAACTCGAGAAATTCCTGTTGCATCTGAAAGCAGGAACTCGCCCGATTACAATGGTGTGTGTACTTTTCCCCTAGGCCATTCCAGTTATTGGTTTCGAGTATCAGACTTGCGAAAATTATGATGGTTTCTCAACCATTCCTTAACTTCATACTATCATATCTCGCGAACGAATTGACGAACTCGAGATATTCCTGTTGCACCTGAAAGTAGAAACTCGCCCGATTACAATGGTGTGTGTACTTTTCCCCTAGGCCATTCCAGTTTTAGGTTTCGAGTATCAGACCAGCGAAAATTTTGATGGTTTCTCAAACATTTCATAACTTCAAACTCCCACATCTCGCGAACGGATTGACGAACTCGAGAAATTCCTGTTGCATCTGAAAGCAGAAACTCGCCCGATTACAACGGTATGCGTATTTTTGCCCTGGGCAATAGTAGTTATTGGTTCCGAGTGTCAGACTTCCGAAAATTTTGATGGTTTCTCAACCATTCCTTAACTTCAAACTCCCATACCTCGCGAACGGATTGACGAACTCGAGAAATTCCTGTTGCATCTGAAATCAGAAGGTTGCCCGATTACAACGGTATGTGTATTTTGCCCTAGGCAATAGTAGTAATTGGTTTCGAGTATCAGACTTGCGAAAATTTTGATGGTTTCTCAACCATTCCTTAACTTCAAACTCCCATATCGCGCGAACGGATTGACGAACTCGAGATATTCCTGTTGCACCTGAAAGTAGAAACTCGCCCGATTACAATGGTGTGTGCACTTTTCCCCTAGGCCATTCCAGTTATAGGTTTCGAGTATCAGACCAGCGAAAATGTTGATGGTCTCTCAACCGTTCCTTAACTTCAAACTCCCATATCTCGCGAACGGATTGACGAACTCGAGAAATTCCTGTTGCATCCGAAAGCAGAAACTCGCCCGATTACAACGGTATGTGTATTTTGCCCTAGGCAATAGTAGTTATTGGTTTCGAGTATCAGACTTGCGAAAATTTGATGGTTTGTCAACCATTCCTTAGCTTCAAACTCCCATATCGCGCGAACGGATTGACGAACTCGAGATATTCCTGTTGCACCTGAAAGTAGAAACTCGCCCGATTACAATGGTGTGTGTACTTTGCCCCTATTCCATTCCAGTTATTGGTTTCGAGTATCAGAATTGCGAAAATTATGATGGTTTCTCAACCATTCCTTCACTTCAAACTCCCATATCTCGCGAACGGATTGACGAACTCGAGAAATTCCTGTTGCATCTGAAAGTAGAAACTCGCCCGATTACAATGGTGTGTGTACTTTTCCCCTAGGCCATTCCAGTTATTGGTTTCGAGTATCAGACCAGCGAAAAAGTTGATGGTTTCTCAACCATACCTCCACTTCAAACTCCGATATTTCGCGAACGGATTGACGAATCCGAATAATTTCTGTTGCATCTGACAGTAGAAACTCTCCCAATTTCAAGGGTATGTGTATTTTTCTCTAGGCCATAGTGGTTATTGGTTTCGAGTATCAGACTTGCGAAAATTTTGTTGGTTTCTGATCCATTCCTTAACTTCAAATTCCCATATCTCGCGAACGGATTGACTAACTCGAGAAATTCCTGTTGCATCTGAAAGCAGATTCTCGTCCGATTACAATGGTGTGTGTACTTTTCCCCTAGGCCATTCCAGTTATTGGTTTCGAGTATCAGACCAGCGAAAATGTTGATGGTTTCACAACCATACCTCCACTTCAAACTCCGATATTTCGCGAACGGTTTGACGAATCCGAATAATTTCTGTTGCATCTGACAGTAGAAACTCTCCCAATTACAACGGTATGTGTATTTTTGCGATAGGCCATAGTAGTTATTGGTTTCGAGTATCAGACTTGCGAAAATTTTGATGGTTTGTCAACCATTTCTTAACTTCAAACTCCCATATCTCGCGAACGGAATGGCGAGCTCGAGAAATTCCTGTTGCGTCTGAAAATGGAAACTCGCACGATTACAAAAGTATGTGTACTTTTACCCTAGGCCATTCCAGTTATTGGTTTCGAGTATCAGACCAGCGAAAATTTTGATGGTTTCTCAACCATTCCTTAACTTCACACTCCCATATCTCGCGAACGGATTGACGAACTCGAGAATATCCTATTGCATCTGAAAGCAGAAAGTCGACAGATTACAAGGATATGTGTATTTTTGCCCTAGGTCATAGTAGTTACTGGTTTCGAGTATCAGACTTGCGAAAATTTTGATGGTTTGTCAACCATTTCTTAACTTCAAACTCCCATATCTCGCGAACGGAATGGCGAGCTCGAGAAATTCCTGTTGCGCCTGAAAATGGAAACTCGCCCGATTACAAAGGTATGTGTACTTTTCCCCTAGGCCATTCCAGTTATTGGTTTCGAGTATCAGACCAGCGAAAATTTTGATGGTTTCTCAACCATTCCTTAACTTCAAACTCCCATATCTCGCGAACGGATTGACGAACTCGAGATATTCATGTTGCATCTGAAAGTAGAAACTCGCCCGATTACAATGGTGTGTGTACTTTTCCCCTAGGCCATTCCAGTTATTGGTTTCGAGTACAGACTTGCGAAAATTTTGATGGTTTCTCATCCATTCCTTAACTTCAAACTCCCATATCTCGCGAACGGATTGACGAACCCGAGAAATTCCTGTTGCATCTGAAAGCAGATACTCGCCCGATTACACCGGTCTGTGTATTTTTCCACTAGGCCATTGTAGTTATTGGTTTCGAGTATCAGACTTGCGAAAACTTTGATGGTTTCTCAACCATTCCTTAACTTCTAACTCCCATATCTCACGAACGGATTGGCGAACTGGTGAAATTCCTGTTGTATCTGAAAATAGAAACTCGCCCGATTACAATGGTGTGTGTACTTTTCCCCCAGGCCATTCCATTTATTGGTTTCGAGTATCAGACTTGCGAATATTTTGTTGGTTTCTCAACCATTCCTTAACTTCATACTACCATATCTCGCGAACGAATTGACGAACTCGAGATATTCCTGTTGCACCTGAAAGTAGAAACTCGCCCGATTACAATGGTGTGTGCACTTTTCCCCTAGGCCATTTCTGTTATAGGTTTCGAGTATCAGACCAGCGAAAATGTTGATGGTTTCTCATCCATTCCGTAACTTCAAACTCCCATATCTCGCGAACGGATTGACGAACTCGAGAAATTCCTGTTGCATCTGAAAGCAGGAACTCGCCCGATTACAACCGTATGTGTATTTTTGCCCTGGGCAATAGTAGTTATTGGATTCGAGTATCAGACTTGCGAAAATTATGATGGTTTCTCAACCATTCCTTAACTTCATACTATCATATCTCGCGAACGAATTGACGAACTCGAGATATTCCTGTTGCACCTGAAAGTAGAAACTCGCCCGATTACAATGGTGTGTGTACTTTTCCCCTAGGCCATTCCAGTTTTAGGTTTCGAGTATCAGACCAGCGAAAATTTTGATGGTTTCTCAAACATTTCATAACTTCAAACTCCCACATCTCGCGAACGGATTGACGAACTCGAGAAATTCCTGTTGCATCTGAAAGCAGAAACTCGCCCGATTACAACGGTATGCGTATTTTTGCCCTGGGCAATAGTAGTTATTGGTTCCGAGTATCAGACTTCCGAAAATTTTGATGGTTTCTCAACCATTCCTTAACTTCAAACTCCCATACCTCGCGAACGGATTGACGAACTCGAGAAATTCCTGTTGCATCTGAAATCAGAAGGTTGCCCGATTACAACGGTATGTGTATTTTGCCCTAGGCAATAGTAGTAATTGGTTTCGAGTATCAGACTTGCGAAAATTTTGATGGTTTCTCAACCATTCCTTAACTTCAAACTCCCATATCGCGCGAACGGATTGACGAACTCGAGATATTCCTGTTGCACCTGAAAGTAGAAACTCGCCCGATTACAATGGTGTGTGCACTTTTCCCCTAGGCCATTCCAGTTATAGGTTTCGAGTATCAGACCAGCGAAAATGTTGATGGTCTCTCAACCGTTCCTTAACTTCAAACTCCCATACCTCGCGAACGGATTGACGAACTCGAGAAATTCCTGTTGCATCCGAAAGCAGAAACTCGCCCGATTACAACGGTATGTGTATTTTGCCCTAGGCAATAGTAGTTATTGGTTTCGAGTATCAGACTTGCGAAAATTTGATGGTTTGTCAACCATTCCTTAGCTTCAAACTCCCATATCGCGCGAACGGATTGACGAACTCGAGATATTCCTGTTGCACCTGAAAGTAGAAACTCGCCCGATTACAATGGTGTGTGTACTTTGCCCCTATTCCATTCCAGTTATTGGTTTCGAGTATCAGAATTCCGAAAATTATGATGGTTTCTCAACCATTCCTTCACTTCAAACTCCCATATCTCGCGAACGGATTGACGAACTCGAGAAATTCCTGTTGCATCTGAAAGTAGAAACTCGCCCGATTACAATGGTGTGTGTACTTTTCCCCTAGGCCATTCCAGTTATTGGTTTCGAGTATCAGACCAGCGAAAAAGTTGATGGTTTCTCAACCATACCTCCACTTCAAACTCCGATATTTCGCGAACGGATTGACGAATCCGAATAATTTCTGTTGCATCTGACAGTAGAAACTCTCCCAATTTCAAGGGTATGTGTATTTTTCTCTAGGCCATAGTGGTTATTGGTTTCGAGTATCAGACTTGCGAAAATTTTGTTGGTTTCTGATCCATTCCTTAACTTCAAATTCCCATATCTCGCGAACGGATTGACTAACTCGAGAAATTCCTGTTGCATCTGAAAGCAGATTCTCGTCCGATTACAATGGTGTGTGTACTTTTCCCCTAGGCCATTCCAGTTATTGGTTTCGAGTATCAGACCAGCGAAAATGTTGATGGTTTCACAACCATACCTCCACTTCAAACTCCGATATTTCGCGAACGGTTTGACGAATCCGAATAATTTCTGTTGCATCTGACAGTAGAAACTCTCCCAATTACAACGGTATGTGTATTTTTGCGCTAGGCCATAGTAGTTATTGGTTTCGAGTATCAGACTTGCGAAAATTTTGATGGTTTGTCAACCATTTCTTAACTTCAAACTCCCATATCTCGCGAACGGAATGGCGAGCTCGAGAAATTCCTGTTGCGTCTGAAAATGGAAACTCGCACGATTACAAAAGTATGTGTACTTTTACCCTAGGCCATTCCAGTTATTGGTTTCGAGTATCAGACCAGCGAAAATTTTGATGGTTTCTCAACCATTCCTTAACTTCAAACTCCCATATCTCGCGAACGGATTGACGAACTCGAGAATATCCTATTGCATCTGAAAGCAGAAAGTCGACCGATTACAAGGATATGTGTATTTTTGCCCTAGGTCATAGTAGTTACTGGTTTCGAGTATCAGACTTGCGAAAATTTTGATGGTTTGTCAACCATTTCTTAACTTCAAACTCCCATATCTCGCGAACGGAATGGCGAGCTCGAGAAATTCCTGTTGCGCCTGAAAATGGAAACTCGCCCGATTACAAAGGTATGTGTACTTTTCCCCTAGGCCATTCCAGTTATTGGTTTCGAGTATCAGACCAGCGAAAATTTTGATGGTTTCTCAACCATTCCTTAACTTCAAACTCCCATATCTCGCGAACGGATTGACGAACTCGAGATATTCCTGTTGCATCTGAAAGTAGAAACTCGCCCGATTACAATGGTGTGTGTACTTTTCCCCTAGGCCATTCCAGTTATTGGTTTCGAGTACAGACTTGCGAAAATTTTGATGGTTTCTCATCCATTCCTTAACTTCAAACTCCCATATCTCGCGAACGGATTGACGAACCCGAGAAATTCCTGTTGCATCTGAAAGCAGATACTCGCCCGATTACACCGGTCTGTGTATTTTTCCCCTAGGCCATTGTAGTTATTGGTTTCGAGTATCAGACTTGCGAAAACTTTGATGGTTTCTCAACCATTCCTTAACTTCTAACTCCCGTATCTCGCGAACGGATTAACGAACTCGAGAAATTCCTGTTGCATATGAAAGCAGAAACTCGCCCGATTACAACGGTATGTGTATTTTTGCCCTAGGAAATAGTAGTTATGGGACTCGAGTATCAGACTTGCGAAAATTTTGACGGTTTCTCATCTATTCCTTATATTCAAACCCCCATATCTCGCGAACGGATTCACGAACTCGAGATATTCCTGTTGCATCTGAAAGTAGAAACTCGCCCGATTACAATGGTGTGTGCACTTTCCCCCTAGGCCATTCCAGTTATTGGTTTCGAGTATCAGACTTGCGAAAATTTTGATGGTTTCTCAACCATTCCTTAACTTCAAACTCCCATATCTCGCGAACGGATTGGCGAACTCGAGATATTCCTGTTGCATCTGAAAGTAGAAACTCGCCCGAGTACAATGGTGTGCGTACTTTTCCCCTAGGCAATAGTAGTTATTGGTTTCCAGTATCAGACTTGCGAAAATTTTGATGGTTTCTCAACGATTCCTTAACTTCAAACTCCCATATCTCACGAACGGATTGGCGAACTGGAGAAATTCCTGTTGCATCTGAAAATAGAAACTCTCCCAATTACAACGGTATGTGTATTTTTGCGCTAGGCCATAGTAGTTATTGGTTTCGAGTATCAGACTTGCGAAAATTTTGATGGTTTGTCAACCATTTCTTAACTTCAAACTCCCATATCTCGCGAACGGAATGGCGAGCTCGAGAAATTCCTGTTGCGTCTGAAAATGGAAACTCGCACGATTACAAAAGTATGTGTACTTTTACCCTAGGCCATTCCAGTTATTGGTTTCGAGTATCAGACTTGCGAATATTTTGATGGTTTCTCAAACATTCCCTAGCTTCAAACTCCCATATCTCGCGAACGGACTGACGAACTCGAGAAATTCCTGTTGCATTTGAAAGTAGAAACTCGCCCGATTACAACGGTATGTGTACTTTTCCCCTAGGCCATTCCAGTTATTGGTTTCGAGTATCAGACCAGCGAAAATTTTGATGGTTTCTCAACCATTCCTTAACTTCAAACTCCCATATCTCGCGAACGGAATGGCGAGCTCGCGAAATTCCTGTTGCGTCTGAAAATGGAAACTCGCCCGATTACAAAGGTATGTGTACTTTTCCCCTAGGCCATTCCAGTTATTGGTTTCGAGTATCAGACCAGCGAAAATTTTGATGGTTTCTCAACCATTCCTTAACTTCAAACTCCCAAATCTCGCGAACGGATTGACGAACTCGAGATATTCCTGTTGCATCTGAAAGCAGATACTCGCCCGATTACAACGGTCTGTGTATTTTTCCCCTAGGAAATAGTAGTTATTGGTCTCGAGTATCAGACTTGCGAAAATTTTGATGGTTTCTCAACTATTCCTTATCTTCAAACCCCCATATCTCGCGAACGGATTCACGAACTCGAGATATTCCTGTTGCATCTGAAAGTAGAAACTCGCCCGATTACAATGGTGTGTGCACTTTCCCCCTAGGCCATTCCAGTTATTGGTTTCGAGTATCAGACTTGCGAAAATTTTGATGGTTTCTCAACCATTCCTTAACTTCAAACTCCCATATCTCGCGAACGGATTGACGAACTCGAAAAATTCCTGCTGCATCTGAAAGCAGAAACTCACCCGATTACAATGGTATGTGTACTTTTCCCCTAGGCAATAGTAGTTATTGGTTTCGAATATCAGACTTGCGAAAATTTTTATGGTTCCTCAACCATTCCTTAACTTCGAACTCCCATATCTCGCGAACGGATTGACGAACTCGTGAAATTCCTGTTGCATTTGAAAGTAGAAACTCGCCCGATTACAACGGTAGGTGTATTTTTCCCCTAGGCCATTGTAGTTATTGGTCTCGAGTATCAGACCAGCGAAAATGTTGATGGTTTCTCAACCATACCTCCACTTCAAACTACGATATTTCGCGAACGGATTGACGAATCCGAATAATTTCTGTTGCATCTGACAGCAGAAACTCTCCCAATTACAATGGTATATGTATCTTTGCCCTAGGCCATAGTAGTTATTGGTTTCGAGTATCAGACTTGCGACAATTTTGATGGCTTGTCAACCATTTCTTAACTTCAAACTCCCATATCTCGCGAACGGAATGGCGAGCTCGAGAAATTCCTGTTGCGTCTGAAAATGGAAAATCGCCCGATTACAAAGGTATGTGTACTTTTCCCCTAGGCAATTGTAGTTATTGGTTTCGAGTATCAGACTTGCGAAAATTTTGATGGTTTCTCAACTATTCCTTATCTTCAAACCCCCATATCTCGCGAACGGATTCACGAACTCGAGATATTCCTGTTGCATCTGAAAGTAGAAACTCGCCCGATTACAATGGTGTGTGTACTTTCCCCCTAGGCCATTCCAGTTATTGGTTTCGAGTATCAGACTTGCGAAAATTTTGATGGTTTCTCAACCATTCCTTAAATTCAAACTCCCATATCTCGCGAACGGATTGACGAAATCGAAAAATTCCTGTTGCATCTGAAAGCAGAAACTCACCCGATTACAATGGTATGTGTACTTTTCCCCTAGGCCACTCCAGTTATTGTTATCGAATATCAGACTTGCGAAAATTTTGATGGTTTCTCAACCATTCCCTAACTTCAAACTCCCATATCTCGCGAACGGATTGACGAACTCGAGAAATTCCTGCTGCGTCTGAAAATGGAAACTCGCCCGATTACAATGGTGTGCGTACTTTTCCCCTAGGCAATAGTAGTTATTGGTTTCGAGTATCAGACTTGCGAAAATTTTGATGGTTTCTCAATGATTCCTTAACTTCAAACTCCCATATCTCACGAGCGGATTGGCGAACTGGAGATATTCCTGTTGCATCTGAAAATGGAAACTCGCCCGATTACAAAGGTATGTGTACTTTTCCCTAAGGCCATTCCAGTTATTGGTTTCGAGTATCAGACCAGCGAAAATTATGATGGTTTCTCAACCATTCCTTAACTTCAAACTCCCATATCTCTCGAACGGATTGACGAACTCGAGATATTCCTGTTGCATCTGAAAGTAGAAACTCGCCCGATTACAATGGTGTGTGTACCTTTCCCCTAGGCCATTCCAGTTATTGGTTTCGAGTACAGACTTGCGAAAATTTTGATGGTTTCTCATCCATTCCTTAAATTCAAACTCCCATATCTCGCGAACGGATTGACGAACTCGAGAAATTCCTGTTGCATCTGAAAGCAGATACTCGCCCGATTACAACGGTATGTGTATTTTTGCCCTAGGAAATAGTAGTTATTGGTCTCGAGTATCAGACATGCGAAAATTTTGATGGTTTCTCAACTATTCCTTATCTTCAAACCCCCATATCTCGCGAACGGATTCACTAACTCGAGATATTCCTGTTGCATCTGAAAGTAGAAACTCTCCCGATTACAATTGTGTGTGTACTTTCCCCCTAGGCCATTCCTGTTATTGGTTTCGAGTATCAGACTTGCGAAAATTTTGTTGGTTTCTCAACCATTCCTTAACTTCAAACTCCCATATCTCGCGAACGGAATGGCGAGCTCGAGAAATTCCTGTTGCGTCTGAAAATGGAAACTCGCCCGATTACAAAGGTATGTGTACTTTTCCCCTAGGCCATTGTAGTTATTGGTTTCGAGTATCAGACTTGCGAAAATTTTGATGGTTTCTCAACCATTCCTTAAATTCAAACTCCCATATCTCGCGAACGGATTGACGAACTCGAAAAATTCCTGTTGCATCTGAAAGCAGAAACTCACCCGATTACAATGGTATGTGTACTTTTCCCCTAGGCCAATCCAGTTATTGTTATCGAATATCAGACATGCGAAAATTTTGATGGTTTCTCAACCATTCCCTAACTTCAAACTCCCGTATCTCGCGAACGGATTGACGAACTCGAGAAATTCCTGTTGCGTCTGAAAATGGAAACTCGCCCGATTACAATGGTGTGCGTACTTTTCCCCTAGGCAATAGTAGTTATTGGTTTCGAGTATCAGACTTGCGAAAATTTTGATGGTTTCTCAACGATTCCTTAATTTCAAACTCCCATATCTCACGAGCGGATTGGCGAACTGGAGAAATTCCTGTTGCATCTGAAAATGGAAACTCGCCCGATTACAAAGGTATGTGTACTTTTCCCCAAGGCCATTCCAGTTATTGGTTTCGAGTATCAGACAAGCGAAAATTTTGATGGTTTCTCAACCATTCCTTAACTTCAAACTCCCATATCTCGCGAACGGATTGACGAACTCGAGATATTCCTGTTGCATCTGAAAGTAGAAACTCGCCCGATTACAACGGTAGGTGTATTTTTCCCCTAGGCCATTGTAGTTATTGGTTTAGTGTATCAGACTTTGGAAAATTTTGATGGTTTCTCAACCATTCCATAACTTCAAACTCCCATATCTCGCGAACGGATTGACCAACTCGAGAAATTCCTGTTGCATCTGAAAGTAGAAACTCGCCCGATTACAATGGTGTGTGCACTTTCCCCCTGGGCCATTCCAGTTATTGGTTTCGAGTATCAGACTTGCGAAAATTTTGATGGTTTCTCAACCATACCTTAACTTCAAACTCCCATATCTCGCGAACGGATTGACGAACTCGAGAAATTCCTGTTGCGTCTGAAAATGGAAAATCGCCCGATTACAAAGGTATGTGTACTTTTCCCCTAGGCAATTGTAGTTATTGGTTTCGAGTATCAGACTTGCGAAAATTTTGATGGTTTCTCAACTATTCCTTATCTTCAAACCCCCATATCTCGCGAACGGATTCACGAACTCGAGATATTCCTGTTGCATCTGAAAGTAGAAACTCGCCCGATTACAATGGTGTGTGTACTTTCCCCCTAGGCCATTCCAGTTATTGGTTTCGAGTATCAGACTTGCGAAAATTTTGATGGTTTCTCAACCATTCCTTGAATTCAAACTCCCATATCTCGCGAACGGATTGACGAACTCGAAAAATTCCTGTTGCATCTGAAAGCAGAAACTCACCCGATTACAATGGTATGTGTACTTTTCCCCTAGGCCACTCCAGTTATTGTTATCGAATATCAGACTTGCGAAAATTTTGATGGTTTCTCAACCATTCCCTAACTTCAAACTCCCATATCTCGCGAACGGATTGACGAACTCGAGAAATTCCTGCTGCGTCTGAAAATGGAAACTCGCCCGATTACAATGGTGTGCGTACTTTTCCCCTAGGCAATAGTAGTTATTGGTTTCGAGTATCAGACTTGCGAAAATTTTGATGGTTTCTCAATGATTCCTTAACTTCAAACTCCCATATCTCACGAGCGGATTGGCGAACTGGAGAAATTCCTGTTGCATCTGAAAATGGAAACTCGCCCGATTACAAAGGTATGTGTACTTTTCCCTAAGGCCATTCCAGTTATTGGTTTCGAGTATCAGACCAGCGAAAATTATGATGGTTTCTCAACCATTCCTTAACTTCAAACTCCCATATCTCTCGAACGGATTGACGAACTCGAGATATTCCTGTTGCATCTGAAAGTAGAAACTCGCCCGATTACAATGGTGTGTGTACCTTTCCCCTAGGCCATTCCAGTTATTGGTTTCGAGTACAGACTTGCGAAAATTTTGATGGTTTCTCATCCATTCCTTAAATTCAAACTCCCATATCTCGCGAACGGATTGACGAACTCGAGAAATTCCTGTTGCATCTGAAAGCAGATACTCGCCCGATTACAACGGTATGTGTATTTTTGCCCTAGGAAGTAGTAGTTATTGGTCTCGAGTATCAGACATGCGAAAATTTTGATGGTTTCTCAACTATTCCTTATCTTCAAACCCCCATATCTCGCGAACGGATTCACTAACTCGAGATATTCCTGTTGCATCTGAAAGTAGAAACTCTCCCGATTACAATTGTGTGTGTACTTTCCCCCTAGGCCATTCCTGTTATTGGTTTCGAGTATCAGACTTGCGAAAATTTTGTTGGTTTCTCAACCATTCCTTAACTTCAAACTCCCATATCTCGCGAACGGAATGGCGAGCTCGAGAAATTCCTGTTGCGTCTGAAAATGGAAACTCGCCCGATTACAAAGGTATGTGTACTTTTCCCCTAGGCCATTGTAGTTATTCGTTTCGAGTATCAGACTTGCGAAAATTTTGATGGTTTCTCAACCATTCCTTAAATTCAAACTCCCATATCTCGCGAACGGATTGACGAACTCGAAAAATTCCTGTTGCATCTGAAAGCAGAAACTCACCCGATTACAATGGTATGTGTACTTTTCCCCTAGGCCAATCCAGTTATTGTTATCGAATATCAGACATGCGAAAATTTTGATGGTTTCTCAACCATTCCCTAACTTCAAACTCCCGTATCTCGCGAACGGATTGACGAACTCGAGAAATTCCTGTTGCGTCTGAAAATGGAAACTCGCCCGATTACAATGGTGTGCGTACTTTTCCCCTAGGCAATAGTAGTTATTGGTTTCGAGTATCAGACTTGCGAAAATTTTGATGGTTTCTCAACGATTCCTTAACTTCAAACTCCCATATCTCGCGAACGGATTGACGAACTCGAGAAATTCCTGTTGCATCTGAAAGCAGGAACTCGCCCGATTACAACCGTATGTGTATTTTTGCCCTGGGCAATAGTAGTTATTGGATTCGAGTATCAGACTTGCGAAAATTATGATGGTTTCTCAACCATTCCTTAACTTCAAACTCCCATATCTCGCGAACGGATTGACGAACTCGAGATATTCCTGTTGCATCTGAAAGCAGAAACTCACCCGATTACAATGGTATGTGTACTTTTCCCCTAGGCCAATCCAGTTATTGTTATCGAATATCAGACATGCGAAAATTTTGATGGTTTCTCAACCATTCCCTAACTTCAAACTCCCGTATCTCGCGAACGGATTGACGAACTCGAGAAATTCCTGTTGCGTCTGAAAATGGAAACTCGCCCGATTACAATGGTGTGCGTACTTTTCCCCTAGGCAATAGTAGTTATTGGTTTCGAGTATCAGACTTGCGAAAATTTTGATGGTTTCTCAACGATTCCTTAACTTCAAACTCCCATATCTCACGAGCGGATTGGCGAACTGGAGAAATTCCTGTTGCATCTGAAAATGGAAACTCGCCCGATTACAAAGGTATGTGTACTTTTCCCCAAGGCCATTCCAGTTATTGGTTTCGAGTATCAGACAAGCGAAAATTTTGATGGTTTCTCAACGATTCCTTAACTTCAAACTCCCATATCTCACGAGCGTATTGGCGAACTGGAGAAATTCCTGTTGCATCTGAAAATGGATACTCGCCCGATTACAAAGGTATGTGTACTTTTCCCCAAGGCCATTCCAGTTACTGGTTTCGAGTATCAGACCAGCGAAAATTTTGATGGTTTCTCAACCATTCCTTAACTTCAAACTCCCATATCTCGCGAACGGATTGACGAACTCGAGATATTCCTGTTGCATCTGAAAGTAGAAACTCGCCCGATTACAACGGTATGTGTATTTTTACCCTAGGTCATTGTAGTTATTGGTTTCGAGTATCAGACTTGCAAAAATTTTGATGGTTTATCAACCATTCCTTAACTTCAAACTCCCGTACCTCGCGAACGGATTGACGAACTCGAGAAATTCCTATTGCATCTGAAAGTAGAAACTCGCCCGATTGCAACGGTATGTGTATTTTTCCCCTAGGACATTCTAGTTATTGGTTTGGAGTATCAGACTTGCAAAAATTTTGATGGTTTATCAACCATTCCTTAACTTCAAACTCCCATTTCTCGCGAAAGGATTGATGAACTCGAGAAATTCCTCTTGCATCTGAAAGCAGAAACTCGCCCGATTACAACTGTATGAATATTTATGCCCTAAGCCATTCTAGTTATTCGTTTCTAGCATCATAATTGCGAAAATTTTGATGGTTTCTCAACCTTTCCTCAACTTCAAACTCCCATATCTCGCGAACGGATTGACGAACTCGAGATATTCCTGTTGCATCTGAAAGTAGAAACTCGCCCGATTACAAAGGTATGTGTACTTTTCCCCTAGGCCATTGTAGTTATTGGTTTCGAGTATCAGACTTGCGAAAATTTTGATGGTTTCTCAACCATTCCTTAAATTCAAACTCTCATATCTCGCGAACGGATTGACGAACTCGAAAAATTCCTGTTGCATCTGAAAGCAGAAACTCACCCGATTACAATGGTATGTGTACTTTTCCCCTAGGCCAATCCAGTTAGTGTTATCGAATATCAGACTTGCGAAAATTTTGATGGTTTCTCAACCATTCCCTAACTTCAAACTCCCATATCTCGCGAACGGATTGACGAACTCGAGAAATTCCTGTTGCGTCTGAAAATGGAAACTCGCCCGATTACAATGGTGCGTACTTTTCCCCTAGGCAATAGTAGTTATTGGTTTCGAGTATCAGACTTGCGAAAATTTTGATGGTTTCTCAACGATTCCTTAACTTCAAACTCCCATATCTCACGAGCGTATTGGCGAACTGGAGAAATTCCTGTTGCATCTGAAAATGGATACTCGCCCGATTACAAAGGTATGTGTACTTTTCCCCAAGGCCATTCCAGTTACTGGTTTCGAGTATCAGACCAGCGAAAATTTTGATGGTTTCTCAACCATTCCTTAACTTCAAACTCCCATATCTCGCGAACGGATTGACGAACTCGAGATATTCCTGTTGCATCTGAAAGTAGAAACTCGCCCGATTACAATGGTGTGTGTACTTTTCCCCTAGGCCATTCCAGTTATTGGTTTCGAGTACAGACTTGCGAAAATTTTGATGGTTTCTCATCCATTCCTTAACTTCAAACTCCCATATCTCGCGAACGGATTGACGAACTCGAGAAATTCCTGTTGCGTCTGAAAATGGAAACTCGCCCGATTACAAAGGTTTGTGTACTTTTCCCCTAGCCCATTGTAGTTATTGGTGTCGAGTATCAGACTTGCGAAAATTTTGATGGTTTCTCAACTATTCCTTATCTTCAAACCCGCATATCTCGCGAACGGATTCACGAACTCGAGATATTCCTGTTGCATCTGAAAGTAGAAACTCTCCCGATTACAATTGTGTGTGTACTTTCCCCCTAGGCCATTCCAGTTATTGGTTTCGAGTATCAGACTTGCGAAAATTCTGATGGTTTCTCAACCATTCCTTAACTTCAAACTCCCATACCTCGCGAACGGATTGACGAACTGGAGAAATTCCTGTTGCATTTGAAAGTAGAAACTCGCCCGATTACAACGGTATGTGTATTTTTACCCTAGGTCATTGTAGTTATTGGTTTCGAGTATCAGACTTGCAAAAATTTTGATGGTTTATCAACCATTCCTTAACTTCAAACTCCCGTACCTCGCGAACGGATTGACGAACTCGAGAAATTCCTATTGCATCTGAAAGTAGAAACTCGCCCGATTGCAACGGTATGTGTATTTTTCCCCTAGGACATTCTAGTTATTGGTTTGGAGTATCAGACTTGCAAAAATTTTGATGGTTTATCAACCATTCCTTAACTTCTAACTCCCGTATTTCGCGAACGGATTGACGAACTCGAGAAATTCCTGTTGCATTTGAAAGTAGAAACTCGCCCGATTACAACGGTATGTGTATTTTTCCCCTAGGCCATTGTAGTTATTGGTTTAGTGTATCAGACTTTGGAAAATTTTGATGGTTTCTCAACCATTCCTTAACTTCAAACTCCCATATCTCGCTAACGGATTGACGAACTCGAGAAATTCCTCTTGCATCTGAAAGTAGAAACTCGCCCGATTACAACGGTATGTGTATTTTTCCCCTAGGCCATTGTAGTTATTGGTTTATTGTATCAGAATTTGGAAAATTTTGATGGTTTCTCAACCATTCCTTAACTTCAAACTCCCATATCTCGCGAACGGATTGACGAACTCGAGAAATTCCTATTGCACCTGAAAGTAGAAACTCGCCCGATTACAATGGTGTGTGTATATTTCCCCTAGGCCATTCCAGTTATTCGTTTCTAGCATCAGAATTGCGAAAATTTTGATGGTTTCTCAACCATTCCTTAACTTCAAACTCCCATTTCTCGCGAAAGGATTGATGAACTCGAGAAATTCCTCTTGCATCTGAAAGCAGAAACTCGCCCGATTACAACTGTATGAATATTTATGCCCTACGCCATTCTAGTTATTCGTTTCTAGCATCATAATTGCGAAAATTTTGATGGTTTCTCAACCTTTCCTCAACTTCAAACTCCCATATCTCGCGAACGGATTGACGAACTCGAGATATTCCTGTTGCATCTGAAAGTAGAAACTCGCCCGATTACAAAGGTATGTGTACTTTTCCCCTAGGCCATTGTAGTTATTGGTTTCGAGTATCAGACTTGCGAAAATTTTGATGGTTTCTCAACCATTCCTTAAATTCAAACTCTCATATCTCGCGAACGGATTGACGAACTCGAAAAATTCCTGTTGCATCTGAAAGCAGAAACTCACCCGATTACAATGGTATGTGTACTTTTCCCCTAGGCCAATCCAGTTATTGTTATCGAATATCAGACATGCGAAAATTTTGATGGTTTCTCAACCATTCCCTAACTTCAAACTCCCATATCTCGCGAACGGATTGACGAACTCGAGAAATTCCTGTTGCGTCTGAAAATGGAAACTCGCCCGATTACAATGGTGTGCGTACTTTTCCCCTAGGCAATAGTAGTTATTGGTTTCGAGTATCAGACTTGCGAAAATTTTGATGGTTTCTCAACGATTCCTTAACTTCAAACTCCCATATCTCACGAGCGTATTGGCGAACTGGAGAAATTCCTGTTGCATCTGAAAATGGATACTCGCCCGATTACAAAGGTATGTGTACTTTTCCCCAAGGCCATTCCAGTTACTGGTTTCGAGTATCAGACCAGCGAAAATTTTGATGGTTTCTCAACCATTCCTTAACTTCAAACTCCCATATCTCGCGAACGGATTGACGAACTCGAGATATTCCTGTTGCATCTGAAAGTAGAAACTCGCCCGATTACAATGGTGTGTGTACTTTTCCCCTAGGCCATTCCAGTTATTGGTTTCGAGTACAGACTTGCGAAAATTTTGATGGTTTCTCATCCATTCCTTAACTTCAAACTCCCATATCTCGCGAACGGATTGACGAACTCGAGAAATTCCTGTTGCGTCTGAAAATGGAAACTCGCCCGATTACAAAGGTATGTGTACTTTTCCCCTAGCCCATTGTAGTTATTGGTTTCGAGTATCAGACTTGCGAAAATTTTGATGGTTTCTCAACTATTCCTTATCTTCAAACCCGCATATCTCGCGAACGGATTCACGAACTCGAGATATTCCTGTTGCATCTGAAAGTAGAAACTCTCCCGATTACAATTGTGTGTGTACTTTCCCCCTAGGCCATTCCAGTTATTGGTTTCGAGTATCAGACTTGCGAAAATTCTGATGGTTTCTCAACCATTCCTTAACTTCAAACTCCCATACCTCGCGAACGGATTGACGAACTGGAGAAATTCCTGTTGCATTTGAAAGTAGAAACTCGCCCGATTACAACGGTATGTGTATTTTTACCCTAGGTCATTGTAGTTATTGGTTTCGAGTATCAGACTTGCAAAAATTTTGATGGTTTATCAACCATTCCTTAACTTCAAACTCCCGTACCTCGCGAACGGATTGACGAACTCGAGAAATTCCTATTGCATCTGAAAGTAGAAACTCGCCCGATTGCAACGGTATGTGTATTTTTCCCCTAGGACATTCTAGTTATTGGTTTGGAGTATCAGACTTGCAAAAATTTTGATGGTTTATCAACCATTCCTTAACTTCTAACTCCCGTATTTCGCGAACGGATTGACGAACTCGAGAAATTCCTGTTGCATTTGAAAGTAGAAACTCGCCCGATTACAACGGTATGTGTATTTTTCCCCTAGGCCATTGTAGTTATTGGTTTAGTGTATCAGACTTTGGAAAATTTTGATGGTTTCTCAACCATTCCTTAACTTCAAACTCCCATATCTCGCTAACGGATTGACGAACTCGAGAAATTCCTCTTGCATCTGAAAGTAGAAACTCGCCCGATTACAACGGTATGTGGATTTTTCCCCTAGGCCATTGTAGTTATTGGTTTATTGTATCAGAATTTGGAAAATTTTGATGGTTTCTCAACCATTCCTTAACTTCAAACTCCCATATCTCGCGAACGGATTGACGAACTCGAGAAATTCCTATTGCACCTGAAAGTAGAAACTCGCCCGATTACAATGGTGTGTGTATATTTCCCCTAGGCCATTCCAGTTATTCGTTTCTAGCATCAGAATTGCGAAAATTTTGATGGTTTCTCAACCATTCCTTAACTTCAAACTCCCATTTCTCGCGAAAGGATTGATGAACTCGAGAAATTCCTCTTGCATCTGAAAGCAGAAACTCGCCCGATTACAACTGTATGAATATTTATGCCCTAAGCCATTCTAGTTATTCGTTTCTAGCATCATAATTGCGAAAATTTTGATGGTTTCTCAACCTTTCCTCAACTTCAAACTCCCATATCTCGCGAACGGATTGACGAACTCGAGATATTCCTGTTGCATCTGAAAGTAGAAACTCGCCCGATTACAATGGTGTGTGTACTTTTCCCCTAGGCCATTCCAGTTATTGGTTTCGAGTATCAGACTTGCGAAAATTTTGATGGTTTCTCAACCATTCCTTAACTTCAAACTCCCATATCTCGCGAACGGAATGGCGAGCTCGAGAAATTCCTGTTGCTTCTGAAAGTAGAAACTCGCCCGATTACAACGATATGTGTATTTTTCCCCTAGGCCTTTGTAGTTATTGGTTTCGAGTATCAGACTTGCTAAAATTTTGATGGTCCCTCAACCTTTCCTTAACTTCAAACTCCCATATCTCGCGAACGGATTGACGAACTCGAGAAATTCCTGTTGCATCTGAAAGATGAAACTCGCCCGATTACAATGGTGTGTGTATATTTCCCGTAGGCTATTCCAGTTATTCGTTTCTAGCATAAGAATTGCGAAAATTTTGATGGTTCCTCAACCATTCCTTAACTTCAAACTCCCATATCTCGCGAACGGATTGACGAACTCGAGAAATTCCTGTTGCATCTGAAAGTAGAAACTCGCCCGATTACAACGGTATGAGTCTTTTTCCCCTAGGCCATTGTAGTTAATGATTTCGAGTATCAGACTTGCGAAAATTTTGATGGTTCCTCAACCATTCCTTAACTTCAAACTCCCATATCTCGCGAACGGATTGACGAACTCGAGAAATTCCTGTTGCATCTGAAAGTAGAAACTCGCCCGATTACAACGGTATGAGTCTTTTTCCCCTAGGCCATTGTAGTTAATGATTTCGAGTATCAGACTTGCGAAAATTTTGATGGTTTCTCAAACATTCCTTAACTTCAAGCTCCCATATATCGCTAACGGATTGACGAACTCGAGAAATTCCTATTGCACCTGAAAGTAGAAACTCGCCCGATTACAACGGTATGTGTATTTTTGCCCTAGGCCATAGTAGTTATTGGTTTCGAGTATCAGACCTGCGAAAATTTTGATAGTTTCTCAACCATTCCTTAACTTCAAACTCCCATATCTCGCGAACGGATTGACGAACTCGAGAAATTCCTGTTGCATGTGAAAGCAGAAACTCGCCCGATTACAACGGTATGTGTATTTTTCCCCTAGGCCATTGTAGTTATTGGTTACGAGTATCAGACTTGCTAAAATTTTGATGGTTCCTCAACCTTTCCTTAACTTCAAACTTCCATATCTCGCTAACGGATTGACGAACTCGAGAAATTCCTGTTGCATTTGAAAGTAGAAACTCGCCCGATTACAACGGTATGTGTATTTTTCCCCTAGGCCATTGTAGTTATTGGTTTCGAGTATCAGACTTGCGAAAATTTTGATGGTTTCTCAACCATTCCTTAACTTCAAACTCCCATATCTCACGAACGGATTGACGAACTAGAGAAATTCCTGTTGCATCTGAAAATAGAAACTCGCCCGATTACAATGGTGTGTGTACTTTTCCCCTAGGCTATTCCAGTTATTCGTTTCTAGCATCAGAATTGCGAAAATTTTGATGGTTTCTCAACCATTCCTTAACTTCAAACTCCCATATCTCGCGAACGGATTGACGAACTCGAGAAATTCCTGTTGCATCTGAAAGATGAAACTCGCCCGATTACAATGGTGTGTGTATATTTCCCGTAGGCTATTCCAGTTATTCGTTTCTAGCATAAGAGTTGCGAAAATTTTGACGGTTTCTCAACCATTCCGTAACTTCAAACTCCCATATCTCGCGAACGGATTGACGAACTCGAGAAATTCCTGTTGCAGCCGAAAGCAGAAACTCGCCCGATTACAACGGTATGTGTATTTTTGACCTAGGCAATAGTAGTTATTGGTTTCGAGTATCAGACTTCCGAAAATTTTGATGGTTTCTCAACCATTCCTTAACTTCAAACTCCCATATCGCGCGAACGGATTGGCGAACTGGAGAAATTCCTGTTGCATCTGAAAATAGAAACTCGCCCGATTACAATGGTGTGTGTAGTTTTCCCCAAGGCCATTCCAGTTATAGGTTTCGAGTATCAGACCAGCGAAAATTCTGATGGTTTCTCAAACATTCCGTAACTTCAAACTCCCATATCTCGCGAACGGATTGACGAACTCGTGAAATTCCTGTTGCATCCGAAAGCAGAAACTCGCGCGATTACAGCGGTATGTGTATTTTTGCCCTAGGCAATAGTAGTTATTGGTTTCGAGTATCAGACTTCCGAAAATTTTGATGGTTTCTCAACCATTCCTTAACTTCAAACTCCCATACCTCGCGAACGGATTGACGAACTCGAGAAATTCCTGTTGCATCTGAAAGCAGAAACTCGCCCGATTACAACGGTATGCGTATTTTTGCCCTGGGCAATAGTAGTTATTGGTTTCGAGTATCAGACTTCCGAAAATTTTGATGGTTTCTCAACCATTCCTTAACTTCAAACTCCCATACCTCGCGAACGGATTGACGAACTCGAGAAATTCCTGTTGCATCTGAAAGATGAAACTCGCCCGATTACAATGGTGTGTGTATATTTCCCGTAGGCTATTCCAGTTATTCGTTTCTAGCATCAGAATTGCGAAAATTTTGATGGTTTCTCAACCATTCCTTTACTTCAAACTCCCATATCTCGCGAACAGATTGACGAACTCGAGAAATTCCTGTCGCATCTGAAAGCAGAAACTCGCCCGATTACAACGGTATGCGTATTTTTGCCCTGGGCAATAGTAGTTATTGGTTTCGAGTATCAGACTTCCGAAAATTTTGATCGTTTCTCAACCATTCCTTAACTTCAAACTCCCATACCTCGCGAACGGATTGACGAACTCGAGAAATTCCTGTTGCATCGGAAAGCAGAAACACGCCCGATTACAACGGTACGTGTATTTTGCCCTAGGCAATAGTAGTTATGGTTTTCGAGTATCAGACATGCGAAAATTTTGATGGTTTCTCAACCATTCCTTAACTTCAAACTCCCATATCTCACGAACGGATTGACGGACTCGAGAAATTCCTCTTGCATCTGAAAATAGAAACTCGCCCGATTACAATGGTGTGTGTACTTTTCCCCTAGGCCATTCCAGTTATTGGTTTCGAGTATCAGACTTGCGAAAATTTTGATGGTTTCTCAAACATTCCGTAACTTCAAACTCCCATATCTCGCGAACGGATTCACGAACTCGAGATATTCCTGTTGCATCTGAAAGTAGAAACTCGCCCGATTACAATGGTGTGTGCACTTTCCCCCTAGGCCATTCCAGTTATTCGTTTCGAGTATCAGACCAGCGAAAATGTTGATGGTTTCTCAACCATACCTCCACTTCAAACTCCGATATTTCGCGAACGGATTGACGAATCCGAATAATTTCTGTTGCATCTGACAGCAGAAACTCTCCCAATTACAAGGGTATATGAATTTTTGCCCTAGGCCATAGTAGTTATTGGTTTCGAGTATCAGACTTGCGAAAATTTTGATGGTTTGTCAACCATTTCTTAACTTCAAACTCCCCTATCTCGCGAACGGAATGGCGAGCTCGAGAAATTCCTGTTGCGTCTGAAAATGGAAACTCGCCCGATTACAATGGTGTGCGTACTTTTCCCCTAGGCAATAGTATTTATTGGTTTCGAGTATCAGACTTGCGAAAATTTTGATGGTTTATCAATGATTCCTTAACTTCAAACTCCCATATCTCGCGAACGGATTGACGAACTCGAAAAATTCCTGTTGCATCTGAAAGCAGAAACTCACCCGATTACAATGGTATGTGTACTTTTCCCCTAGGCCACTCCAGTTATTGTTATCGAATATCAGACTTGCGAAAATTTTGATGGTTTCTCAACCATTCCCTAACTTCAAACTCCCATATCTCGCGAACGGATTGACGAACTCGAGAAATTCCTGCTGCGTCTGAAAATGGAAACTCGCCCGATTGCAATGGTGTGCGTACTTTTCCCATAGGCAATAGTAGTTATTGGTTTCGAGTATCAGACTTGCGAAAATTTTGATGGTTTCTCAATGATTCCTTAACTTCAAACTCCCATATCTCACGAGCGGATTGGCGAACTGGAGAAATTCCTGTTGCATCTGAAAATGGAAACTCGCCCGATAACAAAGGTATGTGTACTTTTCCCTAAGGCCATTCCAGTTATTGGTTTCGAGTATCAGACCAGCGAAAATTTTGATGGTTTATCAACCATTCCTTAACTTCTAACTCCCGTATTTCGCGAACGGATTGACGAACTCGAGAAATTCCTGTTGCATTTGAAAGTAGAAACTCGCCCGATTACAACGGTATGTGTATTTTTCCCCTAGGCCATTGTAGTTATTGGTTTAGTGTATCAGACTTTGGAAAATTTTGATGGTTTCTCAACCATTCCTTAACTTCAAACTCCCATATCTCGCTAACGGATTGACGAACTCGAGAAATTCCTCTTGCATCTGAAAGTAGAAACTCGCCCGATTACAACGGTATGTGTATTTTTCCCCTAGGCCATTGTAGTTATTGGTTTATTGTATCAGAATTTGGAAAATTTTGATGGTTTCTCAACCATTCCTTAACTTCAAACTCCCATATCTCGCGAACGGATTGACGAACTCGAGAAATTCCTATTGCACCTGAAAGTAGAAACTCGCCCGATTACAATGGTGTGTGTATATTTCCCCTAGGCCATTCCAGTTATTCGTTTCTAGCATCAGAATTGCGAAAATTTTGATGGTTTCTGAACCATTCCTTAACTTCAAACTCCCATTTCTCGCGAAAGGATTGATGAACTCGAGAAATTCCTCTTGCATCTGAAAGCAGAAACTCGCCCGATTACAACTGTATGAATATTTATGCCCTAAGCCATTCTAGTTATTCGTTTCTAGCATCATAATTGCGAAAATTTTGATGGTTTCTCAACCTTTCCTCAACTTCAAACTCCCATATCTCGCGAACGGATTGACGAACTCGAGATATTCCTGTTGCATCTGAAAGTAGAAACTCGCCCGATTACAATGGTGTGTGTACTTTTCCCCTAGGCCATTCCAGTTATTGGTTTCGAGTATCAGACTTGCGAAAATTTTGATGGTTTCTCAACCATTCCTTAACTTCAAACTCCCATATCTCGCGAACGGAATGGCGAGCTCGAGAAATTCCTGTTGCGTCTGAAAATGGAAACTCGCCCGATTACAAAGGTATGTGTACTTTTCCCCTAGGCCATTGTAGTTATTGGTTTCGAGTATCAGACTTGCGAAAATTTTGATGGTTTCTCAACCATTCCTTAACTTCAAACTCCCATATCTGGCGAACGGATTGACGAACTCGAGAAATTCCTGTTGCTTCTGAAAGTAGAAGCTCGCCCGATTACAACGATATGTGTATTTTTCCCCTAGGCCTTTGTAGTTATTGGTTTCGAGTATCAGACTTGCTAAAATTTTGATGGTCCCTCAACCTTTCCTTAACTTCAAACTCCCATATCTCGCGAACGGATTGACGAACTCGAGAAATTCCTGTTGCATCTGAAAGATGAAACTCGCCCGATTACAATGGTGTGTGTATATTTCCCGTAGGCTATTCCAGTTATTCGTTTCTAGCATCAGAATTGCGAAAATTTTGATGGTTTCTCAACCATTCCTTTACTTCAAACTCCCATATCTCGCGAACGGATTGACGAACTCGAGAAATTCCTGTTGCATCTGAAAGATGAAACTCGCCCGATTACAATGGTGTGTGTATATTTCCCGTAGGCTATTCCAGTTATTCGTTTCTAGCATAAGAATTGCGAAAATTTTGATGGTTCCTCAACCATTCCTTAACTTCAAACTCCCATATCTCGCGAACGGATTGACGAACTCGAGAAATTCCTGTTGCATCTGAAAGTAGAAACTCGCCCGATTACAACGGTATGAGTCTTTTTCCCCTAGGCCATTGTAGTTAATGATTTCGAGTATCAGACTTGCGAAAATTTTGATGGTTTCTCAAACATTCCTTAACTTCAAGCTCCCATATATCGCTAACGGATTGACGAACTCGAGAAATTCCTATTGCACCTGAAAGTAGAAACTCGCCCGATTACAACGGTATGTGTATTTTTGCCCTAGGCCATAGTAGTTATTGGTTTCGAGTATCAGACCTGCGAAAATTTTGATAGTTTCTCAACCATTCCTTAACTTCAAACTCCCATATCTCGCGAACGGATTGACGAACTCGAGAAATTCCTGTTGCATGTGAAAGCAGAAACTCGCCCGATTACAACGGTATGTGTATTTTTCCCCTAGGCCATTGTAGTTATTGGTTTCGAGTATCAGACTTGCGAAAATTTTGATGGTTACTCAACCATTCCTTAACTTCAAACTCCCATATCTGGCGAACGGATTGACGAACTCGAGAAATTCCTGTTGCTTCTGAAAGTAGAAACTCGCCCGATTACAACGATATGTGTATTTTTCCCCTAGGCCTTTGTAGTTATTGGTTTCGAGTATCAGACTTGCTAAAATTTTGATGGTTCCTCAACCTTTCCTTAACTTCAAACTTCCATATCTCGCTAACGGATTGACGAACTCGAGAAATTCCTGTTGCATTTGAAAGTAGAAACTCGCCCGATTACAACGGTATGTGTATTTTTCCCCTAGGCCATTGTAGTTATTGGTTTCGAGTATCAGACTTGCGAAAATTTTGATGGTTTCTCAACCATTCCTTAACTTCAAACTCCCATATCTCACGAACGGATTGACGAACTAGAGAAATTCCTGTTGCATCTGAAAATAGAAACTCGCCCGATTACAATGGTGTGTGTACTTTTCCCCTAGGCTATTCCAGTTATTCGTTTCTAGCATCAGAATTGCGAAAATTTTGATGGTTTCTCAACCATTCCTTAACTTCAAACTCCCATATCTCGCGAACGGATTGACGAACTCGAGAAATTCCTGTTGCATCTGAAAGATGAAACTCGCCCGATTACAATGGTGTGTGTATATTTCCCGTAGGCTATTCCAGTTATTCGTTTCTAGCATAAGAATTGCGAAAATTTTGATGGTTCCTCAACCATTCCTTAACTTCAAACTCCCATATCTCGCGAACGGATTGACGAACTCGAGATATTCCTGTTGCATCTGAAAGTAGAAACTCGCCCGATTAGAATGGTGTGTGTACTTTTCCCCTAGGCCATTCCAGTTATTGGTTTCGAGTATCAGACTTGCGAAAATTTTGATGGTTTCTCAACCATTCCTTAACTTCAAACTCCCATATCTCGCGAACGGAATGGCGAGCTCGAGAAATTCCTGTTGCGTCTGAAAATGGAAACTCGCCCGATTACAAAGGTATGTGTACTTTTCCCCTAGGCCATTGTAGTTATTGGTTTCGAGTATCAGACTTGCGAAAATTTTGATGGTTTCTCAACCATTCCTTAACTTCAAACTCCCATATCTGGCGAACGGATTGACGAACTCGAGAAATTCCTGTTGCTTCTGAAAGTAGAAACTCGCCCGATTACAACGATATGTGTATTTTTCCCCTAGGCCTTTGTAGTTATTGGTTTCGAGTATCAGACTTGCTAAAATTTTGATGGTCCCTCAACCTTTCCTTAACTTCAAACTCCCATATCTCGCGAACGGATTGACGAACTCGAGAAATTCCTGTTGCATCTGAAAGATGAAACTCGCCCGATTACAATGGTGTGTGTATATTTCCCGTAGGCTATTCCAGTTATTCGTTTCTAGCATCAGAATTGCGAAAATTTTGATGGTTTCTCAACCATTCCTTTACTTCAAACTCCCATATCTCGCGAACGGATTGACGAACTCGAGAAATTCCTGTTGCATCTGAAAGATGAAACTCGCCCGATTACAATGGTGTGTGTATATTTCCCGTAGGCTATTCCAGTTATTCGTTTCTAGCATAAGAATTGCGAAAATTTTGATGGCTCCTCAACCATTCCTTAACTTCAAACTCCCATATCTCGCGAACGGATTGACGAACTCGAGAAATTCCTGTTGCATCTGAAAGTAGAAACTCGCCCGATTACAACGGTATGAGTCTTTTTCCCCTAGGCCATTGTAGTTAATGATTTCGAGTATCAGACTTGCGAAAATTTTGATGGTTTCTCAAACATTCCTTAACTTCAAGCTCCCATATATCGCTAACGGATTGACGAACTCGAGAAATTCCTATTGCACCTGAAAGTAGAAACTCGCCCGATTACAACGGTATGTGCATTTTTGCCCTAGGCCATAGTAGTTATTGGTTTCGAGTATCAGACCTGCGAAAATTTTGATAGTTTCTCAACCATTCCTTAACTTCAAACTCCCATATCTCGCGAACGGATTGACGAACTCGAGAAATTCCTGTTGCATGTGAAAGCAGAAACTCGCCCGATTACAACGGTATGTGTATTTTTCCCCTAGGCCATTGTAGTTATTGGTTTCGAGTATCAGACTTGCGAAAATTTTGATGGTTTCTCAACCATTCCTTAACTTCAAACTCCCATATCTCACGAACGGATTGACGAACTAGAGAAATTCCTGTTGCATCTGAAAATAGAAACTCGCCCGATTACAATGGTGTGTGTACTTTTCCCCTAGGCTATTCCAGTTATTCGTTTCTAGCATCAGAATTGCGAAAATTTTGATGGTTTCTCAACCATTCCTTAACTTCAAACTCCCATATCTCGCGAACGGATTGACGAACTCGAGAAATTCCTGTTGCATCTGAAAGATGAAACTCGCCCGATTACAATGGTGTGTGTATATTTCCCGTAGGCTATTCCAGTTATTCGTTTCTAGCATAAGAATTGCGAAAATTTTGATGGTTCCTCAACCATTCCTTAACTTCAAACTCCCATATCTCGCGAACGGATTGACGAACTCGAGATATTCCTGTTGCATCTGAAAGTAGAAACTCGCCCGATTAGAATGGTGTGTGTACTTTTCCCCTAGGCCATTCCAGTTATTGGTTTCGAGTATCAGACTTGCGAAAATTTTGATGGTTTCTCAACCATTCCTTAACTTCAAACTCCCATATCTCGCGAACGGAATGGCGAGCTCGAGAAATTCCTGTTGCGTCTGAAAATGGAAACTCGCCCGATTACAAAGGTATGTGTACTTTTCCCCTAGGCCATTGTAGTTATTGGTTTCGAGTATCAGACTTGCGAAAATTTTGATGGTTTCTCAACCATTCCTTAACTTCAAACTCCCATATCTGGCGAACGGATTGACGAACTCGAGAAATTCCTGTTGCTTCTGAAAGTAGAAACTCGCCCGATTACAACGATATGTGTATTTTTCCCCTAGGCCTTTGTAGTTATTGGTTTCGAGTATCAGACTTGCTAAAATTTTGATGGTCCCTCAACCTTTCCTTAACTTCAAACTCCCATATCTCGCGAACGGATTGACGAACTCGAGAAATTCCTGTTGCATCTGAAAGATGAAACTCGCCCGATTACAATGGTGTGTGTATATTTCCCGTAGGCTATTCCAGTTATTCGTTTCTAGCATCAGAATTGCGAAAATTTTGATGGTTTCTCAACCATTCCTTTACTTCAAACTCCCATATCTCGCGAACGGATTGACGAACTCGAGAAATTCCTGTTGCATCTGAAAGATGAAACTCGCCCGATTACAATGGTGTGTGTATATTTCCCGTAGGCTATTCCAGTTATTCGTTTCTAGCATAAGAATTGCGAAAATTTTGATGGTTCCTCAACCATTCCTTAACTTCAAACTCCCATATCTCGCGAACGGATTGACGAACTCGAGAAATTCCTGTTGCATCTGAAAGTAGAAACTCGCCCGATTACAACGGTATGAGTCTTTTTCCCCTAGGCCATTGTAGTTAATGATTTCGAGTATCAGACTTGCGAAAATTTTGATGGTTTCTCAAACATTCCTTAACTTCAAGCTCCCATATATCGCTAACGGATTGACGAACTCGAGAAATTCCTATTGCACCTGAAAGTAGAAACTCGCCCGATTACAACGGTATGTGCATTTTTGCCCTAGGCCATAGTAGTTATTGGTTTCGAGTATCAGACCTGCGAAAATTTTGATAGTTTCTCAACCATTCCTTAACTTCAAACTCCCATATCTCGCGAACGGATTGACGAACTCGAGAAATTCCTGTTGCATGTGAAAGCAGAAACTCGCCCGATTACAACGGTATGTGTATTTTTCCCCTAGGCCATTGTAGTTATTGGTTTCGAGTATCAGACTTGCGAAAATTTTGATGGTTTCTCAACCGCTCCTTAACTTCAAACTCCCATATCTGGCGAACGGATTGACGAACTCGAGAAATTCCTGTTGCTTCTGAAAGTAGAAACTCGCCCGATTACAACGATATGTGTATTTTTCCCCTAGGCCTTTGTAGTTATTGGTTTCGAGTATCAGACTTGCTAAAATTTTGATGGTTCCTCAACCTTTCCTTAACTTCAAACTTCCATATCTCGCTAACGGATTGACGAACTCGAGAAATTCCTGTTGCATTTGAAAGTAGAAACTCGCCCGATTACAACGGTATGTGTATTTTTCCCCTAGGCCATTGTAGTTATTGGTTTCGAGTATCAGACTTGCGAAAATTTTGATGGTTTCTCAACCATTCCTTTACTTCTAACTCCCATATCTCACGAACGGATTGACGAACTAGAGAAATTCCTGTTGCATCTGAAAATAGAAACTCGCCCGATTACAATGGTGTGTGTACTTTTCCCCTAGGCTATTCCAGTTATTCGTTTCTAGCATCAGAATTGCGAAAATTTTGATGGTTTCTCAACCATTCCTTAACTTCAAACTCCCATATCTCGCGAACGGATTGACGAACTCGAGAAATTCCTGTTGCATCTGAAAGATGAAACTCGCCCGATTACAATGGTGTGTGTATATTTCCCGTAGGCTATTCCAGTTATTCGTTTCTAGCATAAGAGTTGCGAAAATTTTGATGGTTTCTCAACCATTCCGTAACTTCAAACTCCCATATCTCGCGAACGGATTGACGAACTCGAGAAATTCCTGTTGCAGCCGAAAGCAGAAACTCGCCCGATTACAACGGTATGTGTATTTTTGACCTAGGCAATAGTAGTTATTGGTTTCGAGTATCAGACTTCCGAAAATTTTGATGGTTTCTCAACCATTCCTTAACTTCAAACTCCCATATCGCGCGAACGGATTGGCGAACTGGAGAAATTCCTGTTGCATCTGAAAATAGAAACTCGCCCGATTACAATGGTGTGTGTAGTTTTCCCCAAGGCCATTCCAGTTATAGGTTTCGAGTATCAGACCAGCGAAAATTCTGATGGTTTCTCAAACATTCCGTAACTTCAAACTCCCATATCTCGCGAACGGATTGACGAACTCGTGAAATTCCTGTTGCATCCGAAAGCAGAAACTCGCTCGATTACAGCGGTATGTGTATTTTTGCCCTAGGCAATAGTAGTTATTGGTTTCGAGTATCAGACTTCCGAAAATTTTGATGGTTTCTCAACCATTCCTTAACTTCAAACTCCCATACCTCGCGAACGGATTGACGAACTCGAGAAATTCCTGTTGCATCTGAAAGTAGAAACTCGCCCGATTACAACGGTATGAGTCTTTTTCCCCTAGGCCATTGTAGTTAATGATTTCGAGTATCAGACTTGCGAAAATTTTGATGGTTTCTCAAACATTCCTTAACTTCAAGCTCCCATATATCGCTAACGGATTGACGAACTCGAGAAATTCCTATTGCACCTGAAAGTAGAAACTCGCCCGATTACAACGGTATGTGTATTTTTGCCCTAGGCCATAGTAGTTATTGGTTTCGAGTATCAGACCTGCGAAAATTTTGATAGTTTCTCAACCATTCCTTAACTTCAAACTCCCATATCTCGCGAACGGATTGACGAACTCGAGAAATTCCTGTTGCATGTGAAAGCAGAAACTCGCCCGATTACAACGGTATGTGTATTTTTCCCATAGGCCATTGTAGTTATTGGTTTCGAGTATCAGACTTGCGAAAATTTTGATGGTTTCTCAACCGCTCCTTAACTTCAAACTCCCATATCTGGCGAACGGATTGACGAACTCGAGAAATTCCTGTTGCTTCTGAAAGTAGAAACTCGCCCGATTACAACGATATGTGTATTTTTCCCCTAGGCCTTTGTAGTTATTGGTTTCGAGTATCAGACTTGCTAAAATTTTGATGGTTCCTCAACCTTTCCTTAACTTCAAACTTCCATATCTCGCTAACGGATTGACGAACTCGAGAAATTCCTGTTGCATTTGAAAGTAGAAACTCGCCCGATTACAACGGTATGTGTATTTTTCCCCTAGGCCATTGTAGTTATTGGTTTCGAGTATCAGACTTGCGAAAATTTTGATGGTTTCTCAACCATTCCTTTACTTCAAACTCCCATATCTCACGAACGGATTGACGAACTAGAGAAATTCCTGTTGCATCTGAAAATAGAAACTCGCCCGATTACAATGGTGTGTGTACTTTTCCCCTAGGCTATTCCAGTTATTCGTTTCTAGCATCAGAATTGCGAAAATTTTGATGGTTTCTCAACCATTCCTTAACTTCAAACTCCCATATCTCGCGAACGGATTGACGAACTCGAGAAATTCCTGTTGCATCTGAAAGATGAAACTCGCCCGATTACAATGGTGTGTGTATATTTCCCGTAGGCTATTCCAGTTATTCGTTTCTAGCATAAGAGTTGCGAAAATTTTGATGGTTTCTCAACCATTCCGTAACTTCAAACTCCCATATCTCGCGAACGGATTGTCGAACTCGAGAAATTCCTGTTGCAGCCGAAAGCAGAAACTCGCCCGATTACAACGGTATGTGTATTTTTGACCTAGGCAATAGTAGTTATTGGTTTCGAGTATCAGACTTCCGGAAATTTTGATGGTTTCTCAACCATTCCTTAACTTCAAACTCCCATATCGCGCGAACGGATTGGCGAACTGGAGAAATTCCTGTTGCATCTGAAAATAGAAACTCGCCCGATTACAATGGTGTGTGTAGTTTTCCCCAAGGCCATTCCAGTTATAGGTTTCGAGTATCAGACCAGCGAAAATTCTGATGGTTTCTCAAACATTCCGTAACTTCAAACTCCCATATCTCGCGAACGGATTGACGAACTCGTGAAATTCCTGTTGCATCCGAAAGCAGAAACTCGCGCGATTACAGCGGTATGTGTATTTTTGCCCTAGGCAATAGTAGTTATTGGTTTCGAGTATCAGACTTCCGAAAATTTTGATGGTTTCTCAACCATTCCTTAACTTCAAACTCCCATACCTCGCGAACGGATTGACGAACTCGAGAAATTCCTGTTGCATCTGAAAGCAGAAACTCGCCCGATTACAACGGTATGCGTATTTTTGCCCTGGGCAATAGTAGTTATTGGTTTCGAGTATCAGACTTCCGAAAATTTTGATGGTTTCTCAACCATTCCTTAACTTCAAACTCCCATACCTCGCGAACGGATTGACGAACTCGAGAAATTCCTGTTGCATCTGAAATCAGAAAGTAGCCCGATTTCAACGGTACGTGTATTTTGCCCTAGGCAATAGTAGTTATTGGTTTCGAGTATCAGTATTGCAAAAATTTTGATGGTTTCACAACCATTCCTTAACTTCAAACTCCCATATCTCGCGAACAGATTGACGAACTCGAGAAATTCCTGTCGCATCTGAAAGCAGAAACTCGCCCGATTACAACGGTATGCGTATTTTTGCCCTGGGCAATAGTAGTTATTGGTTTCGAGTATCAGACTTCCGAAAATTTTGATCGTTTCTCAACCATTCCTTAACTTCAAACTCCCATACCTCGCGAACGGATTGACGAACTCGAGAAATTCCTGTTGCATCGGAAAGCAGAAACACGCCCGATTACAACGGTACGTGTATTTTGCCCTAGGCAATAGTAGTTATTGTTTTCGAGTATCAGACATGCGAAAATTTTGATGGTTTCTCAACCATTCCTTAACTTCAAACTCCCATACCTCGCGAACGGATTGACGAACTCGAGAAATTCCTGTTGCATCGGAAAGCAGAAACACGCCCGATTACAACGGTACGTGTATTTTGCCCTAGGCAATAGTAGTTATTGTTTTCGAGTATCAGACATGCGAAAATTTTGATGGTTTCTCAACCATTCCTTAACTTCAAACTCCCCTATCTCGCGAACGGAATGGCGAGCTCGAGAAATTCCTGTTGCGGCTGAAAATGGAAACTCGCCCGATTACAATGGTGTGCGTACTTTTCCCCTAGGCAATAGTATTTATTGGTTTCGAGTATCAGACTTGCGAAAATTTTGATGGTTTCTCAATGATTCCTTAACTTCAAACTCCCATATCTCGCGAACGGATTGACGAACTCGAAAAATTCCTGTTGCATCTGAAAGCAGAAACTCACCCGATTACAATGGTATGTGTACTTTTCCCCTAGGCCACTCCAGTTATTGTTATCGAATATCAGACTTGCGAAAATTTTGATGGTTTCTCAACCATTCCCTAACTTCAAACTCCCATATCTCACGAACGGATTGACGAACTCGAGAAATTCCTGCTGCGTCTGAAAATGGAAACTCGCCCGATTGCAATGGTGTGCGTACTTTTCCCATAGGCAATAGTAGTTATTGGTTTCGAGTATCAGACTTGCGAAAATTTTGATGGTTTCTCAATGATTCCTTAACTTCAAACTCCCATATCTCACGAGCGGATTGGCGAACTGGAGAAATTCCTGTTGCATCTGAAAATGGAAACTCGCCCGATAACAAAGGTATGTGTACTTTTCCCTAAGGCCATTCCAGTTATTGGTTTCGAGTATCAGACCAGCGAAAATTTTGATGGTTTATCAACCATTCCTTAACTTCTAACTCCCGTATTTCGCGAACGGATTGACGAACTCGAGAAATTCCTGTTGCATTTGAAAGTAGAAACTCGCCCGATTACAACGGTATGTGTATTTTTCCCCTAGGCCATTGTAGTTATTGGTTTAGTGTATCAGACTTTGGAAAATTTTGATGGTTTCTCAACCATTCCTTAACTTCAAACTCCCATATCTCGCTAACGGATTGACGAACTCGAGAAATTCCTCTTGCATCTGAAAGTAGAAACTCGCCCGATTACAACGGTATGTGTATTTTTCCCCTAGGCCATTGTAGTTATTGGTTTATTGTATCAGAATTTGGAAAATTTTGATGGTTTCTCAACCATTCCTTAACTTCAAACTCCCATATCTCGCGAACGGATTGACGAACTCGAGAAATTCCTATTGCACCTGAAAGTAGAAACTCGCCCGATTACAATGGTGTGTGTATATTTCCCGTAGGCCATTCCAGTTATTCGTTTCTAGCATCAGAATTGCGAAAATTTTGATGGTTTCTCAACCATTCCTTAACTTCAAACTCCCATTTCTCGCGAAAGGATTGATGAACTCGAGAAATTCCTCTTGCATCTGAAAGCAGAAACTCGCCCGATTACAACTGTATGAATATTTATGCCCTAAGCCATTCTAGTTATTCGTTTCTAGCATCATAATTGCGAAAATTTTGATGGTTTCTCAACCTTTCCTCAACTTCAAACTCCCATATCTCGCGAACGGATTGATGAACTCGAGATATTCCTGTTGCATCTGAAAGTAGAAACTCGCCCGATTACAATGGTGTGTGTACTTTTCCCCTAGGCCATTCCAGTTATTGGTTTCGAGTATCAGACTTGCGAAAATTTTGATGGTTTCTCAACCATTCCTTAACTTCAAACTCCCATATCTCGCGAACGGAATGGCGAGCTCGAGAAATTCCTGTTGCGTCTGAAAATGGAAACTCGCCCGATTACAAAGGTATGTGTACTTTTCCCCTAGGCCATTGTAGTTATTGGTTTCGAGTATCAGACTTGCGAAAATTTTGATGGTTTCTCAACCATTCCTTAACTTCAAACTCCCATATCTGGCGAACGGATTGACGAACTTGAGAAATTCCTGTTGCTTCTGAAAGTAGAAACTCGCCCGATTACAACGATATGTGTATTTTTCCCCTAGGCCTTTGTAGTTATTGGTTTCGAGTATCAGACTTGCTAAAATTTTGATGGTCCCTCAACCTTTCCTTAACTTCAAACTCCCATATCTCGCGAACGGATTGACGAACTCGAGAAATTCCTGTTGCATCTGAAAGATGAAACTCGCCCGATTACAATGGTGTGTGTATATTTCCCGTAGGCTATTCCAGTTATTCGTTTCTAGCATCAGAATTGCGAAAATTTTGATGGTTTCTCAACCATTCCTTTACTTCAAACTCCCATATCTCGCGAACGGATTGACGAACTCGAGAAATTCCTGTTGCATCTGAAAGATGAAACTCGCCCGATTACAATGGTGTGTGTATATTTCCCGTAGGCTATTCCAGTTATTCGTTTCTAGCATAAGAATTGCGAAAATTTTGATGGTTCCTCAACCATTCCTTAACTTCAAACTCCCATATCTCGCGAACGGATTGACGAACTCGAGAAATTCCTGTTGCATCTGAAAGTAGAAACTCGCCCGATTACAACGGTATGAGTCTTTTTCCCCTAGGCCATTGTAGTTAATGATTTCGAGTACCAGACTTGCGAAAATTTTGATGGTTTCTCAAACATTCCTTAACTTCAAGCTCCCATATATCGCTAACGGATTGACGAACTCGAGAAATTCCTATTGCACCTGAAAGTAGAAACTCGCCCGATTACAACGGTATGTGTATTTTTGCCCTAGGCCATAGTAGTTATTGGTTTCGAGTATCAGACCTGCGAAAATTTTGATAGTTTCTCAACCATTCCTTAACTTCAAACTCCCATATCTCGCGAACGGATTGATGAACTCGAGAAATTCCTGTTGCATGTGAAAGCAGAAACTCGCCCGATTACAACGGTATGTGTATTTTTCCCCTAGGCCATTGTAGTTATTGGTTTCGAGTATCAGACTTGCGAAAATTTTGATGGTTTCTCAACCATTCCTTAACTTCAAACTCCCATATCTGGCGAACGGATTGACGAACTCGAGAAATTCCTGTTGCTTCTGAAAGTAGAAACTCGCCCGATTACAACGATATGTGTATTTTTCCCCTAGGCCTTTGTAGTTATTGGTTTCGAGTATCAGACTTGCTAAAATTTTGATGGTTCCTCAACCTTTCCTTAACTTCAAACTTCCATATCTCGCTAACGGATTGACGAACTCGAGAAATTCCTGTTGCATTTGAAAGTAGAAACTCGCCCGATTACAACGGTATGTGTATTTTTCCCCTAGGCCATTGTAGTTATTGGTTTCGAGTATCAGACTTGCGAAAATTTTGATGGTTTCTCAACCATTCCTTAACTTCAAACTCCCATATCTCACGAACGGATTGACGAACTAGAGAAATTCCTGTTGCATCTGAAAATAGAAACTCGCCCGATTACAATGGTGTGTGTACTTTTCCCCTAGGCTATTCCAGTTATTCGTTTCTAGCATCAGAATTGCGAAAATTTTGATGGTTTCTCAACCATTCCTTAACTTCAAACTCCCATATCTCGCGAACGGATTGACGAACTCGAGAAAT
The DNA here is from genome assembly GCF_051014685.1 of Ptiloglossa arizonensis. NCBI lineage: Eukaryota > Metazoa > Arthropoda > Insecta > Hymenoptera > Colletidae > Ptiloglossa > Ptiloglossa arizonensis. Next base: position 1,032,401 of record NW_027478391.1, read on the forward strand.
TCCTGTTGCATCTGAAAGATGAAACTCGCCCGATTACAATGGTGTGTGTATATTTCCCGTAGGCTATTCCAGTTATTCGTTTCTAGCATAAGAGTTGCGAAAATTTTGATGGTTTCTCAACCATTCCGTAACTTCAAACTCCCATATCTCGCGAACGGATTGACGAACTCGAGAAATTCCTGTTGCAGCCGAAAGCAGAAACTCGCCCGATTACAACGGTATGTGTATTTTTGACCTAGGCAATAGTAGTTATTGGTTTCGAGTATCAGACTTCCGAAAATTTTGATGGTTTCTCAACCATTCCTTAACTTCAAACTCCCATATCGCGCGAACGGATTGGCGAACTGGAGAAATTCCTGTTGCATCTGAAAGTAGAAACTCGCCCGATTATAACGGTAGGTGTATTTTTTCCTTAGGCCATTCTGGTTAATCGTTTGGAGCAGCAGAATTGCGAAAAATTTTTTGCCTTCTCAACCATTTCTTGGCTTCAAACTCCCATATCTCGCGAACGGATTGACCTAACCCAAAAATTCCTATTGCATCTGAAAGTAGAAACTCGCCCGATTATAACGGTACGTGTATTTTGCCCTAGGCAATAGTAGTTATTGGTTTCGAGTATCAGACATGCGAAAATTTTGATGGTTTCTCAACCATTCCTTAACTTCAAACTCCCATATCTCACGAACGGATTGACGGACTCGAGAAATTCCTCTTGCATCTGAAAATAGAAACTCGCCCGATTACAATGGTGTGTGTACTTTTCCCCTAGGCCATTCCAGTTATTGGTTTCGAGTATCAGACTTGCGAAAATTTTGATGGTTTCTCAAACATTCCGTAACTTCAAACTCCCATATCTCGCGAACGGATTCACGAACTCGAGATATTCCTGTTGCATCTGAAAGTAGAAACTCGCCCGATTACAATGGTGTGTGCACTTTCCCCCTAGGCCATTCCAGTTATTGGTTTCGAGTATCAGACCAGCGAAAATGTTGATGGTTTCTCAACCATACCTCCACTTCAAACTCCGATATTTCGCGAACGGATTGACGAATCCGAATAATTTCTGTTGCATCTGACAGCAGAAACTCTCCCAATTACAAGGGTATATGAATTTTTGCCCTAGGCCATAGTAGTTATTGGTTTCGAGTATCAGACTTGCGAAAATTTTGATGGTTTGTCAACCATTTCTTAACTTCAAACTCCCCTATCTCGCGAACGGAATGGCGAGCTCGAGAAATTCCTGTTGCGTCTGAAAATGGAAACTCGCCCGATTACAATGGTGTGCGTACTTTTTCCCTAGGCAATAGTATTTATTGGTTTCGAGTATCAGACTTGCGAAAATTTTGATGGTTTCTCAATGATTCCTTAACTTCAAACTCCCATATCTCGCGAACGGATTGACGAACTCGAAAAATTCCTGTTGCATCTGAAAGCAGAAACTCACCCGATTACAATGGTATGTGTACTTTTCCCCTAGGCCACTCCAGTTATTGTTATCGAATATCAGACTTGCGAAAATTTTGATGGTTTCTCAACCATTCCCTAACTTCAAACTCCCATATCTCGCGAACGGATTGACGAACTCGAGAAATTCCTGCTGCGTCTGAAAATGGAAACTCGCCCGATTGCAATGGTGTGCGTACTTTTCCCATAGGCAATAGTAGTTATTGGTTTCGAGTATCAGACTTGCGAAAATTTTGACGGTTTCTCAATGATTCCTTAACTTCAAACTCCCATATCTCACGAGCGGATTGGCGACCTGGAGAAATTCCTGTTGCATCTGAAAATGGAAACTCGCCCGATAACAAAGGTATGTGTACTTTTCCCTAAGGCCATTCCAGTTATTGGTTTCGAGTATCAGACCAGCGAAAATTTTGATGGTTTCTCAACCATTCCTTAACTTCAAACTCCCATATCTCGCGAACGGATTGACGAACTCGAGATATTCCTGTTGCATCTGAAAGTAGAAACTCGCCCGATTAGAATGGTGTGTGTACCTTTCCCCTAGGCCATTCCAGTTATTGGTTTCGAGTACAGACTTGCGAAAATTTTGATGGTTTCTCATCCATTCCTTAAATTCAAACTCCCATATCTCGCGAACGGATGGACGAACTCGAAAAATTCCTGTTGCATCTGAAAGTAGAAACTCGCCCGATTACAACGATATGTGTATTTTTCCCCTAGGCCTTTGAAGTTATTGGTTTCGAGTATCAGACTTGCTAAAATTTTGATGGTCCCTCAACCTTTCCTTAACTTCAAACTCCCATATCTCGCGAACGGATTGACGAACTCGAGAAATTCCTGTTGCATCTGAAAGATGAAACTCGCCCGATTACAATGGTGTGTGTATATTTCCCGTAGGCTATTCCAGTTATTCGTTTCTAGCATCAGAATTGCGAAAATTTTGATGGTTTCTCAACCATTCCTTAACTTCAAACTCTCATATCTCGCGAACGGATTGACGAACTCGAGAAATTCCTGTTGCATCTGAAAGTAGAAACTCGCCCGATTACAAAGGTATGAGTCTTTTTCCCCTAGGCCATTGTAGTTAATGGTTTCGAGTATCAGACTTGCGAAAATTTTGATGGTTTCTCAAACATTCCTTAACTTCAAGCTCCCATATATCGCTAACGGATTGATGAACTCGAGAAATTCCTGTTGCTTCTGAAAGTAGAAACTCGCCCGATTACAACGATATGTGTATTTTTCCCCTAGGCCTTTGTAGTTATTGGTTTCGTGTATCAGACTTGCTAAAATTTTGATGGTTCCTCAACCTTTCCTTAACTTCAAACTTCCATATCTCGCTAACGGATTGACGAACTCGAGAAATTCCTGTTGCATTTGAAAATAGAAACTCGCCCGATTACAACGGTATGTGTATTTTTCCCCTAGGCCATTGTAGTTATTGGTTTCGAGTATCAGACTTGCGAAAATTTTGATGGTTTCTCAACCATTCCTTAACGTCAAACTCCCATATCTCACGAACGGATTGTCGAACTCGAGAAATTCCTGTTGCATCTGAAAATAGAAACTCGCCCGATTACAATGGTGTGTGTACTTTTCCCCTAGGCTATTCCAGTTATTCGTTTCTAGCATCAGAATTGCGAAAATTTTGATGGTTTCTCAACCATTCCTTAACTTCAAACTCCCATATCTCGCGAACGGATTGACGAACTCGAGAAATTCCTGTTGCATGTGAAACATGAAACTCGCCCGATTACAATGGTGTGTGTATATTTCCCGTAGGCTATTCCAGTTATTCGTTTCTAGCATAAGAATTGCGAAAATTTTGATAGTTTCTCAACCATTCCTTAATTTCAAACTCCCATATCTTGCGAACGGATCGACGAACTCGAGATATTCCTGTTGCATCTGAAAGTAGAAACTCACCCGATTACAATGGTGTGTGTACTTTTCCCCTAGGCCATTCCAGTTTTAGGTTTCGAGTATCAGACCAGCGAAAATTTTGATGGTTTCTCAAACATTCCATAACTTCAAACTCCCACATCTCGCGAACGGATTGACGGACTCGAGAAATTCCTCTTGCATCTGAAAATAGAAACTCGCCCGATTACAATGGTGTGTGTACTTTTCCCCTAGGCCATTCCAGTTATTGGTTTCGAGTATCAGACTTGCGAAAATTTTGATGGTTTCTCAAACATTCCGTAACTTCAAACTCCCATATCTCGCGAACGGATTGACGAACTCGAGATATTACTGTTGCACCTGAAAGTAGAAACTCGCCCGATTACAACGGTGTGTGCACTTTTCCCCTAGGCCATTCCAGTTATAGGTTTCGAGTATCAGACCAGCGAAAATGTTGATGGTTTCTCAACCATTCCTTAACTTCAAACTCCCATACCTCGCGAACGGATTGACGAACTCGAGAAATTCCTGTTGCATCTGAAATCAGAAAGTAGCCCGATTACAACGGTACGTGTATTTTGCCCTAGGCAATAGTAGTTATTGATATCGAGTATCAGACTTGCGAAAATTTTGATGGTTTCTCAACCATTCCTTCACTTCAAACTCCCATATCTCGCGAACGGATTGACGAACTCGAGAAATTCCTGTTGCATCTGAAAGTAGAAACTCGCCCGATTACAATGGTGTGTGTACTTTTCCCCTAGGCCATTCCAGTTATAGGTTTCGAGTATCAGACCAGCGAAAATTCTGATGGTTTCTCAACCATTCCGTAACTTCAAACTCCCATATCTCGCGAACGGATTGACGAACTCGAGAAATTCCTGTTGCAGCCGAAAGCAGAAACTCGCCCGATTACAACGGTATGTGTATTTTTGCCCTAGGCAATAGTAGTTATTGGTTTCGAGTATCAGACTTCCGAAAATTTTGATGGTTTCTCAACCATTCCTTAACTTCAAACTCCCATATCGCGCGAACGGATTGGCGAACTGGAGAAATTCCTGTTGCATCTGAAATTAGAAACTCGCCCGATTACAATGGTGTGTGTACTTTTCCCCAAGGCCATTCCAGTTATAGGTTTCGAGTATCAGACCAGCGAAAATTCTGATGCTTTCTCAAACATTCCGTAACTTCAAACTCCCATACCTCGCGAACGGATTGACGAACTCGAGAAATTCCTGTTGCATCTGAAAGCAGAAACTCGCCCGATTACAACGGTATGCGTATTTTTGCCCTGGGCAATAGTAGTTATTGGTTTCGAGTATCAGACTTCCGAAAATTTTGATGGTTTCTCAACCATTCCTTAACTTCAAACTCCCATACCTCGCGAACGGATTGACGAACTCGAGAAATTCCTGTTGCATCTGAAATCAGAAAGTAGCCCGATTACAACGGTACGTGTATTTTCCCCTAGGCCATTGTAGTTATTGGTTTCGAGTATCAGACTTGCGAAAATTTTGATGGTTTCTCAACTATTCCTTATCTTCAAACCCCCATATCTCGCGAACGGATTCACGAACTCGAGATATTCCTGTCGCATCTGAAAGCAGAAACTCGCCCGATTACAACGGTATGCGTATTTTTGCCGTGGGCAATAGTAGTTATTGGTTTCGAGTATCAGACTTCCGAAAATTTTGATCGTTTCTCAACCATTCCTTAACTTCAAACTCCCATATCTCGCGAACGGAATGGAGAGCTCGAGAAATTCCTGTTGCGTCTGAAAATGGAAACTCGCCCGATTACAAAGGTATGTGTACTTTTCCCCTAGGCCATTGTAGTTATTGGTTTCGAGTATCAGACTTGCGAAAATTCTGATGGTTTCTCAACCATTCCTTAACTTCAAACTCCCATACCTCGCGAACGGATTGACGTACTCGAGAAATTCCTGTTGCATTTGAAACTAGAAACTCGCCCGATTACAACGGTATGTGTATTTTTCCCCTAGGTCATTGTAGTTATTGGTTTCGAGTATCAGACTTGCGAAAATTTTGATGGTTTATCAACCATTCCTTAACTTCAAACTCCCGTACCTCGTGAACGGATTGACGAACTCGAGAAATTCCTATTGCATCTGAAAGTAGAAACTCGCCCGATTGCAACGGTATGTGTATTTTTCCCCTAGGACATTCTAGTTATTGGTTTGGAGTATCAGACTTGCAAAAATTTTGATGGTTTATCAACCATTCCTTAACTTCTAACTCCCGTATTTCGCGAACGGATTGACGAACTCGAGAAATTCCTGTCGCATCTGAAAGCAGAAACTCGCCCGATTACAACGGTATGCGTATTTTTGCCCTGGGCAATAGTAGTTATTGGTTTCGAGTATCAGACTTCCGAAAATTTTGATCGTTTCTCAACCATTCCTTAACTTCAAACTCCCATACCTCGCGAACGGATTGACGAACTCGAGAAATTCCTGTTGCATCGGAAAGCAGAAACACGCCCGATTACAACGGTACGTGTATTTTGCCCTAGGCAATAGTAGTTATTGGTTTCGAGTATCAGACATGCGAAAATTTTGATGGTTTCTCAACCATTCCTTAACTTCAAACTCCCATATCTCGCGAGCGGATCGACGAACTCGAGATATTCCTGTTGCATCTGAAAGTAGAAAGCAGCCCGATTACAACGGTACGTGTATTTTGCCCTAGGCAATAGTATTTATTGGTTTCGAGTATCAGACTTGCGAAAATTTTGATGGTTTCTCAACCAGTCCTTAAATTCAAACTCCCATATCTCGCGAACGGATTGACGAACTCGAGATATTCCTGTTGCATCTGAAAGTAGAAACTCGCCCGATTACAATGGTGTGTGTACTTTTCCCCTAGGCTATTCCAGTTAATGGTTTCGAGTATCAGACTTGCGAAAATTTTGATGGTTTCTCAACCATTCCTTCACTTCAAACTCCCATATCTCGCGAACGGATTGACGAACTCGAGAAATTCCTGTTGCATCTGAAAGTAGAAACTCGCCCGATTACAATGGTGTGTGTACTTTTCCCCTAGGCCATTCCAGTTATATGTTTCGAGTATCAGACCAGCGAAAATTCTGATGGTTTCTCAACCATGCCGTAACTTCAAACTCCCATATCTCGCGAACGGATTGACGAACTCGAGAAATTCCTGTTGCAGCCGAAAGCAGAAACTCGCCCTATTACAACGGTATGTGTACTTTTCCCCTAGGCCATTGTAGTTATTGGTTTCGAGTATCAGACCAGCTAAGATTCTGATGGTTTCTCAAACATTCCGTAACTTCAAACTTCCATATCTCGCGAACGGATTGACGAACTCGTGAAATTCCTGTTGCATCCGAAAGCAGAAACTCGCGCGATTACAGCGGTATGTGTATTTTTGCCCTAGGCAATAGTAGTTATTGGTTTCGAGTATCAGACTTGCGAAAATTTTGATGATTTCTCAACCATTCCTTAACTTCGAACTCCCATATCTCGCGAACGCATTGACGAACTCGAGAAATTCCTGTTGCATCTGAAAGCAGAAAGTCGCCCGATTACAACGGTATGTGTATTTTTGCCCTATGCAATAGTAGTTATTGGTTTCGAGTATCAGACTTGCGAAAATTTTGATGGTTTCTCAACCATTCCTTAACTTCGAACTCCCATATCTCGCGAACGGATGGGCGAACTCGCGATATTGCTGTTGCATCTGAAAGCAGAAAGTCGCCCGATTACAACGGTATGTGTATTTTTGCCCTATGCAATAGTAGTTATTGGTTTCGTGTATCAGACTTGCAAAAAATTTTGATGGTTTCTCAACCATTCCTTAAGTTCAAACTCCCATATCTCGCGAACGGATTGACGAACTCGGGAAATTCCTGTTGCATCTGAAAGTAGACACTCGCCCGATTACAATGGTGTGTGTACTTTTCCCCTAGGCCATAGTAGTTATTGGTTTCGAGTATCAGACTTGCGAAAATTTTGATGGTTTCTCAACCATTCCTTAACTTCTAACCTTCACATCTCGCGAACGGATTGACGAGCTCGAGAAATTCCTGTTGCATCTGAAAGTAGAAACTCGCCCGATTACAATGGTGTGTGTACTATTCCCCTAGGCCATAGTAGTTATTGGTATCGAGTATCAGACTTGCAAAGTTTTCATGGTTTCTCAACCATTGCTTAACTTCAAACTTCCATATCTCGCGAACGGATTGACGAACTCGAGATATTCCTGTTGCACCTGAAAGTAGAAACTCGCCCGATTACAATGGTGTGTGTACTTTTCCCCTACGCCATTCCAGTTGTTGGTTTCGGGTATCAGAATTGCGAAAATTTTGATGATTTCTCAACCATTCCTTCACTTCAAACTCCCGTATCTCGCGAACGGATTGACGAACTCGAGAAATTCCTGTTGCATCCGAAAGCAGAAACTCGCGCGATTACAGCGGTATGTGTATTTTTGCCCTAGGCAATAGTAGTTATTGGTTTCGAGTATCAGACTTGCGAAAATTTTGATGATTTCTCAACCATTCCTTAACTTCGAACTCCCATATCTCGCGAACGCATTGACGAACTCGAGAAATTCCTGTTGCATCTGAAAGCAGAAAGTCGCCCGATTACAACGGTATGTGTATTTTTGCCCTAGGCAATAGTAGTTATTGGTTTCGTGTATCAGACTTGCAAAAATTTTGATGGTTTCTCAACCATTCCTTAACTTCAAACTCCCATATCTCGCGAACGGATTGACGAACTCGAGATATTCCTGTTGCACCTGAAAGTAGAAACTCGCCCGATTACAATGGTGTGTGTACTTTTCCCCTAGGCCATTCCAGTTGTTGGTTTCGAGTATCAGAATTGCGAAAATTTTGATGATTTCTCAACCATTCCTTCACTTCAAACTCCCGTATCTCGCGAACGGATTGACGAACTCGAGAAATTCCTGTTGCATCTGAAAGTAGGAACTCGCCCGATTACAATGGTGTGTGTACTTTTCCCCTAGGCCATTCCATTTATAGGTTTCGAGTTTCAGACCAGCGAAAATTCTGATGGTTTCTCAACCATTCCGTAACTTCAAACTCCCATATCTCGCGAACGGATTGACGAACTCGAGAAATTCCTGTTGCAGCCGAAAGCAGAAACTGGCCCTATTACAACGGTATGCGTATTTTTGCCCTAGGCAATAGTAGTTATTGGTTTCGAGTATCAGACTTGCGAAAATTTTGATGGTTTCTCAACCATTCCTTAACTTCAAACTCCCATATCGCGCGAACGGATTGGCAAACTGGAGAAATTCCTGTTGCATCTGAAAATAGAAACTCGCCCGATTACAATGGTGTGTGTACTTTTCCCCTAGGCCATTCCAGTTATAGGTTTCGAGTATCAGACCAGCTAAGATTCTGATGGTTTAGGCAATAGTAGTTATTGGTTTCGAGTATCAGACTTGCGAAAATTTTGATGATTTCTCAACCATTCCTTAACTTCGAACTCCCATATCTCGCGAACGCATTGACGAACTCGAGAAATTCCTGTTGCATCTGAAAGCAGAAAGTCGCCCGATTACAACGGTATGTGTATTTTTGCCCTATGCAATAGTAGTTATTGGTTTCGAGTATCAGACTTGCGAAAATTTTGATGGTTTCTCAACCATTCCTTAACTTCGAACTCCCATATCTCGCGAACGGATGGGCGAACTCGAGATATTGCTGTTCCATCTGAAAGCAGAAAGTCGCCCGATTACAACGGTATGTGTATTTTTGCCCTATGCAATAGTAGTTATTGGTTTCGTGTATCAGACTTGCAAAAAATTTTGATGGTTTCTCAACCATTCCTTAAGTTCAAACTCCCATATCTCGCGAACGGATTGACGAACTCGGGAAATTCCTGTTGCATCTGAAAGTAGAAACTCGCCCGATTACAATGGTGTGTGTACTTTTCCCCTAGGCCATAGTAGTTATTGGTTTCGAGTATCAGACTTGCGAAAATTTTGATGGTTTCTCAACCATTCCTGAACTTCAAACCCCCATATCCCGCGAACGGATTGACGAACTGGCGAAATTTCTGTTGCAACTGAAAGCAGAAACTCGCCCGATTACAACGGTATGTGTATTTTTGCCCTAGGCAATAGTAGTTGTTGGTTTCGTGTATCAGACTTGCAAAAATTTTGATGGTTTCTCAACCATTCCTTAACTTCAAACTCCCATATCTCGCGAACGGATTGACGAACTCGGGAAATTCCTGTTGCATCTGAAAGTAGAAACTCGCCCGATTACAATGGTGTGTGTACTTTTCCCCTAGGCCATAGTAGTTATTGGTTTCGAGTATCAGACTTGCGAAAATTTTGATGGTTTTTCAACCATTCCTTAATTTCAAACTCCCATATCCCGCGAACGGATTGACGAACTCGCGAAATTTCTGTTGCATCTGAAAGCAGAAACTCGCCCGATTACAACGGTATGTGCATTTTTGCCCTAGGCAATAGTAGTTATTGGTTTCTAGTATCAGACTTGCGAAAATTTTGATGGTTTCTCAACCATTCCTTAACTTCTAAACTTCACACCTCGCGAACGGATTGACGAGCTCGAGAAATTCCTGTTGCATCTGAAAGTAGAAACTCGCCCGATTACAATGGTGTGTGTACTATTCCCCTAGGCCATAGTAGTTATTGGTATCGAGTATCAGACTTGCAAAGTTTTCATGGTTTCTCAACCATTGCTTAACTTCAAACTTCCATATCTCGCGAACGGATTGACGAACTCGAGATATTCCTGTTGCACCTGAAAGTAGAAACTCGCCCGATTACAATGGTGTGTGTACTTTTCCCCTAGGCCATTCCAGTTGTTGGTTTCGAGTATCAGAATTGCGAAAATTTTGATGATTTCTCAACCATTCCTTCACTTCAAACTCCCGTATCTCGCGAACGGATTGACGAACTGGAGAAATTCCTGTTGCATCTGAAAGTAGGAACTCGCCCGATTACAATGGTGTGTGTACTTTTCCCCTAGGCCATTCCATTTATAGGTTTCGAGTTTCAGACCAGCGAAAATTCTGATGGTTTCTCAACCATTCCGTAACTTCAAACTCCCATATCTCGCGAACGGATTGACGAACTCGAGAAATTCCTGTTGCAGCCGAAAGCAGAAACTGGCCCTATTACAACGGTATGCGTATTTTTGCCCTAGGCAATAGTAGTTATTGGTTTCGAGTATCAGACTTGCGAAAATTTTGATGGTTTCTCAACCATTCCTTAACTTCAAACTCCCATATCGCGCGAACGGATTGGCAAACTGGAGAAATTCCTGTTGCATCTGAAAATAGAAACTCGCCCGATTACAATGGTGTGTGTACTTTTCCCCTAGGCCATTCCAGTTATAGGTTTCGAGTATCAGACCAGCTAAGATTCTGATGGTTTCTCAAACATTCCGTAACTTCAAACTTCCATATCTCGCGAACGGATTGACGAACTCGTGAAATTCCTGTTGCATCCGAAAGCAGAAACTCGCGCGATTACAGCGGTATGTGTATTTTTGCCCTAGGCAATAGTAGTTATTGGTTTCGAGTATCAGACTTGCGAAAATTTTGATGATTTCTCAACCATTCCTTAACTTCGAACTCCCATATCTCGCGAACGCATTGACGAACTCGAGAAATTCCTGTTGCATCTGAAAGCAGAAAGTCGCCCGATTACAACGGTATGTGTATTTTTGCCCTATGCAATAGTAGTTATTGGTTTCGAGTATCAGACTTGCGAAAATTTTGATGGTTTCTCAACCATTCCTTAACTTCGAACTCCCATATCTCGCGAACGGATGGGCGAACTCGAGATATTGCTGTTGCATCTGAAAGCAGAAAGTCGCCCGATTACAACGGTATGTGTATTTTTGCCCTATGCAATAGTAGTTATTGGTTTCGTGTATCAGACTTGCAAAAAATTTTGATGGTTTCTCAACCATTCCTTAAGTTCAAACTCCCATATCTCGCGAACGGATTGACGAACTCGGGAAATTCCTGTTGCATCTGAAAGTAGAAACTCGCCCGATTACAATGGTGTGTGTACTTTTCCCCTAGGCCATAGTAGTTATTGGTTTCGAGTATCAGACTTGCGAAAATTTTGATGGTTTCTCAACCATTCCTGAACTTCAAACCCCCATATCCCGCGAACGGATTGACGAACTGGCGAAATTTCTGTTGCAACTGAAAGCAGAAACTCGCCCGATTACAACGGTATGTGTATTTTTGCCCTAGGCAATAGTAGTTGTTGGTTTCGTGTATCAGACTTGCAAAAATTTTGATGGTTTCTCAACCATTCCTTAACTTCAAACTCCCATATCTCGCGAACGGATTGACGAACTCGGGAAATTCCTGTTGCATCTGAAAGTAGAAACTCGCCCGATTACAATGGTGTGTGTACTTTTCCCCTAGGCCATAGTAGTTATTGGTTTCGAGTATCAGACTTGCGAAAATTTTGATGGTTTTTCAACCATTCCTTAATTTCAAACTCCCATATCCCGCGAACGGATTGACGAACTCGCGAAATTTCTGTTGCATCTGAAAGCAGAAACTCGCCCGATTACAACCGTATGTGCATTTTTGCCCTAGGCAATAGTAGTTATTGGTTTCTAGTATCAGACTTGCGAAAATTTTGATGGTTTCTCAACCATTCCTTAACTTCTAAACTTCACACCTCGCGAACGGATTGACGAGCTCGAGAAATTCCTGTTGCATCTGAAAGTAGAAACTCGCCCGATTACAATGGTGTGTGTACTATTCCCCTAGGCCATAGTAGTTATTGGTATCGAGTATCAGACTTGCAAAGTTTTCATGGTTTCTCAACCATTGCTTAACTTCAAACTTCCATATCTCGCGAACGGATTGACGAACTCGAGATATTCCTGTTGCACCTGAAAGTAGAAACTCGCCCGATTACAATGGTGTGTGTACTTTTCCCCTAGGCCATAGTAGTTATTGGTTTCGAGTATCAGACTTGCGAAAATTTTGATGGTTTCTCAACCATTCCTGAACTTCAAACCCCCATATCCCGCGAACGGATTGACGAACTCGCGAAATTTCTGTTGCACCTGAAAGCAGAAACTCGCCCGATTACAACGGTATGTGTATTTTTGCCCTATGCAATAGTAGTTATTGGTTTCGAGTATCAGACTTGCGAAAATTTTGATGGTTTCTCAACCATTCCTTAACTTCGAACTCCCATATCTCGCGAACGGATTGACGAACTCGCGAAATTTCTGTTGCACCTGAAAGCAGAAACTCGCCCGATTACAACGGTATGTGTATTTTTGCCCTATGCAATAGTAGTTATTGGTTTCGAGTATCAGACTTGCGAAAATTTTGATGGTTTCTCAACCATTCCTTAACTTCGAACTCCCATATCTCGCGAACGGATGGGCGAACTCGAGATATTGCTGTTGCATCTGAAAGCAGAAAGTCGCCCGATTACAATGGTATGTGTATTTTTGCCCTAGGCCATAGTAGTTATTGGTTTCGAGTATCAGACTTGCGAAAATTTTGATGGTTTCTCTACCATTCTTTATCTTCATAATACCATATCTCGCTAACGGATTGGCGAACTCGAGAAATTCCTGTTGCATCTGAAAGCAGTAACACGCCCGATTACAATGGTATGTGCATTTTTGACCTAGGCCATAGTTGTTATTTGTTTCGAGTATCAGACTTGCGAAAATTTTGATGGTTTCTCAACCATTCCTGAACTTCAAACCCCCATATCTCGCGAACGGATTGACGAACACGAAAAATTCCTGTTGCATCTAAAAGCAGAAACTCGCCCGATAACAACGGTATGTGTATTTTTGCCCTAGGCAATAGTAGTTATTGGTTTCGTGTATCAGACTTGCAAAAAATTTTGATGGTTTCTCAACCATTCCTTAAGTTCAAACTCCCATATCTCGCGAACGGATTGACGAACTCGGGAAATTCCTGTTGCATCTGAAAGTAGAAACTCGCCCGATTACAATGGTGTGTGTACTTTTCCCCTAGGCCATAGTAGTTATTGGTTTCGAGTATCAGACTTGCGAAAATTTTGATGGTTTCTCAACCACTCCTGAACTTCAAACCCCCATATCACGCGAACGGATTGACGAACTGGCGAAATTTCTGTTGCAACTGAAAGCAGAAACTCGCCCGATTACAACGGTATGTGTATTTTTGCCCTAGGCAATAGTAGTTACTGGTTTCTAGTATCAGACTTTCGAAAATTTTGATGGTTTCTCAAACATTCCTTAAGTTCTAACTCCCATATCTCGCGAACGGATTGACGAACTCGAGAAATTCCTGTTGCATCTGAAATCAGGAAGTAGCCCGATTACAGCGGTACGTGTATCTTGCCCTAGGCAATAGTAGTTATTGGTTTCGAGTATCTAACTTTCGAAAATTTTGAGGATTTCTCAACCATTCCTTGATTTCAAACTCCCATATCCCGCGAACGGATTGACGAACTCGAGAAATTCCTGTTGCATCTGAAAGCAGAAACTCGCCCGATTACAACGGTATGTGTATTTTTGCCCTAGGAAATAGTAGTTATTGGTTTCGAGTATCAGACTAGCGAAAATATTAATGGTTTCTCAACCATTCCTTATCTTCAAACTCCCATATCTTGCGAACGGATTGGCGAACTCGAGAAATTCCTGTTGCATCTGAAAGCAGAAACTCGCCCAATTGCAATGGTATGTGTATTTTTGCCCTAGGCCATAGTTGTTATTGGTTTCCAGTATCAGACTTGCGAAGATTTTGATGGTTTCTCAACCATTCCTTAACTTCAAACTCCCATATCTCGCGAACGGATTGACGAACTCGAGATATTCCTGTTGCATCGGAAAGCAGAAACTCGGCCGATTACAATGGTATGTGTATTTTTGCCCTAGGCCATAGTAGTTATTGGTTACGAGTATCAGACTTGCGAAAATTTTGATGGTTTCTCAACCATTCCTTAACTTCAAACTCCCATATCACGCGAACGGATTGACGAACTCCAGAAGTTCCTGTTGCAGCTGAAAGTAGAAACTCGCCCCATTACAATGGTGTGTGTACTTTTCCCCTAGGCCATTCCAGTTATTGGTTTCGAGAATCAGACCAGCGAAAATTTTGATGGTTTCTCAACCATTCCTTAACTTCAAACTCCAATATCTCGCGAACGGATTGACGAACTCGAGAAATTCCTGATGCGTCTGAAAGTAGAAAGTCGCCCAATTACAATGGTGTGTGTACTTTTCCGCTACGCCATTCCAGTTATTGGTTTCGAGTATCAGACCAGAGAAAATTTTGATGGTTTCTCAACCATTCCTTAACTTCAAACTCCCATATCTCGCGAACGGATTGACGAACTCCAGAAGTTCCTGTTGCATCTGAAAGTAGAAACTCGCCCCATTACAATGGTGTGTGTACTTTTCCCTTAGGCCATTCCAGTTATTGGTTTCGAGTATCAGACTTGCGAAAATTTTGATGTTGCTCAAGCGTTCCTTAATTTCAAACTCCCATATCTCGCGAACGGACTGACGAACTCGAGATATTCCTGTTGCATATGAAAGTAGAAACTCGCCCGATTACAATGGTGTGTGTATTTTTCCCCTAGGCCTTTGTAGTTATTGGCTTCGGGAATCAGACTTGCGAAAATTTTGATGGTTGCTCAACCATTCCTTAATTTCAAAGTCCCATATCTCGCGAACGGACTGACGAACTCGAGAAATTCCTGTTGCATCTGAAAGTAGAAACTCGCCCGATTACAATGGTGTTTGTACTTTTCCCCTAGGCCATAGTAGTTATTGGTTTCGAGTATCAGACATGCGAAAATTTTGATGGTTTCTCAACCATTCCTTAACTTCGAACTCCCATATCTCGCGAACGGATTGACGAACTCGAGAAATTCCTGTTGCATCTGAAACTAGAAACTCGCACGATTACAACGGTATATGTATTTTTCCCCTAGGTCTTTGTAGTTATTGGCTTCGGGAATCGGACTTGCGAAAATTTTGATGGTTGCTCAACCATTCCTTAACTTCAAACTCCCATATCTCGCTAACGGATTGACGAACTCGAGAAATTCCTGTTGCATCTGAAAGTAGAAACTCGCCCGATTACATTGGTGTGTGTACTTTTCCCCTAGGCCATAGTAGTTATTGGTTTCGAGTATCAGACTTGCGAAAATTTTGATGTTGCTCAAGCGTTCCTTAATTTCAAACTCCCATATCTCGCGTACGGACTGACGAACTCGAGATATTCCTGTTGCATATGAAAGTAGAAACTCGCCCGATTACAATGGTGTTTGTACTTTTCCCCTAGGCCATAGTAGTTATTGGTTTCGAGTATCAAACTTGCGAAAATTTTGATGGTTTCTCAACCATTCCTTAACTTCGAACTCCCACGTCTCGCGAACGGATTGACGAAGTCGAGAAATTTCCGTTGCATCTGAAAGTAGAAACTCGCCCGATTACGATGGTGTGTGTATTTTTCCCCTAGGCCTCTGTAGTTATTGGCTTCGGGAATCAGACTTGCGAAAATTTTGATGGTTGCTCAACCATTCCTTAACTTCAAACTCCCATATCTCGCGAACGGACTGACGAACTCGAGAAATTCCTGTTGCATCTGAAAGTAGAATCTCTCCCGATTACAATGGTGTTTGTACTTTTCCCCTAGGCCATAGTAGTTATTGGTTTCGAGTATCAGACTTGCGAAAATTTTGATGGTTTCTCAACCATTCCTTAACTTCGAACTCCCATATCTCGCGAACGGATTGACGAACTCGAGAAATTCCTGTTGCATCTGAAAGTAGAAACTCGCCCGATTACTTTGGTGTGTGTACTTTTCCCCTAGGCCATAGTAGTTATTGGTTTCGAGTATCAGACTTGCGAAAATTTTGATGTTGCTCAAGCGTTCCTTAATTTCAAACTCCCATATCTCGCGAACGGATTGACGAACTCGAGAAATTCCTGTTGCATCTGAAAGTAGAAACTCGCCCGATTACACTGGTGTGTGTACTTTTCCCCTAGGCCATAGTAGTTATTGGTTTCGAGTATCAGACTTGCGAAAATTTTGATGTTGCTCAAGCGTTCCTTAATTTCAAACTCCCATATCTCGCGAACGGACTGACGAACTCGAGATATTCCTGTTGCATATGAAAGTAGAAACTCGCCCGATTACAATGGTGTTTGTACTTTTCCCCTAGGCCATAGTAGTTATTGGTTTCGAGAATCAAACTTGCGAAAATTTTGATGGTTTCTCAACCATTCCTTAACTTCGAACTCCCACGTCTCGCGAACGGATTGACGAAGTCGAGAAATTTCCGTTGCATCTGAAAGTAGAAACTCGCCCGATTACGATGGTGTGTGC
Organism: Ptiloglossa arizonensis; assembly: GCF_051014685.1. Classification (NCBI taxonomy): domain Eukaryota; kingdom Metazoa; phylum Arthropoda; class Insecta; order Hymenoptera; family Colletidae; genus Ptiloglossa; species Ptiloglossa arizonensis. Next base: position 1,049,133 of record NW_027478391.1, read on the forward strand.
ATTTTTCCCCTAGGCCTTCGTAGTTATTGGCTTCGGGAATCAGACTTGCGAAAATTTTGATGGTTGCTCAACCATTCCTTAACTTCAAACTCCCATATCTCGCGAACGGACTGACGAACTCGAGAAATTCCTGTTGCATCTGAAAGTAGAAACTCTCCCGATTACAATGATGTTTGTACTTTTCCCCTAGGCCATAGTAGTTATTGGTTTCGAGTATCAGACTTGCGAAAATTTTGATGGTTTCTCAACCATTCCTTAACTTCGAACTGCCATATCTCGCGAACGGATTGACGAACTCGAGAAATTCCTGTTGCATCTGAAAGTAGAAACTCGCCCGATTACAATGGTGTTTGTACTTTTCCCCTAGGCCATAGTAGTTATTGGTTTCGAGTATCAGACTTGCGAAAATTTTGATGGTTTCTCAACCATTCCTTAACTTCGAACTCCCATACCTCGCGAACGGATTGATGAACTCGAGAAATTCCTGTTGCATCTGACAGTAGAAACTCGCCCGATTACAATGGTGTGTGTACTTTTCCCCTAGGCCATACTAGTTATTGGTTTCGAGTATCAGACTTGCGAAAATTTTGATGTTGCTCAAGCGTTCCTTAATTTCAAACTCCCATATCTCGCGAACGGACTGACGAACTCGAGAAATTCCTCTTGCATCTGAAATCAGAAAGTAGCCCGATTACAACGGTACGTGTATTTTGCCCTAGGCAATAGTAGTTATTGATATCGAGTATCAGACTTGCGAAAATTTTGATGGTTTCTCAACCATTCCTTCACTTCAAACTCCCATATCTCGCGAACGGATTGACGAACTCGAGAAATTCCTGTTGCATCTGAAAGTAGAAACTCGCCCGATTACAATGGTGTGTGTACTTTTCCCCTAGGCCATTCCAGTTATAGGTTTCGAGTATCAGACCAGCGAAAATTTTGATGGTTTCTCAAACATTCCGTAACTTCAAACTCCCATATCTCGCGAACGGATTGACGAACTCGAGATATTACTGTTGCACCTGAAAGTAGAAACTCGCCCGATTACAACGGTGTGTGCACTTTTCCCCTAGGCCATTCCAGTTATAGGTTTCGAGTATCAGACCAGCGAAAATGTTGATGGTTTCTCAACCATTCCTTAACTTCAAACTCCCATACCTCGCGAACGGATTGACGAACTCGAGAAATTCCTGTTGCATCTGAAATCAGAAAGTAGCCCGATTACAACGGTACGTGTATTTTGCCCTAGGCAATAGTAGTTATTGATATCGAGTATCAGACTTGCGAAAATTTTGATGGTTTCTCAACCATTCCTTCACTTCAAACTCCCATATCTCGCGAACGGATTGACGAACTCGAGAAATTCCTGTTGCATCTGAAAGTAGAAACTCGCCCGATTACAATGGTGTGTGTACTTTTCCCCTAGGCCATTCCAGTTATAGGTTTCGAGTATCAGACCAGCGAAAATTCTGATGGTTTCTCAACCATTCCGTAACTTCAAACTCCCATATCTCGCGAACGGATTGACGAACTCGAGAAATTCCTGTTGCAGCCGAAAGCAGAAACTCGCCCGATTACAACGGTATGTGTATTTTTGCCCTAGGCAATAGTAGTTATTGGTTTCGAGTATCAGACTTCCGAAAATTTTGATGGTTTCTCAACCATTCCTTAACTTCAAACTCCCATATCGCGCGAACGGATTGGCGAACTGGAGAAATTCCTGTTGCATCTGAAATTAGAAACTCGCCCGATTACAATGGTGTGTGTACTTTTCCCCAAGGCCATTCCAGTTATAGGTTTCGAGTATCAGACCAGCGAAAATTCTGATGCTTTCTCAAACATTCCGTAACTTCAAACTCCCATACCTCGCGAACGGATTGACGAACTCGAGAAATTCCTGTTGCATCTGAAAGCAGAAACTCGCCCGATTACAACGGTATGCGTATTTTTGCCCTGGGCAATAGTAGTTATTGGTTTCGAGTATCAGACTTCCGAAAATTTTGATGGTTTCTCAACCATTCCTTAACTTCAAACTCCCATACCTCGCGAACGGATTGACGAACTCGAGAAATTCCTGTTGCATCTGAAATCAGAAAGTAGCCCGATTACAACGGTACGTGTATTTTCCCCTAGGCCATTGTAGTTATTGGTTTCGAGTATCAGACTTGCGAAAATTTTGATGGTTTCTCAACTATTCCTTATCTTCAAACCCCCATATCTCGCGAACGGATTCACGAACTCGAGATATTCCTGTTGCATCTGAAAGTAGAAACTCTCCCGATTACAATTGTGTGTGTACTTTCCCCCTAGGCCATTCCAGTTATTGGTTTCGAGTATCAGACTTGCGAAAATTTTGATGGTTTCTCAACCATTCCTTAACTTCAAACTCCCATATCTCGCGAACGGAATGGAGAGCTCGAGAAATTCCTGTTGCGTCTGAAAATGGAAACTCGCCCGATTACAAAGGTATGTGTACTTTTCCCCTAGGCCATTGTAGTTATTGGTTTCGAGTATCAGACTTGCGAAAATTCTGATGGTTTCTCAACCATTCCTTAACTTCAAACTCCCATACCTCGCGAACGGATTGACGTACTCGAGAAATTCCTGTTGCATTTGAAACTAGAAACTCGCCCGATTACAACGGTATGTGTATTTTTCCCCTAGGTCATTGTAGTTATTGGTTTCGAGTATCAGACTTGCGAAAATTTTGATGGTTTATCAACCATTCCTTAACTTCAAACTCCCGTACCTCGCGAACGGATTGACGAACTCGAGAAATTCCTATTGCATCTGAAAGTAGAAACTCGCCCGATTGCAACGGTATGTGTATTTTTCCCCTAGGACATTCTAGTTATTGGTTTGGAGTATCAGACTTGCAAAAATTTTGATGGTTTATCAACCATTCCTTAACTTCTAACTCCCGTATTTCGCGAACGGATTGACGAACTCGAGAAATTCCTGTCGCATCTGAAAGCAGAAACTCGCCCGATTACAACGGTATGCGTATTTTTGCCCTGGGCAATAGTAGTTATTGGTTTCGAGTATCAGACTTCCGAAAATTTTGATCGTTTCTCAACCATTCCTTAACTTCAAACTCCCATACCTCGCGAACGGATTGACGAACTCGAGAAATTCCTGTTGCATCGGAAAGCAGAAACACGCCCGATTACAACGGTACGTGTATTTTGCCCTAGGCAATAGTAGTTATTGGTTTCGAGTATCAGACATGCGAAAATTTTGATGGTTTCTCAACCATTCCTTAACTTCAAACTCCCATATCTCGCGAGCGGATCGACGAACTCGAGATATTCCTGTTGCATCTGAAAGTAGAAAGCAGCCCGATTACAACGGTACGTGTATTTTGCCCTAGGCAATAGTATTTATTGGTTTCGAGTATCAGACTTGCGAAAATTTTGATGGTTTCTCAACCAGTCCTTAAATTCAAACTCCCATATCTCGCGAACGGATTGACGAACTCGAGATATTCCTGTTGCATCTGAAAGTAGAAACTCGCCCGATTACAATGGTGTGTGTACTTTTCCCCTAGGCTATTCCAGTTAATGGTTTCGAGTATCAGACTTGCGAAAATTTTGATGGTTTCTCAACCATTCCTTCACTTCAAACTCCCATATCTCGCGAACGGATTGACGAACTCGAGAAATTCCTGTTGCATCTGAAAGTAGAAACTCGCCCGATTACAATGGTGTGTGTACTTTTCCCCTAGGCCATTCCAGTTATATGTTTCGGGTATCAGACCAGCGAAAATTCTGATGGTTTCTCAACCATGCCGTAACTTCAAACTCCCATATCTCGCGAACGGATTGACGAACTCGAGAAATTCCTGTTGCAGCCGAAAGCAGAAACTCGCCCTATTACAACGGTATGTGTACTTTTCCCCTAGGCCATTGTAGTTATTGGTTTCGAGTATCAGACCAGCTAAGATTCTGATGGTTTCTCAAACATTCCGTAACTTCAAACTTCCATATCTCGCGAACGGATTGACGAACTCGTGAAATTCCTGTTGCATCCGAAAGCAGAAACTCGCGCGATTACAGCGGTATGTGTATTTTTGCCCTAGGCAATAGTAGTTATTGGTTTCGAGTATCAGACTTGCGAAAATTTTGATGATTTCTCAACCATTCCTTAACTTCGAACTCCCATATCTCGCGAACGCATTGACGAACTCGAGAAATTCCTGTTGCATCTGAAAGCAGAAAGTCGCCCGATTACAACGGTATGTGTATTTTTGCCCTATGCAATAGTAGTTATTGGTTTCGAGTATCAGACTTGCGAAAATTTTGATGGTTTCTCAACCATTCCTTAACTTCGAACTCCCATATCTCGCGAACGGATGGGCGAACTCGCGATATTGCTGTTGCATCTGAAAGCAGAAAGTCGCCCGATTACAACGGTATGTGTATTTTTGCCCTATGCAATAGTAGTTATTGGTTTCGTGTATCAGACTTGCAAAAAATTTTGATGGTTTCTCAACCATTCCTTAAGTTCAAACTCCCATATCTCGCGAACGGATTGACGAACTCGGGAAATTCCTGTTGCATCTGAAAGTAGACACTCGCCCGATTACAATGGTGTGTGTACTTTTCCCCTAGGCCATAGTAGTTATTGGTTTCGAGTATCAGACTTGCGAAAATTTTGATGGTTTCTCAACCATTCCTTAACTTCTAACCTTCACATCTCGCGAACGGATTGACGAGCTCGAGAAATTCCTGTTGCATCTGAAAGTAGAAACTCGCCCGATTACAATGGTGTGTGTACTATTCCCCTAGGCCATAGTAGTTATTGGTATCGAGTATCAGACTTGCAAAGTTTTCATGGTTTCTCAACCATTGCTTAACTTCAAACTTCCATATCTCGCGAACGGATTGACGAACTCGAGATATTCCTGTTGCACCTGAAAGTAGAAACTCGCCCGATTACAATGGTGTGTGTACTTTTCCCCTAGGCCATTCCAGTTGTTGGTTTCGGGTATCAGAATTGCGAAAATTTTGATGATTTCTCAACCATTCCTTCACTTCAAACTCCCGTATCTCGCGAACGGATTGACGAACTCGAGAAATTCCTGTTGCATCCGAAAGCAGAAACTCGCGCGATTACAGCGGTATGTGTATTTTTGCCCTAGGCAATAGTAGTTATTGGTTTCGAGTATCAGACTTGCGAAAATTTTGATGATTTCTCAACCATTCCTTAACTTCGAACTCCCATATCTCGTGAACGCATTGACGAACTCGAGAAATTCCTGTTGCATCTGAAAGCAGAAAGTCGCCCGATTACAACGGTATGTGTATTTTTGCCCTATGCAATAGTAGTTATTGGTTTCGAGTATCAGACTTGCGAAAATTTTGATGGTTTCTCAACCATTCCTTAACTTCGAACTCCCATATCTCGCGAACGGATGGGCGAACTCGAGATATTGCTGTTGCATCTGAAAGCAGAAAGTCGCCCGATTACAACGGTATGTGTATTTTTGCCCTATGCAATAGTAGTTATTGGTTTCGTGTATCAGACTTGCAAAAAATTTTGATGGTTTCTCAACCATTCCTTAAGTTCAAACTCCCATATCTCGCGAACGGATTGACGAACTCGGGAAATTCCTGTTGCATCTGAAAGTAGAAACTCGCCCGATTACAATGGTGTGTGTACTTTTCCCCTAGGCCATAGTAGTTATTGGTTTCGAGTATCAGACTTGCGAAAATTTTGATGGTTTCTCAACCATTCCTGAACTTCAAACCCCCATATCCCGCGAACGGATTGACGAACTGGCGAAATTTCTGTTGCAACTGAAAGCAGAAACTCGCCCGATTACAACGGTATGTGTATTTTTGCCCTAGGCAATAGTAGTTATTGGTTTCGTGTATCAGACTTGCAAAAATTTTGATGGTTTCTCAACCATTCCTTAAGTTCAAACTCCCATATCTCGCGAACGGATTGACGAACTCGGGAAATTCCTGTTGCATCTGAAAGTAGAAACTCGCCCGATTACAATGGTGTGTGTACTTTTCCCCTAGGCCATAGTAGTTATTGGTTTCGAGTATCAGACTTGCGAAAATTTTGATGGTTTTTCAACCATTCCTTAATTTCAAACTCCCATATCCCGCGAACGGATTGACGAACTCGCGAAATTTCTGTTGCATCTGAAAGCAGAAACTCGCCCGATTACAACGGTATGTGCATTTTTGCCCTAGGCAATAGTAGTTATTGGTTTCTAGTATCAGACTTGCGAAAATTTTGATGGTTTCTCAACCATTCCTTAACTTCTAAACTTCACACCTCGCGAACGGATTGACGAGCTCGAGAAATTCCTGTTGCATCTGAAAGTAGAAACTCGCCCGATTACAATGGTGTGTGTACTATTCCCCTAGGCCATAGTAGTTATTGGTATCGAGTATCAGACTTGCAAAGTTTTCATGGTTTCTCAACCATTGCTTAACTTCAAACTTCCATATCTCGCGAACGGATTGACGAACTCGAGATATTCCTGTTGCACCTGACAGTAGAAACTCGCCCGATTACAATGGTGTGTGTACTTTTCCCCTAGGCCATTCCAGTTGTTAGTTTCGAGTATCAGAATTGCGAAAATTTTGATGGTTTCTCAACCATTCCTTCACCTCAAACTCCCGTATCTCGCGAACGGATTGACGAACTCGAGAAATTCCTGTTGCATCTGAAAGTAGGAACTCGCCCGATTACAATGGTGTGTGTACTTTTCCCCTAGGCCATTCCATTTATAGGTTTCGAGTATCAGACCAGCTAAAAGTCTGATAGTTTCTCAAACATTCCGTAACTTCGAACTCCCATACCTCGCGAACGGATTGACGAACTCGAGAAATTCCTGTTGCACCCGAAAGCAGAAACTCGCCCGATTACAACGGTATGTGTATTTTTGCCCTAGGCAATAGTAGTTATTGGTTTCGTGTATCAGACTTGCAAAAATTTTGATGGTTTCTCAACCATTCCTTAACTTCAAACTCCCATATCTCGCGAACGGATTGACGAACTCGGGAAATTCCTGTTGCATCTGAAAGTAGAAACTCGCCCGATTACAATGGTGTGTGTACTTTTCCCCTAGGCCATAGTAGTTATTGGTTTCGAGTATCAGACTTGCGAAAATTTTGATGGTTTCTCAACCATTCCTGAACTTCAAACCCCCATATCCCGCGAACGGATTGACGAACTCGCGAAATTTCTGTTGCACCTGAAAGCAGAAACTCGCCCGATTACAACGGTATGTGTATTTTTGCCCTATGCAATAGTAGTTATTGGTTTCGAGTATCAGACTTGCGAAAATTTTGATGGTTTCTCAACCATTCCTTAACTTCGAACTCCCATATCTCGCGAACGGATGGGCGAACTCGAGATATTGCTGTTGCATCTGAAAGCAGAAAGTCGCCCGATTACAATGGTATGTGTATTTTTGCCCTAGGCCATAGTAGTTATTGGTTTCGAGTATCAGACTTGCGAAAATTTTGATGGTTTCTCTACCATTCTTTATCTTCATAATACCATATCTCGCTAACGGATTGGCGAACTCGAGAAATTCCTGTTGCATCTGAAAGCAGTAACACGCCCGATTACAATGGTATGTGCATTTTTGACCTAGGCCATAGTTGTTATTTGTTTCGAGTATCAGACTTGCGAAAATTTTGATGGTTTCTCAACCATTCCTGAACTTCAAACCCCCATATCTCGCGAACGGATTGACGAACACGAAAAATTCCTGTTGCATCTAAAAGCAGAAACTCGCCCGATAACAACGGTATGTGTATTTTTGCCCTAGGCAATAGTAGTTATTGGTTTCGTGTATCAGACTTGCAAAAAATTTTGATGGTTTCTCAACCATTCCTTAAGTTCAAACTCCCATATCTCGCGAACGGATTGACGAACTCGGGAAATTCCTGTTGCATCTGAAAGTAGAAACTCGCCCGATTACAATGGTGTGTGTACTTTTCCCCTAGGCCATAGCAGTTATTGGTTTCGAGTATCAGACTTGCGAAAATTTTGATGGTTTCTCAACCACTCCTGAACTTCAAACCCCCATATCACGCGAACGGATTGACGAACTGGCGAAATTTCTGTTGCAACTGAAAGCAGAAACTCGCCCGATTACAACGGTATGTGTATTTTTGCCCTAGGCAATAGTAGTTACTGGTTTCTAGTATCAGACTTTCGAAAATTTTGATGGTTTCTCAAACATTCCTTAAGTTCTAACTCCCATATCTCGCGAACGGATTGACGAACTCGAGAAATTCCTGTTGCATCTGAAATCAGGAAGTAGCCCGATTACAGCGGTACGTGTATCTTGCCCTAGGCAATAGTAGTTATTGGTTTCGAGTATCTAACTTTCGAAAATTTTGAGGATTTCTCAACCATTCCTTGATTTCAAACTCCCATATCCCGCGAACGGATTGACGAACTCGAGAAATTCCTGTTGCATCTGAAAGCAGAAACTCGCCCGATTACAACGGTATGTGTATTTTTGCCCTAGGAAATAGTAGTTATTGGTTTCGAGTATCAGACTAGCGAAAATATTGATGGTTTCTCAACCATTCCTTATCTTCAAACTCCCATATCTTGCGAACGGATTGGCGAACTCGAGAAATTCCTGTTGCATCTGAAAGCAGAAACTCGCCCAATTGCAATGGTATGTGTATTTTTGCCCTAGGCCATAGTTGTTATTGGTTTCCAGTATCAGACTTGCGAAGATTTTGATGGTTTCTCAACCATTCCTTAACTTCAAACTCCCATATCTCGCGAACGGATTGACGAACTCGAGATATTCCTGTTGCATCGGAAAGCAGAAACTCGCCCGATTACAACGGTATGTGTATTTTTGCCCTAGGCAATAGTAGTTATTGGTTTCTAGTATCAGACTTGCGAAAATTTTGATGGTTTCTCAACCATTCCTTAACTTCTAACTCCCATATCTCGCGAACGGATCGACGCGCTCGAGAAATTCCTGTTGCATCTGAATGTAGAAACTCGCCCGATTACAATGGTGTGTGTACTTTTCCCCTAGGCCATAGTAGTTATTGGTATCGAGTATCAGACTTGCGAAAGTTTTCATGGTTTCTCAACCATTCCTTAACTTCAAACTACCATATCTCGCGAACGGATTGACGAACTCGAGAAATTCCTGTTGCACCCGAAAGCAGAAACTCGCCCGATTACAACGGTATGTGTATTTTTGCCCTAGGCAATAGTAGTTATTGGTTTCGTGTATCAGACTTGCAAAAATTTTGATGGTTTCTCAACCATTCCTTAACTTCAAACTCCCATATCTCGCGAACGGATTGACGAACTCGGGAAATTCCTGTTGCATCTGAAAGTAGAAACTCGCCCGATTACAATGGTGTGTGTACTTTTCCCCTAGGCCATAGTAGTTATTGGTTTCGAGTATCAGACTTGCGAAAATTTTGATGGTTTCTCAACCATTCCTGAACTTCAAACCCCCATATCCCGCGAACGGATTGACGAACTCGCGAAATTTCTGTTGCACCTGAAAGCAGAAACTCGCCCGATTACAACGGTATGTGTATTTTTGCCCTATGCAATAGTAGTTATTGGTTTCGAGTATCAGACTTGCGAAAATTTTGATGGTTTCTCAACCATTCCTTAACTTCGAACTCCCATATCTCGCGAACGGATGGGTGAACTCGAGATATTGCTGTTGCATCTGAAAGCAGAAAGTCGCCCGATTACAATGGTATGTGTATTTTTGCCCTAGGCCATAGTAGTTATTGGTTTCGAGTATCAGACTTGCGAAAATTTTGATGGTTTCTCTACCATTCTTTATCTTCATAATACCATATCTCGCTAACGGATTGGCGAACTCGAGAAATTCCTGTTGCATCTGAAAGCAGTAACACGCCCGATTACAATGGTATGTGCATTTTTGACCTAGGCCATAGTTGTTATTTGTTTCGAGTATCAGACTTGCGAAAATTTTGATGGTTTCTCAACCATTCCTGAACTTCAAACCCCCATATCTCGCGAACGGATTGACGAACACGAAAAATTCCTGTTGCATCTAAAAGCAGAAACTCGCCCGATAACAACGGTATGTGTATTTTTGCCCTAGGCAATAGTAGTTATTGGTTTCGTGTATCAGACTTGCAAAAAATTTTGATGGTTTCTCAACCATTCCTTAAGTTCAAACTCCCATATCTCGCGAACGGATTGACGAACTCGGGAAATTCCTGTTGCATCTGAAAGTAGAAACTCGCCCGATTACAATGGTGTGTGTACTTTTCCCCTAGGCCATAGTAGTTATTGGTTTCGAGTATCAGACTTGCGAAAATTTTGATGGTTTCTCAACCACTCCTGAACTTCAAACCCCCATATCACGCGAACGGATTGACGAACTGGCGAAATTTCTGTTGCAACTGAAAGCAGAAACTCGCCCGATTACAACGGTATGTGTATTTTTGCCCTAGGCAATAGTAGTTACTGGTTTCTAGTATCAGACTTTCGAAAATTTTGATGGTTTCTCAAACATTCCTTAAGTTCTAACTCCCATATCTCGCGAACGGATTGACGAACTCGAGAAATTCCTGTTGCATCTGAAATCAGGAAGTAGCCCGATTACAGCGGTACGTGTATCTTGCCCTAGGCAATAGTAGTTATTGGTTTCGAGTATCTAACTTTCGAAAATTTTGAGGATTTCTCAACCATTCCTTGATTTCAAACTCCCATATCCCGCGAACGGATTGACGAACTCGAGAAATTCCTGTTGCATCTGAAAGCAGAAACTCGCCCGATTACAACGGTATGTGTATTTTTGCCCTAGGAAATAGTAGTTATTGGTTTCGAGTATCAGACTAGCGAAAATATTGATGGTTTCTCAACCATTCCTTATCTTCAAACTCCCATATCTTGCGAACGGATTGGCGAACTCGAGAAATTCCTGTTGCATCTGAAAGCAGAAACTCGCCCAATTGCAATGGTATGTGTATTTTTGCCCTAGGCCATAGTTGTTATTGGTTTCCAGTATCAGACTTGCGAAGATTTTGATGGTTTCTCAACCATTCCTTAACTTCAAACTCCCATATCTCGCGAACGGATTGACGAACTCGAGATATTCCTGTTGCATCGGAAAGCAGAAACTCGCCCGATTACAACGGTATGTGTATTTTTGCCCTAGGCAATAGTAGTTATTGGTTTCTAGTATCAGACTTGCGAAAATTTTGATGGTTTCTCAACCATTCCTTAACTTCTAACTCCCATATCTCGCGAACGGATCGACGCGCTCGAGAAATTCCTGTTGCATCTGAATGTAGAAACTCGCCCGATTACAATGGTGTGTGTACTTTTCCCCTAGGCCATAGTAGTTATTGGTATCGAGTATCAGACTTGCGAAAGTTTTCATGGTTTCTCAACCATTCCTTAACTTCAAACTACCATATCTCGCGAACGGATTGACGAACTCGAGAAATTCCTGTTGCATCTGAAAGCAGAAACTCGGCCGATTACAATGGTATGTGTATTTTTGCCCTAGGCCATAGTAGTTATTGGTTACGAGTATCAGACTTGCGAAAATTTTGATGGTTTCTCAACCATTCCTTAACTTCAAACTCCCATATCACGCGAACGGATTGACGAACTCCAGAAGTTCCTGTTGCAGCTGAAAGTAGAAACTCGCCCCATTACAATGGTGTGTGTACTTTTCCCCTAGGCCATTCCAGTTATTGGTTTCGAGAATCAGACCAGCGAAAATTTTGATGGTTTCTCAACCATTCCTTAACTTCAAACTCCAATATCTCGCGAACGGATTGACGAACTCGAGAAATTCCTGATGCGTCTGAAAGTAGAAAGTCGCCCAATTACAATGGTGTGTGTACTTTTCCGCTACGCCATTCCAGTTATTGGTTTCGAGTATCAGACCAGAGAAAATTTTGATGGTTCCTCAACCATTCCTTAACTTCAAACTCCCATGCTTCGCGAACGGATTGACGAACTCGAGAAATTGCTGTTCCATCTGAAAGTAGAAACTCGCCCGATTACAACGGTATGTCTATTTTTCCCCTAGGCCATTGTAGTTATAGGTTTCGAGTATCAGACATGCGAAAATTTTGATGGTTTCTCAACCATTCCTTAACTTCAAACTCCCATATCTCGCGAACGGATTGACGAACTCGAGAAATTGCTGTTCCATCTGAAAGTAGAAACTCGCCCGATTACAGCGGTATGTAAATTTTTGCCCTAGGCCATAGTAGTTATTGTTTTCGAGTATCAGACTTGCGAAAATTTTGATGGCTTTTCAACCATTCCTTAATTTCAAACTCCCATATCTAGCGAGCGGATTGACGAACTCGACAAATTCCTGTTGCATCTGAAAGTAGAAACTCGCCCGATTACAATGGTGTGTGTACTTTTCCCCTAGGCCATAGTAGTTATTGGTTTCGAGTATCAGACTTGCGAAAATTTTGATGTTGCTCAAGCGTTCCTTAATTTCAAACTCCCATATCTCGCGAACGGACTGACGAACTCGAGATATTCCTGTTGCATATGAAAGTAGAAACTCGCCCGATTACAATGGTGTGTGTATTTTTCCCCTAGGCCTTTGTAGTTATTGGCTTCGGGAATCAGACTTGCGAAAATTTTGATGGTTGCTCAACCATTCCTTAATTTCAAAGTCCCATATCTCGCGAACGGACTGACGAACTCGAGAAATTCCTGTTGCATCTGAAAGTAGAAACTCGCCCGATTACAATGGTGTTTGTACTTTTCCCCTAGGCCATAGTAGTTATTGGTTTCGAGTATCAGACATGCGAAAATTTTGATGGTTTCTCAACCATTCCTTAACTTCGAACTCCCATATCTCGCGAACGGATTGACGAACTCGAGAAATTCCTGTTGCATCTGAAACTAGAAACTCGCACGATTACAACGGTATATGTATTTTTCCCCTAGGTCTTTGTAGTTATTGGCTTCGGGAATCGGACTTGCGAAAATTTTGATGGTTGCTCAACCATTCCTTAACTTCAAACTCCCATATCTCGCGAACGGATTGACGAACTCGAGAAATTCCTGTTGCATCTGAAAGTAGAAACTCGCCCGATTACATTGGTGTGTGTACTTTTCCCCTAGGCCATAGTAGTTATTGGTTTCGAGTATCAGACTTGCGAAAATTTTGATGTTGCTCAAGCGTTCCTTAATTTCAAACTCCCATATCTCGCGAACGGACTGACGAACTCGAGAAATTCCTGTTGCATCTGAAAGTAGAAACTCGCCCGATTTCAATGGTGTGTGTACTTTTCCCCTAGGCCATAGTAGTTATTGGTTTCGAGTATCAGACTTGCGAAAATTTTGATGTTGCTCAAGCGTTCCTTAATTTCAAACTCCCATATCTCGCGTACGGACTGACGAACTCGAGATATTCCTGTTGCATATGAAAGTAGAAACTCGCCCGATTACAATGGTGTTTGTACTTTTCCCCTAGGCCATAGTAGTTATTGGTTTCGAGTATCAAACTTGCGAAAATTTTGATGGTTTCTCAACCATTCCTTAACTTCGAACTCCCACGTCTCGCGAACGGATTGACGAAGTCGAGAAATTTCCGTTGCATCTGAAAGTAGAAACTCGCCCGATTACGATGGTGTGTGTATTTTTCCCCTAGGCCTCTGTAGTTATTGGCTTCGGGAATCAGACTTGCGAAAATTTTGATGGTTGCTCAACCATTCCTTAACTTCAAACTCCCATATCTCGCGAACGGACTGACGAACTCGAGAAATTCCTGTTGCATCTGAAAGTAGAATCTCTCCCGATTACAATGGTGTTTGTACTTTTCCCCTAGGCCATAGTAGTTATTGGTTTCGAGTATCAGACTTGCGAAAATTTTGATGGTTTCTCAACCATTCCTTAACTTCGAACTCCCATATCTCGCGAACGGATTGACGAACTCGAGAAATTCCTGTTGCATCTGAAAGTAGAAACTCGCCCGATTACATTGGTGTGTGTACTTTTCCCCTAGGCCATAGTAGTTATTGGTTTCGAGTATCAGACTTGCGAAAAGTTTGATGTTGCTCAAGCGTTCCTTAATTTCAAACTCCCATATCTCGCGAACGGATTGACGAACTCGAGAAATTCCTGTTGCATCTGAAAGTAGAAACTCGCCCGATTACACTGGTGTGTGTACTTTTCCCCTAGGCCATAGTAGTTATTGGTTTCGAGTATCAGACTTGCGAAAATTTTGATGTTGCTCAAGCGTTCCTTAATTTCAAACTCCCATATCTCGCGAACGGACTGACGAACTCGAGATATTCCTGTTGCATATGAAAGTAGAAACTCGCCCGATTACAATGGTGTTTGTACTTTTCCCCTAGGCCATAGTAGTTATTGGTTTCGAGAATCAAACTTGCGAAAATTTTGATGGTTTCTCAACCATTCCTTAACTTCGAACTCCCACGTCTCGCGAACGGATTGACAAAGTCGAGAAATTTCCGTTGCATCTGAAAGTAGAAACTCGCCCGATTACGATGGTGTGTGCATTTTTCCCCTAGGCCTTCGTAGTTATTGGCTTCGGGAATCAGACTTGCGAAAATTTTGATGGTTGCTCAACCATTCCTTAACTTCAAACTCCCATATCTCGCGAACGGACTGACGAACTCGAGAAATTCCTGTTGCATCTGAAAGTAGAAACTCTCCCGATTACAATGGTGTTTGTACTTTTCCCCTAGGCCATAGTAGTTATTGGTTTCGAGTATCAGACTTGCGAAAATTTTGATGGTTTCTCAACCATTCCTTAACTTCGAACTGCCATATCTCGCGAACGGATTGACGAACTCGAGAAATTCCTGTTGCATCTGAAAGTAGAAACTCGCCCGATTACAATGGTGTTTGTACTTTTCCCCTAGGCCATAGTAGTTATTGGTTTCGAGTATCAGACTTGCGAAAATTTTGATGGTTTCTCAACCATTCCTTAACTTCGAACTCCCATACCTCGCGAACGGATTGATGAACTCGAGAAATTCCTGTTGCATCTGACAGTAGAAACTCGCCCGATTACAATGGTGTGTGTACTTTTCCCCTAGGCCATACTAGTTATTGGTTTCGAGTATCAGACTTGCGAAAATTTTGATGTTGCTCAAGCGTTCCTTAATTTCAAACTCCCATATCTCGCGAACGGACTGACGAACTCGAGAAATTCCTCTTGCATCTGAAAGTAGAAACTCGCCCGATTACAATGGTGTTTGTACTTTTCCCCTAGGCCATAGTAGTTATTGGTTTCGAGTATCAGACTTGCGAAAATTTTGATGGTTTCTCAACCATTCCTTAACTTCGAACTCCCATACCTCGCGAACGGATTGACGAACTCGAGAAATTCCTGTTGCATCTGGCAGTAGAAACTCGCCCGATTACAATGGTGTTTGTACATTTCCCCTAGGCCATAGTAGTTATTGGTTTCGAGTATCAGACATGCGAAAATTTTGATGGTTTCTCAACCATTCCTTAACTTCGAACTCCCATATCTCGCGAACGGATTGACGAACTCGAGAAATTCCTGTTCCATCTGAAAGTAGAAACTCGCCCGATTACATTGGTGTGTGTACTTTTCCCCTAGGCCATAGTAGTTATTGGTTTCGAGTATCAGACTTGCGAAAATTTTGATGTTGCTCAACCATTCCTTAACTTCGAACTCCCATATCTCGCGAACGGATTGACGAACTCGAGAAATTCCTGTTGCATCTGAAACTAGAAACTCGCACGATTACAACGGTATATGTATTTTTCCCCTAGGTCTTTGTAGTTATTGGCTTCGGGAATCGGACTTGCGAAAATTTTGATGGTTGCTCAACCATTCCTTAACTTCAAACTCCCATATCTCGCGAACGGATTGACGAACTCGAGAAATTCCTGTTGCATCTGAAAGTAGAAACTCGCCCGATTACATTGGTGTGTGTACTTTTCCCCTAGGCCATAGTAGTTATTGGTTTCGAGTATCAGACTTGCGAAAATTTTGATGTTGCTCAAGCGTTCCTTAATTTCAAACTCCCATATCTCGCGAACGGACTGACGAACTCGAGAAATTCCTATTGCATCTGAAAGTAGAAACTCGCCCGATTTCAATGGTGTGTGTACTTTTCCCCTAGGCCATAGTAGTTATTGGTTTCGAGTATCAGACTTGCGAAAATTTTGATGTTGCTCAAGCGTTCCTTAATTTCAAACTCCCATATCTCGCGTACGGACTGACGAACTCGAGATATTCCTGTTGCATATGAAAGTAGAAACTCGCCCGATTACAATGGTGTTTGTACTTTTCCCCTAGGCCATAGTAGTTATTGGTTTCGAGTATCAAACTTGCGAAAATTTTGATGGTTTCTCAACCATTCCTTAACTTCGAACTCCCACGTCTCGCGAACGGATTGACGAAGTCGAGAAATTTCCGTTGCATCTGAAAGTAGAAACTCGCCCGATTACGATGGTGTGTGTATTTTTCCCCTAGGCCTCTGTAGTTATTGGCTTCGGGAATCAGACTTGCGAAAACTTTGATGGTTGCTCAACCATTCCTTACCTTCAAACTCCCATATCTCGCGAACGGACTGACGAACTCGAGAAATTCCTGTTGCATCTGAAAGTAGAATCTCTCCCGATTACAATGGTGTTTGTACTTTTCCCCTAGGCCATAGTAGTTATTGGTTTCGAGTATCAGACTTGCGAAAATTTTGATGGTTTCTCAACCATTCCTTAACTTCGAACTCCCATATCTCGCGAACGGATTGACGAACTCGAGAAATTCCTGTTGCATCTGAAAGTAGAAACTCGCCCGATTACATTGGTGTGTGTACTTTTCCCCTAGGCCATAGTAGTTATTGGTTTCGAGTATCAGACTTGCGAAAATTTTGATGTTGCTCAAGCGTTCCTTAATTTCAAACTCCCATATCTCGCGAACGGATTGACGAACTCGAGAAATTCCTGTTGCATCTGAAAGTAGAAACTCGCCCGATTACACTGGTGTGTGTACTTTTCCCCTAGGCCATAGTAGTTATTGGTTTCGAGTATCAGACTTGCGAAAATTTTGATGTTGCTCAAGCGTTCCTTAATTTCAAACTCCCATATCTCGCGAACGGACTGACGAACTCGAGATATTCCTGTTGCATATGAAAGTAGAAACTCGCCCGATTACAATGGTGTTTGTACTTTTCCCCTAGGCCATAGTAGTTATTGGTTTCGAGAATCAAACTTGCGAAAATTTTGATGGTTTCTCAACCATTCCTTAACTTCGAACTCCCACGTCTCGCGAACGGATTGACAAAGTCGAGAAATTTCCGTTGCATCTGAAAGTAGAAACTCGCCCGATTACGATGGTGTGTGCATTTTTCCCCTAGGCCTTCGTAGTTATTGGCTTCGGGAATCAGACTTGCGAAAATTTTGATGGTTGCTCAACCATTCCTTAACTTCAAACTCCCATATCTCGCGAACGGACTGACGAACTCGAGAAATTCCTGTTGCATCTGAAAGTAGAAACTCTCCCGATTACAATGGTGTTTGTACTTTTCCCCTAGGCCATAGTAGTTATTGGTTTCGAGTATCAGACTTGCGAAAATTTTGATGGTTTCTCAACCATTCCTTAACTTCGAACTGCCATATCTCGCGAACGGATTGACGAACTCGAGAAATTCCTGTTGCATCTGAAAGTAGAAACTCGCCCGATTACAATGGTGTTTGTACTTTTCCCCTAGGCCATAGTAGTTATTGGTTTCGAGTATCAGACTTGCGAAAATTTTGATGGTTTCTCAACCATTCCTTAACTTCGAACTCCCATACCTCGCGAACGGATTGATGAACTCGAGAAATTCCTGTTGCATCTGACAGTAGAAACTCGCCCGATTACAATGGTGTGTGTACTTTTCCCCTAGGCCATACTAGTTATTGGTTTCGAGTATCAGACTTGCGAAAATTTTGATGTTGCTCAAGCGTTCCTTAATTTCAAACTCCCATATCTCGCGAACGGACTGACGAACTCGAGAAATTCCTCTTGCATCTGAAAGTAGAAACTCGCCCGATTACAATGGTGTTTGTACTTTTCCCCTAGGCCATAGTAGTTATTGGTTTCGAGTATCAGACTTGCGAAAATTTTGATGGTTTCTCAACCATTCCTTAACTTCGAACTCCCATACCTCGCGAACGGATTGACGAACTCGAGAAATTCCTGTTGCATCTGGCAGTAGAAACTCGCCCGATTACAATGGTGTTTGTACATTTCCCCTAGGCCATAGTAGTTATTGGTTTCGAGTATCAGATTTGCGAAAATTTTGATGTTGCTCAAGCGTTCCTTAATTTCAAACTCCCATATCTCGCGAACGGATTGACGAACTCGAGAAATTCCTGTTGCATCTGAAAGTAGAAACTCGCCCGATTACACTGGTGTGTGTACTTTTCCCCTAGGCCATAGTAGTTATTGGTTTCGAGTATCAGACTTGCGAAAATTTTGATGTTGCTCAAGCGTTCCTTAATTTCAAACTCCCATATCTCGCGAACGGACTGACGAACTCGAGATATTCCTGTTGCATATGAAAGTAGAAACTCGCCCGATTACAATGGTGTTTGTACTTTTCCCCTAGGCCATAGTAGTTATTGGTTTCGAGAATCAAACTTGCGAAAATTTTGATGGTTTCTCAACCATTCCTTAACTTCGAACTCCCACGTCTCGCGAACGGATTGACGAAGTCGAGAAATTTCCGTTGCATCTGAAAGTAGAAACTCGCCCGATTACGATGGTGTGTGTATTTTTCCCCTAGGCCTTCGTAGTTATTGGCTTCGGGAATCAGACTTGCGAAAATTTTGATGGTTGCTCAACCATTCCTTAACTTCAAACTCTCATATCTCGCGAACGGACTGACGAACTCGAGATATTCCTGTTGCATATGAAAGTAGAAACTCGCCCGATTACAATGGTGTTTGTACTTTTCCCCTAGGCCATAGTAGTTATTGGTTTCGAGAATCAAACTTGCGAAAATTTTGATGGTTTCTCAACCATTCCTTAACTTCGAACTCCCACGTCTCGCGAACGGATTGACGAAGTCGAGAAATTTCCGTTGCATCTGAAAGTAGAAACTCGCCCGATTACGATGGTGTGTGTATTTTTCCCCTAGGCCTTCGTAGTTATTGGCTTCGGGAATCAGACTTGCGAAAATTTTGATGGTTGCTCAACCATTCCTTAACTTCAAACTCTCATATCTCGCGAACGGACTGACGAACTCGAGAAATTCCTGTTGCATCTGAAAGTAGAAACTCTCCCGATTACAATGGTGATTGTACTTTTCCCCTAGGCCATAGTAGTTATTGGTTTCGAGTATCAGACTTGCGAAAATTTTGATGGTTTCTCAACCATTCCTTAACTTCGAACTGCCATATCTCCCGAACGGATTGACGAACTCGAGAAATTCCTGTTGCATCTGAAAGTAGAAACTCGCCCGATTACAATTGTGTTTGTACTTTTCCCCTAGGCCATAGTAGTTATTGGTTTCGAGTATCAGACTTGCGAAAATTTTGATGGTTTCTCAACCATTCCTTAACTTCGAACTCCCATATCTCGCGAACGGATTGACGAACTCGAGAAATTCCTGTTGCATCTGAAACTAGAAACTCGCACGATTACAACGGTATATGTATTTTTCCCCTAGGCCTTTGTAGTTATTGGCTTCGGGAATCGGACTTACGAAAATTTTGATGGTTGCTCAACCATTCCTTAACTTCAAACTCCCATATCTCGCGAACGGATTGACGAACTCGAGAAATTCCTGTTGCATCTGAAAGTAGAAACTCGCCCGATTACATTGGTGTGTGTACTTTTCCCCTAGGCCATAGTAGTTATTGGTTTCGAGTATCAGACTTGCGAAAATTTTGATGTTGCTCAAGCGTTCCTTAATTTCAAACTCCCATATCTCGCGAACGGATTGACGAACTCGAGAAATTCCTGTTGCATCTGAAAGTAGAAACTCGCCCGATTACAATGGTGTTTGTACTTTTCCCCTAGGCCATAGTAGTTATTGGTTTCGAGTATCAAACTTGCGAAAATTTTGATGGTTTCTCAACCATTCCTTAACTTCGAACTCCCACGTCTCGCGAACGGATTGACGAAGTCGAGAAATTTCCGTTGCATCTGAAAGTAGAAACTCGCCCGATTACGATGGTGTGTGTATTTTTCCCCTAGGCCTTTGTAGTTATTGGCTTCGGGAATCAGACTTGCGAAAATTTTGATGGTTGCTCAACCATTCCTTAACTTCAAACTCCCATATCTCGCGAACGGACTGACGAACTCGAGAAATTCCTGTTGCATCTGAAAGTAGAATCTCTCCCGATTACAATGGTGTTTGTACTTTTCCCCTAGGCCATAGTAGTTATTGGTTTCGAGTATCAGACTTGCGAAAATTTTGATGGTTTCTCAACCATTCCTTAACTTCGAACTCCCATATCTCGCGAACGGATTGACGAACTCGAGAAATTCCTGTTGCATCTGACAGTAGAAACTCGCCCGATTACAACGGTATGTGTATTTTTCCCCTAGGCCTTTGTAGATATTGGTTTCGGGAATCAGACTTTCGAAAATTTTGATGGTTTCTCAACCATTCCTTAACATCGAACTCCCATGTCTCGCGAACGGATTGACGAACTCGAGAAATTCCTGTTGCATCCGAAAGTAGAAGCTCGCCCGATTACAATGGTGTGTGTACTTTTCCCCTAGGCCATAGTAGTTATAGGTTTCGAGTATCAGACATGCGAAAATTTTGATGGTTTCTCAACCATTGCTTAACTTCGAACTCCCATATCTCGCGAACGGATTGACGAACTCGAGAAATTCCTGTTGCATCTGAAACTAGAAACTCGCACGATTACAACGGTATATGTATTTTTCCCCTAGGCCTTTGTAGTTATTGGCTTCGGGAATCGGACTTGCGAAAATTTTGATGGTTGCTCAACCATTCCTTAACTTCAAACTCCCATATCTCGCGAACGGATTGACGAACTCGAGAAATTCCTGTTGCATCTGAAAGTAGAAACTCGACCGATTACAATGGTGTGTGTACTTTTCCCCTAGGCCATAGTAGTTATTGGTTTCGAGTATCAGACTTGCGAAAATTTTGATGTTGCTCAAGCGTTCCTTAATTTCAAACTCTCATATCTCGCGAACGGACTGACGAACTCGAGAAATTCCTGTTGCATCTGAAAGTAGAAACTCGCCCGATTACAATGGTGAGTTTACTTTTCCCCTAGGCCATTCCAGTCATTGGTTTCGAGTATCAGACGAGAGAAAATTTTGATGGTTTCTCAACCATTCCTTAACTACAAAATCCCATATCTCGCGAACGGATTGACGTCCTCGAGAAATTCCTGTTGCATCTGAAAGTAGAAACTCGCTCGATTACAACGGTGTGTGTACTTTTCCCCTAGGCCATAGTAGTTATTGTTTTCGAGTATCAGACTTGCGAAAATTTTGATGGTTTCTCAACCATTCCTTAATTTCAAACTCCCACATCTCGCGAACGGATGGACGAACTCGAGAAATTCCTGTTGCATCTGAAAGTAGAAACTCGCCCGATTACAAAGCTATGTGTATTTTTCCCCTAGGCCATTGTAGTTATTGGTTTCGTGTATCAGACTTGCGAAAATTTTGATGGTTTCTCAACCATTCCTTAATTTCAAACTCCCATATCTCGCGAACGAATTGACGAACTCGAGAAATTCTTGTTGCATCTGAAAGCAGAAACTCGCCCGATTACAGCGGTATGTGTATTTTTGCCCTAGGCCATAGTAGTTATTGTTTTCGAGTATCAGACTTGCGAAAATTTTGATGGTTTCTCAACCATTCTATAATTTCAAACTCCCACATCTCGCGAACGGATGGACGAACTCGAGAAATTCCTGTTGCATCTGAAAGTAGAAACTCGCCCGATTACAAAGCTATGTGTATTTTTCCCCTAGGCCATTGTAGTTATTGGTTTCGTGTATCAGACATGCGGAAATTTTTATGGTTTCTCAACCATTCCTTAACTTCAAACTCCCATATCTCGCGAACGGATTGACGAACTCGAGAAGTTCCTGTTGCACCTGAAAGTAGAAACTCGCCCGATTACAATGGTGTGTGTACTTTTCCCCTAGGCCATACTAGTTATTGGTTCCGAGTATCAGACTTGCGAAAATTTTGATTGTTGCTCAAGCGTTCCTTAACTTCAAACTCCCATATCACGCGAACGGATTGACGAACTCGAGAAATTCCGGTTGCATCTGAAAGTAGAAACTCGCCCGATTACAAAGGTGTGTGTACTTTTCCCGTAGGCCATAGTAGTTATTGGTTTCGAGTATCAGACTTTCGAAAAGTTTGATGGTTTCTCAACCATTCCTTAACTTCGAACTACCATATCTCGCGAACGGATTGACGAACACGAGAAATTCCCGTTGCATCTGAAAGTAGAAACTCGCCAGATTACAATGGTGTGTTTACTTTTCCCCTAGGCCATTCCTGTCATTGGTTTCGAGTATCAGACAAGCGAAAATTTTGATGGTTTCTCATCCATTCCTTAACTACAAACTCCCATATCTCGCGAACGGATTGACGTACTCGAGAAATTCCTGTTGCATCTGAAAGTAGAAACTCGCTCGATTACAACGGTGTGTGTACTTTTCCCCTAGGCCATAGTAGTTATTGGTTTCGAGTATCAGACTTGCGAAAATTTTGATGGTTTCTCAACCATTCCTTAACTTCCAACTCCCATATCTCGCGAACGGATTGACGAACTCGAGAAATTCCTGTTGCATCTAAAAGTAGAAACTCGCCCGATTACAATGGTATTTGTACTTTTCCCCTAGGCCATAGTAGTTATTGGTTTCGAGTATCAGACCAGAGAAAATTTTGATGGTTTCTCAACCATTCCTTGACTTCTGACTCCCATATCTCGCGAACGGATTGACGAACTCGAGAAATTGCTGTTCCATCTGAAAGTAGAAACTCGCCCGATTACAACGGTGTGTGTATTTTTCCCCTAGCCCTTTGTAGTTATTTGTTTCGGGAATCAGACTTGCGAAAATTTTGATGGTTTCTCAACCATTCCTTAACTTCCAACTCCCATATCTCGCGAACGGATTGACGAACTCGAGAAATTCCTGTTGCATCTAAAAGTAGAAACTCGCCCGATTACAATGGTGTTTGTACTTTTCCCCTAGGCCATAGTAGTTATTGGTTTCTAGTATCAGACTTGCGAAAGTTTTGATGGTTGCTCAAGCGTTCCTTAACTTCAAACTCCCATATCTCGCGAACGGATTGACGAACTCGAGAAATTCCTGTTGCATCTGAAAGTAGAAACTCGCCCGATTACAATGGTGTGTGTACTTTTCCTCTAGGCCATTCCAGTTATTGGTTTCGAGTATCAGACATGCGAAAATTTTGATGGTTTCTCAACCATTCCTTAACTTCAAACTCCCATATCACGCGAACGGATTGACGAACTCGAGAAATTCCTATTGCATCTGAAAGCAGAAACTCGCCCGATTACACCGGTATGTGTATTTCTGCCCTAGGCCATAGTAGTTATTGTTTTCGAGTATCAGACTTGCGAAAATTTTGATGGTTTCTCAACCATTCCTTAATTTCAAACTCCCATATCTCGCGAACGGATTGACGAACTCGAGAAATTGCTGTTCCATCTGAAATTAGAAACTCGCCCGATTACAACGGTGTGTGTATTTTTCCCCTAGGCCTTTGTTGTTATTGGTTTCGGGAATCGGACTTGCGAAAATTTTGATGGTTGCTCAATCCTTCCTTAACTTCAAACTCCCACATCTCGCGAACGAATTGACGAACTCGAGAAATTCTTGTTGCATCTGAAAGCAGAAACTCGCCCGATTACAGCGGTATGTGTATTTTTGCCCTAGCCCTTTGTAGTTATTGGTTTCGGGAATCAGACTTGCGAAAATTTTGATGGTTTCTCAACCATTCCTTAACTTCCAACTCCCATATCTCGCGAACGGATTGACGAACTCGAGAAATTCCTGTTGCATCTGAAAGTAGAAACGCGCCCGATTACAATGGTGTTTGTACTTTTCCCCTAGGCCATAGTAGTTATTGGTTCTAGTATCAGACTTGCGAAAATTTTGATGGTTGCTCAAGCGTTCCTTAACTTCAAACTCCCATATCTCGCGAACGGATTGACGAACTCGAGAAATTCCTGTTGCATCTGAAAGTAGAAACTCGCCCGATTACAATGGTGTGTGTACTTTTCCTCTGGGCCATTCCAGTTATTGGTTTCGAGTATCAGACATGCGAAAACTTTGATGGTTTCTCAACCATTCCTTAACTTCAAACTCCCATATCACGCGAACGGATTGACGAACTCGAGAAATTCCTATTGCATCTGAAAGCAGAAACTCGCCCGATTACAACGGTGTGTGTATTTTTCCCCTAGGCCTTTGTTGTTATTGGTTTCGGGAATCAGACTTGCGAAAATTTTGATGGTTGCTCAATCCTTCCTTAACTTCAAACTCCCACATCTCGCGAACGAATTGACGAACTCGAGAAATTCTTGTTGCATCTGAAAGCAGAAACTCGCCCGATTACAACGGTGTGTGTATTTTTCCCCTAGGCCTTTGTTGTTATTGGTTTCGGGAATCAGACTTGCGAAAATTTTGATGGTTGCTCAATCCTTCCTTAACTTCAAACTCCCATATCTCGCGAACGGATTGACGAACTCGAGAAATTCCTGTTGCATCTGAAAGTAGAAACGCGCCCGATTACAATGGTGTTTGTACTTTTCCCCTAGGCCATAGTAGTTATTGGTTTCTAGTATCAGACTTGCGAAAATTTTGATGGTTGCTCAATCGTTCCTTAATTTCAAAGTCCCATATCTCGCGAACGGACTGACGAACTCGAGATATTCCTGTTGCATCTGAAAGTAGAAACTCGCCCGATTACGATGGTGTGTGTATTTTTCCCCTAGGCCTTTGTAGTTATTGGCTTCGGGAATCAGACTTGCGAAAATTTTGATGGTTGCTCAACCATTCCTTAACTTCAAACTCCCATATCTCGCGAACGGACTGACGAACTCGAGATATTCCTGTTGCATCTGAAAGTAGAAACTCGCCCGATTACAATGGTGTTTGTACTTTTCCCCTAGGCCATAGTAGTTATTGGTTTCGAGTATCAAACTTGCGAAAATTTTGATGGTTTCTCAACCATTCCTTAACTTCGAACTCCCATGTCTCGCGAACGGATTGACGAAGTCGAGAAATTTCCGTTGCATCTGAAAGTAGAAACTCGCCCGATTACGATGGTGTGTGTATTTTTTCCCTAGGCCATTCTGGTTAAGCGTTTGGAGCAGCAGAATTGCGAAAAATTTTTTGCCTTCTCAACCATTTCCTGGCTTCAAAGTCCCATATCTCGCGAACGGATTGACCTAACCCAAAAATTCCTATTGCATCTGAAAGTAGAAACTCGCCCGATTACAACGGTATTTGTATTTTTTCCCTAGGCCATTCTGGTTAAGCGTTTGGAGCAGCAGAATTGCGAAAAATTTTTTGCCTTCTCAACCATTTCCTGGCTTCAAAGTCCCATATCTCGCGAACGGATTGACCTAACCCAAAAATTCCTATTGCATCTGAAAGTAGAAACTCGCCCGATTACAACGGTATTTGTATTTTTTCCCTAGGCCATTCTGGTTAAGCGTTTGGAGCAGCAGAATTGCGAAAAATTTTTTGCCTTCTCAACCATTTCTTGTCTTCAAACTCCCATATCTCGCGAACGGATTGACCTAACCCAAAAATTGCTATTGCATCTGAAAGTAGAAACTCGCCCGATTACAACGGTATGTGTATTTTTTCCCTAGCCCGTTCTGGTTAAGCGTTTGGAGCAGCAGAATTGTGAAAAATTTTTTGCCTTCTCTACCATTTCTTGGCTTCAAACTCCCATATCTCGCGAACAGACTGACCTAACCCAAAAATTCCTATTGCATCTAAAAGTAGAAACTCGCCCGATTACAGCGGTATGTGTATTTTTTCCCTTGGCCGTTTTGGTTAAGCGTTTGGAGCAGCAGAATTGCGAAAAATTTTTTGCCTTCTCAACCATTTCTTGGCTTCAAACTCCCATATCTCGGGAACGGATTGACCTAACCCAAAAATTCCTATTGCATCTGAAAGTAGAAACTCGCCCGATTACAACGGTATGTGTATTTTTTCCCTAGGCCATTCTGGTTAAGCGTTTGGAGCAGCAGAATTGCGAAAAATTTGTTGTCTTCTCAACCATTTCTTAGCTTCAAACTCCAATATCTCGCGAACGGTTTGACGTAACCCAAAAATTCCTATTGCATCTGAAAGTAGAAACTCGCCCGATTACAACGGTATGTGTATTTTTTCCCTAGGCCATTCTGGTTAAGCGTTTGGAGCAGCAGAATTGCGAAAAATTTTTTGCCTTCTCAACCATTTCTTGTCTTCAAACTCCCATATCTCGCGAACGGATTGACCTAACCCAAAAATTCCTATTGCATCTGAAAGTAGAAACTCGCCCGATTACAACGGTATGTGTATTTTTTCCCGAGGCCGTTCTGGTTAAGCGTTTGGAGCAGCAGAATTGCGAAAAATTTTTTGCCTTCTCATCCATTTCTTGGCTTCAAACTGCCATATCTCGCGAACGGATTGACCTAACCCAAAAATTCCTATTGCATCTGAAAGTAGAAACTCGCCCGATTACAACGGTATGTGTATTTTTTCCCTAGGCCATTCTGTTTAAGCGTTTGGATCACCAGAATTGCGAAAAATTGTATGCCTTCTCAACCATTTCTTGTCTTCAAACTCCCATATCTCGCGAACGGATTGACCTAACCCAAAAATTGCTATTGCATCTGAAAGTAGAAACTCGCCCGATTACAACGGTATGTGTATTTTTTCCCTAGCCCATTCTGGTTAAGCGTTTGGAGCAGCAGAATTGTGAAAAATTTTTTGCCTTCTCTACCATTTCTTGGCTTCAAACTCCCATATCTCGCGAACAGACTGACCTAACCCAAAAATTCCTATTGCATCTAAAAGTAGAAACTCGCCCGATTACAGCGGTATGTGTATTTTTTCCCTTGGCCGTTTTGGTTAAGCGTTTGGAGCAGCAGAATTGCGAAAAATTTTTTGCCTTCTCATCCATTTCTTGGCTTCAAACTGCCATATCTCGCGAACGGATTGACCTAACCCAAAAATTCCTATTGCATCTGAAAGTAGAAACTCGCCCGATTACAACGGTATGTGTATTTTTTCCCTAGCCCATTCTGGTTAAGCGTTTGGAGCAGCAGAATTGTGGAAAATTTTTTGCCTTCTCAACCATTTCTTGGCTTCAAAGTCCCATATCTCGCGAACGGATTGACCTAACCCAAAAATTCCTATTGCATCTGAAAGTAGAAACTCGCCCGATTACAACGGTATGTATATTTTTTCCCTAGGCCATTCTGGTTAAGCGTTTGGATCACCAGAATTGCGAAAAATTGTATGCCTTCTCAACCATTTCTTGGCTTCAAACTCCCATATCTCGCGAACGGATTGACCTAACCCAAAAATTCCTATTGCATCTGAAAGTAGAAACTCGCTCGATTACAACGGTATATGTATTTTTTCCCTAGGCCATTCTGGTTAAGCGTTTGGAGCAGCAGAATTGTGAAAAATTTTTTGCCTTCTCTACCATTTCTTGGCTTCAAACTCCCATATCTCGCGAACGGATTGACCTAACGCAAAAATTCCTATTGCATCTGAAAGTAGAAACTAGCCCGATTACAAAGGTATGTGTATTTTTTCCCTAGGCCATTCTGGTTAAGCGTTTGGAGCAGCAGAATTGCGAAAAATTTTTTGCCTTCTCAACCATTTCTTGTCTTCAAACTCCCATATCTCGCGAACGGATTGACCTAACCCAAAAATTCCTATTGCATTTGAAAGTAGAAACTCGCCCGATTACAACGGTATGTGTATTTTTTCCCGAGGCCGTTCTGGTTAAGTGTTTGGAGCAGCAGAATTGCGAAAAATTTTTTGCCTTCTCATCCATTTCTTGGCTTCAAACTGCCATATCTCGCGAACGGATTGACCTAACCCAAAAATTCCTATTGCATCTGAAAGTAGAAACTCGCCCGATTACAACGGTATGTATATTTTTTCCCTAGGCCATTCTGGTTAAGCGTTTGGATCACCAGAATTGCGAAAAATTGTATGCCTTCTCAACCATTTCTTGGCTTCAAACTCCCATATCTCGCGAACGGATTGACCTAACCCAAAAATTCCTATTGCATCTGAAAGTAGAAACTCGCTCGATTACAACGGTATATGTATTTTTTCCCTAGGCCATTCTGGTTAAGCGTTTGGAGCAGCAGAATTGTGAAAAATTTTTTGCCTTCTCTACCATTTCTTGGCTTCAAACTCCCATATCTCGCGAACGGATTGACCTAACGCAAAAATTCCTATTGCATCTGAAAGTAGAAACTAGCCCGATTACAAAGGTATGTGTATTTTTTCCCTAGGCCATTCTGGTTAAGCGTTCGGAGCAGCAGAATTGCGAAAAATTTGTTGCCTTCTCAACCATTTCTAGTCTTCAAACTCCCATATCTCGCGAACGGATTGACCTAACCCAAAAAATCCTATTGCATCTGAAAGTAGAAACTCGCCCGATTACAACGGTATGTGTATTTTTTCCCTAGCCCATTCTGGTTAAGCGTTTGGAGCAGCAGAATTGTGAAAAATTTTTTGCCTGCTCTACCATTTCTTGGCTTCAAAGTCCCATATCTTGCGAACAGACTGACCGAACCTAAAAATTCCTATTGCATCTGAAAGTAGAAACTCGCCCGATTACAGCGGTATGTGTATTTTTTCCCTAGGCCATTCTGGTTAAGCGTTTGGAGCAGCAGAATTGCGAAAAATTTTTTGCCTTCTCAACCATTTCTTGTCTTCAAACTCCCATATCTCGCGAACGGATTGACCTAACCCAAAAATTCCTATTGCATCTGAAAGTAGAAACTCGCCCGATTACAACGGTATGTGCATTTTTTCCCTAGCCCATTCTGGTTAAGCGTTTGGAGCAGCAGAATTGTGGAAAATTTTTTGCCTTCTCTACCATTTCTTGGCTTCAAACTCCCATATCTCGCGAACAGAATGACCTAACCCAAAAATTCCTGTTGCATCTGAAAGTAGAAACTCGCCCGATTACAGCGGTATGTGTATTTTTTCCCTTGGCCATTTTGGTTAAGCGTTTGGAGCAGCAGAATTGCGAAAAATTTTTTGCCTTCTCAACCATTTCTTAGCTTCAAACTCCCATATCTCGCGAACGGATTGACCTAACCCAAAAATTCCGATTGCATCTGATAGTAGAAACTCGCCCGATTACAACGGTATCTGTATTTTTTCCATAGGCCGTTCTGGTTAAGCGTTTGGAGCAGCAGAATTGCGAAAAATTTTTTGCCTTCTCAACCATTTCTTGGCTTCAAACTGCCATATCTCGCGAACCGATTGACCTAACCCAAAAATTCCTATTGCATCTGAAAGTAGAAACTCGCCCGATTACAACGGTATGTGTATTTTTTCCCTAGGCCATTCTGGTTAAGCGTTTGGATCAGCAGAATTGCGAAAAATTGTATGCCTTCTCAACCATTTCTTGGCTTCAAACTCCCATATCTCGCGAACGGATTGACCTAACCCAAAAATTCCTATTGCATCTGAAAGTAGAAACTCGCCCGATTACAACGATATGTGTATTTTTTCCCTAGGCCATTCTGGTTAAGCGTTTGGAGCAGCAGAATTGTGAAAAATTTTTTGCCTTCTCTACCATTTCTTAGCTTCAAACTCCCATATCTCGCGAACGGATTGACCTAACCCAAAAATTCCTATTGCATCTGAAAGTAGAAACTCGCCCGATTACAAAGGTATGTGTATTTTTTCCCTAGGCCATTCTGGTTAAGCGTTCGGAGCAGCAGAATTGCGAAAAATTTTTTGCCTTCTCAACCATTTCTTGTCTTCAAACTCCCATATCTCGCGAACGGATTGACCTAACGCAAAAATTCCTATTGCATCTGAAAGTAGAAACTCGCCCGATTACAAAGGTATGTGTTTTTTTTCCCTAGGCCATTCTGGTTAAGCGTTCGGAGCAGCAGAATTGCGAAAAATTTTTTTCCTTCTCAACCATTTCTTGTCTTCAAACTCCCATATCTCGCGAACGGATTGACCTAACCCAAAAATTCCTATTGCATTTGAAAGTAGAAACTCGCCCGATTACAACGGTATGTGTATTTTTTCCCTAGGCCGTTCTGGTTAAGCGTTTGGAGCAGCAGAATTGCGAAAAATTTTTTGCCTTCTCAACCATTTCTTGGCTTCAAACTGCCATATCTCGCGAACGGATTGACCTAACCCAAAAATTCCTATTGCATCTGAAAGTAGAAACTCGCCCGATTACAACGGTATGTGTATTTTTTCCCTAGGCCATTCTGGTTAAGCGTTTGGATCAGCAGAATTGCGAAAAATTGTATGCCTTCTCAACCATTTCTTGGCTTCAAACTCCCATATCTCGCGAACGGATTGACCTAACCCAAAAATTCCTATTGCATCTGAAAGTAGAAACTCGCCCGATTACAACGGTATGTGTATTTTTTCCCTAGGCCATTCTGGTTAAGCGTTTGGAGCAGCAGAATTGTGAAAAATTTTTTGCCTTCTCTACCATTTCTTAGCTTCAAACTCCCATATCTCGCGAACGGATTGACCTAACCCAAAAATTCCTATTGCATCTGAAAGTAGAAACTCGCCCGATTACAACGGTATGTGAATTTTTTCCCTAGGCCGTTCTGGTTAAGCGTTTGGAGCAGCAGAATTGCGAAAAATTTTTTGCCTTCTCATCCATTTCTTGGCTTCAAACTGCCATATCTCGCGAACGGATTGACCTAACCCAAAAATTCGTATTGCATCTGAAAGTAGAAACTCGCCCGATTACAACGGTATGTGTATTTTTTCCCTAGCCCATTCTGGTTAAGCGTTTGGAGCAGCAGAATTGTGAAAAATTTTTTGCCTGCTCTACCATTTCTTGGCTTCAAACTCCCATATCTCGCGAACAGACTGACCGAACCTAAAAATTCCTATTGCATCTGAAAGTAGAAACTCGTCCGATTACAGCGGTATGTGTATTTTTTCCCTTGGGCATTTTGGTTAAGCGTTTGGAGCAGCAGAATTGCGAAAAATTTTTTGCCTTCTCAACCATTTCTTAGCTTCAAACTCCCATATCTCGCGAACGGATTGACCTAACCCAAAAATTCCTGTTGCATCTGAAAGTAGAAACTCGCCCGATTACAACGGTATGAGTATTTTTTCCCTAGGCCATTCTGGTTAAGCGTTTGGAGCAGCAGAATTGCGAAAAATTTTTTGCCTTCTCAACCATTTCTTGTCTTCAAACACCCATATCTCGCGAACGGATTGACCTAACCCAAAAATTCCTATTGCATCTGAAAGTAGAAACTCGCCCGATTACAACGGTATGTGTATTTTTTCCCTAGCCCATTCTGGTTAAGCGTTTGGAGCAGCAGAATTGTGGAAAATTTTTTGCCTTCTCTACCATTTCTTGGCTTCAAACTCCCACATCTCGCGAACAGACTGACCTAACCCAAAAATTCCTATTGCATCTGAAAGTAGAAACTCGCCCGATTACAACGGTATGTGTATTTTTTCCCTAGGCCATTCTGGTTAAGCGTTTGGAGCAGCAGAAGTGCGAAAAATTTGTTGTCTTCTCAACCATTTCTTAGCTTCAAACTCCAATGTCTCGCGAACGGATTAACCTAACCCAAAAATTCCTGTTGCATGTGAAAGTAGAAACTCGCCCGATTACAACGGTATGAGTATTTTTTCCCTAGGCCATTCTGGTTAAGCGTTTGGAGCAGCAGAATTGCGAAAAATTTTTTGCCTTCTCAACCATTTCTTGTCTTCAAACACCCATATCTCGCGAACGGATTGACCTAACCCAAAAATTCCTATTGCATCTGAAAGTAGAAACTCGCCCGATTACAACGGTATGTGTATTTTTTCCCTAGCCCATTCTGGTTAAGCGTTTGGAGCAGCAGAATTGTGGAAAATTTTTTGCCTTCTCTACCATTTCTTGGCTTCAAACTCCCATATCTCGCGAACAGACTGACCTAACCCAAAAATTCCTATTGCATCTGAAAGTAGAAACTCGCCCGATTACAACGGTATGTGTATTTTTTCCCTAGGCCATTCTGGTTAAGCGTTTGGAGCAGCAGAAGTGCGAAAAATTTGTTGTCTTCTCAACCATTTCTTAGCTTCAAACTCCAATGTCTCGCTAACGGATTGATGTAACCCAAAAATTCCTATTGCATCTGAAAGTAGAAACTCACCCGATTACAACGGTATGTGTATTTTTTCCCTAGGCCATTCTGGTTAAGCGTTTGGAGCAGCAGAAGTGCGAAAAATTTGTTGTCTTCTCAACCATTTCTTAGCTTCAAACTCCAATATCTCGCGAACGGATTGACGTAACCCAAAAATTCCTATTGCATCTGAAAGTAGAAACTCGCCCGATTACAGCGGTATGTGTATTTTTTCCCTTGGCCATTTTGGTTAAGCGTTTGGAGCAGCAGAATTGCGAAAAATTTTTTGCCTTCTCAACCATTTCTTAGCTTCAAACTCCCATATCTCGCGAACGGATGGACATAACCCAAAAATTCCTGTTGCATCTGAAAGTAGAAACTCGCCCGTTTACAACGGTATGAGTATTTTTTCCCTAGGCCATTCTGGTTAAGCGTTTGGAGCAGCAGAATTGCGAAAAATTTTTTGCCTTCTCAACCATTTCTTGTCTTCAAACTCCCATATCTCGCGAACGGATTGACCTAACCCAAAAATTCCTATTGCATCTGAAAGTAGAAACTCGCCCGATTATAACGGTTTGTGCATTTTTTCCCTAGCCCATTCTGGTTAAGCGTTTGGAGCAGCAGAATTGTGGAAAATTTTTTGCCTTCTCTACCATTTCTTGGCTTCAAACTCCCATATCTCGCGAACAGAATGACCTAACCCAAAAATTCCTGTTGCATCTGAAAGTAGAAACTCGCCCGATTACAGCGGTATGTGTATTTTTTCCCTTGGCCATTTTGGTTAAGCGTTTGGAGCAGCAGAATTGCGAAAAATTTTTTGCCTTCTCAACCATTTCTTAGCTTCAAACTCCCATATCTCGCGAACGGATTGACCTAACCCAAAAATTCCTGTTGCATCTGAAAGTAGAAACTCGCCCGATTACAACGGTATGTGTATTTTTTCCCTAGGCCATTCTGGTTAAGCGTTTGGAGCAGCAGAATTGCGAAAAATTTTTTTCCTTCTCAACCATTTCTTGTCTTCAAACTCCCATATCTCGCGAACGGATTGACCTAACCCAAAAATTCCTATTGCATCTGAAAGTAGAAACTCGCCCGATTACAACGGTATCTGTATTTTTTCCATAGGCCGTTCTGGTTAAGCGTTTGGAGCAGCAGAATTGCGAAAAATTTTTTGCCTTCTCAACCATTTCTTGGCTTCAAACTGCCATATCTCGCGAACCGATTGACCTAACCCAAAAATTCCTATTGCATCTGAAAGTAGAAACTCGCCCGATTACAACGGTATGTGTATTTTTTCCCTAGGCCATTCTGGTTAAGCGTTTGGATCAGCAGAATTGCGAAAAATTGTATGCCTTCTCAACCATTTCTTGGCTTCAAACTCCCATATCTCGCGAACGGATTGACCTAACCCAAAAATTCCTATTGCATCTGAAAGTAGAAACTCGCCCGATTACAACGATATGTGTATTTTTTCCCTAGGCCAATCTGGTTAAGCGTTTGGAGCAGCAGAATTGTGAAAAATTTTTTGCCTTCTCTACCATTTCTTAGCTTCAAACTCCCATATCTCGCGAACGGATTGACCTAACCCAAAAATTCCTATTGCATCTGAAAGTAGAAACTCGCCCGATTACAAAGGTATGTGTATTTTTTCCCTAGGCCATTCTGGTTAAGCGTTCGGAGCAGCAGAATTGCGAAAAATTTTTTGCCTTCTCAACCATTTCTTGTCTTCAAACTCCCATATCTCGCGAACGGATTGACCTAACGCAAAAATTCCTATTGCATCTGAAAGTAGAAACTCGCCCGATTACAAAGGTATGTGTATTTTTTCCCTAGGCCATTCTGGTTAAGCGTTCGGAGCAGCAGAATTGCGAAAAATTTTTTTCCTTCTCAACCATTTCTTGTCTTCAAACTCCCATATCTCGCGAACGGATTGACCTAACCCAAAAATTCCTATTGCATCTGAAAGTAGAAACTCGCCCGATTACAACGGTATGTGTATTTTTTCCCTAGCCCATTCTGGTTAAGCGTTTGGAGCAGCAGAATTGTGAAAAATTTTTTGCCTGCTCTACCATTTCTTGGCTTCAAACTCCCATACCTCGCGAACAGACTGACCTAACCCAAAAATTCCTATTGCATCTGAAAGTAGAAACTCGTCCGATTACAGCGGTATGTGTATTTTTTCCCTAGCCCATTCTGGTTAAGCGTTTGGAGCAGCAGAATTGTGAAAAATTTTTTGCCTGCTCTACCATTTCTTGGCTTCAAACTCCCATACCTCGCGAACAGACTGACCTAACCCAAAAATTCCTATTGCATCTGAAAGTAGAAACTCGCCCGATTACAGCGGTATGTGTATTTTTTCCCTTGGCCATTCTGGTTAAGCGTTTGGAGCAGCAGAATTGTGGAAAATTTTTTGCCTTCTCTACCATTTCTTGGCTTCAAACTCCCATATCTCGCGAACAGACTGACCTAACCCAAAAATTCCTATTGCATCTGAAAGTAGAAACTCGCCCGATTACAACGGTATGTGTATTTTCTCCCTAGGCCATTCTGGTTAAGCGTTTGGAGCAGCAGAAGTGCGAAAAATTTGTTGTCTTCTCAACCATTTCTTAGCTTCAAACTCCAATATCTCGCGAACGGATTGATGTAACCCAAAAATTCCTATTGCATCTGAAAGTAGAAACTCACCCGATTACAACGGTATGTGTATTTTTTCCCTAGGCCATTCTGGTTAAGCGTTTGGAGCAGCAGAAGTGCGAAAAATTTGTTGTCTTCTCAACCATTTCTTAGCTTCAAACTCCAATATCTCGCGAACGGATTGACGTAACCCAAAAATTCCTATTGCATCTGAAAGTAGAAACTCACCCGATTACAACGGTATGTGTATTTTTTCCCTAGGCCATTCTGGTTAAGCGTTTGGAGCAGCAGAATTGCGAAAAATTTTTTGCCTTCTCAACCATTTCTTGGCTTCAAAGTCCCATATCTCGCGAACGGATTGACCTAACCCAAAAATTCCTATTGCATCTGAAAGTAGAAACTCGCCCGATTACAGCGGTATGTGTATTTTTTCCCTTGGCCATTTTGGTTAAGCGTTTGGAGCAGCAGAATTGCGAAAAATTTTTTGCCTTCTCAACCATTTCTTAGCTTCAAACTCCCATATCTCGCGAACGGATGGACCTAACCCAAAAATTCCTGTTGCATCTGAAAGTAGAAACTCGCCCGATTACAACGGTATGAGTATTTTTTCCCTAGGCCATTCTGGTTAAGCGTTTGGAGCAGCAGAATTGCGAAAAATTTTTTGCCTTCTCAACCATTTCTTGTCTTCAAACTCGCATATCTCGCGAACGGATTGACCTAACCCAAAAATTCCAATTGCATCTGAAAGTAGAAACTCGCCCGATTACAACGGTATGTGTATTTTTTCCTGAGGCCGTTCTGGTTAAGCGTTTGGAGCAGCAGAATTGCGAAAAATTTTTTGCCTTGTCATCCATTTCTCGGCTTCAAGCTGCCATATCTCGCGAACGGATTGACCTAACCCAAAAATTCCTATTGCATCTGAAAGTAGAAACTCGCCCGATTACAACGGTATGTGTATTTTTTCCCTAGGCCATTCTGGTTAAGCGTTTGGATCACTAGAATTGCGAAAAATTGTATGCCTTCTCAACCATTTCTTGGCTTCAAACTCCCATATCTCGCGAACGGATTGACCTAACCCAAAAATTCCTATTGCATCTGAAAGTAGAAACTCGCCCGATAACAACGGTATGTGTATTTTTTCCCTAGGCCATTCTGGTTAAGCGTTTGGAGCAGCAGAATTGTGAAAAATTTTTTGCCTGCTCTACCATTTCTTGGCTTCAAACTCCCATATCTTGCGAACAGACTGACCGAACCCAAAAATTCCTATTGCATCTGAAAGTAGAAACTCGCCCGATTACAGCGGTATGTGTATTTTTTCCCTTGGCCATTTTGGTTAAGCGTTTGGAGCAGCAGAATTGCGAAAAATTTTTTGCCTTCTCAACCATTTCTTAGCTTCAAACGCCCATATCTCGCGAACGGATGGACCTAACCCAAAAATTCCTGTTGCATCTGAAAGTAGAAACTCGCCCGATTACAACGGTATGAGTATTTTTTCCCTAGGCCATTCTGGTTAAGCGTTTGGAGCAGCAGAATTGCGAAAAATTTTTTGCCTTCTCAACCATTTCTTGTCTTCAAACTCCGATATCTCGCGAACGGATTGACCTAACCCAAAAATTCCTATTGCATCTGAAAGTAGAAACTCGCCCGATTACAACGGTATGTGTATTTTTTCCCTAGGCCATTCTGGTTAAGCGTTTGGAGCAGCAGAATTGCGAAAAATTTTTTGCCTTCTCAACCATTTCTTGTCTTCAAACTCCCATATCTCGCGAACGGATTCACCTAACCCAAAAATTCCTATTGCATCTGAAAGTAGAAACTCGCCCGATTACAACGGTATGTGTATTTTTTCCCTAGGCCATTCTGGTTAAGCGTTTGGAGCAGCAGAATTGCGAAAAATTTTTTGCCTTCTCAACCATTTCTTGTCTTCAAACTCCCATATCTCGCGAACGGATTGACCTAACCCAAAAATTCCTATTGCATCTGAAAGTAGAAACTCGCCCGATTACAACGGTATGTGTATTTTTTCCCGAGGCCGTTCTGGTTAAGCGTTTGGAGCAGCAGAATTGCGAAAAATTTTTTGCCTTCTCATCCATTTCTTGGCTTCAAACTGCCATATCTCGCGAACGGATTGACGTAACCCAAAAATTCCTATTGCATCTGTAAGTAGAAACTCGCCCGATTACAACGGTATGTGTATTTTTTCCCTAGGCCATTCTGGTTAAGCGTTTGGATCACCAGAATTGCGAAAAATTGTATGCCTTCTCAACCATTTCTTGGCTTCAAACTCCCATATCTCGCGAACGGATTGACCTAACCCAAAAATTCCTATTGCATCTGAAAGTAGAAACTCGCCCGATTACAACGGTATGTGTATTTTTTCCCTAGGCCATTCTGGTTAAGCGTTTGGAGCAGCAGAATTGTGAAAAATTTTTTGCCTTCTCTACCATTTCTTGGCTTCAAACTCCCATATCTCGCGAACGGATTGACCTAACCCAAAAATTCCTATTGCATCTGAAAGTAGAAACTCGCCCGATTACAACGGTATGTGTATTTTTTCCCTAGGCCATTCTGGTTAAGCGTTTGGAGCAGCAGAATTGCGAAAAATTTTTTGCCTTCTCAACCATTTCTTGTCTTCAAACTCCCATATCTCGCGAACGGATTCACCTAACCCAAAAATTCCTATTGCATCTGAAAGTAGAAACTCGCCCGATTACAACGGTATGTGTATTTTTTCCCTAGGCCATTCTGGTTAAGCGTTTGGAGCAGCAGAATTGCGAAAAATTTTTTGCCTTCTCAACCATTTCTTGTCTTCAAACTACCATATCTCGCGAACGGATTGACCTAACCCAAAAATTCCTATTGCATCTGAAAGTAGAAACTCGCCCGATTACAACGGTATGTGTATTTTTTCCCGAGGCCGTTCTGGTTAAGCGTTTGGAGCAGCAGAATTGCGAAAAATTTTTTGCCTTCTCATCCATTTCTTGGCTTCAAACTGCCATATCTCGCGAACGGATTGACGTAACCCAAAAATTCCTATTGCATCTGTAAGTAGAAACTCGCCCGATTACAACGGTATGTGTATTTTTTCCCTAGGCCATTCTGGTTAAGCGTTTGGATCACCAGAATTGCGAAAAATTGTATGCCTTCTCAACCATTTCTTGGATTCAAACTCCCATATCTCGCGAACGGATTGACCTAACCCAAAAATTCCTATTGCATCTGAAAGTAGAAACTCGCCCGATTCCAACGGTATGTGTATTTTTTCCCTAGGCCATTCTGGTTAAGCGTTTGGAGCAGCAGAATTGTGAAACATTTTTTGCCTTCTCTACCATTTCTTGGCTTCAAACTCCCATATCTCGCGAACGGATTGACCTAACGCAAAAATTCTTATTGCATCTGAAAGTAGAAACTCGCCCGATTACAAAGGTATGTGTATTTTTTCCCTAGGCCATTCTGGTTAAGCGTTCGGAGCAGCAGAATTGCGAAAAATTTTTTGCCTTCTCAACCATTTCTAGTCTTCAAACTCCCATATCTCGCGAACGGATTGACCTAACCCAAAAAATCCTATTGCATCTGAAAGTAGAAACTCGCCCGATTACAACGGTATGTGTATTTTTTCCCTAGCCCATTCTGGTTAAGCGTTTGGAGCAGCAGAATTGTGAAAAATGTTTTGCCTGCTCTACCATTTCTTGGCTTCAAACTCCCATATCTCGCGAACAGACTGACCTAACCCAAAAATTCCTATTGCATCTGAAAGTAGAAACTCGCCCGATTACAGCGGTATGTGTATTTTTTCCCTTGGCCATTTTGGTTAAGCGTTTGGAGGAGCAGAATTGCGAAAAATTTTTTGCCTTCTCAACCATTTCTTAGCTTCAAACTCCCATATCTCGCGAACGGATTGACCTAACCCAAAAATTCCTGTTGCATCTGAAAGTAGAAACTCGCCCGATTACAACAGTATGTGTATTTTTTCCCTAGGCCATTCTGGTTAAGCGTTTGGAGCAGCAGAATTGCGAAAAATTTTTTTCCTTCTCAACCATTTCTTGTCTTCAAACTCCCATATCTCGCGAACGGATTGACCTAACCCAAAAATTCCTATTGCATCTGAAAGTAGAAACTCGCCCGATTACAACGGTATGTGTATTTTTTCCCTAGGCCATTCTGGTTAAGCGTTTGGAGCAGCAGAATTGTGAAAAATTTTTTGCCTTCTCTACCATTTCTTAGCTTCAAACTCCCATATCTCGCGAACGGATTGACCTAACCCAAAAATTCCTGTTGCATCTGAAAGTAGAAACTCGCCCGATTACAGCGGTATGTGTATTTTTTCCCTTGGCCATTTTGGTTAAGCGTTTGGAGCAGCAGAATTGCGAAAAATTTTTTGCCTTCTCAACCATTTCTTAGCTTCAGACTCCCATATCTCGCGAACGGATTGACCTAACCCAAAAATTCCTGTTGCATCTGAAAGTAGAAACTCGCCCGATTACAACGGTATGTGTATTTTTTCCCAAGGCCATTCTGGTTAAGCGTTTGGAGCAGCAGAATTGCGAAAAATTTTTTTCCTTCTCAACCATTTCTTGTCTTCAAACTCCCATATCTCGCGAACGGATTGACCTAACCCAAAAAATCCTATTGCATCTGAAAGTAGAAACTCGCCCGATTACAACGGTATGTGTATTTTTTCCCTAGCCCATTCTGGTTAAGCGTTTGGAGCAGCAGAATTGTGAAAAATGTTTTGCCTGCTCTACCATTTCTTGGCTTCAAACTCCCATATCTCGCGAACAGACTGACCTAACCCAAAAATTCCTATTGCATCTGAAAGTAGAAACTCGCCCGATTACAGCGGTATGTGTATTTTTTCCCTTGGCCATTTTGGTTAAGCGTTTGGAGCAGCAGAATTGCGAAAAATTTTTTGCCTTCTCAACCATTTCTTAGCTTCAAACTCCCATATCTCGCGAACGGATTGACCTAACCCAAAAATTCTTGTTGCATCTGAAAGTAGAAACTCGCCCGATTACAACAGTATGTGTATTTTTTCCCTAGGCCATTCTGGTTAAGCGTTTGGAGCAGCAGAATTGCGAAAAATTTTTTTCCTTCTCAACCATTTCTTGTCTTCAAACTCCCATATCTCGCGAACGGATTGACCTAACCCAAAAATTCCTATTGCATCTGAAAGTAGAAACTCGCCCGATTACAACGGTATGAGTATTTTTTCCCTAGGCCATTCTGGTTAAGCGTTTGGAGCAGCAGAATTGCGAAAAATTTTTTGCCTTCTCAACCATTTCTTGTCTTCAAACTCGCATATCTCGCGAACGGATTGACCTAACCCAAAAATTCCAATTGCATCTGAAAGTAGAAACTCGCCCGATTACAACGGTATGTGTATTTTTTCCCGAGGCCGTTCTGGTTAAGCGTTTGGAGCAGCAGAATTGCGAAAAATTTTTTGCCTTGTCATCCATTTCTCGGCTTCAAGCTGCCATATCTCGCGAACGGATTGACCTAACCCAAAAATTCCTATTGCATCTGAAAGTAGAAACTCGCCCGATTACAACGGTATGTGTATTTTTTCCCTAGGCCATTCTGGTTAAGCGTTTGGAGCAGCAGAATTGTGAAAAATTTTTTGCCTTCTCTACCATTTCTTAGCTTCAAACTCCCATATCTCGCGAACGGATTGACCTAACCCAAAAATTCCTGTTGCATCTGAAAGTAGAAACTCGCCCGATTACAGCGGTATGTGTATTTTTTCCCTTGGCCATTTTGGTTAAGCGTTTGGAGCAGCAGAATTGCGAAAAATTTTTTGCCTTCTCAACCATTTCTTGGCTTCAAACTGCCATATCTCGCGAACGGATTGACCTAACCCAAAAATTCCTATTGCATCTGAAAGTAGAAACTCGCCCGATTACAACGGTATGTGTATTTTTTCCCTAGGCCATTCTGGTTAAGCGTTTGGATCAGCAGAATTGCGAAAAATTTTTTGCCTTCTCTACCATTTCTTAGCTTCAAACTCCCATATCTCGCGAACGGATTGACCTAACCCAAAAATTCGTATTGCATCTGAAAGTAGAAACTCGCCCGATTACAAATGTATGTGTAGTTTTTCCCTAGGCCATTCTGGTTAAGCGTTCGGAGCAGCAGAATTGCGAAAAATTTTTTGCCTTCTCAACCATTTCTTGTCTTCAAACTCCCATATCTCGCGAACGGATTGACCTAACCCAAAAATTCCTATTGCATCTGAAAGTAGAAACTCGCCCGATTACAACGGTATGTGTATTTTTTCCCTAGGCCATTCTGGTTAAGCGTTTGGAGCAGCAGAATTGTGAAAAATTTTTTGCCTTCTCTACCATTTCTTGGCTTCAAACTCCCATATCTCGCGAACGGATTGACCTAACGCAAAAATTCCTATTGCATCTGAAAGTAGAAACTCGCCCGATTACAACGGTATGTGTATTTTTTCCCTACGCCATTCTGGTTAAGCGTTTGGAGCAGCAGAATTGCGAAAAATTTTTTGCCTGCTCTACCATTTCTTGGCTTCAAACTCCCATATCTCGCGAACAGACTGACCTAACCCAAAAATTCCTATTGCATCTGAAAGTAGAAACTCGCCCGATTACAGCGGTATGTGTATTTTTTCCCTTGGCCATTTTGGTTAAGCGTTTGGAGCAGCAGAATTGCGAAAAATTTTTTGCCTTCTCAACCATTTCTTAGCTTCAAACTCCCATATCTCGCGAACGGATTGACCTAACCCAAAAATTCCTGTTGCATCTGAAAGTAGAAACTCGCCCGATTACAACGGTATGAGTATTTTTTCCCTAGGCCATTCTGGATAAGCGTTTGGAGCAGCAGAATTGCGAAAAATTTTTTGCCTTCTCAACCATTTCTTGTCTTCAAACTCCCATATCTCGCGAACGGATTGACCTAACCCAAAAATTCCTATTGCATCTGAAAGTAGAAACTCGCCCGATTACAACGGTATGTGTATTTTTTCCCTAGCCCATTCTGGTTAAGCGTTTGGAGCAGCAGAATTGTGGAAAATTTTTTGCCTTCTCTACCATTTCTTGGCTTCAAACTCCCATATCTCGCGAACAGACTGACCTAACCCAAAAATTCCTATTGCATCTGAAAGTAGAAACTCGCCCGATTACAACGGTATGTGTATTTTTTCCCTAGGCCATTCTGGTTAAGCGTTTGGAGCAGCAGAAGTGCGAAAAATTTGTTGTCTTCTCAACCATTTCTTAGCTTCAAACTCCAATATCTCGCGAACGGATTGACGTAACCCAAAAATTCCTATTGCATCTGAAAGTAGAAACTCACCCGATTACAACGGTATGTGTATTTTTTCCCTAGGCCATTCTGGTTAAGCGTTTGGAGCAGCAGAATTGCGAAAAATTTTTTGCCTTCTCAACCATTTCTTGGCTTCAAAGTCCCATATCTCGCGAACGGATTGACCTAACCCAAAAATTCCTATTGCATCTGAAAGTAGAAACTGGCCCGATTACAACGGTATGTGTATTTTTTCCCTAGGCCATTCTGGTTAAGCGTTTGGAGCAGCAGAATTGTGAAAAATTTTTTGCCTTCTCTACCATTTCTTGACTTCAAACTCCCATATCTCGCGAACCGATTGACCTAACCCAAAAATTCCTATTGCATCTGAAAGTAGAAACTCGCCCGATTGCAACGGTATGTGTATTTTTTCCCTAGCCCATTCTGGTTAAGCGTTTGGAGCAGCAGAATTGTGGAAAATTTTTTGCCTTCTCTACCATTTCTTGGCTTCAAACTCCCATTTCTCGCGAACAGACTGACCTAACCCAAAAATTCCTATTGCATCTGAAAGTAGAAACTCGCCCGATTACAGCGGTATGTGTATTTTTTCCCTTGGCCATTTTGGTTAAGCGTTTGGAGCAGCAGAATTGCGAAAAATTTTTTGCCTTCTCAACCATTTCTTAGCTTCAAACTCCCATATCTCGCGAACGGATTGACCTAACCCAAAAATTCCTGTTGCATCTGAAAGTAGAAACTCGCCCGATTAC
The DNA here is from genome assembly GCF_051014685.1 of Ptiloglossa arizonensis. Taxonomy (NCBI): domain Eukaryota; kingdom Metazoa; phylum Arthropoda; class Insecta; order Hymenoptera; family Colletidae; genus Ptiloglossa; species Ptiloglossa arizonensis. Next base: position 1,092,109 of record NW_027478391.1, read on the forward strand.
AACGGTATGTGTATTTTTTCCCTAGCCCATTCTGGTTAAGCGTTTGGAGCAGCAGAATTGTGAAAAATTTTTTGCCTGCTCTACCATTTCTTGGCTTCAAACTCCCATATCTCGCGAACAGACTGACCTAACCCAAAAATTCCTATTGCATCTGAAAGTAGAAACTCGCCCGATTACAGCGGTATGTGTATTTTTTCCCTTGGCCATTTTGGTTAAGCGTTTGGAGCAGCAGAATTGCGAAAAATTTTTTGCCTTCTCAACCATTTCTTAGCTTCAAACTCCCATATCTCGCGATCGGATTGAACTAACCCAAAAATTCCAGTTGCATCTGAAAGTAGAAACTCGCCCGATTACAACGGTATGTGTATTTTTTCCCTAGGCCATTCTGGTTAAGCGTTTGGAGCAGCAGAATTGCGAAAAATTTTTTGCCTTCTCAACCATTTCTTGTCTTCAAACTCCCATATCTCGCGAACAGACAGACCTAACCCAAAAATTCCTATTGCATCTGAAAGTAGAAACTCGCCCGATTACAGCGGTATGTGTATTTTCTCCCTTGGCCGTTTTGGTTAAGCGTTTGGAGCAGCAGAATTGCGAAAAATTTTTTGCCTTCTCAACCATTTCTTGGCTTCAAACTCCCATATCTCGCGAACGGATTGACCTAACACAAAAATTCCTATTGCATCTGAAAGTAGAAACTCGCCCGATTACAACGGTATGTGTATTTTTTCCCTAGGCCATTCTGGTTAAGCGTTTGGAGCAGCAGAAGTGCGAAAAATTTGTTGTCTTCTCAACCATTTCTTAGCTTCAAACTCCAATATCTCGCGAACGGATTGACGTAACCCAAAAATTCCTATTGCATCTGAAAGTAGAAACTCGCCCGATTACAACGGTATGTGTATTTTTTCCCTAGGCCATTCTGGTTAAGCGTTTGGAGCAGCAGAATTGCGAAAAATTTGTTGTCTTCTCAACCATTTCTTGGCATCAAAGTCCCATATCTCGCGAACGGATTGACCTAACCCAAAAATTCCTATTGCATCTGAAAGTAGAAACTCGCCCGCTTACAACGGTATGTGTATTTTTCCCTAGGCCATTCTGGTTAAGCGTTTGGAGCAGCAGAATTGTGAAAAATTTTTTGCCTTCTCTACCATTTCTTGACTTCAAACTCCCATATCTCGCGAACGGATTGACCTAACCCAAAAATTCCTATTGCATCTGAAAGTAGAAACTCGCCCGATTACCACGGTATGTGTATTTTTTCCCTAGGCCATTCTGGTTAAGCGTTTGGAGCAGCAGAATTGCGAAAAATTTTTTGCCTTCTCAACCATTTCTTGTATTCAAACTCCCATATCTCGCGAACGGATTGACCTAACCCAAAAATTCCTATTGCATCTGAAAGTAGAAACTCGCCCGATTACAACGGTATTTGTATTTTTTCCCTAGGCCATTCTGGTTAAGCGTTTGGAGCAGCAGAATTGTGAAAAATTTTTTGCCTTCTCTACCATTTCTGGAATTCAAACTCCCATGTCTCGCGAACGGATTGAACTAACCCAAAAATTCCTATTGCATCTGAAAGTAGAAACTCGCCCGATTACAACGGTATGTGTATTTTTTCCCTAGGCCATTCTGGTTAAGCGTTTGGAGCAGCAGAATTGTGAAAAATTTTTTGCCTTCTCTACCATTTCTTGGCTTCAAACTCCCATATCTCGCGAACAGACTGACCCAACCCAAAAATTCCTATTGCATCTGAAAGTAGAAACTCGCCCGATTACAGCGGTATGTGTATTTTTTCCCTTGGCCGTTTTGGTTAAGCGTTTGGAGCAGCAGAATTGCGAAAAATTTTTTGCCTTCTCTACCATTTCTGGAATTCAAACTCCCATGTCTCGCGAACGGATTGTCCTAACCCAAAAATTCCTATTGCATCTGAAAGTAGAAACTCGCCCGATTACAACGGTATGTGTATTTTTTCCCTAGGCCATTCTGGTTAAGCGTTTGGAGCAGCAGAATTGTGAAAAATTTTTTGCCTTCTCTACCATTTCTTGGCTTCAAACTCCCATATCTCGCGAACAGACTGACCCAACCCAAAAATTCCTATTGCATCTGAAAGTAGAAACTCGCCCGATTACAGCGGTATGTGTATTTTTTCCCTTGGCCGTTTTGGTTAAGCGTTTGGAGCAGCAGAATTGCGAAAAATTTTTTGCCTTCTCAACCATTTCTTGGCTTCAAACTCCCATATCTCGCGAACGGATTGACCTAACCCAAAAATTCCTATTGCATCTGAAAGTAGAAACTCGCCAGATTACAACGGTATGTGTATTTTCTCCCTAGGCCATTCTGGTTAAGCGTTTGGAGCAGCAGAAGTGCGAAAAATTTGTTGTCTTCTCAACCATTTCTTAGCTTCAAACTGCAATATCTCGCGAACGGATTGACGTAACCCAAAAATTCCTATTGCATCTGAAAGTAGAAACTCGCCCGATTACAACGGTATGTGTATTTTTTCCCTAGTCTATTCTGGTTAAGCGTTTGGAGCAGCAGAATTGCGAAAAATTTTTCGCCTTCTCAACCATTTCTTGGCTTCAAAGTCCCATATCTCGCGAACGGATTGACCTAACCCAAAAATTCCTATTGCATCTGAAAGTAGAAACTCGCCCGATTACAACGGTATGTGTATTTTTTCCCTAGGCCATTCTGGTTAAGCGTTTGGAGCAGCAGAATTGTGAAAAATTTTTTGCCTTCTCTACCATTTCTTGACTTCAAACTCCCATATCTCGCGAACGGATTGACCTAACCCAAAAATTCCTGTTGCATCTGAAAGTAGAAACTCGCCCGATTACAACGGTATGTGTATTTTTTCCCTAGGCCATTCTGGTTAAGCGTTTGGAGCAGCAGAACTGCGAAAAATTTGTTGTCTTCAAAACCATTTCTTAGCTTCAAACTCCCATATCTCGCGAACGGATTGACCTAAGCCAAAATTTCCTGTTGCATCTGAAAGTAGAAACTCGCCCGATTACAACGGTATGTGTATTTTTTCCCTAGGCCATTCTGGTTAAGCGTTTGGAGCAGCAGAATTGTGAAAAATTTTTTGCCTTCTCTACCATTTCTTGACTTCAAACTCCCATATCTCGCGAACGGATTGACCTAACCCAAAAATTCCTATTGCATCTGAAAGTAGAAACTCGCCCGATTACCACGGTATGTGTATTTTTTCCCTAGGCCATTCTGGTTAAGCGTTTGGAGCAGCAGAATTGCGAAAAATTTTTTGCCTTCTCAACCATTTCTTGTATTCAAACTCCCATATCTCGCGAACGGATTGACCTAACCCAAAAATTCCTATTGCATCTGAAAGTATAAACTCGCCCGATTACAAGGGTATGTGTATTTTTTCCCTAGGCCATTCTGGTTAAGCGTTTGGAGCGGCAGAATTGTGAAAAATTTTTTGCCTTCTCTACCATTTCTTGGCTTCAAACTCCCATATCTCGCGAACAGACTGACCTAACCCAAAAATTCCTATTGCATCTGAAAGTAGAAACTCGCCCGATTACAGCGGTATGTGTATTTTTTCCCTTGGCCGTTTTGGTTAAGCGTTTGGAGCAGCAGAACTGCGAAAAATTTGTTGTCTTCTCAACCATTTCTTAGCTTCAAACTCCCATATCTCGCGAACGGATTGACCTAACCCAAAAATTCCTATTGCATCTGAAAGTAGAAGCTCGCCCGATTACAACGGTATGTGTATTTTTTCCCTAGGCCATTCTGGTTAAGCGTTCGGAGCAGCAGAATTGCGAAAAATTTTTTGCCTTCTCAACCATTTCTAGTCTTCAAACTCCCATATCTCGCGAACGGATTGACCTAACCCAAAAAATCCTATTGCATCTGAAAGTAGAAACTCGCCCGATTACAACGGTATGTGTATTTTTTCCCTAGCCCATTCTGGTTAAGCGTTTGGAGCAGCAGAATTGTGAAAAATGTTTTGCCTGCTCTACCATTTCTTGGCTTCAAACTCCCATATCTCGCGAACAGACTGACCTAACCCAAAAATTCCTATTGCATCTGAAAGTAGAAACTCGCCCGATTACAGCGGTATGTGTATTTTTTCCCTTGGCCATTTTGGTTAAGCGTTTGGAGCAGCAGAATTGCGAAAAATTTTTTGCCTTCTCAACCATTTCTTAGCTTCAAACTCCCATATCTCGCGAACGGATTGACCTAACCCAAAAATTCCTGTTGCATCTGAAAGTAGAAACTCGCCCGATTACAACAGTATGTGTATTTTTTCCCTAGGCCATTCTGGTTAAGCGTTTGGAGCAGCAGAATTGCGAAAAATTTTTTTCCTTCTCAACCATTTCATGTCTTCAAACTCCCATATCTCGCGAACGGATTGACCTAACCCAAAAATTCCTATTGCATCTGAAAGTAGAAACTCGCCCGATTACAACGGTATGTGTATTTTTTCCCTAGGCCATTCTGGTTAAGCGTTTGGAGCAGCAGAATTGTGAAAAATTTTTTGCCTTCTCTACCATTTCTTAGCTTCAAACTCCCATATCTCGCGAACGGATTGACCTAACCCAAAAATTCCTGTTGCATCTGAAAGTAGAAACTCGCCCGATTACAGCGGTATGTGTATTTTTTCCCTTGGCCATTTTGGTTAAGCGTTTGGAGCAGCAGAATTGCGAAAAATTTTTTGCCTTCTCAACCATTTCTTAGCTTCAGACTCCCATATCTCGCGAACGGATTGATCTAACCCAAAAATTCCTGTTGCATCTGAAAGTAGAAACTCGCCCGATTACAACGGTATGTGTATTTTTTCCCTAGGCCATTCTGGTTAAGCGTTTGGAGCAGCAGAATTGCGAAAAATTTTTTTCCTTCTCAACCATTTCTTGTCTTCAAACTCCCATATCTCGCGAACGGATTGACCTAACCCAAAAATTCCTATTGCATCTGAAAGTAGAAACTCGCCCGATTACAACGGTATGTGTATTTTTTCCCTAGTCTATTCTGGTTAAGCGTTTGGAGCAGCAGAATTGCGAAAAATTTTTTGCCTTCTCAACCATTTCTTGGCTTCAAACTGCCATATCTCGCGAACGGATTGACCTAACCCAAAAATTCCTATTGCATCTGAAAGTAGAAACTCGCCCGATTACAACGGTATGTGTATTTTTTCCCTAGGCCATTCTGGTTAAGCGTTTGGATCAGCAGAATTGCGAAAAATTGTATGCCTTCTCAACCATTTCTTGGCTTCAAACTCCCATATCTCGCGAACGGATTGACCTAACCCAAAAATTCCTATTGCATCTGAAAGTAGAAACTCGCCCGATTACAACGGTATGTGTATTTTTTCCCTAGGCCAATCTGGTTAAGCGTTTGGAGCAGCAGAATTGTGAAAAATTTTTTGCCTTCTCTACCATTTCTTAGCTTCAAACTCCCATATCTCGCGAACGGATTGACCTAACCCAAAAATTCCTATTGCATCTGAAAGTAGAAACTCGCCCGATTACAAAGGTATGTGTATTTTTTCCCTAGGCCATTCTGGTTAAGCGTTCGGAGCAGCAGAATTGCGAAAAATTTTTTGCCTTCTCAACCATTTCTTGTCTTCAAACTCCCATATCTCGCGAACGGATTGACCTAACGCAAAAATTCCTATTGCATCTGAAAGTAGAAACTCGCCCGATTACAAAGGTATGTGTATTTTTTCCCTAGGCCATTCTGGTTAAGCGTTCGGAGCAGCAGAATTGCGAAAAATTTTTTGCCTTCTCAACCATTTCTTGTCTTCAAACTCCCATATCTCGCGAACGGATTGACCTAACGCAAAAATTCCTATTGCATCTGAAAGTAGAAACTCGCCAGATTACAACGGTATGTGTATTTTTTCCCTAGGCCATTCTGGTTAAGCGTTTGGAGCAGCAGAAGTGCGAAAAATTTGTTGTCTTCTCAACCATTTCTTAGCTTCAAACTCCAATATCTCGCGAACGGTTTGACGTAACCCAAAAATTCCTATTGCATCTGAAAGTAGAAACTCGCCCGATTACAACGGTATGTTTATTTTTTCCCTAGGCCATTCTGGTTAAGCGTTTGGAGCAGCAGAATTGCGAAAAATTTTTTTCCTTCTCAACCATTTCTTGTCTTCAAACTCCCATATCTCGCGAACGGATTGACCTAACCCAAAAATTCCTATTGCATCTGAAAGTAGAAACTCGCCCGATTACAACGGTATGTGTATTTTTTCCCTAGGCCGTTCTGGTTAAGCGTTTGGAGCAGCAGAATTGCGAAAAATTTTTTGCCTTCTCAACCATTTCTTGGCTTCAAACTGCCATATCTCGCGAACGGATTGACCTAACCCAAAAATTCCTATTGCATCTGAAAGTAGAAACTCGCCCGATTACAACGGTATGTGTATTTTTTCCCTAGCCCATTCTGGTTAAGCGTTTGGATCAGCAGAATTGCGAAAAATTGTATGCCTTCTCAACCATTTCTTGGCTTCAAACTCCCATATCTCTCGAACGGATTGACCTAACCCAAAAATTCCTATTGCATCTGAAAGTAGAAACTCGCCCGATTACAACGGTATGTGTATTTTTTCCCTAGGCCGTTCCGGTTAAGCGTTTGGAGCAGCAGAATTGTGAAAAATTTTTTGCCTTCTCTACCATTTCTTAGCTTCAAACTCCCATATCTCGCGAACGGATTGACCTAACCCAAAAATTCGTATTGCATCTGAAAGTAGAAACTCGCCCGATTACAAATGTATGTGTAGTTTTTCCCTAGGCCATTCTGGTTAAGCGTTCGGAGCAGCAGAATTGCGAAAAATTTTTTGCCTTCTCAACCATTTCTTGTCTTCAAACTCCCATATCTCGCGAACGGATTGACCTAACCCAAAAATTCCTATTGCATCTGAAAGTAGAAACTCGCCCGATTACAACGGTATGTGTATTTTTTCCCTAGGCCATTCTGGTTAAGCGTTTGGAGCAGCAGAATTGTGAAAAATTTTTTGCCTTCTCTACCATTTCTTGGCTTCAAACTCCCATATCTCGCGAACGGATTGACTTAACGCAAAAATTCCTATTGCATCTGAAAGTAGAAACTCGCCCGATTACAACGGTATGTGTATTTTTTCCCTACGCCATTCTGGTTAAGCGTTTGGAGCAGCAGAATTGCGAAAAATTTTTTGTCTGCTCTACCATTTCTTGGCTTCAAACTCCCATATCTCGCGAACAGACTGACCTAACCCAAAAATTCCTATTGCATCTGAAAGTAGAAACTCGCCCGATTACAGCGGTATGTGTATTTTTTCCCTTGGCCATTTTGGTTAAGCGCTTGGAGCAGCAGAATTGCGAAAAATTTTTTGCCTTCTCAACCATTTCTTAGCTTCAAACTCCCATATCTCGCGAACGGATTGACCTTACCCAAAAATTCCTGTTGCATCTGAAAGTAGAAACTCGCCCGATTACAACGGTATGAGTATTTTTTCCCTAGCCCATTCTGGTTAAGCGTTTGGAGCAGCAGAATTGTGGAAAATTTTTTGCCTTCTCTACCATTTCTTGGCTTCAAACTCCCATATCTCGCGAACAGACTGACCTAACCCAAAAATTCCTATTGCATCTGAAAGTAGAAACTCGCCCGATTACAACGGTATGTGTATTTTTTCCCTAGGCCATTCTGGTTAAGCGTTTGGAGCAGCAGAAGTGCGAAAAATTTGTTGTCTTCTCAACCATTTCTTAGCTTCAAACTCCAATATCTCGCGAACGGATTGACGTAACCCAAAAATTCCTATTGCATCTGAAAGTAGAAACTCACCCGATTACAACGGTATGTGTATTTTTTCCCTAGGCCATTCTGGTTAAGCGTTTGGAGCAGCAGAATTGCGAAAAATTTTTTGCCTTCTCAACCATTTCTTGGCTTCAAAGTCCCATATCTCGCGAACGGATTGACCTAACCCAAAAATTCCTATTGCATCTGAAAGTAGAAACTGGCCCGATTACAACGGTATGTGTATTTTTTCCCTAGGCCATTCTGGTTAAGCGTTTGGAGCAGCAGAATTGTGAAAAATTTTTTGCCTTCTCTACCATTTCTTGACTTCAAGCTCCCATATCTCGCGAACCGATTGACCTAACCCAAAAATTCCTATTGCATCTGAAAGTAGAAACTCGCCCGATTGCAACGGTATGTGTATTTTTTCCCTAGCCCATTCTGGTTAAGCGTTTGGAGCAGCAGAATTGTGGAAAATTTTTTGCCTTCTCTACCATTTCTTGGCTTCAAACTCCCATATCTCGCGAACAGACTGACCTAACCCAAAAATTCCTATTGCATCTGAAAGTAGAAACTCGCCCGATTACAGCGGTATGTGTATTTTTTCCCTTGGCCATTCTGGTTAAGCGTTCGGAGCAGCAGAATTGCGAAAAATTTTTTGCCTTCTCAACCATTTCTAGTCTTCAAACTCCCATATCTCGCGAACGGATTGACCTAACCCAAAAAATCCTATTGCATCTGAAAGTAGAAACTCGCCCGATTACAACGGTATGTGTATTTTTTCCCTAGCCCATTCTGGTTAAGCGTTTGGAGCAGCAGAATTGTGAAAAATGTTTTGCCTGCTCTACCATTTCTTGGCTTCAAACTCCCATATCTCGCGAACGGATTGACCTAACCCAAAAATTCCTATTGCATCTGAAAGTAGAAACTCGCCAGATTACAACGGTATGTGTATTTTTTCCCTAGGCCATTCTGGTTAAGCGTTTGGAGCAGCAGAAGTGCGAAAAATTTGTTGTCTTCTCAACCATTTCTTAGCTTCAAACTCCAATATCTCGCGAACGGATTGACGTAATCCAAAAATTCCTATTGCATCTGAAAGTAGAAACTCGCCCGATTACAACGGTATGTGTATTTTTTCCCTAGGCTATTCTGGTTAAGCGTATGGAGCAGCAGAATTGCGAAAAATTTTTTGCCTTCTCAACCATTTCTTGGCTTCAAACTCCCATATCTCGCGAACGGATTGACCTAACCCAAAAATTCCTGTTGCATCTGAAAGTAGAAACTCGCCCGATTACAACGGTATGTGTATTTTTTCCCTAGGCCATTCTAGGTAAGCGTTTGGAGCAGCAGAACTGCGAAAAATTTGTTGTCTTCTCAACCATTTCTTAGCTTCAAACTCCCATATCTCGCGAACGGATTGACCTAACCCAAAAATTCCTATTGCATCTGAAAGTAGAAGCTCGCCCGATTACAACGGTATGTGTATTTTTTCCCTAGGCCATTCTGGTTAAGCGTTTGGAGCAGCAGAATTGTGAAAAATTTTTTGCCCTCTCTACCATTTCTTGACTTCAAACTCCCATATCTCGCGAACGGATTGACCTAACCCAAAAATTCCTGTTGCATCTGAAAGTAGAAACTCGCCCGATTACAACGGTATGTGTATTTTTTCCCTAGGCCATTCTGGTTAAGCGTTTGGAGCAGCAGAACAGCGAAATATTTGTTGTTTTCTCAACCATTTCTTAGCTTCAAACTCCCATATCTCGCGAACGGATTGACCTAAGCCAAAATTTCCTGTTGGATCTGAAAGTAGAAACTCGCCCGATTACAACGGTATGTGTATTTTTTCCCTAGGCCATTCTGGTTAAGCGTTCGGAGCAGCAGAATTGCGAAAAATTTTTTGCCTTCTCAACCATTTCTAGTCTTCAAACTCCCATATCTCGCGAACGGATTGACCTAACCCAAAAAATCCTATTGCATCTGAAAGTAGAAACTCGCCCGATTACAACGGTATGTGTATTTTTTCCCTAGCCCATTCTGGTTAAGCGTTTGGAGCAGCAGAATTGTGAAAAATGTTTTGCCTGCTCTACCATTTCTTGGCTTCAAACTCCCATATCTCGCGAACAGACTGACCTAACCCAAAAATTCCTATTGCATCTGAAAGTAGAAACTCGCCCGATTACAAAGGTATGTGTATTTTTTCCCTAGGCCATTCTGGTTAAGCGTTCGGAGCAGCAGAATTGCGAAAAATTTTTTGCCTTCTCAACCATTTCTTGTCTTCAAACTCCCATATCTCGCGAACGGATTGACCTAACGCAAAAATTCCTATTGCATCTGAAAGTAGAAACTCGCCCGATTACAAAGGTATGTGTATTTTTTCCCTAGGCCATTCTGGTTAAGCGTTCGGAGCAGCAGAATTGCGAAAAATTTTTTGCCTTCTCAACCATTTCTTGTCTTCAAACTCCCATATCTCGCGAACGGATTGACCTAACGCAAAAATTCCTATTGCATCTGAAAGTAGAAACTCGCCAGATTACAACGGTATGTGTATTTTTTCCCTAGGCCATTCTGGTTAAGCGTTTGGAGCAGCAGAAGTGCGAAAAATTTGTTGTCTTCTCAACCATTTCTTAGCTTCAAACTCCAATATCTCGCGAACGGTTTGACGTAACCCAAAAATTCCTATTGCATCTGAAAGTAGAAACTCGCCCGATTACAACGGTATGTTTATTTTTTCCCTAGGCCATTCTGGTTAAGCGTTTGGAGCAGCAGAATTGCGAAAAATTTTTTTCCTTCTCAACCATTTCTTGTCTTCAAACTCCCATATCTCGCGAACGGATTGACCTAACCCAAAAATTCCTATTGCATCTGAAAGTAGAAACTCGCCCGATTACAACGGTATGTGTATTTTTTCCCTAGGCCGTTCTGGTTAAGCGTTTGGAGCAGCAGAATTGTGAAAAATTTTTTGCCTTCTCTACCATTTCTTGGCTTCAAACTCCCATATCTCGCGAACAGACTGACCTAACCCAAAAATTCCTATTGCATCTGAAAGTAGAAACTCGCCCGATTACAACGGTATGTGTATTTTTTCCCTAGGCCATTCTGGTTAAGCGTTTGGATCAGCAGAATTGCGAAAAATTGTATGCCTTCTCAACCATTTCTTGGCTTCAAACTCCCATATCTCTCGAACGGATTGACCTAACCCAAAAATTCCTATTGCATCTGAAAGTAGAAACTCGCCCGATTACAACGGTATGTGTATTTTTTCCCTAGGCCGTTCCGGTTAAGCGTTTGGAGCAGCAGAATTGTGAAAAATTTTTTGCCTTCTCTACCATTTCTTAGCTTCAAACTCCCATATCTCGCGAACGGATTGACCTAACCCAAAAATTCGTATTGCATCTGAAAGTAGAAACTCGCCCGATTACAAATGTATGTGTAGTTTTTCCCTAGGCCATTCTGGTTAAGCGTTCGGAGCAGCAGAATTGCGAAAAATTTTTTGCCTTCTCAACCATTTCTTGTCTTCAAACTCCCATATCTCGCGAACGGATTGACCTAACCCAAAAATTCCTATTGCATCTGAAAGTAGAAACTCGCCCGATTACAACGGTATGTGTATTTTTTCCCTAGGCCATTCTGGTTAAGCGTTTGGAGCAGCAGAATTGTGAAAAATTTTTTGCCTTCTCTACCATTTCTTGGCTTCAAACTCCCATATCTCGCGAACGGATTGACTTAACGCAAAAATTCCTATTGCATCTGAAAGTAGAAACTCGCCCGATTACAACGGTATGTGTATTTTTTCCCTACGCCATTCTGGTTAAGCGTTTGGAGCAGCAGAATTGCGAAAAATTTTTTGTCTGCTCTACCATTTCTTGGCTTCAAACTCCCATATCTCGCGAACAGACTGACCTAACCCAAAAATTCCTATTGCATCTGAAAGTAGAAACTCGCCCGATTACAGCGGTATGTGTATTTTTTCCCTTGGCCATTTTGGTTAAGCGCTTGGAGCAGCAGAATTGCGAAAAATTTTTTGCCTTCTCAACCATTTCTTAGCTTCAAACTCCCATATCTCGCGAACGGATTGACCTTACCCAAAAATTCCTGTTGCATCTGAAAGTAGAAACTCGCCCGATTACAACGGTATGAGTATTTTTTCCCTAGCCCATTCTGGTTAAGCGTTTGGAGCAGCAGAATTGTGGAAAATTTTTTGCCTTCTCTACCATTTCTTGGCTTCAAACTCCCATATCTCGCGAACAGACTGACCTAACCCAAAAATTCCTATTGCATCTGAAAGTAGAAACTCGCCCGATTACAACGGTATGTGTATTTTTTCCCTAGGCCATTCTGGTTAAGCGTTTGGAGCAGCAGAAGTGCGAAAAATTTGTTGTCTTCTCAACCATTTCTTAGCTTCAAACTCCAATATCTCGCGAACGGATTGACGTAACCCAAAAATTCCTATTGCATCTGAAAGTAGAAACTCACCCGATTACAACGGTATGTGTATTTTTTCCCTAGGCCATTCTGGTTAAGCGTTTGGAGCAGCAGAATTGCGAAAAATTTTTTGCCTTCTCAACCATTTCTTGGCTTCAAAGTCCCATATCTCGCGAACGGATTGACCTAACCCAAAAATTCCTATTGCATCTGAAAGTAGAAACTGGCCCGATTACAACGGTATGTGTATTTTTTCCCTAGGCCATTCTGGTTAAGCGTTTGGAGCAGCAGAATTGTGAAAAATTTTTTGCCTTCTCTACCATTTCTTGACTTCAAGCTCCCATATCTCGCGAACCGATTGACCTAACCCAAAAATTCCTATTGCATCTGAAAGTAGAAACTCGCCCGATTGCAACGGTATGTGTATTTTTTCCCTAGCCCATTCTGGTTAAGCGTTTGGAGCAGCAGAATTGTGGAAAATTTTTTGCCTTCTCTACCATTTCTTGGCTTCAAACTCCCATATCTCGCGAACAGACTGACCTAACCCAAAAATTCCTATTGCATCTGAAAGTAGAAACTCGCCCGATTACAGCGGTATGTGTATTTTTTCCCTTGGCCATTCTGGTTAAGCGTTCGGAGCAGCAGAATTGCGAAAAATTTTTTGCCTTCTCAACCATTTCTAGTCTTCAAACTCCCATATCTCGCGAACGGATTGACCTAACCCAAAAAATCCTATTGCATCTGAAAGTAGAAACTCGCCCGATTACAACGGTATGTGTATTTTTTCCCTAGCCCATTCTGGTTAAGCGTTTGGAGCAGCAGAATTGTGAAAAATGTTTTGCCTGCTCTACCATTTCTTGGCTTCAAACTCCCATATCTCGCGAACGGATTGACCTAACCCAAAAATTCCTATTGCATCTGAAAGTAGAAACTCGCCAGATTACAACGGTATGTGTATTTTTTCCCTAGGCCATTCTGGTTAAGCGTTTGGAGCAGCAGAAGTGCGAAAAATTTGTTGTCTTCTCAACCATTTCTTAGCTTCAAACTCCAATATCTCGCGAACGGATTGACGTAATCCAAAAATTCCTATTGCATCTGAAAGTAGAAACTCGCCCGATTACAACGGTATGTGTATTTTTTCCCTAGGCTATTCTGGTTAAGCGTATGGAGCAGCAGAATTGCGAAAAATTTTTTGCCTTCTCAACCATTTCTTGGCTTCAAACTCCCATATCTCGCGAACGGATTGACCTAACCCAAAAATTCCTGTTGCATCTGAAAGTAGAAACTCGCCCGATTACAACGGTATGTGTATTTTTTCCCTAGGCCATTCTAGGTAAGCGTTTGGAGCAGCAGAACTGCGAAAAATTTGTTGTCTTCTCAACCATTTCTTAGCTTCAAACTCCCATATCTCGCGAACGGATTGACCTAACCCAAAAATTCCTATTGCATCTGAAAGTAGAAGCTCGCCCGATTACAACGGTATGTGTATTTTTTCCCTAGGCCATTCTGGTTAAGCGTTTGGAGCAGCAGAATTGTGAAAAATTTTTTGCCCTCTCTACCATTTCTTGACTTCAAACTCCCATATCTCGCGAACGGATTGACCTAACCCAAAAATTCCTGTTGCATCTGAAAGTAGAAACTCGCCCGATTACAACGGTATGTGTATTTTTTCCCTAGGCCATTCTGGTTAAGCGTTTGGAGCAGCAGAACAGCGAAATATTTGTTGTTTTCTCAACCATTTCTAGTCTTCAAACTCCCATATCTCGCGAACGGATTGACCTAACCCAAAAATTCCTATTGCATCTGAAAGTAGAAGCTCGCCCGATTACAACGGTATGTGTATTTTTTCCCTAGGCCATTCTGGTTAAGCGTTTGGAGCAGCAGAATTGTGAAAAATTTTTTGCCCTCTCTACCATTTCTTGACTTCAAACTCCCATATCTCGCGAACGGATTGACCTAAGCCAAAATTTCCTGTTGGATCTGAAAGTAGAAACTCGCCCGATTACAACGGTATGTGTATTTTTTCCCTAGGCCATTCTGGTTAAGCGTTCGGAGCAGCAGAATTGCGAAAAATTTTTTGCCTTCTCAACCATTTCTAGTCTTCAAACTCCCATATCTCGCGAACGGATTGACCTAACCCAAAAAATCCTATTGCATCTGAAAGTAGAAACTCGCCCGATTACAACGGTATGTGTATTTTTTCCCTAGCCCATTCTGGTTAAGCGTTTGGATCAGCAGAATTGCGAAAAATTGTATGCCTTCTCAACCATTTCTTGGCTTCAAACTCCCATATCTCTCGAACGGATTGACCTAACCCAAAAATTCCTATTGCATCTGAAAGTAGAAACTCGCCCGATTACAACGGTATGTGTATTTTTTCCCTAGGCCGTTCCGGTTAAGCGTTTGGAGCAGCAGAATTGTGAAAAATTTTTTGCCTTCTCTACCATTTCTTAGCTTCAAACTCCCATATCTCGCGAACGGATTGACCTAACCCAAAAATTCGTATTGCATCTGAAAGTAGAAACTCGCCCGATTACAAATGTATGTGTAGTTTTTCCCTAGGCCATTCTGGTTAAGCGTTCGGAGCAGCAGAATTGCGAAAAATTTTTTGCCTTCTCAACCATTTCTTGTCTTCAAACTCCCATATCTCGCGAACGGATTGACCTAACCCAAAAATTCCTATTGCATCTGAAAGTAGAAACTCGCCCGATTACAACGGTATGTGTATTTTTTCCCTAGGCCATTCTGGTTAAGCGTTTGGAGCAGCAGAATTGTGAAAAATTTTTTGCCTTCTCTACCATTTCTTGGCTTCAAACTCCCATATCTCGCGAACGGATTGACTTAACGCAAAAATTCCTATTGCATCTGAAAGTAGAAACTCGCCCGATTACAACGGTATGTGTATTTTTTCCCTACGCCATTCTGGTTAAGCGTTTGGAGCAGCAGAATTGCGAAAAATTTTTTGTCTGCTCTACCATTTCTTGGCTTCAAACTCCCATATCTCGCGAACAGACTGACCTAACCCAAAAATTCCTATTGCATCTGAAAGTAGAAACTCGCCCGATTACAGCGGTATGTGTATTTTTTCCCTTGGCCATTTTGGTTAAGCGCTTGGAGCAGCAGAATTGCGAAAAATTTTTTGCCTTCTCAACCATTTCTTAGCTTCAAACTCCCATATCTCGCGAACGGATTGACCTTACCCAAAAATTCCTGTTGCATCTGAAAGTAGAAACTCGCCCGATTACAACGGTATGAGTATTTTTTCCCTAGCCCATTCTGGTTAAGCGTTTGGAGCAGCAGAATTGTGGAAAATTTTTTGCCTTCTCTACCATTTCTTGGCTTCAAACTCCCATATCTCGCGAACAGACTGACCTAACCCAAAAATTCCTATTGCATCTGAAAGTAGAAACTCGCCCGATTACAACGGTATGTGTATTTTTTCCCTAGGCCATTCTGGTTAAGCGTTTGGAGCAGCAGAAGTGCGAAAAATTTGTTGTCTTCTCAACCATTTCTTAGCTTCAAACTCCAATATCTCGCGAACGGATTGACGTAACCCAAAAATTCCTATTGCATCTGAAAGTAGAAACTCACCCGATTACAACGGTATGTGTATTTTTTCCCTAGGCCATTCTGGTTAAGCGTTTGGAGCAGCAGAATTGCGAAAAATTTTTTGCCTTCTCAACCATTTCTTGGCTTCAAAGTCCCATATCTCGCGAACGGATTGACCTAACCCAAAAATTCCTATTGCATCTGAAAGTAGAAACTGGCCCGATTACAACGGTATGTGTATTTTTTCCCTAGGCCATTCTGGTTAAGCGTTTGGAGCAGCAGAATTGTGAAAAATTTTTTGCCTTCTCTACCATTTCTTGACTTCAAGCTCCCATATCTCGCGAACCGATTGACCTAACCCAAAAATTCCTATTGCATCTGAAAGTAGAAACTCGCCCGATTGCAACGGTATGTGTATTTTTTCCCTAGCCCATTCTGGTTAAGCGTTTGGAGCAGCAGAATTGTGGAAAATTTTTTGCCTTCTCTACCATTTCTTGGCTTCAAACTCCCATATCTCGCGAACAGACTGACCTAACCCAAAAATTCCTATTGCATCTGAAAGTAGAAACTCGCCCGATTACAGCGGTATGTGTATTTTTTCCCTTGGCCATTCTGGTTAAGCGTTCGGAGCAGCAGAATTGCGAAAAATTTTTTGCCTTCTCAACCATTTCTAGTCTTCAAACTCCCATATCTCGCGAACGGATTGACCTAACCCAAAAAATCCTATTGCATCTGAAAGTAGAAACTCGCCCGATTACAACGGTATGTGTATTTTTTCCCTAGCCCATTCTGGTTAAGCGTTTGGAGCAGCAGAATTGTGAAAAATGTTTTGCCTGCTCTACCATTTCTTGGCTTCAAACTCCCATATCTCGCGAACGGATTGACCTAACCCAAAAATTCCTATTGCATCTGAAAGTAGAAACTCGCCAGATTACAACGGTATGTGTATTTTTTCCCTAGGCCATTCTGGTTAAGCGTTTGGAGCAGCAGAAGTGCGAAAAATTTGTTGTCTTCTCAACCATTTCTTAGCTTCAAACTCCAATATCTCGCGAACGGATTGACGTAATCCAAAAATTCCTATTGCATCTGAAAGTAGAAACTCGCCCGATTACAACGGTATGTGTATTTTTTCCCTAGGCTATTCTGGTTAAGCGTATGGAGCAGCAGAATTGCGAAAAATTTTTTGCCTTCTCAACCATTTCTTGGCTTCAAACTCCCATATCTCGCGAACGGATTGACCTAACCCAAAAATTCCTGTTGCATCTGAAAGTAGAAACTCGCCCGATTACAACGGTATGTGTATTTTTTCCCTAGGCCATTCTAGGTAAGCGTTTGGAGCAGCAGAACTGCGAAAAATTTGTTGTCTTCTCAACCATTTCTTAGCTTCAAACTCCCATATCTCGCGAACGGATTGACCTAACCCAAAAATTCCTATTGCATCTGAAAGTAGAAGCTCGCCCGATTACAACGGTATGTGTATTTTTTCCCTAGGCCATTCTGGTTAAGCGTTTGGAGCAGCAGAATTGTGAAAAATTTTTTGCCCTCTCTACCATTTCTTGACTTCAAACTCCCATATCTCGCGAACGGATTGACCTAACCCAAAAATTCCTGTTGCATCTGAAAGTAGAAACTCGCCCGATTACAACGGTATGTGTATTTTTTCCCTAGGCCATTCTGGTTAAGCGTTTGGAGCAGCAGAACAGCGAAATATTTGTTGTTTTCTCAACCATTTCTTAGCTTCAAACTCCCATATCTCGCGAACGGATTGACCTAAGCCAAAATTTCCTGTTGGATCTGAAAGTAGAAACTCGCCCGATTACAACGGTATGTGTATTTTTTCCCTAGGCCATTCTGGTTAAGCGTTCGGAGCAGCAGAATTGCGAAAAATTTTTTGCCTTCTCAACCATTTCTAGTCTTCAAACTCCCATATCTCGCGAACGGATTGACCTAACCCAAAAAATCCTATTGCATCTGAAAGTAGAAACTCGCCCGATTACAACGGTATGTGTATTTTTTCCCTAGCCCATTCTGGTTAAGCGTTTGGAGCAGCAGAATTGTGAAAAATGTTTTGCCTGCTCTACCATTTCTTGGCTTCAAACTCCCATATCTCGCGAACAGACTGACCTAACCCAAAAATTCCTATTGCATCTGAAAGTAGAAACTCGCCCGATTACAGCGGTATGTGTATTTTTTCCCTTGGCCATTTTGGTTAAGCGTTTGGAGCAGCAGAATTGCGAAAAATTTTTTGCCTTCTCAACCATTTCTTAGCTTCAAACTCCCATATCTCGCGAACGGATTGACCTAACCCAAAAATTCCTGTTGCATCTGAAAGTAGAAACTCGCCCGATTACAACAGTATGTGTATTTTTTCCCTAGGCCATTCTGGTTAAGCGTTTGGAGCAGCAGAATTGCGAAAAATTTTTTTCCTTCTCAACCATTTCTTGACTTCAAACTCCCATATCTCGCGAACGGATTGACCTAACCCAAAAATTCCTGTTGCATCTGAAAGTAGAAACTCGCCCGATTACAACGGTATGTGTATTTTTTCCCTAGGCCATTCTGGTTAAGCGTTTGGAGCAGCAGAACAGCGAAATATTTGTTGTTTTCTCAACCATTTCTTAGCTTCAAACTCCCATATCTCGCGAACGGATTGACCTAAGCCAAAATTTCCTGTTGGATCTGAAAGTAGAAACTCGCCCGATTACAACGGTATGTGTATTTTTTCCCTAGGCCATTCTGGTTAAGCGTTCGGAGCAGCAGAATTGCGAAAAATTTTTTGCCTTCTCAACCATTTCTAGTCTTCAAACTCCCATATCTCGCGAACGGATTGACCTAACCCAAAAAATCCTATTGCATCTGAAAGTAGAAACTCGCCCGATTACAACGGTATGTGTATTTTTTCCCTAGCCCATTCTGGTTAAGCGTTTGGAGCAGCAGAATTGTGAAAAATGTTTTGCCTGCTCTACCATTTCTTGGCTTCAAACTCCCATATCTCGCGAACAGACTGACCTAACCTAAAAATTCCTATTGCATCTGAAAGTAGAAACTCGCCCGATTACAGCGGTATGTGTATTTTTTCCCTTGGCCATTTTGGTTAAGCGTTTGGAGCAGCAGAATTGCGAAAAATTTTTTGCCTTCTCAACCATTTCTTAGCTTCAAACTCCCATATCTCGCGAACGGATTGACATAACCCAAAAATTCCTGTTGCATCTGAAAGTAGAAACTCGCCCGATTACAACAGTATGTGTATTTTTTCCCTAGGCCATTCTGGTTAAGCGTTTGGAGCAGCAGAATTGCGAAAAATTTTTTTCCTTCTCAACCATTTCTTGTCTTCAAACTCCCATATCTCGCGAACGGATTGACCTAACCCAAAAATTCCTATTGCATCTGAAAGTAGAAACTCGCCCGATTACAACGGTATGTGTATTTTTTCCCTAGGCCATTCTGGTTAAGCGTTTGGAGCAGCAGAATTGTGAAAAATTTTTTGCCTTCTCTACCATTTCTTAGCTTCAAACTCCCATATCTCGCGAACGGATTGACCTAACCCAAAAATTCCTGTTGCATCTGAAAGTAGAAACTCGCCCGATTACAGCGGTATGTGTATTTTTTCCCTTGGCCATTTTGGTTAAGCGTTTGGAGCAGCAGAATTGCGAAAAATTTTTTGCCTTCTCAACCATTTCTTAGCTTCAGACTCCCATATCTCGCGAACGGATTGATCTAACCCAAAAATTCCTGTTGCATCTGAAAGTAGAAACTCGCCCGATTACAACGGTATGTGTATTTTTTCCCTAGGCCATTCTGGTTAAGCGTTTGGAGCAGCAGAATTGCGAAAAATTTTTTTCCTTCTCAACCATTTCTTGTCTTCAAACTCCCATATCTCGCGAACGGATTGACCTAACCCAAAAATTCCTATTGCATCTGAAAGTAGAAACTCGCCCGATTACAACGGTATGTGTATTTTTTCCATAGGCCGTTCTGGTTAAGCGTTTGGAGCAGCAGAATTGCGAAAAATTTTTTGCCTTCTCAACCATTTCTTGGCTTCAAACTGCCATATCTCGCGAACGGATTGACCTAACCCAAAAATTCCTATTGCATCTGAAAGTAGAAACTCGCCCGATTACAACGGTATGTGTATTTTTTCCCTAGGCCATTCTGGTTAAGCGTTTGGATCAGCAGAATTGCGAAAAATTGTATGCCTTCTCAACCATTTCTTGCCTTCAAACTCCCATATCTCGCGAACGGATTGACCTAACCCAAAAATTCCTATTGCATCTGAAAGTAGAAACTCGCCCGATTACAACGGTATGTGTATTTTTTCCCTAGGCCGTTCCGGTTAAGCGTTTGGAGCAGCAGAATTGTGAAAAATTTTTTGCCTTCTCTACCATTTCTTAGCTTCAAACTCCCATATCTCGCGAACGGATTGACCTAACCCAAAAATTCGTATTGCATCTGAAAGTAGAAACTCGCCCGATTACAAATGTATGTGTAGTTTTTCCCTAGGCCATTCTGGTTAAGCGTTCGGAGCAGCAGAATTGCGAAAAATTTTTTGCCTTCTCAACCATTTCTTGTCTTCAAACTCCCATATCTCGCGAACGGATTGACCTAACCCAAAAATTCCTATTGCATCTGAAAGTAGAAACTCGCCCGATTACAACGGTATGTGTATTTTTTCCCTAGGCCATTCTGGTTAAGCGTTTGGAGCAGCAGAATTGTGAAAAATTTTTTGCCTTCTCTACCATTTCTTGGCTTCAAACTCCCATATCTCGCGAACGGATTGACTTAACGCAAAAATTCCTATTGCATCTGAAAGTAGAAACTCGCCCGATTACAACGGTATGTGTATTTTTTCCCTACGCCATTCTGGTTAAGCGTTTGGAGCAGCAGAATTGCGAAAAATTTTTTGTCTGCTCTACCATTTCTTGGCTTCAAACTCCCATATCTCGCGAACAGACTGACCTAACCCAAAAATTCCTATTGCATCTGAAAGTAGAAACTCGCCCGATTACAGCGGTATGTGTATTTTTTCCCTTGGCCATTTTGGTTAAGCGCTTGGAGCAGCAGAATTGCGAAAAATTTTTTGCCTTCTCAACCATTTCTTAGCTTCAAACTCCCATATCTCGCGAACGGATTGACCTTACCCAAAAATTCCTGTTGCATCTGAAAGTAGAAACTCGCCCGATTACAACGGTATGAGTATTTTTTCCCTAGGCCATTCTGGATAAACGTTTGGAGCAGCAGAATTGCGAAAAATTTTTTGCCTTCTCAACCATTTCTTGTCTTCAAACTCCCATATCTCGCGAACGGATTGACCTAACCCAAAAATTCCTATTGCATCTGAAAGTAGAAACTCGCCCGATTACAACGGTATGTGTATTTTTTCCCTAGCCCATTCTGGTTAAGCGTTTGGAGCAGCAGAATTGTGGAAAATTTTTTGCCTTCTCTACCATTTCTTGGCTTCAAACTCCCATATCTCGCGAACAGACTGACCTAACCCAAAAATTCCTATTGCATCTGAAAGTAGAAACTCGCCCGATTACAACGGTATGTGTATTTTTTCCCTAGGCCATTCTGGTTAAGCGTTTGGAGCAGCAGAAGTGCGAAAAATTTGTTGTCTTCTCAACCATTTCTTAGCTTCAAACTCCAATATCTCGCGAACGGATTGACGTAACCCAAAAATTCCTATTGCATCTGAAAGTAGAAACTCACCCGATTACAACGGTATGTGTATTTTTTCCCTAGGCCATTCTGGTTAAGCGTTTGGAGCAGCAGAATTGCGAAAAATTTTTTGCCTTCTCAACCATTTCTTGGCTTCAAAGTCCCATATCTCGCGAACGGATTGACCTAACCCAAAAATTCCTATTGCATCTGAAAGTAGAAACTGGCCCGATTACAACGGTATGTGTATTTTTTCCCTAGGCCATTCTGGTTAAGCGTTTGGAGCAGCAGAATTGTGAAAAATTTTTTGCCTTCTCTACCATTTCTTGACTTCAAGCTCCCATATCTCGCGAACCGATTGACCTAACCCAAAAATTCCTATTGCATCTGAAAGTAGAAACTCGCCCGATTGCAACGGTATGTGTATTTTTTCCCTAGCCCATTCTGGTTAAGCGTTTGGAGCAGCAGAATTGTGGAAAATTTTTTGCCTTCTCTACCATTTCTTGGCTTCAAACTCCCATATCTCGCGAACAGACTGACCTAACCCAAAAATTCCTATTGCATCTGAAAGTAGAAACTCGCCCGATTACAGCGGTATGTGTATTTTTTCCCTTGGCCATTTTGGTTAAGCGTTTGGAGCAGCAGAATTGCGAAAAATTTTTTGCCTTCTCAACCATTTCTTAGCTTCAAACTCCCATATCTCGCGAACGGATTGACCTAACCCAAAAATTCCTATTGCATCTGAAAGTAGAAACTCGCCCGATTACAACGGTATGTGTATTTTTTCCCTAGCCCATTCTGGTTAAGCGTTTGGAGCAGCAGAATTGTGAAAAATTTTTTGCCTGCTCTACCATTTCTTGGCTTCAAACTCCCATATCTCGCGAACAGACTGACCTAACCCAAAAATTCCTATTGCATCTGAAAGTAGAAACTCGCCCGATTACAGCGGTATGTGTATTTTTTCCCTTGGCCATTTTGGTTAAGCGTTTGGAGCAGCAGAATTGCGAAAAATTTTTTGCCTTCTCAACCATTTCTTAGCTTCAAACTCCCATATCTCGCGAACGGATTGACCTAACCCAAAAATTCCTGTTGCATCTGAAAGTAGAAACTCGCCCGATTACAACGGTATGAGTATTTTTTCCCTAGGCCATTCTGGATAAGCGTTTGGAGCAGCAGAATTGCGAAAAATTTTTTGCCTTCTCAACCATTTCTTGTCTTCAAACTCCCATATCTCGCGAACGGATTGACCTAACCCAAAAATTCCTATTGCATCTGAAAGTAGAAACTCGCCCGATTACAACGGTATGTGTATTTTTTCCCTAGCCCATTCTGGTTAAGCGTTTGGAGCAGCAGAATTGTGGAAAATTTTTTGCCTTCTCTACCATTTCTTGGCTTCAAACTCCCATATCTCGCGAACAGACTGACCTAACCCAAAAATTCCTATTGCATCTGAAAGTAGAAACTCGCCCGATTACAACGGTATGTGTATCTTTTCCCTAGGCCATTCTGGTTAAGCGTTTGGAGCAGCAGAAGTGCGAAAAATTTGTTGTCTTCTCAACCATTTCTTAGCTTCAAACTCCAATATCTCGCGAACGGATTGACGTAACCCTAAAATTCCTATTGCATCTGAAAGTAGAAACTCACCCGATTACAACGGTATGTGTATTTTTTCCCTAGGCCATTCTGGTTAAGCGTTTGGAGCAGCAGAATTGCGAAAAATTTTTTGCCTTCTCAACCATTTCTTGGCTTCAAAGTCCCATATCTCGCGAACGGATTGACCTAACCCAAAAATTCCTATTGCATCTGAAAGTAGAAACTGGCCCGATTACAACGGTATGTGTATTTTTTCCCTAGGCCATTCTGGTTAAGCGTTTGGAGCAGCAGAATTGTGGAAAATTTTTTGCCTTCTCTACCATTTCTTGGCTTCAAACTCCCATATCTCGCGAACAGACTGACCTAACCCAAAAATTCCTATTGCATCTGAAAGTAGAAACTCGCCCGATTACAGCGGTATGTGTATTTTTTCCCTTGGCCATTTTGGTTAAGCGTTTGGAGCAGCAGAATTGCGAAAAATTTTTTGCCTTCTCAACCATTTCTTAGCTTCAAACTCCCATATCTCGCGAACGGATTGACCTAACCCAAAAATTCCTATTGCATCTGAAAGTAGAAACTCGCCCGATTACAACGGTATGTGTATTTTTTCCCTAGCCCATTCTGGTTAAGCGTTTGGAGCAGCAGAATTGTGAAAAATTTTTTGCCTGCTCTACCATTTCTTGGCTTCAAACTCCCATATCTCGCGAACAGACTGACCTAACCCAAAAATTCCTATTGCATCTGAAAGTAGAAACTCGCCCGATTACAGCGGTATGTGTATTTTTTCCCTTGGCCATTTTGGTTAAGCGTTTGGAGCAGCAGAATTGCGAAAAATTTTTTGCCTTCTCAACCATTTCTTAGCTTCAAACTCCCATATCTCGCGAACGGATTGACCTAACCCAAAAATTCCTGTTGCATCTGAAAGTAGAAACTCGCCCGATTACAACGGTATGAGTATTTTTTCCCTAGGCCATTCTGGATAAGCGTTTGGAGCAGCAGAATTGCGAAAAATTTTTTGCCTTCTCAACCATTTCTTGTCTTCAAAGTCCCATATCTCGCGAACGGATTGACCTAACCCAAAAATTCCTATTGCATCTGAAAGTAGAAACTGGCCCGATTACAACGGTATGTGTATTTTTTCCCTAGGCCATTCTGGTTAAGCGTTTGGAGCAGCAGAATTGTGGAAAATTTTTTGCCTTCTCTACCATTTCTTGGCTTCAAACTCCCATATCTCGCGAACAGACTGACCTAACCCAAAAATTCCTATTGCATCTGAAAGTAGAAACTCGCCCGATTACAGCGGTATGTGTATTTTTTCCCTTGGCCATTTTGGTTAAGCGTTTGGAGCAGCAGAATTGCGAAAAATTTTTTGCCTTCTCAACCATTTCTTAGCTTCAAACTCCCATATCTCGCGAACGGATTGACCTAACCCAAAAATTCCTATTGCATCTGAAAGTAGAAACTCGCCCGATTACAACGGTATGTGTATTTTTTCCCTAGCCCATTCTGGTTAAGCGTTTGGAGCAGCAGAATTGTGAAAAATTTTTTGCCTGCTCTACCATTTCTTGGCTTCAAACTCCCATATCTCGCGAACAGACTGACCTAACCCAAAAATTCCTATTGCATCTGAAAGTAGAAACTCGCCCGATTACAGCGGTATGTGTATTTTTTCCCTTGGCCATTTTGGTTAAGCGTTTGGAGCAGCAGAATTGCGAAAAATTTTTTGCCTTCTCAACCATTTCTTAGCTTCAAACTCCCATATCTCGCGAACGGATTGACCTAACCCAAAAATTCCTGTTGCATCTGAAAGTAGAAACTCGCCCGATTACAACGGTATGAGTATTTTTTCCCTAGGCCATTCTGGATAAGCGTTTGGAGCAGCAGAATTGCGAAAAATTTTTTGCCTTCTCAACCATTTCTTGTCTTCAAACTCCCATATCTCGCGAACGGATTGACCTAACCCAAAAATTCCTATTGCATCTGAAAGTAGAAACTCGCCCGATTACAACGGTATGTGTATTTTTTCCCTAGCCCATTCTGGTTAAGCGTTTGGAGCAGCAGAATTGTGGAAAATTTTTTGCCTTCTCTACCATTTCTTGGCTTCAAACTCCCATATCTCGCGAACAGACTGACCTAACCCAAAAATTCCTATTGCATCTGAAAGTAGAAACTCGCCCGATTACAACGGTATGTGTATTTTTTCCCTAGGCCATTCTGGTTAAGCGTTTGGAGCAGCAGAAGTGCGAAAAATTTGTTGTCTTCTCAACCATTTCTTAGCTTCAAACTCCAATATCTCGCGAACGGATTGACGTAACCCTAAAATTCCTATTGCATCTGAAAGTAGAAACTCACCCGATTACAACGGTATGTGTATTTTTTCCCTAGGCCATTCTGGTTAAGCGTTTGGAGCAGCAGAATTGCGAAAAATTTTTTGCCTTCTCAACCATTTCTTGGCTTCAAAGTCCCATATCTCGCGAACGGATTGACCTAACCCAAAAATTCCTATTGCATCTGAAAGTAGAAACTGGCCCGATTACAACGGTATGTGTATTTTTTCCCTAGGCCATTCTGGTTAAGCGTTTGGAGCAGCAGAATTGTGAAAAATTTTTTGCCTTCTCTACCATTTCTTGACTTCAAACTCCCATATCTCGCGAACCGATTGACCTAACCCAAAAATTCCTATTGCATCTGAAAGTAGAAACTCGCCCGATTACAACGGTATGTGTATTTTTTCCCTAGGCCATTCTGGTTAAGCGTTTGGAGCAGCAGAATTGTGAAAAATTTTTTGCCTTCTCTACCATTTCTTGACTTCAAACTCCCATATCTCGCGAACCGATTGACCTAACCCAAAAATTCCTATTGCATCTGAAAGTAGAAACTCGCCCGATTACAACGGTATGTGTATTTTTTCCCTAGGCCATTCTGGTTAAGCGTTTGGAGCAGCAGAAGTGCGAAAAATTTGTTGTCTTCTCAACCATTTCTTAGCTTCAAACTCCAATATCTCGCGAACGGATTGACGTAACCCAAAAATTCCTATTGCATCTGAAAGTAGAAACTCACCCGATTACAACGGTATGTGTATTTTTTCCCTAGGCCATTCTGGTTAAGCGTTTGGAGCAGCAGAATTGCGAAAAATTTTTTGCCTTCTCAACCATTTCTTGGCTTCAAAGTCCCATATCTCGCGAACGGATTGACCTAACCCAAAAATTCCTATTGCATCTGAAAGTAGAAACTGGCCCGATTACAACGGTATGTGTATTTTTTCCCTAGGCCATTCTGGTTAAGCGTTTGGAGCAGCAGAATTGTGAAAAATTTTTTGCCTTCTCTACCATTTCTTGACTTCAAGCTCCCATATCTCGCGAACCGATTGACCTAACCCAAAAATTCCTATTGCATCTGAAAGTAGAAACTCGCCCGATTGCAACGGTATGTGTATTTTTTCCCTAGCCCATTCTGGTTAAGCGTTTGGAGCAGCAGAATTGTGGAAAATTTTTTGCCTTCTCTACCATTTCTTGGCTTCAAACTCCCATATCTCGCGAACAGACTGACCTAACCCAAAAATTCCTATTGCATCTGAAAGTAGAAACTCGCCCGATTACAGCGGTATGTGTATTTTTTCCCTTGGCCATTTTGGTTAAGCGTTTGGAGCAGCAGAATTGCGAAAAATTTTTTGCCTTCTCAACCATTTCTTAGCTTCAAACTCCCATATCTCGCGAACGGATTGACCTAACCCAAAAATTCCTATTGCATCTGAAAGTAGAAACTCGCCCGATTACAACGGTATGTGTATTTTTTCCCTAGCCCATTCTGGTTAAGCGTTTGGAGCAGCAGAATTGTGAAAAATTTTTTGCCTGCTCTACCATTTCTTGGCTTCAAACTCCCATATCTCGCGAACAGACTGACCTAACCCAAAAATTCCTATTGCATCTGAAAGTAGAAACTCGCCCGATTACAGCGGTATGTGTATTTTTTCCCTTGGCCATTTTGGTTAAGCGTTTGGAGCAGCAGAATTGCGAAAAATTTTTTGCCTTCTCAACCATTTCTTAGCTTCAAACTCCCATATCTCGCGAACGGATTGACCTAACCCAAAAATTCCTGTTGCATCTGAAAGTAGAAACTCGCCCGATTACAACGGTATGAGTATTTTTTCCCTAGGCCATTCTGGATAAGCGTTTGGAGCAGCAGAATTGCGAAAAATTTTTTGCCTTCTCAACCATTTCTTGTCTTCAAACTCCCATATCTCGCGAACGGATTGACCTAACCCAAAAATTCCTATTGCATCTGAAAGTAGAAACTCGCCCGATTACAACGGTATGTGTATTTTTTCCCTAGGCCATTCTGGATAAACGTTTGGAGCAGCAGAATTGCGAAAAATTTTTTGCCTTCTCAACCATTTCTTGTCTTCAAACTCCCATATCTCGCGAACGGATTGACCTAACCCAAAAATTCCTATTGCATCTGAAAGTAGAAACTCGCCCGATTACAACGGTATGTGTATTTTTTCCCTAGCCCATTCTGGTTAAGCGTTTGGAGCAGCAGAATTGTGGAAAATTTTTTGCCTTCTCTACCATTTCTTGGCTTCAAACTCCCATATCTCGCGAACAGACTGACCTAACCCAAAAATTCCTATTGCATCTGAAAGTAGAAACTCGCCCGATTACAACGGTATGTGTATTTTTTCCCTAGGCCATTCTGGTTAAGCGTTTGGAGCAGCAGAAGTGCGAAAAATTTGTTGTCTTCTCAACCATTTCTTAGCTTCAAACTCCAATATCTCGCGAACGGATTGACGTAACCCTAAAATTCCTATTGCATCTGAAAGTAGAAACTCACCCGATTACAACGGTATGTGTATTTTTTCCCTAGGCCATTCTGGTTAAGCGTTTGGAGCAGCAGAATTGCGAAAAATTTTTTGCCTTCTCAACCATTTCTTGGCTTCAAAGTCCCATATCTCGCGAACGGATTGACCTAACCCAAAAATTCCTATTGCATCTGAAAGTAGAAACTGGCCCGATTACAACGGTATGTGTATTTTTTCCCTAGGCCATTCTGGTTAAGCGTTTGGAGCAGCAGAATTGTGAAAAATTTTTTGCCTTCTCTACCATTTCTTGACTTCAAACTCCCATATCTCGCGAACCGATTGACCTAACCCAAAAATTCCTATTGCATCTGAAAGTAGAAACTCGCCCGATTACAACGGTATGTGTATTTTTTCCCTAGGCCATTCTGGTTAAGCGTTTGGAGCAGCAGAATTGTGAAAAATTTTTTGCCTTCTCTACCATTTCTTGACTTCAAACTCCCATATCTCGCGAACCGATTGACCTAACCCAAAAATTCCTATTGCATCTGAAAGTAGAAACTCGCCCGATTACAACGGTATGTGTATTTTTTCCCTAGGCCATTCTGGTTAAGCGTTTGGAGCAGCAGAAGTGCGAAAAATTTGTTGTCTTCTCAACCATTTCTTAGCTTCAAACTCCAATATCTCGCGAACGGATTGACGTAACCCAAAAATTCCTATTGCATCTGAAAGTAGAAACTCACCCGATTACAACGGTATGTGTATTTTTTCCCTAGGCCATTCTGGTTAAGCGTTTGGAGCAGCAGAATTGCGAAAAATTTTTTGCCTTCTCAACCATTTCTTGGCTTCAAAGTCCCATATCTCGCGAACGGATTGACCTAACCCAAAAATTCCTATTGCATCTGAAAGTAGAAACTGGCCCGATTACAACGGTATGTGTATTTTTTCCCTAGGCCATTCTGGTTAAGCGTTTGGAGCAGCAGAATTGTGAAAAATTTTTTGCCTTCTCTACCATTTCTTGACTTCAAGCTCCCATATCTCGCGAACCGATTGACCTAACCCAAAAATTCCTATTGCATCTGAAAGTAGAAACTCGCCCGATTGCAACGGTATGTGTATTTTTTCCCTAGCCCATTCTGGTTAAGCGTTTGGAGCAGCAGAATTGTGGAAAATTTTTTGCCTTCTCTACCATTTCTTGGCTTCAAACTCCCATATCTCGCGAACAGACTGACCTAACCCAAAAATTCCTATTGCATCTGAAAGTAGAAACTCGCCCGATTACAGCGGTATGTGTATTTTTTCCCTTGGCCATTTTGGTTAAGCGTTTGGAGCAGCAGAATTGCGAAAAATTTTTTGCCTTCTCAACCATTTCTTAGCTTCAAACTCCCATATCTCGCGAACGGATTGACCTAACCCAAAAATTCCTATTGCATCTGAAAGTAGAAACTCGCCCGATTACAACGGTATGTGTATTTTTTCCCTAGCCCATTCTGGATAAGCGTTTGGAGCAGCAGAATTGTGAAAAATTTTTTGCCTGCTCTACCATTTCTTGGCTTCAAACTCCCATATCTCGCGAACAGACTGACCTAACCCAAAAATTCCTATTGCATCTGAAAGTAGAAACTCGCCCGATTACAGCGGTATGTGTATTTTTTCCCTTGGCCATTTTGGTTAAGCGTTTGGAGCAGCAGAATTGCGAAAAATTTTTTGCCTTCTCAACCATTTCTTAGCTTCAAACTCCCATATCTCGCGAACGGATTGACCTAACCCAAAAATTCCTGTTGCATCTGAAAGTAGAAACTCGCCCGATTACAACGGTATGAGTATTTTTTCCCTAGGCCATTCTGGATAAGCGTTTGGAGCAGCAGAATTGCGAAAAATTTTTTGCCTTCTCAACCATTTCTTGTCTTCAAACTCCCATATCTCGCGAACGGATTGACCTAACCCAAAAATTCCTATTGCATCTGAAAGTAGAAACTCGCCCGATTACAACGGTATGTGTATTTTTTCCCTAGCCCATTCTGGTTAAGCGTTTGGAGCAGCAGAATTGTGGAAAATTTTTTGCCTTCTCTACCATTTCTTGGCTTCAAACTCCCATATCTCGCGAACAGACTGACCTAACCCAAAAATTCCTATTGCATCTGAAAGTAGAAACTCGCCCGATTACAACGGTATGTGTATCTTTTCCCTAGGCCATTCTGGTTAAGCGTTTGGAGCAGCAGAAGTGCGAAAAATTTGTTGTCTTCTCAACCATTTCTTAGCTTCAAACTCCAATATCTCGCGAACGGATTGACGTAACCCTAAAATTCCTATTGCATCTGAAAGTAGAAACTCACCCGATTACAACGGTATGTGTATTTTTTCCCTAGGCCATTCTGGTTAAGCGTTTGGAGCAGCAGAATTGCGAAAAATTTTTTGCCTTCTCAACCATTTCTTGGCTTCAAAGTCCCATATCTCGCGAACGGATTGACCTAACCCAAAAATTCCTATTGCATCTGAAAGTAGAAACTGGCCCGATTACAACGGTATGTGTATTTTTTCCCTAGGCCATTCTGGTTAAGCGTTTGGAGCAGCAGAATTGTGAAAAATTTTTTGCCTTCTCTACCATTTCTTGACTTCAAACTCCCATATCTCGCGAACCGATTGACCTAACCCAAAAATTCCTATTGCATCTGAAAGTAGAAACTCGCCCGATTACAACGGTATGTGTATTTTTTCCCTAGGCCATTCTGGTTAAGCGTTCGGAGCAGCAGAATTGCGAAAAATTTTTTGCCTTCTCAACCATTTCTTGTCTTCAAACTCCCATATCTCGCGAACGGATTGACCTAACCCAAAAATTCCTATTGCATCTGAAAGTAGAAACTCGCCCGATTACAACGGTATGTGTATTTTTTCCCTAGCCCATTCTGGTTAAGCGTTTGGAGCAGCAGAATTGTGGAAAATTTTTTGCCTTCTCTACCATTTCTTGGCCTCAAACTCCCATATCTCGCGAACAGACTGACCTAACCCAAAAATTCCTATTGCATCTGAAAGTAGAAACTCGCCCGATTACAACGGTATGTGTATTTTTTCCCTAGGCCATACTGGTTAAGCGTTTGGAGCAGCAGAAGTGCGAAAAATTTGTTGTCTTCTCAACCATTTCTTAGCTTCAAACTCCAATATCTCGCGAACGGATTGACGTAACCCAAAAATTCCTATTGCATCTGAAAGTAGAAACTCACCCGATTACAACGGTATGTGTATTTTTTCCCTAGGCCATTCTGGTTAAGCGTTTGGAGCAGCAGAATTGCGAAAAATTTTTTGCCTTCTCAACCATTTCTTGGCTTCAAAGTCCCATATCTCGCGAACGGATTGACCTAACCCAAAAATTCCTATTGCATCTGAAAGTAGAAACTGGCCCGATTACAACGGTATGTGTATTTTTTCCCTAGGCCATTCTGGTTAAGCGTTTGGAGCAGCAGAATTGTGAAAAATTTTTTGCCTTCTCTACCATTTCTTGACTTCAAACTCCCATATCTCGCGAACCGATTGACCTAACCCAAAAATTCCTATTGCATCTGAAAGTAGAAACTCGCCCGATTACAACGGTATGTGTATTTTTTCCCTAGGCCATTCTGGTTAAGCGTTTGGAGCAGCAGAATTGCGAAAAATTTTTTGCCTTCTCAACCATTTCTTGTCTTCAAACTCCCATATCTCGCGAACAGACAGACCTAACCCAAAAATTCCTATTGCATCTGAAAGTAGAAACTCGCCCGATTACAGCGGTATGTGTATTTTCTCCCTTGGCCGTTTTGGTTAAGCGTTTGGAGCAGCAGAATTGCGAAAAATTTTTTGCCTTCTCAACCATTTCTTGGCTTCAAACTCCCATATCTCGCGAACGGATTGACCTAACCCAAAAATTCCTATTGCATCTGAAAGTAGAAACTCGCCCGATTACAACGGTATGTGTATTTTTTCCCTAGGCCATTCTGGTTAAGCGTTTGGAGCAGCAGAAGTGCGAAAAATTTGTTGTCTTCTCAACCATTTCTTAGATTCAAACTCCAATATCTCGCGAACGGATTGACGTAACCCAAAAATTCCTATTGCATCTGAAAGTAGAAACTCGCCCGATTACAACGGTATGTGTATTTTTTCCCTAGGCCATTCTGGTTAAGCGTTTGGAGCAGCAGAATTGCGAAAAATTTTTTGCCTTCTCTACCATTTCTTGACCTCAAACTCCCATATCTCGCGAACGGATTGACCTAACCCAAAAATTCCTATTGCATCTGAAAGTAGAAACTCGCCCGATTACAACGGTATGTGTATTTTTTCCCTAGGCCATTCTGGTTAAGCGTTTGGAGCAGCAGAAGTGCGAAAAATTTGTTGTCTTCTCAACCATTTCTTAGCTTCAAACTCCAATATCTCGCGAACGGATTGACGTAACCTAAAAATTCCTATTGCATCTGAAAGTAGAAACTCACCCGATTACAACGGTATGTGTATTTTTTCCCTAGGCCATTCTGGTTAAGCGTTTGGAGCAGCAGAATTGCGAAAAATTTTTTGCCTTCTCAACCATTTCTTGGCTTCAAAGTCCCATATCTCGCGAACGGATTGACCTAACCCAAAAATTCCTATTGCATCTGAAAGTAGAAACTGGCCCGATTACAACGGTATGTGTATTTTTTCCCTAGGCCATTCTGGTTAAGCGTTTGGAGCAGCAGAATTGTGAAAAATTTTTTGCCTTCTCTACCATTTCTTGACTTCAAACTCCCATATCTCGCGAACCGATTGACCTAACCCAAAAATTCCTATTGCATCTGAAAGTAGAAACTCGCCCGATTGCAACGGTATGTGTATTTTTTCCCTAGCCCATTCTGGTTAAGCGTTTGGAGCAGCAGAATTGTGGAAAATTTTTTGCCTTCTCTACCATTTCTTGGCTTCAAACTCCCATATCTCGCGAACAGACTGACCTAACCCAAAAATTCCTATTGCATCTGAAAGTAGAAACTCGCCCGATTACAGCGGTATGTGTATTTTTTCCCTTGGCCATTTTGGTTAAGCGTTTGGAGCAGCAGAATTGCGAAAAATTTTTTGCCTTCTCAACCATTTCTTAGCTTCAAACTCCCATATCTCGCGAACGGATTGACCTAACCCAAAAATTCCTGTTGCATCTGAAAGTAGAAACTCGCCCGATTACAACGGTATGTGTATTTTTTCCCTAGCCCATTCTGGTTAAGCGTTTGGAGCAGCAGAATTGTGAAAAATTTTTTGCCTGCTCTACCATTTCTTGGCTTCAAACTCCCATATCTCGCGAACAGACTGACCTAACCCAAAAATTCCTATTGCATCTGAAAGTAGAAACTCGCCCGATTACAGCGGTATGTGTATTTTTTCCCTTGGCCATTTTGGTTAAGCGTTTGGAGCAGCAGAATTGCGAAAAATTTTTTGCCTTCTCAACCATTTCTTAGATTCAAACTCCCATATCTCGCGATCGGATTGACCTAACCCAAAAATTCTTGTTGCATCTGAAAGTAGAAACTCGCCCGATTACAACGGTATGTGTATTTTTTCCCTAGGCCATTCTGGTTAAGCGTTTGGAGCAGCAGAATTGCGAAAAATTTTTTGCCTTCTCAACCATTTCTTGTCTTCAAACTCCCATATCTCGCGAACAGACAGACCTAACCCAAAAATTCCTATTGCATCTGAAAGTAGAAACTCGCCCGATTACAGCGGTATGTGTATTTTCTCCCTTGGCCGTTTTGGTTAAGCGTTTGGAGCAGCAGAATTGCGAAAAATTTTTTGCCTTCTCAACCATTTCTTGGCTTCAAACTCCCATATCTCGCGAACGGATTGACCTAACCCAAAAATTCCTATTGCATCTGAAAGTAGAAACTGGCCCGATTACAACGGTATGTGTATTTTTTCCCTAGGCCATTCTGGTTAAGCGTTCGGAGCAGCAGAATTGCGAAAAATTTTTTGCCTTCTCAACCATTTCTTGTCTTCAAACTCCCATATCTCGCGAACGGATTGACCTAACCCAAAAATTCCTATTGCATCTGAAAGTAGAAACTCGCCCGATTACAACGGTATGTGTATTTTTTCCCTAGGCCATTCTGGTTAAGCGTTTGGAGCAGCAGAATTGCGAAAAATTTTTTGCCTTCTCAACCATTTCTTGGCTTCAAAGTCCCATATCTCGCGAACGGATTGACCTAACCCAAAAATTCCTATTGCATCTGAAAGTAGAAACTGGCCCGATTACAACGGTATGTGTATTTTTTCCCTAGGCCATTCTGGTTAAGCGTTTGGAGCAGCAGAATTGTGAAAAATTTTTTGCCTTCTCTACCATTTCTTGACTTCAAACTCCCATATCTCGCGAACCGATTGACCTAACCCAAAAATTCCTATTGCATCTGAAAGTAGAAACTCGCCCGATTGCAACGGTATGTGTATTTTTTCCCTAGCCCATTCTGGTTAAGCGTTTGGAGCAGCAGAATTGTGGAAAATTTTTTGCCTTCTCTACCATTTCTTGGCTTCAAACTCCCATATCTCGCGAACAGACTGACCTAACCCAAAAATTCCTATTGCATCTGAAAGTAGAAACTCGCCCGATTACAGCGGTATGTGTATTTTTTCCCTTGGCCATTTTGGTTAAGCGTTTGGAGCAGCAGAATTGCGAAAAATTTTTTGCCTTCTCAACCATTTCTTAGCTTCAAACTCCCATATCTCGCGAACGGATTGACCTAACCCAAAAATTCCTGTTGCATCTGAAAGTAGAAACTCGCCCGATTACAACGGTATGTGTATTTTTTCCCTAGCCCATTCTGGTTAAGCGTTTGGAGCAGCAGAATTGTGAAAAATTTTTTGCCTGCTCTACCATTTCTTGGCTTCAAACTCCCATATCTCGCGAACAGACTGACCTAACCCAAAAATTCCTATTGCATCTGAAAGTAGAAACTCGCCCGATTACAGCGGTATGTGTATTTTTTCCCTTGGCCATTTTGGTTAAGCGTTTGGAGCAGCAGAATTGCGAAAAATTTTTTGCCTTCTCAACCATTTCTTAGCTTCAAACTCCCATATCTCGCGATCGGATTGACCTAACCCAAAAATTCTTGTTGCATCTGAAAGTAGAAACTCGCCCGATTACAACGGTATGTGTATTTTTTCCCTAGGCCATTCTGGTTAAGCGTTTGGAGCAGCAGAATTGCGAAAAATTTTTTGCCTTCTCAACCATTTCTTGTCTTCAAACTCCCATATCTCGCGAACAGACAGACCTAACCCAAAAATTCCTATTGCATCTGAAAGTAGAAACTCGCCCGATTACAGCGGTATGTGTATTTTCTCCCTTGGCCGTTTTGGTTAAGCGTTTGGAGCAGCAGAATTGCGAAAAATTTTTTGCCTTCTCAACCATTTCTTGGCTTCAAACTCCCATATCTCGCGAACGGATTGACCTAACCCAAAAATTCCTATTGCATCTGAAAGTAGAAACTCGCCCGATTACAACGGTATGTGTATTTTTTCCCTAGGCCATTCTGGTTAAGCGTTTGGAGCAGCAGAAGTGCGAAAAATTTGTTGTCTTCTCAACCATTTCTTAGATTCAAACTCCAATATCTCGCGAACGGATTGACGTAACCCAAAAATTCCTATTGCATCTGAAAGTAGAAACTCGCCCGATTACAACGGTATGTGTATTTTTTCCCTAGGCCATTCTGGTTAAGCGTTTGGAGCAGCAGAATTGCGAAAAATTTTTTGCCTTCTCTACCATTTCTTGACTTCAAACTCCCATATCTCGCGAACGGATTGACCTAACCCAAAAATTCCTATTGCATCTGAAAGTAGAAACTCGCCCGATTACAACGGTATGTGTATTTTTTCCCTAGGCCATTCTGGTTAAGCGTTCGGAGCAGCAGAATTGCGAAAAATTTTTTGCCTTATCAAGCATTTCTTGTCTTCAAACTCCCATATCTCGCGAACGGATTGACCTAACCCAAAAATTCCTATTGCATCTGAAAGTAGAAACTCGCCCGATTACAACGGTATGTGTATTTTTTCCCTAGGCCATTCTGGTTAAGCGTTTGGAGCAGCAGAATTGTGAAAAATTTTTTGCCTTCTCTACCATTTCTTGACTTCAAACTCCCATATCTCGCGAACGGATTGACCTAACCCAAAAATTCCTATTGCATCTGAAAGTAGAAACTCGCCCGATTACCACGGTATGTGTACTTTTTCCCTAGGCCATTCTGGTTAAGCGTTTGGAGAAGCAGAATTGCGAAAAATTTTTTGCCTTCTCAACCATTTCTTGTATTCAAACTCCCATATCTCGCGAACGGATTGACCTAACCCAAAAATTCCTATTGCATCTGAAAGTATAAACTCGCCCGATTACAAAGGTATGTGTATTTTTTCCCTAGGCCATTCTGGTTAAGCGTTTGGAGCAGCAGAAGTGCGAAAAATTTGTTGTCTTCTCAACCATTTCTTAGCTTCAAACTCCAATATCTCGCGAACGGATTGACGTAACCCAAAAATTCCTATTGCATTTGAAAGTAGAAACTCGCCCGATTACAACGGTATGTGTATTTTTTCCCTAGGCTATTCTGGTTAAGTGTTTGGAGCAGCAGAATTGCGAAAAATTTTTTGCCTTCTCAACCATTTCTTGGCTTCAAACTCCCATATCTCGCGAACGGATTGACCTAACCCAAAAATTCCTGTTGCATCTGAAAGTAGAAACTCGCCCGATTACAACGGTATGAGTATTTTTTCCCTAGGCCATTCTGGTTAAGCGTTTGGAGCAGCAGAACTGCGACAAATTTGTTGTCTTCTCAACCATTTCTTAGCTTCAAACTCCCATATCTCGCGAACGGATTAACCTAAGCCAAAATTTCCTGTTGCATCTGAAAGTAGAAACTCGCCCGATTACAACGGTATGTGTATTTTTTCCCTAGGCCATTCTGGTTAAGCGTTCGGAGCAGCAGAATTGCGAAAAATTTTTTGCCTTCTCAAGCATTTCTTGTATTCAAACTCCCATATCTCGCGAACGGATTGACCTAACCCAAAAATTCCTATTGCATCTGAAAGTAGAAACTCGCCCGATTACAACGGTATGTGTATTTTTTCCCTAGGCCATTCTGCTTAAGCGTTTGGAGCAGCAGAAGTGCGAAAAATTTGTTGTCTTCTCAACCATTTCTTAGCTTCAAACTCCCATATCTCGCGAACGGGTTGACCTAACCCAAAAATTCCTATTGCATCTGAAAGTAGAAACTCGCCCGATTACAACGGTATGTGTATTTTTTCCCTAGGCTATTCTGGTTAAGCGTTTGGAGCAGCAGAATTGCGAAAAATTTTTTGCCTTCTCAACCATTTCTTGGCTTCAAAGTACTATTTCTCGCGAACGGATTGACCTAACCCAAAAATTCCTATTGCATCTGAAAGTAGAAGCTCGCCCGATTACAACGGTATGTGTATTTTTTCCCTAGGCCATTCTGGTTAAGGGTTTGGAGCAGCAGAATTGTGAAAAATTTTTTGCCTTCTCTACCATTTCTTGACTTCAAACTCCCATATCTCGCGAACGGATTGACCTAACCCAAAAATTCCTGTTGCATCTGAAAGTAGAAACTCGCCCGATTACTACGGTATGTGTA
Organism: Ptiloglossa arizonensis; assembly: GCF_051014685.1. Classification (NCBI taxonomy): domain Eukaryota; kingdom Metazoa; phylum Arthropoda; class Insecta; order Hymenoptera; family Colletidae; genus Ptiloglossa; species Ptiloglossa arizonensis. The sequence goes on from NW_027478391.1 coordinate 1,129,468, forward strand.
TTTTTTCCCTAGGCCATTCTGGTTAAGCGTTTGGAGCAGCAGAACAGCGAAAAATTTGTTGTTTTCTCAACCATTTCTTAGCTTCAAACTCCCATATCTCGCGAACGGGTTGACCTAACCCAAAAATTCCTATTGCATCTGAAAGTAGAAACTCGCCCGATTACAACGGTATGTGTATTTTTTCCCTAGCCCATTCTGGTTAAGCGTTTGGAGCAGCAGAATTGTGGAAAATTTTTTGCCTTCTCTACCATTTCTTGGCTTCAAACTCCCATATCTCGCGAACAGACTGACCTAACCCAAAAATTCCTATTTCATCTGAAAGTAGAAACTCGCCCGATTACAACGGTATGTGTATTTTTCCCTAGGCCATTCTGGTTAAGCGTTTGGAGCAGCAGAAGTGCGAAAAATTTGTTGTCTTCTCAACCATTTCTTAGCTTCAAACTCCAATATCTCGCGAACGGATTGACGTAACCCAAAAATTCCTATTGCATCTGAAAGTAGAAACTCACCCGATTACAACGGTATGTGTATTTTTTCCCTAGGCCATTCTGGTTAAGCGTTTGGAGCAGCAGAATTGCGAAAAATTTTTTGCCTTCTCAACCATTTCTTGGCTTCAAAGTCCCATATCTCGCGAACGGATTGACCTAACCCAAAAATTCCTATTGCATCTGAAAGTAGAAACTGGCCCGATTACAACGGTATGTGTATTTTTTCCCTAGGCCATTCTGGTTAAGCGTTTGGAGCAGCAGAATTGTGAAAAATTTTTTGCCTTCTCTACCATTTCTTGACTTCAAGCTCCCATATCTCGCGAACCGATTGACCTAACCCAAAAATTCCTATTGCATCTGAAAGTAGAAACTCGCCCGATTGCAACGGTATGTGTATTTTTTCCCTAGCCCATTCTGGTTAAGCGTTTGGAGCAGCAGAATTGTGGAAAATTTTTTGCCTTCTCTACCATTTCTTGGCTTCAAACTCCCATATCTCGCGAACAGACTGACCTAACCCAAAAATTCCTATTGCATCTGAAAGTAGAAACTCGCCCGATTACAGCGGTATGTGTATTTTTTCCCTTGGCCATTTTGGTTAAGCGTTTGGAGCAGCAGAATTGCGAAAAATTTTTTGCCTTCTCAACCATTTCTTAGCTTCAAACTCCCATATCTCGCGAACGGATTGACCTAACCCAAAAATTCCTATTGCATCTGAAAGTAGAAACTCGCCCGATTACAACGGTATGTGTATTTTTTCCCTAGCCCATTCTGGTTAAGCGTTTGGAGCAGCAGAATTGTGAAAAATTTTTTGCCTTCTCTACCATTTCTTGACTTCAAACTCCCATATCTCGCGAACGGATTGACCTAACCCAAAAATTCCTATTGCATCTGAAAGTAGAAACTCGCCCGATTACCACGGTATGTGTACTTTTTCCCTAGGCCATTCTGGTTAAGCGTTTGGAGAAGCAGAATTGCGAAAAATTTTTTGCCTTCTCAACCATTTCTTGTATTCAAACTCCCATATCTCGCGAACGGATTGACCTAACCCAAAAATTCCTATTGCATCTGAAAGTATAAACTCGCCCGATTACAAAGGTATGTGTATTTTTTCCCTAGGCCATTCTGGTTAAGCGTTTGGAGCAGCAGAATTGTGAAAAATTTTTTGCCTTCTCTACCATTTCTTGGCTTCAAACTTCCATATCTCGCGAACAGACTGACCTAACCCAAAAATTCCTATTGCATCTGAAAGTAGAAACTCGCCCGATTACAGCGGTATGTGTATTTTTTCCCTTGGCCGTTTTGGTTAAGCGTTTGGAGCAGCAGAATTGCGAAAAATTTTTTGCCTTCTCAACCATTTCTTGGCTTCAAACTCCCATATCTCGCGAACGGATTGACCTAACCCAAAAATTCCTATTGCATCTGAAAGTAGAAACTCGCCAGATTACAACGGTATGTGTATTTTTTCCCTAGGCCATTCTGGTTAAGCGTTTGGAGCAGCAGAACTGCGAAAAATTTGTTGTCTTCTCAACCATTTCTTAGCTTCAAACTCCCATATCTCGCGAACGGATTAACCTAAGCCAAAATTTCCTGTTGCATCTGAAAGTAGAAACTCGCCCGATTACAACGGTATGTGTATTTTTTCCCTAGGCCATTCTGGTTAAGCGTTCGGAGCAGCAGAATTGCGAAAAATTTTTTGCCTTCTCAAGCATTTCTTGTATTCAAACTCCCATATCTCGCGAACGGATTGACCTAACCCAAAAATTCCTATTGCATCTGAAAGTAGAAACTCGCCCGATTACAACGGTATGTGTATTTTTTCCCTAGGCCATTCTGCTTAAGCGTTTGGAGCAGCAGAAGTGCGAAAAATTTGTTGTCTTCTCAACCATTTCTTAGCTTCAAACTCCCATATCTCGCGAACGGGTTGACCTAACCCAAAAATTCCTATTGCATCTGAAAGTAGAAACTCGCCCGATTACAACGGTATGTGTATTTTTTCCCTAGGCTATTCTGGTTAAGCGTTTGGAGCAGCAGAATTGCGAAAAATTTTTTGCCTTCTCAACCATTTCTTGGCTTCAAAGTACTATTTCTCGCGAACGGATTGACCTAACCCAAAAATTCCTATTGCATCTGAAAGTAGAAGCTCGCCCGATTACAACGGTATGTGTATTTTTTCCCTAGGCCATTCTGGTTAAGGGTTTGGAGCAGCAGAATTGTGAAAAATTTTTTGCCTTCTCTACCATTTCTTGACTTCAAACTCCCATATCTCGCGAACGGATTGACCTAACCCAAAAATTCCTGTTGCATCTGAAAGTAGAAACTCGCCCGATTACTACGGTATGTGTATTTTTTCCCTAGGCCATTCTGGTTAAGCGTTTGGAGCAGCAGAACAGCGAAAAATTTGTTGTTTTCTCAACCATTTCTTAGCTTCAAACTCCCATATCTCGCGAACGGGTTGACCTAACCCAAAAATTCCTATTGCATCTGAAAGTAGAAACTCGCCCGATTACAACGGTATGTGTATTTTTTCCCTAGCCCATTCTGGTTAAGCGTTTGGAGCAGCAGAATTGTGGAAAATTTTTTGCCTTCTCTACCATTTCTTGGCTTCAAACTCCCATATCTCGCGAACAGACTGACCTAACCCAAAAATTCCTATTTCATCTGAAAGTAGAAACTCGCCCGATTACAACGGTATGTGTATTTTTTCCCTAGGCCATTCTGGTTAAGCGTTTGGAGCAGCAGAAGTGCGAAAAATTTGTTGTCTTCTCAACCATTTCTTAGCTTCAAACTCCAATATCTCGCGAACGGATTGACGTAACCCAAAAATTCCTATTGCATCTGAAAGTAGAAACTCACCCGATTACAACGGTATGTGTATTTTTTCCCTAGGCCATTCTGGTTAAGCGTTTGGAGCAGCAGAATTGCGAAAAATTTTTTGCCTTCTCAACCATTTCTTGGCTTCAAAGTCCCATATCTCGCGAACGGATTGACCTAACCCAAAAATTCCTATTGCATCTGAAAGTAGAAACTGGCCCGATTACAACGGTATGTGTATTTTTTCCCTAGGCCATTCTGGTTAAGCGTTTGGAGCAGCAGAATTGTGAAAAATTTTTTGCCTTCTCTACCATTTCTTGACTTCAAGCTCCCATATCTCGCGAACCGATTGACCTAACCCAAAAATTCCTATTGCATCTGAAAGTAGAAACTCGCCCGATTGCAACGGTATGTGTATTTTTTCCCTAGCCCATTCTGGTTAAGCGTTTGGAGCAGCAGAATTGTGGAAAATTTTTTGCCTTCTCTACCATTTCTTGGCTTCAAACTCCCATATCTCGCGAACAGACTGACCTAACCCAAAAATTCCTATTGCATCTGAAAGTAGAAACTCGCCCGATTACAGCGGTATGTGTATTTTTTCCCTTGGCCATTTTGGTTAAGCGTTTGGAGCAGCAGAATTGCGAAAAATTTTTTGCCTTCTCAACCATTTCTTAGCTTCAAACTCCCATATCTCGCGAACGGATTGACCTAACCCAAAAATTCCTATTGCATCTGAAAGTAGAAACTCGCCCGATTACAACGGTATGTGTATTTTTTCCCTAGCCCATTCTGGTTAAGCGTTTGGAGCAGCAGAATTGTGAAAAATTTTTTGCCTGCTCTACCATTTCTTGGCTTCAAACTCCCATATCTCGCGAACAGACTGACCTAACCCAAAAATTCCTATTGCATCTGAAAGTAGAAACTCGCCCGATTACAGCGGTATGTGTATTTTTTCCCTTGGCCATTTTGGTTAAGCGTTTGGAGCAGCAGAATTGCGAAAAATTTTTTGCCTTCTCAACCATTTCTTAGCTTCAAACTCCCATATCTCGCGAACGGATTGACCTAACCCAAAAATTCCTATTGCATCTGAAAGTAGAAACTCGCCCGATTACAACGGTATGTGTATTTTTTCCCTAGCCCATTCTGGTTAAGCGTTTGGAGCAGCAGAATTGTGAAAAATTTTTTGCCTGCTCTACCATTTCTTGGCTTCAAACTCCCATATCTCGCGAACAGACTGACCTAACCCAAAAATTCCTATTGCATCTGAAAGTAGAAACTCGCCCGATTACAGCGGTATGTGTATTTTTTCCCTTGGCCATTTTGGTTAAGCGTTTGGAGCAGCAGAATTGCGAAAAATTTTTTGCCTTCTCAACCATTTCTTAGCTTCAAACTCCCATATCTCGCGAACGGATTGACCTAACCCAAAAATTCCTGTTGCATCTGAAAGTAGAAACTCGCCCGATTACAACGGTATGAGTATTTTTTCCCTAGGCCATTCTGGATAAGCGTTTGGAGCAGCAGAATTGCGAAAAATTTTTTGCCTTCTCAACCATTTCTTGTCTTCAAACTCCCATATCTCGCGAACGGATTGACCTAACCCAAAAATTCCTATTGCATCTGAAAGTAGAAACTCGCCCGATTACAACGGTATGTGTATTTTTTCCCTAGCCCATTCTGGTTAAGCGTTTGGAGCAGCAGAATTGTGGAAAATTTTTTGCCTTCTCTACCATTTCTTGGCTTCAAACTCCCATATCTCGCGAACAGACTGACCTAACCCAAAAATTCCTATTGCATCTGAAAGTAGAAACTCGCCCGATTACAACGGTATGTGTATTTTTTCCCTAGGCCATTCTGGTTAAGCGTTTGGAGCAGCAGAAGTGCGAAAAATTTGTTGTCTTCTCAACCATTTCTTAGCTTCAAACTCCAATATCTCGCGAACGGATTGACGTAACCCTAAAATTCCTATTGCATCTGAAAGTAGAAACTCACCCGATTACAACGGTATGTGTATTTTTTCCCTAGGCCGTTCTGGTTAAGCGTTTGGAGCAGCAGAATTGCGAAAAATTTTTTGCCTTCTCAACCATTTCTTGGCTTCAAAGTCCCATATCTCGCGAACGGATTGACCTAACCCAAAAATTCCTATTGCATCTGAAAGTAGAAACTGGCCCGATTACAACGGTATGTGTATTTTTTCCCTAGGCCATTCTGGTTAAGCGTTTGGAGCAGCAGAATTGTGAAAAATTTTTTGCCTTCTCTACCATTTCTTGACTTCAAACTCCCATATCTCGCGAACCGATTGACCTAACTCAAAAATTCCTATTGCATCTGAAAGTAGAAACTCGCCCGATTGCAACGGTATGTGTATTTTTTCCCTAGCCCATTCTGGTTAATCGTTTGGAGCAGCAGAATTGTGGAAAATTTTTTGCCTTCTCTACCATTTCTTGGCTTCAAACTCCCATATCTCGCGAACAGACTGACCTAACCCAAAAATTCCTATTGCATCTGAAAGTAGAAACTCGCCCGATTACAGCGGTATGTGTATTTTTTCCCTTGGCCATTTTGGTTAAGCGTTTGGAGCAGCAGAATTGCGAAAAATTTTTTGCCTTCTCAACCATTTCTTAGCTTCAAACTCCAATATCTCGCGAACGGATTGACGTAACCCAAAAATTCCTATTGCATCTGAAAGTAGAAACTCACCCGATTACAACGGTATGTGTATTTTTTCCCTAGGCCATTCTGGTTAAGCGTTTGGAGCAGCAGAATTGCGAAAAATTTTTTGCCTTCTCAACCATTTCTTGGCTTCAAAGTCCCATATCTCGCGAACGGATTGACCTAACCCAAAAATTCCTATTGCATCTGAAAGTAGAAACTGGCCCGATTACAACGGTATGTGTATTTTTTCCCTAGGCCATTCTGGTTAAGCGTTTGGAGCAGCAGAATTGTGAAAAATTTTTTGCCTTCTCTACCATTTCTTGACTTCAAACTCCCATATCTCGCGAACCGATTGACCTAACCCAAAAATTCCTATTGCATCTGAAAGTAGAAACTCGCCCGATTGCAACGGTATGTGTATTTTTTCCCTAGCCCATTCTGGTTAAGCGTTTGGAGCAGCAGAATTGTGGAAAATTTTTTGCCTTCTCTACCATTTCTTGGCTTCAAACTCCCATATCTCGCGAACAGACTGACCTAACCCAAAAATTCCTATTGCATCTGAAAGTAGAAACTCGCCCGATTACAGCGGTATGTGTATTTTTTCCCTTGGCCATTTTGGTTAAGCGTTTGGAGCAGCAGAATTGCGAAAAATTTTTTGCCTTCTCAACCATTTCTTAGCTTCAAACTCCCATATCTCGCGAACGGATTGACCTAACCCAAAAATTCCTGTTGCATCTGAAAGTAGAAACTCGCCCGATTACAACGGTATGTGTATTTTTTCCCTAGCCCATTCTGGTTAAGCGTTTGGAGCAGCAGAATTGTGAAAAATTTTTTGCCTGCTCTACCATTTCTTGGCTTCAAACTCCCATATCTCGCGAACAGACTGACCTAACCCAAAAATTCCTATTGCATCTGAAAGTAGAAACTCGCCCGATTACAGCGGTATGTGTATTTTTTCCCTTGGCCATTTTGGTTAAGCGTTTGGAGCAGCAGAATTGCGAAAAATTTTTTGCCTTCTCAACCATTTCTTAGCTTCAAACTCCCATATCTCGCGATCGGATTGACCTAACCCAAAAATTCCAGTTGCATCTGAAAGTAGAAACTCGCCCGATTACAACGGTATGTGTATTTTTTCCCTAGGCCATTCTGGTTAAGCGTTTGGAGCAGCAGAATTGCGAAAAATTTTTTGCCTTCTCAACCATTTCTTGTCTTCAAACTCCCATATCTCGCGAACAGACAGACCTAACCCAAAAATTCCTATTGCATCTGAAAGTAGAAACTCGCTCGATTACAGCGGTATGTGTATTTTCTCCCTTGGCCGTTTTGGTTAAGCGTTTGGAGCAGCAGAATTGCGAAAAATTTTTTGCCTTCTCAACCATTTCTTGGCTTCAAACTCCCATATCTCGCGAACGGATTGACCTAACCCAAAAATTCCTATTGCATCTGAAAGTAGAAACTCGCCCGATTACAACGGTATGTGTATTTTTTCCCTAGGCCATTCTGGTTAAGCGTTTGGAGCAGCAGAAGTGCGAAAAATTTGTTGTCTTCTCAACCATTTCTTAGATTCAAACTCCAATATCTCGCGAACGGATTGACGTAACCCAAAAATTCCTATTGCTTCTGAAAGTAGAAACTCGCCCGATTACAACGGTATGTGTATTTTTTCCCTAGGCCATTCTGGTTAAGCGTTTGGAGCAGCAGAATTGCGAAAAATTTTTTGCCTTCTCTACCATTTCTTGACTTCAAACTCCCATATCTCGCGAACGGATTGACCTAACCCAAAAATTCCTATTGCATCTGAAAGTAGAAACTCGCCCGATTACAACGGTATGTGTATTTTTTCCCTAGGCCATTCTGGTTAAGCGTTCGGAGCAGCAGAATTGCGAAAAATTTTTTGCCTTATCAAGCATTTCTTGTCTTCAAACTCCCATATCTCGCGAACGGATTGACCTAACCCAAAAATTCCTATTGCATCTGAAAGTAGAAACTCGCCCGATTACAACGGTATGTGTATTTTTTCCCTAGGCCATTCTGGTTAAGCGTTTGGAGCAGCAGAATTGTGAAAAATTTTTTGCCTTCTCTACCATTTCTTGACTTCAAACTCCCATATCTCGCGAACGGATTGACCTAACCCAAAAATTCCTATTGCATCTGAAAGTAGAAACTCGCCCGATTACCACGGTATGTGTACTTTTTCCCTAGGCCATTCTGGTTAAGCGTTTGGAGAAGCAGAATTGCGAAAAATTTTTTGCCTTCTCAACCATTTCTTGTCTTCAAACTCCCATATCTCGCGAACGGATTGACCTAACCCAAAAATTCCTATTGCATCTGAAAGTAGAAACTCGCCCGATTACAACGGTATGTGTATTTTTTCCCTAGGCCATTCTGGTTAAGCGTTCGGAGTAGCAGAATTGCGAAAAATTTTTTGCCTTATCAAGCATTTCTTGTCTTCAAACTCCCATATCTCGCGAACGGATTGACCTAACCCAAATATTCCTATTGCATCTGAAAGTAGAAACTCGCCCGATTACAACGGTATGTGTATTTTTTCCCTAGGCCATTCTGGTTAAGCGTTTGGAGCAGCAGAATTGTGAAAAATTTTTTGCCTTCTCTACCATTTCTTGACTTCAAACTCCCATATCTCGCGAACGGATTGACCTAACCCAAAAATTCCTATTGCATCTGAAAGTAGAAACTCGCCCGATTACCACGGTATGTGTACTTTTTCCCTAGGCCATTCTGGTTAAGCGTTTGGAGAAGCAGAATTGCGAAAAATTTTTTGCCTTCTCAACCATTTCTTGTATTCAAACTCCCATATCTCGCGAACGGATTGACCTAACCCAAAAATTCCTATTGCATCTGAAAGTATAAACTCGCCCGATTACAACGGTATGTGTATTTTTTCCCTAGGCCATTCTGGTTAAGCGTTTGGAGCAGCAGAATTGTGAAAAATTTTTTGCCTTCTCTACCATTTCTTGGCTTCAAACTTCCATATCTCGCGAACAGACTGACCTAACCCAAAAATTCCTATTGCATCTGAAAGTAGAAACTCGCCCGATTACAGCGGTATGTGTATTTTTTCCCTTGGCCGTTTTGGTTAAGCGTTTGGAGCAGCAGAATTGCGAAAAATTTTTTGCCTTCTCAACCATTTCTTGGCTTCAAACTACCATATCTCGCGAACGGATTGACCTAACCCAAAAATTCCTATTGCATCTGAAAGTAGAAACTCGCCCGATTACAACGGTATGTGTATTTTTTCCCTAGCCCATTCTGGTTAAGCGTTTGGAGCAGCAGAATTGTGGAAAATTTTTTGCCTTCTCTACCATTTCTTGGCTTCAAACTCCCATATCTCGCGAACAGACTGACCTAACCCAAAAATTCCTATTGCATCTGAAAGTAGAAACTCGCCCGATTACAACGGTATGTGTATTTTTTCCCTAGGCCATTCTGGTTAAGCGTTTGGAGCAGCAGAAGTGCGAAAAATTTGTTGTCTTCTCAACCATTTCTTAGCTTCAAACTCCAATATCTCGCGAACGGATTGACGTAACCCAAAAATTCCTATTGCATCTGAAAGTAGAAACTCACCCGATTACAACGGTATGTGTATTTTTTCCCTAGGCCATTCTGGTTAAGCGTTTGGAGCAGCAGAATTGCGAAAAATTTTTTGCCTTCTCAACCATTTCTTGGCTTCAAAGTCCCATATCTCGCGAACGGATTGACCTAACCCAAAAATTCCTATTGCATCTGAAAGTAGAAACTGGCCCGATTACAACGGTATGTGTATTTTTTCCCTAGGCCATTCTGGTTAAGCGTTTGGAGCAGCAGAATTGTGAAAAATTTTTTGCCTTCTCTACCATTTCTTGACTTCAAACTCCCATATCTCGCGAACCGATTGACCTAACCCAAAAATTCCTATTGCATCTGAAAGTAGAAACTCGCCCGATTGCAACGGTATGTGTATTTTTTCCCTAGCCCATTCTGGTTAAGCGTTTGGAGCAGCAGAATTGTGGAAAATTTTTTGCCTTCTCTACCATTTCTTGGCTTCAAACTCCCATATCTCGCGAACAGACTGACCTAACCCAAAAATTCCTATTGCATCTGAAAGTAGAAACTCGCCCGATTACAGCGGTATGTGTATTTTTTCCCTTGGCCATTTTGGTTAAGCGTTTGGAGCAGCAGAATTGCGAAAAATTTTTTGCCTTCTCAACCATTTCTTAGCTTCAAACTCCCATATCTCGCGAACGGATTGACCTAACCCAAAAATTCCTGTTGCATCTGAAAGTAGAAACTCGCCCGATTACAACGGTATGTGTATTTTTTCCCTAGCCCATTCTGGTTAAGCGTTTGGAGCAGCAGAATTGTGAAAAATTTTTTGCCTGCTCTACCATTTCTTGGCTTCAAACTCCCATATCTCGCGAACAGACTGACCTAACCCAAAAATTCCTATTGCATCTGAAAGTAGAAACTCGCCCGATTACAGCGGTATGTGTATTTTTTCCCTTGGCCATTTTGGTTAAGCGTTTGGAGCAGCAGAATTGCGAAAAATTTTTTGCCTTCTCAACCATTTCTTAGCTTCAAACTCCCATATCTCGCGATCGGATTGACCTAACCCAAAAATTCCAGTTGCATCTGAAAGTAGAAACTCGCCCGATTACAACGGTATGTGTATTTTTTCCCTAGGCCATTCTGGTTAAGCGTTTGGAGCAGCAGAATTGCGAAAAATTTTTTGCCTTCTCAACCATTTCTTGTCTTCAAACTCCCATATCTCGCGAACAGACAGACCTAACCCAAAAATTCCTATTGCATCTGAAAGTAGAAACTCGCTCGATTACAGCGGTATGTGTATTTTCTCCCTTGGCCGTTTTGGTTAAGCGTTTGGAGCAGCAGAATTGCGAAAAATTTTTTGCCTTCTCAACCATTTCTTGGCTTCAAACTCCCATATCTCGCGAACGGATTGACCTAACCCAAAAATTCCTATTGCATCTGAAAGTAGAAACTCGCCCGATTACAACGGTATGTGTATTTTTTCCCTAGGCCATTCTGGTTAAGCGTTTGGAGCAGCAGAAGTGCGAAAAATTTGTTGTCTTCTCAACCATTTCTTAGATTCAAACTCCAATATCTCGCGAACGGATTGACGTAACCCAAAAATTCCTATTGCTTCTGAAAGTAGAAACTCGCCCGATTACAACGGTATGTGTATTTTTTCCCTAGGCCATTCTGGTTAAGCGTTTGGAGCAGCAGAATTGCGAAAAATTTTTTGCCTTCTCTACCATTTCTTGACTTCAAACTCCCATATCTCGCGAACGGATTGACCTAACCCAAAAATTCCTATTGCATCTGAAAGTAGAAACTCGCCCGATTACAACGGTATGTGTATTTTTTCCCTAGGCCATTCTGGTTAAGCGTTCGGAGCAGCAGAATTGCGAAAAATTTTTTGCCTTATCAAGCATTTCTTGTCTTCAAACTCCCATATCTCGCGAACGGATTGACCTAACCCAAAAATTCCTATTGCATCTGAAAGTAGAAACTCGCCCGATTACAACGGTATGTGTATTTTTTCCCTAGGCCATTCTGGTTAAGCGTTTGGAGCAGCAGAATTGTGAAAAATTTTTTGCCTTCTCTACCATTTCTTGACTTCAAACTCCCATATCTCGCGAACGGATTGACCTAACCCAAAAATTCCTATTGCATCTGAAAGTAGAAACTCGCCCGATTACCACGGTATGTGTACTTTTTCCCTAGGCCATTCTGGTTAAGCGTTTGGAGAAGCAGAATTGCGAAAAATTTTTTGCCTTCTCAACCATTTCTTGTATTCAAACTCCCATATCTCGCGAACGGATTGACCTAACCCAAAAATTCCTATTGCATCTGAAAGTATAAACTCGCCCGATTACAACGGTATGTGTATTTTTTCCCTAGGCCATTCTGGTTAAGCGTTTGGAGCAGCAGAATTGTGAAAAATTTTTTGCCTTCTCTACCATTTCTTGGCTTCAAACTTCCATATCTCGCGAACAGACTGACCTAACCCAAAAATTCCTATTGCATCTGAAAGTAGAAACTCGCCCGATTACAGCGGTATGTGTATTTTTTCCCTTGGCCGTTTTGGTTAAGCGTTTGGAGCAGCAGAATTGCGAAAAATTTTTTGCCTTCTCAACCATTTCTTGGCTTCAAACTACCATATCTCGCGAACGGATTGACCTAACCCAAAAATTCCTATTGCATCTGAAAGTAGAAACTCGCCAGATTACAACGGTATGTGTATTTTTTCCCTAGGCCATTCTGGTTAAGCGTTTGGAGCAGCAGAAGTGCGAAAAATTTGTTGTCTTCTCAACCATTTCTTAGCTTCAAACTCCAATATCTCGCGAACGGATTGACGTAACCCAAAAATTCCTATTGCATCTGAAAGTAGAAACTCGCCCGATTACAACGGTATGTGTATTTTTTCCCTAGGCTATTCTGGTTAAGTGTTTGGAGCAGCAGAATTGCGAAAAATTTTTTGCCTTCTCAACCATTTCTTGGCTTCAAACTCCCATATCTCGCGAACGGATTGACCTAACCCAAAAATTCCTGTTGCATCTGAAAGTAGAAACTCGCCCGATTACAACGGTATGTGTATTTTTTCCCTAGGCCATTCTGGTTAAGCGTTTGGAGCAGCAGAACTGCGAAAAATTTGTTGTCTTCTCAACCATTTCTTAGCTTCAAACTCCCATATCTCGCGAACGGATTAACCTAAGCCAAAATTTCCTGTTGCATCTGAAAGTAGAAACTCGCCCGATTACAACGGTATGTGTATTTTTTCCCTAGGCCATTCTGGTTAAGCGTTCGGAGCAGCAGAATTGCGAAAAATTTTTTGCCTTCTCAAGCATTTTTTGTATTCAAACTCCCATATCTCGCGAACGGATTGACCTAACCCAAAAATTCCTATTGCATCTGAAAGTAGAAACTGGCCCGATTACAACGGTATGTGTATTTTTTCCCTAGGCCATTCTGGTTAAGCGTTTGGAGCAGCAGAATTGTGAAAAATTTTTTGCCTTCTCTACCATTTCTTGACTTCAAACTCCCATATCTCGCGAACCGATTGACCTAACCCAAAAATTCCTATTGCATCTGAAAGTAGAAACTCGCCCGATTGCAACGGTATGTGTATTTTTTCCCTAGCCCATTCTGGTTAAGCGTTTGGAGCAGCAGAATTGTGGAAAATTTTTTGCCTTCTCTACCATTTCTTGGCTTCAAACTCCCATATCTCGCGAACAGACTGACCTAACCCAAAAATTCCTATTGCATCTGAAAGTAGAAACTCGCCCGATTACAGCGGTATGTGTATTTTTTCCCTTGGCCATTCTGGTTAAGCGTTTGGAGCAGCAGAATTGTGAAAAATTTTTTGCCTTCTCTACCATTTCTTGACTTCAAACTCCCATATCTCGCGAACGGATTGACCTAACCCAAAAATTCCTGTTGCATCTGAAAGTAGAAACTCGCCCGATTACTACGGTATGTGTATTTTTTCCCTAGGCCATTCTGGTTAAGCGTTTGGAGCAGCAGAACAGCGAAAAATTTGTTGTTTTCTCAACCATTTCTTAGCTTCAAACTCCCATATCTCGCGAACGGATTGACCTAACCCAAAAATTCCAGTTGCATCTGAAAGTAGAAACTCGCCCGATTACAACGGTATGTGTATTTTTTCCCTAGGCCATTCTGGTTAAGCGTTTGGAGCAGCAGAATTGCGAAAAATTTTTTGCCTTCTCAACCATTTCTTGTCTTCAAACTCCCATATCTCGCGAACAGACAGACCTAACCCAAAAATTCCTATTGCATCTGAAAGTAGAAACTCGCCCGATTACAGCGGTATGTGTATTTTCTCCCTAGGCCATTCTGCTTAAGCGTTTGGAGCAGCAGAAGTGCGAAAAATTTGTTGTCTTCTCAACCATTTCTTAGCTTCAAACTCCCATATCTCGCGAACGGATTGACCTAACCCAAAAATTCCTATTGCATCTGAAAGTAGAAACTCGCCCGATTACAACGGTATGTGTATTTTTTCCCTAGGCCATTCTGGTTAAGCGTTTGGAGCCGCAGAAGTGCGAAAAATGTGTTGTCTTCTCAACCATTTCTTAGATTCAAACTCCAATATCTCGCGAACCGATTGACGTAACCCAAAAATTCCTATTGCATCTGAAAGTAGAAACTCGCCCGATTACAACGGTATGTGTATTTTTTCCCTAGGCCATTCTGGTTAAGCGTTTGGAGCAGCAGAATTGCGAAAAATTTGTTGTCTTCTCAACCATTTCTTGGCTTCAAAGTCCCATATCTCGCGAACGGATTGACCTAACCCAAAAATTCCTATTGCATCTGAAAGTAGAAACTCGCCCGCTTACAACGGTATGTGTATTTTTCCCTAGGCCATTCTGGTTAAGCGTTTGGAGCAGCAGAATTGTGAAAAATTTTTTGCCTTCTCTACCATTTCTTGACTTCAAACTCCCATATCTCGCGAACGGATTGACCTAACCCAAAAATTCCTATTGCATCTGAAAGTAGAAACTCGCCCGATTACAACGGTATGTGTATTTTTTCCCTAGGCCATTCTGGTTAAGCGTTCGGAGCAGCAGAATTGCGAAAAATTTTTTGCCTTATCAAGCATTTCTTGTCTTCAAACTCCCATATCTCGCGAACGGATTGACCTAACCCAAAAATTCCTATTGCATCTGAAAGTAGAAACTCGCCCGATTACAACGGTATGTGTATTTTTTCCTTAGGCCATTCTGGTTAAGCGTTTGGAGCAGCAGAATTGCGAAAAATTTTTTGCCTTCTCAACCATTTCTTGTATTCAAACTCCCATATCTCGCGAACGGATTGACCTAACCCAAAAATTCCTATTGCATCTGAAAGTATAAACTCGCCCGATTACAACGGTATGTGTATTTTTTCCCTAGGCCATTCTGGTTAAGCGTTTGGAGCAGCAGAATTGTGAAAAATTTTTTGCCTTCTCTACCATTTCTTGGCTTCAAACTCCCATATCTCGCGAACAGACTGACCTAACCCAAAAATTCCTATTGCATCTGAAAGTAGAAACTCGCCCGATTACAGCGGTATGTGTATTTTTTCCCTTGGCCGTTTTGGTTAAGCGTTTGGAGCAGCAGAATTGCGAAAAATTTTTTGCCTTCTCAACCATTTCTTGGCTTCAAACTCCCATATCTCGCGAACGGATTGACCTAACCCAAAAATTCCTATTGCATCTGAAAGTAGAAACTCGCCAGATTACAACGGTATGTGTATTTTTTCCCTAGGCCATTCTGGTTAAGCGTTTGGAGCAGCAGAAGTGCGAAAAATTTGTTGTCTTCTCAACCATTTCTTAGCTTCAAACTCCAATATCTCGCGAACGGATTGACGTAACCCAAAAATTCCTATTGCATCTGAAAGTAGAAACTCGCCCGATTACAACGGTATGTGTATTTTTTCCCTAGGCTATTCTGGTTAAGCGTTTGGAGCAGCAGAATTGCGAAAAATTTTTTGCCTTCTCAACCATTTCTTGGCTTCAAACTCCCATATCTCGCGAACGGATTGACCTAACCCAAAAATTCCTGTTGCATCTGAAAGTAGAAACTCGCCCGATTACAACGGTATGTGTATTTTTTCCCTAGGCCATTCTGGTTAAGCGTTTGGAGCAGCAGAACTGCGAAAAATTTGTTGTCTTCTCAACCATTTCTTAGCTTCAAACTCCCATATCTCGCGAACGGATTAACCTAAGCCAAAATTTCCTGTTGCATCTGAAAGTAGAAACTCGCCCGATTACAACGGTATGTGTATTTTTTCCCTAGGCCATTCTGGTTAAGCGTTCGGAGCAGCAGAATTGCGAAAAATTTTTTGCCTTCTCAAGCATTTCTTGTATTCAAACTCCCATATCTCGCGAACGGATTGACCTAACCCAAAAATTCCTATTGCATCTGAAAGTAGAAACTCGCCCGATTACAACGGTATGTGTATTTTTTCCCTAGGCCATTCTGCTTAAGCGTTTGGAGCAGCAGAAGTGCGAAAAATTTGTTGTCTTCTCAACCATTTCTTAGCTTCAAACTCCCATATCTCGCGAACGGGTTGACCTAACCCAAAAATTCCTATTGCATCTGAAAGTAGAAACTCGCCCGATTACAACGGTATGTGTATTTTTTCCCTAGGCTATTCTGGTTAAGCGTTTGGAGCAGCAGAATTGCGAAAAATTTTTTGCCTTCTCAACCATTTTTTGGCTTCAAAGTACTATTTCTCGCGAACGGATTGACCTAACCCAAAAATTCCTATTGCATCTGAAAGTAGAAACTCGCCCGATTACAACGGTATGTGTATTTTTTCCCTAGGCCATTCTGGTTAAGCGTTTGGAGCAGCAGAATTGCGAAAAATTTGTTGTCTTCTCAACCATTTCTTGGCTTCAAAGTCCCATATCTCGCGAACGGATTGACCTAACCCAAAAATTCCTATTGCATCTGAAAGTAGAAACTCGCCCGCTTACAACGGTATGTGTATTTTTCCCTAGGCCATTCTGGTTAAGCGTTTGGAGCAGCAGAATTGTGAAAAATTTTTTGCCTTCTCTACCATTTCTTGACTTCAAACTCCCATATCTCGCGAACGGATTGACCTAACCCAAAAATTCCTATTGCATCTGAAAGTAGAAACTCGCCCGATTACAACGGTATGTGTATTTTTTCCCTAGGCCATTCTGGTTAAGCGTTCGGAGCAGCAGAATTGCGAAAAATTTTTTGCCTTATCAAGCATTTCTTGTCTTCAAACTCCCATATCTCGCGAACGGATTGACCTAACCCAAAAATTCCTATTGCATCTGAAAGTAGAAACTCGCCCGATTACAACGGTATGTGTATTTTTTCCCTAGGCCATTCTGGTTAAGCGTTTGGAGCAGCAGAATTGCGAAAAATTTTTTGCCTTCTCAACCATTTCTTGTATTCAAACTCCCATATCTCGCGAACGGATTGACCTAACCCAAAAATTCCTATTGCATCTGAAAGTATAAACTCGCCCGATTACAACGGTATGTGTATTTTTTCCCTAGGCCATTCTGGTTAAGCGTTTGGAGCAGCAGAATTGTGAAAAATTTTTTGCCTTCTCTACCATTTCTTGGCTTCAAACTCCCATATCTCGCGAACAGACTGACCTAACCCAAAAATTCCTATTGCATCTGAAAGTAGAAACTCGCCCGATTACAGCGGTATGTGTATTTTTTCCCTTGGCCGTTTTGGTTAAGCGTTTGGAGCAGCAGAATTGCGAAAAATTTTTTGCCTTCTCAACCATTTCTTGGCTTCAAACTCCCATATCTCGCGAACGGATTGACCTAACCCAAAAATTCCTATTGCATCTGAAAGTAGAAACTCGCCAGATTACAACGGTATGTGTATTTTTTCCCTAGGCCATTCTGGTTAAGCGTTTGGAGCAGCAGAAGTGCGAAAAATTTGTTGTCTTCTCAACCATTTCTTAGCTTCAAACTCCAATATCTCGCGAACGGATTGACGTAACCCAAAAATTCCTATTGCATCTGAAAGTAGAAACTCGCCCGATTACAACGGTATGTGTATTTTTTCCCTAGGCTATTCTGGTTAAGCGTTTGGAGCAGCAGAATTGCGAAAAATTTTTTGCCTTCTCAACCATTTCTTGGCTTCAAACTCCCATATCTCGCGAACGGATTGACCTAACCCAAAAATTCCTGTTGCATCTGAAAGTAGAAACTCGCCCGATTACAACGGTATGTGTATTTTTTCCCTAGGCCATTCTGGTTAAGCGTTTGGAGCAGCAGAACTGCGAAAAATTTGTTGTCTTCTCAACCATTTCTTAGCTTCAAACTCCCATATCTCGCGAACGGATTAACCTAAGCCAAAATTTCCTGTTGCATCTGAAAGTAGAAACTCGCCCGATTACAACGGTATGTGTATTTTTTCCCTAGGCCATTCTGGTTAAGCGTTCGGAGCAGCAGAATTGCGAAAAATTTTTTGCCTTCTCAAGCATTTCTTGTATTCAAACTCCCATATCTCGCGAACGGATTGACCTAACCCAAAAATTCCTATTGCATCTGAAAGTAGAAACTCGCCCGATTACAACGGTATGTGTATTTTTTCCCTAGGCCATTCTGCTTAAGCGTTTGGAGCAGCAGAAGTGCGAAAAATTTGTTGTCTTCTCAACCATTTCTTAGCTTCAAACTCCCATATCTCGCGAACGGGTTGACCTAACCCAAAAATTCCTATTGCATCTGAAAGTAGAAACTCGCCCGATTACAACGGTATGTGTATTTTTTCCCTAGGCTATTCTGGTTAAGCGTTTGGAGCAGCAGAATTGCGAAAAATTTTTTGCCTTCTCAACCATTTTTTGGCTTCAAAGTACTATTTCTCGCGAACGGATTGACCTAACCCAAAAATTCCTATTGCATCTGAAAGTAGAAACTCGCCCGATTACAACGGTATGTGTATTTTTTCCCTAGGCCATTCTGGTTAAGCGTTTGGAGCAGCAGAATTGTGAAAAATTTTTTGCCTTCTCTACCATTTCTTGGCTTCAAACTCCCATATCTCGCGAACGGATTGACCTATCCCAAAAATTCCTATTGCATCTGAGAGTAGAAACTCGCCCGATTACAACGGTATGTGTATTTTTTCCCTAGGCCATTCTGGTTAAGCGTTTGGAGCAGCAGAATTGCGAAAAAATTTTTGCCTTCTCAACCATTTCTTCTCTTCAAACTCCCATATCTCGCGAACGGATTGACCTAACCCAAAAATTCCTTTTGCATCTGAAAGTAGAAACTCGCCCGATTACAACGGTATGCGTATTTTTTCCCTAGGCCATTCTAGTTAAGCGTTTGGAGCAGCAGAATTGCGAAAAATTTTTTGCCTTCTCAACCATTTCTTGTCTTCAAACTCCCATATCTCGCGAACGGATTGACCTAACCCAAAGATTCCTTTTGCATCTGAAAGTAGAAACTCGCCCGATTACAACGGTATGTGTATTTTTTCCCTAGCCCATTCTGGTTAAGCGTTTGGAGCAGCAGAATTGTGAAAAATTTTTTCCTTCTCTACCATTTCTTGGCTTCAAACTCCCATATCTCGCGAACAGAAAGACCTAACCCAAAAATTCCTATTGCATCTGAAAGTAGAAACTCGCCCGATTACAGCGGTATGTGTATTTTTTCCCTTGGCCATTTTGGTTAAGCGTTTGGAGCAGCAGAATTGCGAAAAATTTTTTGCCTTCTCAACCATTTCTTAGCTTCAAACTCCCATATCTCGCGAACGGATTGACCTAACCCAAAAATTCCTGTTGCATCTGAAAGTAGATACTCGCCCGATTACAACGGTATGTGTATTTTTTCCCTAGGCCATTCTGGTTAAGCGTTCGGAGCAGCAGAATTGCGAAAAATTTTTTGCCTTCTCAACCATTTCTTGTCTTCAATCTCCCATATCTCGCGAACGGTTTGACCTAACCCAAAAATTCCTATTGCATCTGAAAGTAGAAACTCGCCCGATTACAACGGTATGTGTATTTTTTCCCTAGCCCATTCTGGTTAAGCGTTTGGAGCAGCAGAATTGTGAAAAATTTTTTGCCTTCTCTACCATTTCTTGGCTTCAAACTCCCATATCTCGCGAACAGACTGACCTAACCCAATAATTCCTATTGCATCTGAAAGTAGAAACTCGCCCGATTACAGCGGTATGTGTATTTTCTCCCTTGGCCGTTTTGGTTAAGCGTTTGGAGCAGCAGAATTGCGAAAAATTTTTTGCCTTCTCAACCATTTCTTGGCTTCAAACTCCCATATCTCGCGAACGGATTGACCTAACCCAAAAATTCCTATTGCATCTGAAAGTAGAAACTCGCCCGATTACAACGGTATGTGTATTTTTTCCCTAGGCCATTCTGGTTAAGCGTTTGGAGCCGCAGAAGTGCGAAAAATTTGTTGTCTTCTCAACCATTTCTTAGATTCAAACTCCAATATCTCGCGAACGGATTGACCTAACCCAAAAATTCCTATTGCATCTGAAAGTAGAAACTCGCCCGATTACAACGGTATGTGTATTTTTTCCCTAGGCCATTCTGGTTAAGCGTTCGGAGCAGCAGAATTGCGAAAAATTTTTTGCCTTATCAAGCATTTCTTGTCTTCAAACTCCCATATCTCGCGAACGGATTGACCTAACCCAAAAATTCCTATTGCATCTGAAAGTAGAAACTCGCCCGATTACAACGGTATGTGTATTTTTTCCC
Source organism: Ptiloglossa arizonensis (assembly GCF_051014685.1). Taxonomy (NCBI): domain Eukaryota; kingdom Metazoa; phylum Arthropoda; class Insecta; order Hymenoptera; family Colletidae; genus Ptiloglossa; species Ptiloglossa arizonensis. Next base: position 1,149,651 of record NW_027478391.1, read on the forward strand.
TAGGCCATTCTGGTTAAGCGTTTGGAGCAGCAGAATTGCGAAAAATTTTTTGCCTTCTCAACCATTTCTTGTATTCAAACTCCCATATCTCGCGAACGGATTGACCTAACCCAAAAATTCCTATTGCATCTGAAAGTATAAACTCGCCCGATTACAACGGTATGTGTATTTTTTCCCTAGGCCATTCTGGTTAAGCGTTTGGAGCAGCAGAATTGTGAAAAATTTTTTGCCTTCTCTACCATTTCTTGGCTTCAAACTCCCATATCTCGCGAACAGACTGACCTAACCCAAAAATTCCTATTGCGTCTGAGAGTAGAAACTCGCCCGATTACAACGGTATGTGTATTTTTTCCCTAGGCCATTCTGGTTAAGCGTTTGGAGCAGCAGAATTGCGAAAAAATTTTTGCCTTCTCAACCATTTCTTCTCTTCAAACTCCCATATCTCGCGAACGGATTGACCTAACCCAAAAATTCCTTTTGCATCTGAAAGTAGAAACTCGCCCGATTACAACGGTATGCGTATTTTTTCCCTAGGCCATTCTAGTTAAGCGTTTGGAGCAGCAGAATTGCGAAAAATTTTTTGCCTTCTCAACCATTTCTTGTCTTCAAACTCCCATATCTCGCGAACGGATTGACCTAACCCAAAGATTCCTTTTGCATCTGAAAGTAGAAACTCGCCCGATTACAACGGTATGTGTATTTTTTCCCTAGCCCATTCTGGTTAAGCGTTTGGAGCAGCAGAATTGTGAAAAATTTTTTCCTTCTCTACCATTTCTTGGCTTCAAACTCCCATATCTCGCGAACAGAAAGACCTAACCCAAAAATTCCTATTGCATCTGAAAGTAGAAACTCGCCCGATTACAGCGGTATGTGTATTTTTTCCCTTGGCCATTTTGGTTAAGCGTTTGGAGCAGCAGAATTGCGAAAAATTTTTTGCCTTCTCAACCATTTCTTAGCTTCAAACTCCCATATCTCGCGAACGGATTGACCTAACCCAAAAATTCCTGTTGCATCTGAAAGTAGATACTCGCCCGATTACAACGGTATGTGTATTTTTTCCCTAGGCCATTCTGGTTAAGCGTTCGGAGCAGCAGAATTGCGAAAAATTTTTTGCCTTCTCAACCATTTCTTGTCTTCAATCTCCCATATCTCGCGAACGGTTTGACCTAACCCAAAAATTCCTATTGCATCTGAAAGTAGAAACTCGCCCGATTACAACGGTATGTGTATTTTTTCCCTAGCCCATTCTGGTTAAGCGTTTGGAGCAGCAGAATTGTGAAAAATTTTTTGCCTTCTCTACCATTTCTTGGCTTCAAACTCCCATATCTCGCGAACAGACTGACCTAACCCAATAATTCCTATTGCATCTGAAAGTAGAAACTCGCCCGATTACAGCGGTATGTGTATTTTCTCCCTTGGCCGTTTTGGTTAAGCGTTTGGAGCAGCAGAATTGCGAAAAATTTTTTGCCTTCTCAACCATTTCTTGGCTTCAAACTCCCATATCTCGCGAACGGATTGACCTAACCCAAAAATTCCTATTGCATCTGAAAGTAGAAACTCGCCCGATTACAACGGTATGTGTATTTTTTCCCTAGGCCATTCTGGTTAAGCGTTTGGAGCCGCAGAAGTGCGAAAAATTTGTTGTCTTCTCAACCATTTCTTAGATTCAAACTCCAATATCTCGCGAACGGATTGACCTAACCCAAAAATTCCTATTGCATCTGAAAGTAGAAACTCGCCCGATTACAACGGTATGTGTATTTTTTCCCTAGGCCATTCTGGTTAAGCGTTCGGAGCAGCAGAATTGCGAAAAATTTTTTGCCTTATCAAGCATTTCTTGTCTTCAAACTCCCATATCTCGCGAACGGATTGACCTAACCCAAAAATTCCTATTGCATCTGAAAGTAGAAACTCGCCCGATTACAACGGTATGTGTATTTTTTCCCTAGGCCATTCTGGTTAAGCGTTTGGAGCAGCAGAATTGCGAAAAATTTTTTGCCTTCTCAACCATTTCTTGTATTCAAACTCCCATATCTCGCGAACGGATTGACCTAACCCAAAAATTCCTATTGCATCTGAAAGTATAAACTCGCCCGATTACAACGGTATGTGTATTTTTTCCCTAGGCCATTCTGGTTAAGCGTTTGGAGCAGCAGAATTGTGAAAAATTTTTTGCCTTCTCTACCATTTCTTGGCTTCAAACTCCCATATCTCGCGAACAGACTGACCTAACCCAAAAATTCCTATTGCATCTGAAAGTAGAAACTCGCCCGATTACAGCGGTATGTGTATTTTTTCCCTTGGCCGTTTTGGTTAAGCGTTTGGAGCAGCAGAATTGCGAAAAATTTTTTGCCTTCTCAACCATTTCTTGGCTTCAAACTCCCATATCTCGCGAACGGATTGACCTAACCCAAAAATTCCTATTGCATCTGAAAGTAGAAACTCGCCAGATTACAACGGTATGTGTATTTTTTCCCTAGGCCATTCTGGTTAAGCGTTTGGAGCAGCAGAAGTGCGAAAAATTTGTTGTCTTCTCAACCATTTCTTAGCTTCAAACTCCAATATCTCGCGAACGGATTGACGTAACCCAAAAATTCCTATTGCATCTGAAAGTAGAAACTCGCCCGATTACAACGGTATGTGTATTTTTTCCCTAGGCTATTCTGGTTAAGCGTTTGGAGCAGCAGAATTGCGAAAAATTTTTTGCCTTCTCAACCATTTCTTGGCTTCAAACTCCCATATCTCGCGAACGGATTGACCTAACCCAAAAATTCCTGTTGCATCTGAAAGTAGAAACTCGCCCGATTACAACGGTATGTGTATTTTTTCCCTAGGCCATTCTGGTTAAGCGTTTGGAGCAGCAGAACTGCGAAAAATTTGTTGTCTTCTCAACCATTTCTTAGCTTCAAACTCCCATATCTCGCGAACGGATTAACCTAAGCCAAAATTTCCTGTTGCATCTGAAAGTAGAAACTCGCCCGATTACAACGGTATGTGTATTTTTTCCCTAGGCCATTCTGGTTAAGCGTTCGGAGCAGCAGAATTGCGAAAAATTTTTTGCCTTCTCAAGCATTTCTTGTCTTCAAACTCCCATATCTCGCGAACGGATTGACCTAACCCAAAAAATTCCTATTGCTTCTGAAAGTAGAAACTCGCCCGATTACAACGGTATGTGTATTTTTTCCCTAGGCCATTCTGGTTAAGCGTTTGGAGCAGCAGAATTGTGAAAAATTTTTTGCCTTCTCTACCATTTCTTGGCTTCAAACTCCCATATCTCGCGAACGGATTGACCTAACCCAAAAATTCCTATTGCATCTGAGAGTAGAAACTCGCCCGATTACAACGGTATGTGTATTTTTTCCCTAGGCCATTCTGGTTAAGCGTTTGGAGCAGCAGAATTGCGAAAAAATTTTTGCCTTCTCAACCATTTCTTCTCTTCAAACTCCCATATCTCGCGAACGGATTGACCTAACCCAAAAATTCCTTTTGCATCTGAAAGTAGAAACTCGCCCGATTACAACGGTATGTGTATTTTTTCCCTAGCCCATTCTGGTTAAGCGTTTGGAGCAGCAGAATTGTGAAAAATTTTTTCCTTCTCTACCATTTCTTGGCTTCAAACTCCCATATCTCGCGAACAGAAAGACCTAACCCAAAAATTCCTATTGCATCTGAAAGTAGAAACTCGCCCGATTACAGCGGTATGTGTATTTTTTCCCTTGGCCATTTTGGTTAAGCGTTTGGAGCAGCAGAATTGCGAAAAATTTTTTGCCTTCTCAACCATTTCTTAGCTTCAAACTCCCATATCTCGCGAACGGATTGACCTAACCCAAAAATTCCTGTTGCATCTGAAAGTAGATACTCGCCCGATTACAACGGTATGTGTATTTTTTCCCTAGGCCATTCTGGTTAAGCGTTCGGAGCAGCAGAATTGCGAAAAATTTTTTGCCTTCTCAACCATTTCTTGTCTTCAATCTCCCATATCTCGCGAACGGTTTGACCTAACCCAAAAATTCCTATTGCATCTGAAAGTAGAAACTCGCCCGATTACAACGGTATGTGTATTTTTTCCCTAGCCCATTCTGGTTAAGCGTTTGGAGCAGCAGAATTGTGAAAAATTTTTTGCCTTCTCTACCATTTCTTGGCTTCAAACTCCCATATCTCGCGAACAGACTGACCTAACCCAATAATTCCTATTGCATCTGGAAGTAGAAACTCGCCCGATTACAGCGGTATGTGTATTTTTTCCCTTGGCCATTTTGGTTAAGCGTTTGGAGCAGCAGAATTGCGAAAAATTTTTTGCCATCTCAACCATTTCTTGGCTTCAAACTCCCATATCTCGCGAACGGATTGACCTAACCCAAAAATTCCTATTGCATCTGAAAGTAGAAACTCGCCCGATTACAACGGTATGTGTATTTTTTCCCTTGGCCATTCTGGTTAAGCGTTTGGAGCAGCAGAATTGCGAAAAATTTTTTGGCTTCTCAACCATTTCTTGTCTTCAAACTCCCATCTCTCGCGAACGGATTGACCTAACCCAAAAATTCCTGTTGCATCTGAAAGTAGAAACTCGCCCGATTACAAAGGTATGTGTATTTTTTCCCTAGGACATTCTGGTTAAGCGTTTGGAGCAGCAGAATTGCGAAAAATTTTTTGCCTTCTCAACCATTTCTTGGCTTCAAACTCCCATATCTCGCGAACGGATTGACCTAACCCAAAAATTCCTATTGCATCTGAAAGTAGAAACTCGCCCGATTACAACGGTATGTGTATTTTTTCCCTTGGCCATTCTGGTTAAGCGTTTGGAGCAGCAGAATTGTGAAAAATTTTTTGCCATCTCTACCATTTCTTGGCTTCAAACTCCCATATCTCGCGAACGGATTGACGTAACCCAAAAATTCCTATTGCATCTGAAAGTAGAAACTCGCCCGATTACAACGGTATGTGTATTTTTTCCCTAAAGCCATTCTGGTTAAGCGTTTGGAGCAGCAGAATTGCGAAAAATTTTTTGCCTTCTCAACCATTTCTTGGATTCAAAGTCCCATATCTCGCGAACGGATTGACCTGACCCAAAAATTCCTATTGCATCTGAAAGTAGAAACTCGCCCGATTACAACGGTATGTGTATTTTTTCCCTAGGCCATTCTGGTTAAGCGTTTGGAGCAGCAGAAGTGCGAAAAATTTGTTGTCTTCTCAACCATTTCTTAGCTTCAAACTCCCATATCTCGCGAACGGATTGACGTAACCCAAAAATTCCTATTGCATCTGGAAGTAGAAACTCGCCCGATTACAACGGTATGTGTATTTTTTCCCTTGGCCATTTTGGTTAAGCGTTTGGAGCAGCAGAATTGCGAAAAATTTTTTGCCTTCTCAACCATTTCTTAGGTTCAAACTCCCATATCTCGCGAACGGATTGACCTAACCCAAAAATTCCTGTTGCATCTGAAAGTAGAAACTCGCCCGATTACAAAGGTATGTGTATTTTTTCCCTAGGACATTCTGGTTAAGCGTTTGGAGCAGCAGAATTGCGAAAAATTTTTTGCCTTCTCAACCATTTCTTGGCTTCAAACTCCCATATCTCGCGAACGGATTGACCTAACCCAAAAATTCCTATTGCATCTGAAAGTAGAAACTCGCCCGATTACAACGGTATGTGTATTTTTTCCCTTGGCCATTCTGGTTAAGCGTTTGGAGCAGCAGAAGTGCGAAAAATTTGTTGTCTTCTCAACCATTTCTTAGCTTCAAACTCCCATATCTCGCGAACGGATTGACGTAACCCAAAAATTCCTATTGCATCTGAAAGTAGAAACTCGCCCGATTAAAGCGGTATGTGCATTTTTTCCCTAGGCCATTCTGGTTAAGCGTTTGGAGCAGCAGAAGTGCGAAAAATTTGTTGTCTTCTCAACCATTTCTTAGCTTCAAACTCCCATATCTCGCGAACGGATTGACGTAACCCAAAAATTCCGATTGCATCTGAAATTAGAAACTCGCCCGATTACAACGGTATGTGTATTTTTTCCCTAGGCCATTCTGGTTAAGCGTTTGGAGCAGCAGAATTGCGAAAAATTTTTTGCCTTCTCAACCATTTCTTGTCTTCAAACTCCCATCTCTCGCGAACGGATTGACCTAACCCAAAAATTCCTATTGCATCTGAAAGTAGAAACTCGCCCGATTACAACGGTATTAGTATTTTTTCCCTAGCCCATTCTGGTTAAGCGTTTGGAGCAGCAGAATTGTGAAAAATTTTTTGCCTTCTCTACCATTTCTTGGCTTCAAACTCCCATATCTCGCGAACGGATTGACCTAAACCAAAAATTCCTGTTGCATCTGAAAGTAGAAACTCGCCCGATTACAGCGGTATGTGTATTTTTTCCCTTGGCCATTTTGGTTAAGCGTTTGGAGCAGCAGAAGTGCGAAAAATTTGTTGTCTTCTCAACCATTTCTTAGATTCAAACTCCCATATCTCGCGAACGGATTGACGTAACCCAAAAATTCCTATTGCATCTGAAAGTAGAAACTCGCCCGATTACAACGGTATGTGTATTTTTTCCCTAGGCCATTCTGGTTAAGCGTTTGGAGCAGCAGAATTGCGAAAAATTTTTTGCCTTCTCAACCATTTCTTGGCTTCAAAGTCCCATATCTCGCGAACGGATTGACCTAACCCAAAAATTCCTGTTGCATCTGAAAGTAGAAACTCGCCCGATTACAACGGTATGTGTATTTTTTCCCTGGGCCATTCTGGTTAAGCGTTTGGAGCAGCAGAATTGTGAAAAATTTTTTGCCATCTCTACCATTTCTTGGCTTCAAACTCCCATATCTCGCGAACGGATTGACGTAACCCAAAAATTCCTATTGCATCTGAAAGTAGAAACTCGCCCGATTACAACGGTATGTGTATTTTTTCCCTAAAGCCATTCTGGTTAAGCGTTTGGAGCAGCAGAAGTGCGAAAAATTTGTTGTCTTCTCAACCATTTCTTAGCTTCAAACTCCCATATCTCGCGAACGGATTGACGTAACCGAAAAATTCCTATTGCATCTGAAAGTAGAAACTCGCCCGATTACAACGGTATGTGTATTTTTTCCCTAGGCCATTCTGGTTAAGCGTTTGGAGCAGCAGAATTGTGAAAAATTTTTTGCCTTCTCTACCATTTCTTGGCTTCAAACTCCCATATCTCGCGAACAGACTGACCTAACCCAATAATTCCTATTGCATCTGGAAGTAGAAACTCGCCCGATTACAGCGGTATGTGTATTTTTTCCCTTGGCCATTCTGGTTAAGCGTTTGGAGCAGCAGAATTGCGAAAAATTTTTTGCCTTCTCAACCATTTCTTGTCTTCAAACTCCCATCTCTCGCGAACGGATTGACCTAACCCAAAAATTCCTATTGCATCTGAAAGTAGAAACTCGCCCGATTACAACGGTATATGTATTTTTTCCCTAGCCCATTCTGGTTAAGCGTTTGGAGCAGCAGAATTGTGAAAAATTTTTTGCCTTCTCTACCATTTCTTGGCTTCAAACTCCCATATCTCGCGAACGGATTAGCCTAAACCAAAAATTCCTGTTGCATCTGAAAGTAGAATCTCGCCCGATTACAGCGGTATGTGTATTTTTTCCCTTGGCCATTTTGGTTAAGCGTTTGGAGCAGCAGAATTGCGAAAAATTTTTTGCCTTCTCAACCATTTTTTAGGTTCAAACTCCCATATCTCGCGAACGGATTGACCTAACCCAAAAATTCCTGTTGCATCTGAAAGTAGAAACTCGCCCGATTACAAAGGTATGTGTATTTTTTCCCTAGGACATTTTGGTTAAGCGTTTGGAGCAGCAGAATTGCAAAAAATTTTTTGCCTTCTCAACCATTTCTTAGGTTCAAACTCCCATATCTCGCGAACGGATTGACCTAACCCAAAAATTCCTGTTGCATCTGAAAGTAGAAACTCGCCCGATTACAAAGGTATGTGTATTTTTTCCCTAGGACATTCTGGTTAAGCGTTTGGAGCAGCAGAATTGCGAAAAATTTTTTGCCTTCTCAACCATTTCTTGGCTTCAAACTCCCATATCTCGCGAACGGATTGACCTAACCCAAAAATTCCTATTGCATCTGAAAGTAGAAACTCGCCCGATTACAACGGTATGTGTATTTTTTCCCTTGGCCATTCTGGTTATGCGTTTGGAGCAGCAGAATTGTGAAAAATTTTTTGCCATCTCTACCATTTCTTGGCTTCAAACTCCCATATCTCGCGAACGGATTGACCTAACCCAAAAATTCCTATTGCATCTGAAAGTAGAAACTCGCCCGATTAAAGCGGTATGTGTATTTTTTCCCTAGGCCATTCTGGTTAAGCGTTTGGAGCAGCAGAAGTGCGAAAAATTTGTTGTCTTCTCAACCATTTCTTAGCTTCAAACTCCCATATCTTGCGAACGGATTGACGTAACCCAAAAATTCCGATTGCATCTGAAATTAGAAACTCGCCCGATTACCACGGTATGTGTATTTTTTCCCTTGGCCATTCTGGTTAAGCGTTTGGAGCAGCAGAATTGTGAAAAATTTTTTGCCTTCTCTACCATTTCTTGGCTTCAAACTCCCATATCTCGCGAACGGATTGACCTAACCCAAAAATTCCTATTGCATCTGAAAGTAGAATCTCGCCCGATTACAACGGTATGTGTATTTTTTCCCTTGGCCATTCTGGTTAAGCGTTTGGAGCAGCAGAATTGTGAAAAATTTTTTGCCATCTCTACCATTTCTTGGCTTCAAACTCCCATATCTCGCGAACGGATTGACCTAACCCAAAAATTCCAATTGCATCTGAAAGTAGAAACTCGCCCGATTACAACGGTATGTGTATTTTTTCCCTTGGCCATTCTGGTTATGCGTTTGGAGCAGCAGAATTGTGAAAAATTTTTTGCCATCTCTACCATTTCTTGGCTTCAAACTCCCATATCTCGCGAACGGATTGACCTAACCCAAAAATTCCTATTGCATCTGAAAGTAGAAACTCGCCCGATTAAAGCGGTATGTGTATTTTTTCCCTAGGCCATTCTGGTTAAGCGTTTGGAGCAGCAGAAGTGCGAAAAATTTGTTGTCTTCTCAACCATTTCTTAGCTTCAAACTCCCATATCTTGCGAACGGATTGACGTAACCCAAAAATTCCGATTGCATCTGAAATTAGAAACTCGCCCGATTACCACGGTATGTGTATTTTTTCCCTTGGCCATTCTGGTTAAGCGTTTGGAGCAGCAGAATTGTGAAAAATTTTTTGCCTTCTCTACCATTTCTTGGCTTCAAACTCCCATATCTCGCGAACGGATTGACCTAACCCAAAAATTCCTATTGCATCTGAAAGTAGAATCTCGCCCGATTACAACGGTATGTGTATTTTTTCCCTTGGCCATTCTGGTTAAGCGTTTGGAGCAGCAGAATTGTGAAAAATTTTTTGCCATCTCTACCATTTCTTGGCTTCAAACTCCCATATCTCGCGAACGGATTGACCTAACCCAAAAATTCCAATTGCATCTGAAAGTAGAAACTCGCCCGATTACAACGGTATGTGTATTTTTTCCCTAGCACATTCTGGTTAAGCGTTTGGAGCAGCAGAATTGTGAAAAATTTTTTGCCTTCTCAACCATTTCTTGGCTTCAAACTCCCATATCTCGCGAACGGATTGACCTGACCCAAAAATTCCTATTGCATCTGAAAGTAGAATCTCGCCCGATTACAACGGTATGTGTATTTTTTCCCTTGGCCATTCTGGTTAAGCGTTTGGAGCAGCAGAATTGTGAAAAATTTTTTGCCATCTCTACCATTTCTTGGCTTCAAACTCCCATATCTCGCGAACGGATTGACCTAACCCAAAAATTCCAATTGCATCTGAAAGTAGATACTCGCCCGATTACAACGGTATGTGTATTTTTTCCCTAGGCCATTCTGGTTAAGCGTTTGGAGCAGCAGAATTGCGAAAAATTTTTTGCCTTCTCAACCATTTCTTGTCTTCAAACTCCCATCTCTCGCGAACGGATTGACCTAACCCAAAAATTCCTATTGCATGTGAAAGTAGAAACTCGCCCGATTACAACGGTATTAGTATTTTTTCCCTAGCCCATTCTGGTTAAGCGTTTGGAGCAGCAGAATTGTGAAAAATTTTTTGCCTTCTCTACCATTTCTTGGCTTCAAACTCCCATATCTCGCGAACGGATTGACCTAAACCAAAAATTCCTGTTGCATCTGAAAGTAGAAACTCGCCCGATTCCAGCGGTATGTGTATTTTTTCCCTTGGCCATTTTGGTTAAGCGTTTGGAGCAGCAGAATTGCGAAAAATTTTTTGCCTTCTCAACCATTTCTTAGGTTCAAACTCCCATATCTCGCGAACGGATTGACCTAACCCAAAAATTCCTGTTGCATCTGAAATTAGAAACTCGCCCGATTACCACGGTATGTGTATTTTTTCCCTAGGACATTCTGGTTAAGCGTTTGGAGCAGCAGAATTGTGAAAAATTTTTTGCCTTCTCTACCATTTCTTGGCTTCAAACTCCCATATCTCGCGAACGGATTGACCTAACCCAAAAATTCCTATTGCATCTGAAAGTAGAATCTCGCCCGATTACAACGGTATGTGTATTTTTTCCCTTGGCCATTCTGGTTAAGCGTTTGGAGCAGCAGAATTGTGAAAAATTTTTTGCCATCTCTACCATTTCTTGGCTTCAAACTCCCATATCTCGCGAACGGATTGACCTAACCCAAAAATTCCAATTGCATCTGAAAGTAGAAACTCGCCCGATTACAACGATATGTGTATTTTTTCCCTAGCACATTCTGGTTAAGCGTTTGGAGCAGCAGAATTGTGAAAAATTTTTTGCCTTCTCAACCATTTCTTGGCTTCAAACTCCCATATCTCGCGAACGGATTGACCTGACCCAAAAATTCCTATTGCATCTGAAAGTAGAATCTCGCCCGATTACAACGGTATGTGTATTTTTTCCCTTGGCCATTCTGGTTAAGCGTTTGGAGCAGCAGAATTGTGAAAAATTTTTTGCCATCTCTACCATTTCTTGGCTTCAAACTCCCATATCTCGCGAACGGATTGACCTAACCCAAAAATTCCAATTGCATCTGAAAGTAGAAACTCGCCCGATTACAACGGTATGTGTATTTTTTCCCTTGGCCATTCTGGTTAAGCGTTTGGAGCAGCAGAATTGCGAAAAATTTTTTGCCTTCTCAACCATTTCTTGTCTTCAAACTCCCATCTCTCGCGAACGGATTGACCTAACCCAAAAATTCCTATTGCATGTGAAAGTAGAAACTCGCCCGATTACAACGGTATTAGTATTTTTTCCCTAGCCCATTCTGGTTAAGCGTTTGGAGCAGCAGAATTGTGAAAAATTTTTTGCCTTCTCTACCATTTCTTGGCTTCAAATTCCCATATCTCGCGAACGGATTGACCTAAACCAAAAATTCCTGTTGCATCTGAAAGTAGAAACTCGCCCGATTACAGCGGTATGTGTATTTTTTCCCTTGGCCATTTTGGTTAAGCGTTTGGAGCAGCAGAATTGCGAAAAATTTTTTGCCATCTCTACCACTTATTGGCTTCAAACTCCCATATCTCGCGAACGGATTGACGTAACCCAAAAATTCCTATTGCATCTGAAAGTAGAAACTCGCCCGATTACAACGGTATGTGTATTTTTTCCCTAGGCGATTCTGGTTAAGCGTTTGGAGCAGCAGAAGTGCGAAATATTTGTTGTCTTCTCAACCATTTCTTAGCTTCAAACTCCCATATCTCGCGAACGGATTGACGTAACCGACAAATTCCTATTGCATCTGAAAGTAGAAACTCGCCCGATTACAACGGTATGTGTATTTTTTCCCTAGGCCATTCTGGTTAAGCGTTTGGAGCAGCAGAATTGCGAAAAATTTTTTGCCTTCTCAACCATTTCTTGGCTTCAAAGTCCCATATCTCGCGAACGGATTGACCTAACGCAAAAATTCCTATTGCATCTGAAAGTAGAAACTCGCCCGATTACCACGGTATGTGTATTTTTTCCCTTGGCCATTCTGGTTAAGCGTTTGGAGCAGCAGAATTGTGAAAAATTTTTTGCCTTCTCTACCATTTCTTGGCTTCAAACTCCCATATCTCGCGAACGGATTGACCTAACCCAAAAATTCCAATTGCATCTGAAAGTAGAAACTCGCCCGATTACAACGGTATGTGTATTTTTTCCCTAGGCCATTCTGGTTAAGCGTTTGGAGCAGCAGAATTGCGAAAAATTTTTTGCCTTCTCAACCATTTCTTGGCTTCAAAGTCCCATATCTCGCGAACGGATTGACCCAACCCAAAAATTCCTATTGCATCTGAAAGTAGAAACTCGCCCGATTACAACGGTATGTGTATTTTTTCCCTAGGCCATTCTGGTTAAGCGTTTGGAGCAGCAGAAGTGCGAAAAATTTGTTGTCTTCTCAACCATTTCTTAGCTTCAAACTCCCATATCTCGCGAACGGATTGACGTAACCGACAAATTCCTATTGCATCTGAAAGTAGAAACTCGCCCGATTACAACGGTATGTGTATTTTTTCCCTAGGCCATTCTGGTTAAGCGTTTGGAGCAGCAGAATTGCGAAAAATTTTTTGCCTTCTCAACCATTTCTTGGCTTCAAAGTCCCATATCTCGCGAACGGATTGACCTAACCCAAAAATTCCTATTGCATCTGAAAGTAGAAACTCGCCCGATTACCACGGTATGTGTATTTTTTCCCTTGGCCATTCTGGTTAAGCGTTTGGAGCAGCAGAATTGTGAAAAATTTTTTGCCTTCTCTACCATTTCTTGGCTTCAAACTCCCATATCTCGCGAACGGATTGACCTAACCCAAAAATTCCAATTGCATCTGAAAGTAGAAACTCGCCCGATTACAACGGTATGTGTATTTTTTCCCTAGGCCAATCTGGTTAAGCGTTTGGAGCAGCAGAATTGCGAAAAATTTTTTGCCTTCTCAACCATTTCTTGGCTTCAAAGTCCCATATCTCGCGAACGGATTGACCCAACCCAAAAATTCCTATTGCATCTGAAAGTAGAAACTCGCCCGATTACAACGGTATGTGTATTTTTTCCCTAGGCCATTCTGGTTAAGGGTTTGGAGCAGCAGAATTGCGAAAAATTTTTTGCCTTCTCAACCATTTCTTGGCTTCAAACTCCCATATCTCGCGAACGGATTGACCTAAACCAAAAATTCCTGTTGCATCTGAAAGTAGAAACTCGCCCGATTACAGCGGTATGTGTATTTTTTCCCTTGGCCATTTTGGTTAAGCGTTTGGAGCAGCAGAATTGCGAAAAATTTTTTGCCTTCTCAACCATTTCTTAGGTTCAAACTCCCATATCTCGCGAACGGATTGACCTAACCCAAAAATTCCTGTTGCATCTGAAAGTAGAAACTCGCCCGATTACAAAGGTATGTGTATTTTTTCCCTAGGACATTCTGGTTAAGCGTTTGGAGCAGCAGAATTGCGAAAAATTTTTTGCCTTCTCAACCGTTTCTTGGCTTCGAACTCCCATATCTCGCGAACGGATTGACCTAACCCAGAAATTCCTATTGCATCTGAAAGTAGAAACTCGCCCGATTACAACGGTATGTGTATTTTTTCCCTTGGCCATTCTGGTTAAGCGTTTGGAGCAGCAGAATTGTGAAAAATTTTTTGCCATCTCTACCATTTCTTGGCTTCAAACTCCCATATCTCGCGAACGGATTGACCTAACCCAAAAATTCCTATTGCATCTGAAAGTAGAAACTCGCCCGATTAAAACGGTATGTGTATTTTTTCCCTAGGCCATTCTGGTTAAGCATTTGGAGCAGCAGAAGTGCGAAAAATTTGTTGTCTTCTCAACCATTTCTTAGCTTCAAACTCCCATATCTCGCGAACGGATTGACGTAACCCAAAAATTCCTATTGCATCTGAAAGTAGAAACTCGCCCGATTACAACGGTATGTGTATTTTTTCCCTAGGCCATTCTGGTTAAGCGTTTGGAGCAGCAGAATTGCGAAAAATTTTTTGCCTTCTCAACCATTTCTTGGCTTCAAAGTCCCATATCTCGCGAACGGATTGACCTGACCCAAAAATTCGTATTGCATCTGAAAGTAGAAACTCGCCCGATTACAACGGTATGTGTATTTTTTCCCTAGGCCATTCTGGTTAAGCGTTTGGAGCAGCAGAATTGCGAAAAATTTTTTGCCTTCTCAACCATTTCTTGGCTTCAAAGTCCCATATCTCGCGAACGGATTGACCTAACCCAAAAATTCCTATTGCATCTGAAAGTAGAAACTCGCCCGATTACCACGGTATGTGTATTTTTTCCCTTGGCCATTCTGGTTAAGCGTTTGGAGCAGCAGAATTGTGAAAAATTTTTTGCCTTCTCTACCATTTCTTGGCTTCAAACTCCCATATCTCGCGAACGGATTGACCTAACCCAAAAATTCCAATTGCATCTGAAAGTAGAAACTCGCCCGATTACAACGGTATGTGTATTTTTTCCCTAGGCCATTCTGGTTAAGCGTTTGGAGCAGCAGAATTGCGAAAAATTTTTTGCCTTCTCAACCATTTCTTGGCTTCAAAGTCCCATATCTCGCGAACGGATTGACCCAACCCAAAAATTCCTATTGCATCTGAAAGTAGAAACTCGCCCGATTACAACGGTATGTGTATTTTTTCCCTAGGCCATTCTGGTTAAGGGTTTGGAGCAGCAGAATTGCGAAAAATTTTTTGCCTTCTCAACCATTTCTTGGCTTCAAACTCCCATATCTCGCGAACGGATTGACCTAAACCAAAAATTCCTGTTGCATCTGAAAGTAGAAACTCGCCCGATTACAGCGGTATGTGTATTTTTTCCCTTGGCCATTTTGGTTAAGCGTTTGGAGCAGCAGAATTGCGAAAAATTTGTTGCCTTCTCAACCATTTCTTAGGTTCAAACTCCCATATCTCGCGAACGGATTGACCTAACCCAAAAATTCCTGTTGCATCTGAAAGTAGAAACTCGCCCGATTACAAAGGTATGTGTATTTTTTCCCTAGGACATTCTGGTTAAGCGTTTGGAGCAGCAGAATTGCGAAAAATTTTTTGCCTTCTCAACCGTTTCTTGGCTTCAAACTCCCATATCTCGCGAACGGATTGACCTAACCCAGAAATTCCTATTGCATCTGAAAGTAGAAACTCGCCCGATTACAACGGTATGTGTATTTTTTCCCTTGGCCATTCTGGTTAAGCGTTTGGAGCAGCAGAATTGTGAAAAATTTTTTGCCATCTCTACCATTTCTTGGCTTCAAACTCCCATATCTCGCGAACGGATTGACCTAACCCAAAAATTCCTATTGCATCTGAAAGTAGAAACTCGCCCGATTAAAACGGTATGTGTATTTTTTCCCTAGGCCATTCTGGTTAAGCATTTGGAGCAGCAGAAGTGCGAAAAATTTGTTGTCTTCTCAACCATTTCTTAGCTTCAAACTCCCATATCTCGCGAACGGATTGACGTAACCCAAAAATTCCTATTGCATCTGAAAGTAGAAACTCGCCCGATTACAACGGTATGTGTATTTTTTCCCTAGGCCATTCTGGTTAAGCGTTTGGAGCAGCAGAATTGCGAAAAATTTTTTGCCTTCTCAACCATTTCTTGGCTTCAAAGTCCCATATCTCGCGAACGGATTGACCTGACCCAAAAATTCGTATTGCATCTGAAAGTAGAAACTCGCCCGATTACAACGGTATGTGTATTTTTTCCCTAGGCCATTCTGGTTAAGCGTTTGGAGCAGCAGAATTGTGAAAAATTTTTTGCCATCTCTACCATTTCTTGGCTTCAAACTCCCATATCTCGCGAACGGATTGACCTAACCCAAAAATTCCTATTGCATCTGAAAGTAGAAACTCGCCCGATTACAACGGTATGTGTATTTTTTCCCTAGGCCATTCTGGTTAAGCGTTTGGAGCAGCAGAATTGCGAAAAATTTTTTGCCTTCTCAACAATTTCTTGGCTTCAAACTCCCATATCTCGCGAACGAATTGACCTAACCCAAAAATTCCTATTGTACCTGAAAGTAGAAACTCGCCCGATTACCACGGTATGTGTATTTTTTCCCTTGGCCATTCTGGTTAAGTGTTTGGAGCAGCAGAATTGTGAAAAATTTTTTGCCTTCTCTACCATTTCTTGGCTTCAAACTCCCATATCTCGCGAACGGATTGACCTAACCCAAAAATTCCTATTGCATCTGAAAGTAGAAACTCGCCCGATTACAACGGTATCTTTATTTTTTCCCTAGGCCATTCTAGTTAAGCGTTTGGAGCAGCAGAATTGTGAAAAATTTTTTGCCTTCTCAACCATTTCTTGGCTTCAAAGTCCCATATCTCGCGAACGGATTGACCTAACCCAAAAATTCCTATTGCATCTGAAAGTAGAAACTCGCCCGATTACAACGGTATGTGTATTTTTTCCCTGGGCCATTCTGGTTAAGCGTTTGGAGCAGCAGAATTGTGAAAAATATTTTGCCATCTCTACCATTTCTTGGCTTCAAACTCCCATATCTCGCGAACGGATTGACGTAACCCAAAAATTCCTATTGCATCTGAAAGTAGAAACTCGCCCGATTACAACGGTATGTGTATTTTTTCCCTAGGCCATTCTGGTTAAGCGTTTGAAGCAGCAGAAGTTCGAAAAATTTGTTGTCTTCTCAACCATTTCTTAGCTTCAAAGTCCCATATCTCGCGAACGGATTGACCCAACCCAAAAATTCCTATTGCATCTGAAAGTAGAAACTCGCCCGATTACAACGGTATGTGTATTTTTTCCCTAGGCCATTCTGGTTAAGCGTTTGGAGCAGAAGAAGTGCGAAAAATTTGTTGTCTTCTCAACCATTTCTTAGCTTCAAACTCCCATATCTCGCGAACGGATTGACGTAACCGACAAATTCCTATTGCATCTGAAAGTAGAAACTCGCCCGATTACAACGGTATGTGTATTTTTTCCCTAGGACATTCTGGTTAAGCGTTTGGAGCAGCAGAATTGCGAAAAATTTTTTGCCTTCTCAACCATTTCTTGGCTTCAAAGTCCCATATCTCGCGAACGGATTGACCTAACCCAAAAATTCCTATTGCATCTGAAAGTAGAAACTCGCCCGATTACCACGGTATGTGTATTTTTTCCCTTGGCCATTCTGGTTAAGCGTTTGGAGCAGCAGAATTGTGAAAAATTTTTTGCCTTCTCTACCATTTCTTGGCTTCAAACTCCCATATCTCGCGAACGGATTGACCTAACCCAAAAATTCCAATTGCATCTGAAAGTAGAAACTCGCCCGATTACAACGGTATGTGTATTTTTTCCCTAGGCCATTCTGATTAAGCGTTTGGAGCAGCAGAATTGCGAAAAATTTTTTGCCTTCTCAACCATTTCTTGGCTTCAAAGTCCCATATCTCGCGAACGGATTGACCCAACCCAAAAATTCCTATTGCATCTGAAAGTAGAAACTAGCCCGATTACAACGGTATGTGTATTTTTTCCCTAGGCCTTTCTGGTTAAGGGTTTGGAGCAGCAGAATTGCGAAAAATTTTTTGCCTTCTCAACCATTTCTTGGCTTCAAACTCCCATATCTCGCGAACGGATTGACCTAAACCAAAAATTCCTGTTGCATCTGAAAGTAGAAACTCGCCCGATTACAGCGGTATGTGTATTTTTTCCCTTGGCCATTTTGGTTAAGCGTTTGGAGCAGCAGAATTGCGAAAAATTTTTTGCCTTCTCAACCATTTCTTAGGTTCAAACTCCCATATCTCGCGAACGGATTGACCTAACCCAAAAATTCCTGTTGCATCTGAAAGTAGAAACTCGCCCGATTACAAAGGTATGTGTATTTTTTCCCTAGGACATTCTGGTTAAGCGTTTGGAGCAGCAGAATTGCGAAAAATTTTTTGCCTTCTCAACCATTTCTTGGCTTCAAACTCCCATATCTTGCGAACGGATTGACCTAACCCAGAAATTCCTATTGCATCTGAAAGTAGAAACTCGCCCGATTACAACGGTATGTGTATTTTTTCCCTAGGCCATTCTGGTTAAGCGTTTGGAGCAGCAGAAGTGCGAAAAATTTGTTGTCTTCTCAACCATTTCTTAGCTTCAAACTCCCATATCTCGCGAACGGATTGACGTAACCCAAAAATTTCTATTGCATCTGAAAGTAGAAACTCGCCCGATTACAACGGTATGTGTATTTTTTCCCTAGGCCATTCTGGTTAAGCGTTTGGAGCAGCAGAATTGCGAAAAATTTTTTGCCTTCTCAACCATTTCTTGGCTTCAAAGTCCCATATCTCGCGAACGGATTGACCTAACCCAAAAATTCCTATTGCATCTGAAAGTAGAAACTCGCCCGATTACAACGGTATGTGTATTTTTCCCTGGGCCATTCTGGTTAAGCGTTTGGAGCAGCAGAATTGTGAAAAATTTTTTGCCATCTCTACCATTTCTTGGCTTCAAACTCCCATATCTCGCGAACGGATTGACGTAACCCAAAAATTCCTATTGCATCTGAAAGTAGAAACTCGCCCGATTACAACGGTATGTGTATTTTTTCCCTAGGCCATTCTGGTTAAGCGTTTGGAGCAGCAGAAGTGCGAAAAATTTGTTGTCTTCTCAACCATTTCTTAGCTTCAAACTCCCATATCTCGCGAACGGATTGACGTAACCGAAAAATTCCTATTGCATCTGAAAGTAGAAACTCGCCCGATTACAACGGTATGTTTATTTTTTCCCTAGGCCATTCTGGTTAAGCGTTTGGAGCAGCAGAATTGCGAAAAATTTTTTGCCTTCTCAACCATTTCTTGGCTTCAAAGTCCCATATCTCGCGAACGGATTGACCTGACCCAAAAATTCCTATTGCATCTGAAAGTAGAAACTCGCCCGATTACAACGGTATGTGTATTTTTTCCCTAGGCCATTCTGGTTAAGCGTTTGGAGCAGCAGAATTGTGAAAAATTTTTTGCCTTCTCTACCATTTCTTGGCTTCAAACTCCTATATCTCGCGAACGGATTGACCTAACCCAAAAATTCCTATTGCATCTGAAAGTAGAAACTCGCCCGATTACAACGGTATCTTTATTTTTTCCCTAGGCCATTCTAGTTAAGCGTTTGGAGCAGCAGAATTGTGAAAAATTTTTTGCCTTCTCAACCATTTCTTGGCTTCAAAGTCCCATATCTCGCGAACGGATTGACCTAACCCAAAAATTCCTATTGCATCTGAAAGTAGAAACTCGCCCGATTACAACGGTATGTGTATTTTTTCCCTGGGCCATTCTGGTTAAGCGTTTGGAGCAGCAGAATTGTGAAAAATATTTTGCCATCTCTACCATTTCTTGGCTTCAAACTCCCATATCTCGCGAACGGATTGACGTAACCCAAAAATTCCTATTGCATCTGAAAGTAGAAACTCGCCCGATTACAACGGTATGTGTATTTTTTCCCTAGGCCATTCTGGTTAAGCGTTTGAAGCAGCAGAAGTTCGAAAAATTTGTTGTCTTCTCAACCATTTCTTAGCTTCAAAGTCCCATATCTCGCGAACGGATTGACCCAACCCAAAAATTCCTATTGCATCTGAAAGTAGAAACTCGCCCGATTACAACGGTATGTGTATTTTTTCCCTAGGCCATTCTGGTTAAGCGTTTGGAGCAGAAGAAGTGCGAAAAATTTGTTGTCTTCTCAACCATTTCTTAGCTTCAAACTCCCATATCTCGCGAACGGATTGACGTAACCGACAAATTCCTATTGCATCTGAAAGTAGATACTCGCCCGATTACAACGGTATGTGTATTTTTTCCCTAGGACATTCTGGTTAAGCGTTTGGAGCAGCAGAATTGCGAAAAATTTTTTGCCTTCTCAACCATTTCTTGGCTTCAAAGTCCCATATCTCGCGAACGGATTGACCTAACCCAAAAATTCCTATTGCATCTGAAAGTAGAAACTCGCCCGATTACCACGGTATGTGTATTTTTTCCCTTGGCCATTCTGGTTAAGCGTTTGGAGCAGCAGAATTGTGAAAAATTTTTTGCCTTCTCTACCATTTCTTGGCTTCAAACTCCCATATCTCGCGAACGGATTGACCTAACCCAAAAATTCCAATTGCATCTGAAAGTAGAAACTCGCCCGATTACAACGGTATGTGTATTTTTTCCCTAGGCCATTCTGATTAAGCGTTTGGAGCAGCAGAATTGCGAAAAATTTTTTGCCTTCTCAACCATTTCTTGGCTTCAAAGTCCCATATCTCGCGAACGGATTGACCCAACCCAAAAATTCCTATTGCATCTGAAAGTAGAAACTAGCCCGATTACAACGGTATGTGTATTTTTTCCCTAGGCCTTTCTGGTTAAGGGTTTGGAGCAGCAGAATTGCGAAAAATTTTTTGCCTTCTCAACCATTTCTTGGCTTCAAACTCCCATATCTCGCGAACGGATTGACCTAAACCAAAAATTCCTGTTGCATCTGAAAGTAGAAACTCGCCCGATTACAGCGGTATGTGTATTTTTTCCCTTGGCCATTTTGGTTAAGCGTTTGGAGCAGCAGAATTGCGAAAAATTTTTTGCCTTCTCAACCATTTCTTAGGTTCAAACTCCCATATCTCGCGAACGGATTGACCTAACCCAAAAATTCCTGTTGCATCTGAAAGTAGAAACTCGCCCGATTACAAAGGTATGTGTATTTTTTCCCTAGGACATTCTGGTTAAGCGTTTGGAGCAGCAGAATTGCGAAAAATTTTTTGCCTTCTCAACCATTTCTTGGCTTCAAACTCCCATATCTTGCGAACGGATTGACCTAACCCAGAAATTCCTATTGCATCTGAAAGTAGAAACTCGCCCGATTACAACGGTATGTGTATTTTTTCCCTAGGCCATTCTGGTTAAGCGTTTGGAGCAGCAGAAGTGCGAAAAATTTGTTGTCTTCTCAACCATTTCTTAGCTTCAAACTCCCATATCTCGCGAACGGATTGACGTAACCCAAAAATTTCTATTGCATCTGAAAGTAGAAACTCGCCCGATTACAACGGTATGTGTATTTTTTCCCTAGGCCATTCTGGTTAAGCGTTTGGAGCAGCAGAATTGCGAAAAATTTTTTGCCTTCTCAACCATTTCTTGGCTTCAAAGTCCCATATCTCGCGAACGGATTGACCTAACCCAAAAATTCCTATTGCATCTGAAAGTAGAAACTCGCCCGATTACAACGGTATGTGTATTTTTCCCTGGGCCATTCTGGTTAAGCGTTTGGAGCAGCAGAATTGTGAAAAATTTTTTGCCATCTCTACCATTTCTTGGCTTCAAACTCCCATATCTCGCGAACGGATTGACGTAACCCAAAAATTCCTATTGCATCTGAAAGTAGAAACTCGCCCGATTACAACGGTATGTGTATTTTTTCCCTAGGCCATTCTGGTTAAGCGTTTGGAGCAGCAGAAGTGCGAAAAATTTGTTGTCTTCTCAACCATTTCTTAGCTTCAAACTCCCATATCTCGCGAACGGATTGACGTAACCGAAAAATTCCTATTGCATCTGAAAGTAGAAACTCGCCCGATTACAACGGTATGTTTATTTTTTCCCTAGGCCATTCTGGTTAAGCGTTTGGAGCAGCAGAATTGCGAAAAATTTTTTGCCTTCTCAACCATTTCTTGGCTTCAAAGTCCCATATCTCGCGAACGGATTGACCTGACCCAAAAATTCCTATTGCATCTGAAAGTAGAAACTCGCCCGATTACAACGGTATGTGTATTTTTTCCCTAGGCCATTCTGGTTAAGCGTTTGGAGCAGCAGAATTGTGAAAAATTTTTTGCCATCTCTACCATTTCTTGGCTTCAAACTCCCATATCTCGCGAACGGATTGACCTAACCCAAAAATTCCTATTGCATCTGAAAGTAGAAACTCGCCCGATTACAACGGTATCTTTATTTTTTCCCTAGGCCATTCTAGTTAAGCGTTTGGAGCAGCAGAATTGTGAAAAATTTTTTGCCTTCTCAACCATTTCTTGGCTTCAAAGTCCCATATCTCGCGAACGGATTGACCTAACCCAAAAATTCCTATTGCATCTGAAAGTAGAAACTCGCCCGATTACAACGGTATGTGTATTTTTTCCCTGGGTCATTCTGGTTAAGCGTTTGAAGCAGCAGAAGTTCGAAAAATTTGTTGTCTTCTCAACCATTTCTTAGCTTCAAACTCCCATATCTCGCGAACGGATTGACGTAACCGAAAAATTCCTATTGCATCTGAAAGTAGAAACTCGCCCGATTACAACGGTATGTGTATTTTTTCCCTAGGCCATTCTGGTTAAGCGTTTGGAGCAGCAGAATTGCGAAAAATTTTTTGCCTTCTCAACCATTTCTTGGCTTCAAAGTCCCATATCTCGCGAACGGATTGACCTAACCCAAAAATTCCTATTGCATCTGAAAGTAGAAACTCGCCCGATTACAACGGTATGTGTATTTTTTCCCTAGGCCATACTGGTTAAGCGTTTGGAGCAGCAGAATTGTGAAAAATTTTTTGCCATCTCTACCATTTCTTGGCTTCAAACTCCCATATCTCGCGAACGGATTGACCTAACCCAAAAGTTCCTATTGCATCTGAAAGTAGAAACTCGCCCGATTACAACGGTATGTGTATTTTTTCCCTAGGCCATTCTGGTTAAGCGTTTGGAGCATCAGAATTGCGAAAAATTTTTTGCCTTCTCAACAATTTCTTGGATTCAATCTCCCATATCTCGCGAACGGTTTGACCTAACCCAAAAATTCCTATTGCATCTGAAAGTAGAAACTCGCCCGATTACAACGGTATCTTTATTTTTTCCCTAGGCCATTCTAGTTAAGCGTTTGGAGCAGCAGAATTGCGAAAAATTTTTTGGCTTCTCAACCATTTCTTGGCTTCAAACTCCCATATCTCGCGAACGGATTGACCTAACCCAAAAATTCCTATTGCATCTGAAAGTAGAAACTCACCCGTTTACAACGGTATGTGTATTTTTTCCCTAGGCCATTCTGGTTAAGCGTTTGGAGCAGCAGAATTGCGAAAATTTGTTGTCTTCTCAACCATTTCTTATCTTCAAACTCCCATATCTCGCGAACGGATTGACGTAACCCAAAAATTCCTATTGCATCTGAAAGTAGAAACTCGCCCGATTACAACGGTATGTGTATTTTTTCCCTAGGCCATTCTGGTTAAGCGTTTGGAGCAGCAGAATTGCGAAAAATTTTTTGCCTTCTCAACCATTTCTTGGCTTCAAAGTCCCATATCTCGCGAACGGATTGACCTAACCCAAAAATTCCTATTGCATCTGAAAGTAGAAACTCGCCCGATTACCACGGTATGTGTATTTTTTCCCTTGGCCATTCTGGTTAAGCGTTTGGAGCAGCAGAATTGTGAAAAATTTTTTGCCTTCTCTACCATTTCTTGGCTTCAAACTCCCATATCTCGCGAACGGATTGACCTAACCCAAAAATTCCAATTGCATCTGAAAGTAGAAACTCGCCCGATTACAACGGTATGTGTATTTTTTCCCTAGGCCATTCTGGTTAAGCGTTTGGAGCAGCAGAATTGCGAAAAATTTTTTGCCTTCTCAACCATTTCTTGGCTTCAAAGTCCCATACCTCGCGAACGGATTGACCCAACCCAAAAATTCCTATTGCATCTGAAAGTAGAAACTCGCCCGATTACAACGGTATGTGTATTTTTTCCCTAGGCCATTCTGGTTAAGCGTTTGGAGCAGCAGAAGTGCGAAAAATTTGTTGTCTTCTCAACCATTTCTTAGCTTCAAACTCCCATATCTCGCGAACGGATTGACGTAACCGACAAATTCCTATTGCATCTGAAAGTAGAAACTCGCCCGATTACAACGGTATGTGTATTTTTTCCCTAGGCCATTCTGGTTAAGCGTTTGGAGCAGCAGAATTGCGAAAAATTTTTTGCCTTCTCAACCATTTCTTGGCTTCAAAGTCCCATATCTCGCGAACGGATTGACCTAACCCAAAAATTCCTATTGCATCTGAAAGTAGAAACTCGCCCGATTACCACGGTATGTGTATTTTTTCCCTTGGCCATTCTGGTTAAGCGTTTGGAGCAGCAGAATTGTGAAAAATTTTTTGCCTTCTCTACCATTTCTTGGCTTCAAACTCCCATATCTCGCGAACGGATTGACCTAACCCAAAAATTCCAATTGCATCTGAAAGTAGAAACTCGCCCGATTACAACGGTATGTGTATTTTTTCCCTAGGCCATTCTGGTTAAGCGTTTGGAGCAGCAGAATTGCGAAAAATTTTTTGCCTTCTCAACCATTTCTTGGCTTCAAAGTCCCATATCTCGCGAACGGATTGACCCAACCCAAAAATTCCTATTGCATCTGAAAGTAGAAACTCGCCCGATTACAACGGTATGTGCATTTTTTCCCTAGGCCATTCTGGTTAAGGGTTTGGAGCAGCAGAATTGCGAAAAATTCTTTGCCTTCTCAACCATTTCTTGGCTTCAAACTCCCATATCTCGCGAACGGATTGACCTAAACCAAAAATTCCTGTTGCATCTGAAAGTAGAAACTCGCCCGATTACAGCGGTATGTGTATTTTTTCCCTTGGCCATTTTGGTTAAGCGTTTGGAGCAGCAGAATTGCGAAAAATTTTTTGCCTTCTCAACCATTTCTTAGGTTCGAACTCCCATATCTCGCGAACGGATTGACCTAACCCAAAAATTCCTGTTGCATCTGAAAGTAGAAACTCGCCCGATTACAAAGGTATGTGTATTTTTTCCCTAGGACATTCTTGTTAAGCGTTTGGAGCAGCAGAATTGCGAAAAATTTTTTGCCTTCTCAACCATTTCTTGGCTTCAAACTCCCATATCTCGCGAACGGATTGACCTATCCCAGAAATTCCTATTGCATCTGAAAGTAGAAACTCGCCCGATTACAACGGTATGTGTATTTTTTCCCTTGGCCATTCTGGTTAAGCGTTTGGAGCAGCAGAATTGTGAAAAATTTTTTGCCATCTCTACCATTTCTTGGCTTCAAACTCCCATATCTCGCGAACGGATTGACCTAACCCAAAAATTCCTATTGCATCTGAAAGTAGAAACTCGCCCGATTAAAACGGTATGTGTATTTTTTCCCTAGGCCATTCTGGTTAAGCGTTTGGAGCAGCAGAATTGCGAAAAATTTTTTGCCTTCTCAACAATTTCTTGGATTCAATCTCCCATATCTCGCGAACGGTTTGACCTAACCCAAAAATTCCTATTGCATCTGAAAGTAGAAA
Organism: Ptiloglossa arizonensis; assembly: GCF_051014685.1. Classification (NCBI taxonomy): domain Eukaryota; kingdom Metazoa; phylum Arthropoda; class Insecta; order Hymenoptera; family Colletidae; genus Ptiloglossa; species Ptiloglossa arizonensis. The sequence continues at coordinate 1,174,925 of NW_027478391.1, forward strand.
CTCGCCCGATTACAACGGTATCTTTATTTTTTCCCTAGGCCATTCTAGTTAAGCGTTTGGAGCAGCAGAATTGCGAAAAATTTTTTGGCTTCTCAACCATTTCTTGGCTTCAAACTCCCATATCTCGCGAACGGATTGACCTAACCCAAAAATTCCTATTGCATCTGAAAGTAGAAACTCACCCGATTACAACGGTATGTGTATTTTTTCCCTAGGCCATTCTGGTTAAGCGTTTGGAGCAGCAGAATTGCGAAAATTTGTTGTCTTCTCAACCATTTCTTATCTTCAAACTCCCATATCTCGCGAACGGATTGACGTAACCCAAAAATTCCTATTGCATCTGAAAGTAGAAACTCGCCCGATTACAACGGTATGTGTATTTTTTCCCTAGGCCATTCTGGTTAAGCGTTTGGAGCAGCAGAATTGCCAAAAATTTTTTGCCTTCTCAACCATTTCTTGGCTTCAAAGTCCCATATCTCGCGAACGGATTGACCTAACCCAAAAATTCCTATTGCATCTGAAAGTAGAAACTCGCCCGATTACCACGGTATGTGTATTTTTTCCCTTGGCCATTCTGGTTAAGCGTTTGGAGCAGCAGAATTGTGAAAAATTTTTTGCCTTCTCTACCATTTCTTGGCTTCAAACTCCCATATCTCGCGAACGGATTGACCTAACCCAAAAATTCCAATTGCATCAGAAAGTAGAAACTCGCCCGATTACAACGGTATGTGTATTTTTTCCCTAGGCCATTCTGGTTAAGCGTTTGGAGCAGCAGAATTGCGACAAATTTTTTGCCTTCTCAACCATTTCTTGGCTTCAAAGTCCCATATCTCGCGAACGGATTGACCCAACCCAAAAATTCCTATTGCATCTGAAAGTAGAAACTCGCCCGATTACAACGGTATGTGTATTTTTTCCCTAGGCCATTCTGGTTAAGCGTTTGGAGCAGCAGAAGTGCGAAAAATTTGTTGTCTTCCCAACCATTTCTTAGCTTCAAACTCCCATATCTCGCGAACGGATTGACGTAACCGACAAATTCCTATTGCATCTGAAAGTAGAAACTCGCCCGATTACAACGGTATGTGTATTTTTTCCCTAGGCCATTCTGGTTAAGCGTTTGGAGCAGCAGAATTGCGAAAAATTTTTTGCCTTCTCAACCATTTCTTGGCTTCAAAGTCCCATATCTCGCGAACGGATTGACCTAACCCAAAAATTCCTATTGCATCTGAAAGTAGAAACTCGCCCGATTACCACGGTATGTGTATTTTTTCCCTTGGCCATTCTGGTTAAGCGTTTGGAGCAGCAGAATTGTGAAAAATTTTTTGCCTTCTCTACCATTTCTTGGCTTCAAACTCCCATATCTCGCGAACGGATTGACCCAACCCAAAAATTCCAATTGCATCTGAAAGTAGAAACTCGCCCGATTACAACGGTATGTGTATTTTTTCCCTAGGCCATTCTGGTTAAGCGTTTGGAGCAGCAGAATTGCGAAAAATTTTTTGCCTTCTCAACCATTTCTTGGCTTCAAAGTCCCATATCTCGCGAACGGATTGACCCAACCCAAAAATTCCTATTGCATCTGAAAGTAGAAACTCGCCCGATTACAACGGTATGTGCATTTTTTCCCTAGGCCATTCTGGTTAAGGGTTTGGAGCAGCAGAATTGCGAAAAATTTTTTGCCTTCTCAACCATTTCTTGGCTTCAAACTCCCATATCTCGCGAACGGATTGACCTAAACCAAAAATTCCTGTTGCATCTGAAAGTAGAAACTCGCCCGATTACAGCGGTATGTGTATTTTTTCCCTTGGCCATTTTGGTTAAGCGTTTGGAGCAGCAGAATTGCGAAAAATTTTTTGCCTTCTCAACCATTTCTTAGGTTCAAACTCCCATATCTCGCGAACGGATTGACCTAACCCAAAAATTCCTGTTGCATCTGAAAGTAGAAACTCGCCCGATTACAAAGGTATGTGTATTTTTTCCCTAGGACATTCTTGTTAAGCGTTTGGAGCAGCAGAATTGCGAAAAATTTTTTGCCTTCTCAACCTTTTCTTGGCTTCAAACTCCCATATCTCGCGAACGGATTGACCTAACCCAGAAATTCCTATTGCATCTGAAAGTAGAAACTCGCCCGATTACAACGGTATGTGTATTTTTTCCCTTGGCCATTCTGGTTAAGCGTTTGGAGCAGCAGAATTGTGAAAAATTTTTTGCCATCTCTACCATTTCTTGGCTTCAAACTCCCATATCTCGCGAACGGATTGACCTAACCCAAAAATTCCTATTGCATCTGAAAGTAGAAACTCGCCCGATTAAAACGGTATGTGTATTTTTTCCCTAGGCCATTCTGGTTAAGCGTTTGGAGCAGCAGAAGTGCGAAAAATTTGTTGTCTTCTCAACCATTTCTTAGCTTCAAACTCCCATATCTCGCGAACGGATTGACGTAACCCAAAAATTCCTATTGCATCTGAAAGTAGAAACTCGCCCGATTACAACGGTATGTGTATTTTTTCCCTAGGCCATTCTGGTTAAGCGTTTGGAGCAGCAGAATTGCGAAAAATTTTTTGCCTTCTCAACCATTTCTTGGCTTCAAAGTCCCATATCTCGCGAACGGATTGACCTAACCCAAAAATTCCTATTGCATCTGAAAGTAGAAACTCGCCCGATTACAACGGTATGTGTATTTTTTCCCTAGGCCATTCTGGTTAAGCGTTTGGAGCAGCAGAATTGTGAAAAATTTTTTGCCATCTCTACCATTTCTTGGCTTCAAACTCCAATATCTCGCGAACGAATTGACCTAACCCAAAAATTCCTATTGCATCTGAAAGTAGAAACTCGCCCGATTACCACGGTATGTGTATTTTTTCCCTTGGCCATTCTGGTTAAGCGTTTGGAGCAGCAGAATTGTGAAAAATTTTTTGCCTTCTCTACCATTTCTTGGCTTCAAACTCCCATATCTCGCGAACGGATTGACCTAACCCAAAAATTCCTATTGCATCTGAAAGTAGAAACTCGCCCGATTACAACGGTATCTTTATTTTTTCCCTAGGCCATTCTAGTTAAGCGTTTGGAGCAGCAGAATTGTGAAAAATTGTTTGCCTTCTCAACCATTTCTTGGCTTCAAAGTCCCATATCTCGCGAACGGATTGACCTAACCCAAAAATTCCTATTGCATCTGAAAGTAGAAACTCGCCCGATTACAACGGTATGTGTATTTTTTCCCTGGGCCATTCTGGTTAAGCGTTTGGAGCAGCAGAATTGTGAAAAATATTTTGCCATCTCTACCATTTCTTGGCTTCAAACTCCCATATCTCGCGAACGGATTGACGTAACCCAAAAATTCCTATTGCATCTGAAAGTAGAAACTCGCCCGATTACAACGGTATGTGTATTTTTTCCCTAGGCCATTCTGGTTAAGCGTTTGAAGCAGAAGAAGTTCGAAAAATTTGTTGTCTTCTCAACCATTTCTTAGCTTCAAACTCCCATATCTCGCGAACGGATTGACGTAACCGAAAAATTCCTATTGCATCTGAAAGTAGAAACTCGCCCGATTACAACGGTATGTGTATTTTTTCCCTAGGCCATTCTGGTTAAGCGTTTGGAGCAGCAGAATTGCGAAAAATTTTTTGCCTTCTCAACCATTTCTTGGCTTCAAAGTCCCATATCTCGCGAACGGATTGACCTAACCCAAAAATTCCTATTGCATCTGAAAGTAGAAACTCGCCCGATTACAACGGTATGTGTATTTTTTCCCTAGGCCATTCTGGTTAAGCGTTTGGAGCAGCAGAATTGTGAAAAATTTTTTGCCATCTCTACCATTTCTTGGCTTCAAACTCCCATATCTCGCGAACGGATTGACCTAACCCAAAAATTCCTATTGCATCTGAAAGTAGAAACTCGCCCGATTACAACGGTATGTGTATTTTTTCCCTAGGCCATTCTGGTTAAGCGTTTGGAGCAGCAGAATTGGGAAAAATTTTTTGCCTTCTCAACCATTTCTTGGCTTCAAAGTCCCATATCTCGCGAACGGATTGACCCAACCCAAAAATTCCTATTGCATCTGAAAGTAGAAACTCGCCCGATTACAACGGTATGTGTATTTTTTCCCTAGGCCATTCTGGTTAAGCGTTTGGAGCAGAAGAAGTGCGAAAAATTTGTTGTCTTCTCAACCATTTCTTAGCTTCAAACTCCCATATCTCGCGAACGGATTGACGTAACCGACAAATTCCTATTGCATCTGAAAGTAGAAACTCGCCCGATTACAACGGTATGTGTATTTTTTCCCTAGGACATTCTGGTTAAGCGTTTGGAGCAGCAGAATTGCGAAAAATTTTTTGCCTTCTCAACCATTTCTTGGCTTCAAAGTCCCATATCTCGCGAACGGATTGACCTAACCCAAAAATTCCTATTGCATCTGAAAGTAGAAACTCGCCCGATTACCACGGTATGTGTATTTTTTCCCTTGGCCATTCTGGTTAAGCGTTTGGAGCAGCAGAATTGTGAAAAATTTTTTGCCTTCTCTACCATTTCTTGGCTTCAAACTCCCATATCTCGCGAACGGATTGACCTAACCCAAAAATTCCAATTGCATCTGAAAGTAGAATCTCGCCCGATTACAACGGTATGTGTATTTTTTCCCTAGGCCATTCTGGTTAAGCGTTTGGAGCAGCAGAATTGCGAAAAATTTTTTGCCTTCTCAACCATTTCTTGGCTTCAAAGTCCCATATCTCGCGAACGGATTGACCCAACCCAAAAATTCCTATTGCATCTGAAAGTAGAAACTCGCCCGATTACAACGGTATGTGTATTTTTTCCCTAGGCCATTCTGGTTAAGGGTTTGGAGCAGCAGAATTGCGAAAAATTTTTTGCCTTCTCAACCATTTCTTGGCTTCAAACTCCCATATCTCGCGAACGGATTGACCTAACCCAGAAATTCCTATAGCATCTGAAAGTAGAAACTCGCCCGATTACAACGGTATGTGTATTTTTTCCCTTGGCCATTCTGGTTAAGCGTTTGGAGCAGCAGAATTGTGAAAAATTTTTTGCCATCTCTACCATTTCTTGGCTTCAAACTCCCATATCTCGCGAACGGATTGACCTAACCCAAAAATTCCTATTGCATCTGAAAGTAGAAACTCGCCCGATTACCACGGTATGTGTATTTTTTCCCTTGGCCATTCTGGTTAAGCGTTTGGAGCAGCAGAATTGTGAAAAATTTTTTGCCTTCTCTACCATTTCTTGGCTTCAAACTCCCATATCTCGCGAACGGATTGACCTAACCCAAAAATTCCAATTGCATCTGAAAGTAGAAACTCGCCCGATTACAACGGTATGTGTATTTTTTCCCTAGGCCATTCTGGTTAAGCGTTTGGAGCAGCAGAATTGCGAAAAATTTTTTGCCTTCTCAACCATTTCTTGGCTTCAAAGTCCCATATCTCGCGAACGGATTGACCCAACCCAAAAATTCCTATTGCATCTGAAAGTAGAAACTCGCCCGATTACAACGGTATGTGCATTTTTTCCCTAGGCCATTCTGGTTAAGGGTTTGGAGCAGCAGAATTGCGAAAAATTTTTTGCCTTCTCAACCATTTCTTGGCTTCAAACTCCCATATCTCGCGAACGGATTGACCTAAACCAAAAATTCCTGTTGCATCTGAAAGTAGAAACTCGCCCGATTACAGCGGTATGTGTATTTTTTCCCTTGGCCATTTTGGTTAAGCGTTTGGAGCAGCAGAATTGCGAAAAATTTTTTGCCTTCTCAACCATTTCTTAGGTTCAAACTCCCATATCTCGCGAACGGATTGACCTAACCCAAAAATTCCTGTTGCATCTGAAAGTAGAAACTCGCCCGATTACAAAGGTATGTGTATTTTTTCCCTAGGACATTCTTGTTAAGCGTTTGGAGCAGCAGAATTGCGAAAAATTTTTTGCCTTCTCAACCTTTTCTTGGCTTCAAACTCCCATATCTCGCGAACGGATTGACCTAACCCAGAAATTCCTATTGCATCTGAAAGTAGAAACTCGCCCGATTACAACGGTATGTGTATTTTTTCCCTTGGCCATTCTGGTTAAGCGTTTGGAGCAGCAGAATTGTGAAAAATTTTTTGCCATCTCTACCATTTCTTGGCTTCAAACTCCCATATCTCGCGAACGGATTGACCTAACCCAAAAATTCCTATTGCATCTGAAAGTAGAAACTCGCCCGATTAAAACGGTATGTGTATTTTTTCCCTAGGCCATTCTGGTTAAGCGTTTGGAGCAGCAGAAGTGCGAAAAATTTGTTGTCTTCTCAACCATTTCTTAGCTTCAAACTCCCATATCTCGCGAACGGATTGACGTAACCCAAAAATTCCTATTGCATCTGAAAGTAGAAACTCGCCCGATTACAACGGTATGTGTATTTTTTCCCTAGGCCATTCTGGTTAAGCGTTTGGAGCAGCAGAATTGCGAAAAATGTTTTGCCTTCTCAACCATTTCTTGGCTTCAAAGTCCCATATCTCGCGAACGGATTGACCTAACCCAAAAATTCCTATTGCATCTGAAAGTAGAAACTCGCCCGATTACAACGGTATGTGTATTTTTTCCCTGGGCCATTCTGGTTAAGCGTTTGGAGCAGCAGAATTGTGAAAAATTTTTTGCCATCTCTACCATTTCTTGGCTTCAAACTCCCATATCTCGCGAACGGATTGACGTAACCCAAAAATTCCTATTGCATCTGAAAGTAGAAACTCGCCCGATTACAACGGTATGTGTATTTTTTCCCTAGGCCATTCTGGTTAAGCGTTTGGAGCAGCAGAAGTGCGAAAAATTTGTTGTCTTCTCAACCATTTCTTAGCTTCAAACTCCCATATCTCGCGAACGGATTGACGTAACCGAAAAATTCCTATTGCATCTGAAAGTAGAAACTCGCCCGATTACAACGGTATGTGTATTTTTTCCCTAGGCCATTCTGGTTAAGCGTTTGGAGCAGCAGAATTGCGAAAAATTTTTTGCCTTCTCAACCATTTCTTGGCTTCAAAGTCCCATATCTCGCGAACGGATTGACCTGACCCAAAAATTCCTATTGCATCTGAAAGTAGAAACTCGCCCGATTACAACGGTATGTGTATTTTTTCCCTAGGCCATTCTGGTTAAGCGTTTGGAGCAGCAGAATTGTGAAAAATTTTTTGCCATCTCTACCATTTCTTGGCTTCAAACTCCCATATCTCGCGAACGAATTGACCTAACCCAAAAATTCCTATTGCATCTGAAAGTAGAAACTCGCCCGATTACCACGGTATGTGTATTTTTTCCCTTGGCCATTCTGGTTAAGCGTTTGGAGCAGCAGAATTGTGAAAAATTTTTTGCCTTCTCTACCATTTCTTGGCTTCAAACTCCCATATCTCGCGAACGGATTGACCTAACCCAAAAATTCCTATTGCATCTGAAAGTAGAAACTCGCCCGATTACAACGGTATCTTTATTTTTTCCCTAGGCCATTCTAGTTAAGCGTTTGGAGCAGCAGAATTGTGAAAAATTTTTTGCCTTCTCAACCATTTCTTGGCTTCAAAGTCCCATATCTCGCGAACGGATTGACCTAACCCAAAAATTCCTATTGCATCTGAAAGTAGAAACTCGCCCGATTACAACGGTATGTGTATTTTTTCCCTGGGCCATTCTGGTTAAGCGTTTGGAGCAGCAGAATTGTGAAAAATATTTTGCCATCTCTACCATTTCTTGGCTTCAAACTCCCATATCTCGCGAACGGATTGACGTAACCCAAAAATTCCTATTGCATCTGAAAGTAGAAACTCGCCCGATTACAACGGTATGTGTATTTTTTCCCTAGGCCATTCTGGTTAAGCGTTTGAAGCAGCAGAAGTTCGAAAAATTTGTTGTCTTCTCAACCATTTCTTAGCTTCAAACTCCCATATCTCGCGAACGGATTGACGTAACCGAAAAATTCCTATTGCATCTGAAAGTAGAAACTCGCCCGATTACAACGGTATGTGTATTTTTTCCCTAGGCCATTCTGGTTAAGCGTTTGGAGCAGCAGAATTGTGAAAAATTTTTTGCCATCTCTACCATTTCTTGGCTTCAAACTCCCATATCTCGCGAACGAATTGACCTAACCCAAAAATTCCTATTGCATCTGAAAGTAGAAACTCGCCCGATTACCACGGTATGTGTATTTTTTCCCTTGGCCATTCTGGTTAAGCGTTTGGAGCAGCAGAAGTGCGAAAAATTTGTTGTCTTCTCAACCATTTCTTAGCTTCAAACTCCCATATCTCGCGAACGGATTGACGTAACCGAAAAATTCCTATTGCATCTGAAAGTAGAAACTCGCCCGATTACAACGGTATGTGTATTTTTTCCCTAGGCCATTCTGGTTCAGCGTTTGGAGCAGCAGAATTGCGAAAAATTTTTTGCCTTCTCAACCATTTCTTGGCTTCAAAGTCCCATATCTCGCGAACGGATTGACCTGACCCAAAAATTCCTATTGCATCTGAAAGTAGAAACTCGCCCGATTACAACGGTATGTGTATTTTTTCCCTAGGCCATTCTGGTTAAGCGTTTGGAGCAGCAGAATTGTGAAAAATTTTTTGCCATCTCTACCATTTCTTGGCTTCAAACTCCCATATCTCGCGAACGAATTGACCTAACCCAAAAATTCCTATTGCATCTGAAAGTAGAAACTCGCCCGATTACCACGGTATGTGTATTTTTTCCCTTGGCCATTCTGGTTAAGCGTTTGGAGCAGCAGAATTGTGAAAAATTTTTTGCCTTCTCTACCATTTCTTGGCTTCAAACTCCCATATCTCGCGAACGGATTGAACTAACCCAAAAATTCCTATTGCATCTGAAAGTAGAAACTCGCCCGATTACAACGGTATCTTTATTTTTTCCCTAGGCCATTCTAGTTAAGCGTTTGGAGCAGCAGAATTGTGAAAAATTTTTTGCCTTCTCAACCATTTCTTGGCTTCAAAGTCCCATATCTCGCGAACGGATTGACCTAACCCAAAAATTCCTATTGCATCTGAAAGTAGAAACTCGCCCGATTACAACGGTATGTGTATTTTTTCCCTGGGCCATTCTGGTTAAGCGTTTGGAGCAGCAGAATTGTGAAAAATATTTTGCCATCTCTACCATTTCTTGGCTTCAAACTCCCATATCTCGCGAACGGATTGACGTAACCCAAAAATTCCTATTGCATCTGAAAGTAGAAACTCGCCCGATTACAACGGTATGTGTATTTTTTCCCTAGGCCATTCTGGTTAAGCGTTTGAAGCAGCAGAAGTTCGAAAAATTTGTTGTCTTCTCAACCATTTCTTAGCTTCAAACTCCCATATCTCGCGAACGGATTGACGTAACCGAAAAATTCCTATTGCATCTGAAAGTAGAAACTCGCCCGATTACAACGGTATGTGTATTTTTTCCCTAGGCCATTCTGGTTAAGCGTTTGGAGCAGCAGAATTGCGAAAAATTTTTTGCCTTCTCAACCATTTCTTGGCTTCAAAGTCCCATATCTCGCGAACGGATTGACCTAACCCAAAAATTCCTATTGCATCTGAAAGTAGAAACTCGCCCGATTACAACGGTATGTGTATTTTTTCCCTAGGCCATTCTGGTTAAGCGTTTGGAGCAGCAGAATTGTGAAAAATTTTTTGCCATCTCTACCATTTCTTGGCTTCAAACTCCCATATCTCGCGAACGGATTGACCTAACCCAAAAATTCCTATTGCATCTGAAAGTAGAAACTCGCCCGATTACAACGGTATGTGTATTTTTTCCCTAGGCCATTCTGGTTAAGCGTTTGGAGCAGCAGAATTGCGAAAAATTTTTTGCCTTCTCAACCATTTCTTGGCTTCAAAGTCCCATATCTCGCGAACGGATTGACCCAACCCAAAAATTCCTATTGCATCTGAAAGTAGAAACTCGCCCGATTACAACGGTATGTGTATTTTTTCCCTAGGCCATTCTAGTTAAGCGTTTGGAGCAGCAGAATTGTGAAAAATTTTTTGCCTTCTCAACCATTTCTTGGCTTCAAAGTCCCATATCTCGCGAACGGATTGACCTAACCCAAAAATTCCTATTGCATCTGAAAGTAGAAACTCGCCCGATTACAACGGTATGTGTATTTTTTCCCTGGGCCATTCTGGTTAAGCGTTTGGAGCAGCAGAATTGTGAAAAATATTTTGCCATCTCTACCATTTCTTGGCTTCAAACTCCCATATCTCGCGAACGGATTGACGTAACCCAAAAATTCCTATTGCATCTGAAAGTAGAAACTCGCCCGATTACAACGGTATGTGTATTTTTTCCCTAGGCCATTCTGGTTAAGCGTTTGAAGCAGCAGAAGTTCGAAAAATTTGTTGTCTTCTCAACCATTTCTTAGCTTCAAACTCCCATATCTCGCGAACGGATTGACGTAACCGAAAAATTCCTATTGCATCTGAAAGTAGAAACTCGCCCGATTACAACGGTATGTGTATTTTTTCCCTAGGCCATTCTGGTTAAGCGTTTGGAGCAGCAGAATTGTGAAAAATTTTTTGCCATCTCTACCATTTCTTGGCTTCAAACTCCCATATCTCGCGAACGAATTGACCTAACCCAAAAATTCCTATTGCATCTGAAAGTAGAAACTCGCCCGATTACCACGGTATGTGTATTTTTTCCCTTGGCCATTCTGGTTAAGCGTTTGGAGCAGCAGAATTGCGAAAAATTTTTTGCCTTCTCAACCATTTCTTGGCTTCAAAGTCCCATATCTCGCGAACGGATTGACCTAACCCAAAAATTCCTATTGCATCTGAAAGTAGAAACTCGCCCGATTACAACGGTATGTGTATTTTTTCCCTGGGCCATTCTGGTTAAGCGTTTGGAGCAGCAGAATTGTGAAAAATTTTTTGCCATCTCTACCATTTCTTGGCTTCAAACTCCCATATCTCGCGAACGGATTGACGTAACCCAAAAATTCCTATTGCATCTGAAAGTAGAAACTCGCCCGATTACAACGGTATGTGTATTTTTTCCCTAGGCCATTCTGGTTAAGCGTTTGGAGCAGCAGAAGTGCGAAAAATTTGTTGTCTTCTCAACCATTTCTTAGCTTCAAACTCCCATATCTCGCGAACGGATTGACGTAACCGAAAAATTCCTATTGCATCTGAAAGTAGAAACTCGCCCGATTACAACGGTATGTGTATTTTTTCCCTAGGCCATTCTGGTTCAGCGTTTGGAGCAGCAGAATTGCGAAAAATTTTTTGCCTTCTCAACCATTTCTTGGCTTCAAAGTCCCATATCTCGCGAACGGATTGACCTGACCCAAAAATTCCTATTGCATCTGAAAGTAGAAACTCGCCCGATTACAACGGTATGTGTATTTTTTCCCTAGGCCATTCTGGTTAAGCGTTTGGAGCAGCAGAATTGTGAAAAATTTTTTGCCATCTCTACCATTTCTTGGCTTCAAACTCCCATATCTCGCGAACGAATTGACCTAACCCAAAAATTCCTATTGCATCTGAAAGTAGAAACTCGCCCGATTACCACGGTATGTGTATTTTTTCCCTTGGCCATTCTGGTTAAGCGTTTGGAGCAGCAGAATTGTGAAAAATTTTTTGCCTTCTCTACCATTTCTTGGCTTCAAACTCCCATATCTCGCGAACGGATTGAACTAACCCAAAAATTCCTATTGCATCTGAAAGTAGAAACTCGCCCGATTACAACGGTATCTTTATTTTTTCCCTAGGCCATTCTAGTTAAGCGTTTGGAGCAGCAGAATTGTGAAAAATTTTTTGCCTTCTCAACCATTTCTTGGCTTCAAAGTCCCATATCTCGCGAACGGATTGACCTAACCCAAAAATTCCTATTGCATCTGAAAGTAGAAACTCGCCCGATTACAACGGTATGTGTATTTTTTCCCTGGGCCATTCTGGTTAAGCGTTTGGAGCAGCAGAATTGTGAAAAATATTTTGCCATCTCTACCATTTCTTGGCTTCAAACTCCCATATCTCGCGAACGGATTGACGTAACCCAAAAATTCCTATTGCATCTGAAAGTAGAAACTCGCCCGATTACAACGGTATGTGTATTTTTTCCCTAGGCCATTCTGGTTAAGCGTTTGAAGCAGCAGAAGTTCGAAAAATTTGTTGTCTTCTCAACCATTTCTTAGCTTCAAACTCCCATATCTCGCGAACGGATTGACGTAACCGAAAAATTCCTATTGCATCTGAAAGTAGAAACTCGCCCGATTACAACGGTATGTGTATTTTTTCCCTAGGCCATTCTGGTTAAGCGTTTGGAGCAGCAGAATTGCGAAAAATTTTTTGCCTTCTCAACCATTTCTTGGCTTCAAAGTCCCATATCTCGCGAACGGATTGACCTAACCCAAAAATTCCTATTGCATCTGAAAGTAGAAACTCGCCCGATTACAACGGTATGTGTATTTTTTCCCTAGGCCATTCTGGTTAAGCGTTTGGAGCAGCAGAATTGTGAAAAATTTTTTGCCATCTCTACCATTTCTTGGCTTCAAACTCCCATATCTCGCGAACGGATTGACCTAACCCAAAAATTCCTATTGCATCTGAAAGTAGAAACTCGCCCGATTACAACGGTATGTGTATTTTTTCCCTAGGCCATTCTGGTTAAGCGTTTGGAGCAGCAGAATTGCGAAAAATTTTTTGCCTTCTCAACCATTTCTTGGCTTCAAAGTCCCATATCTCGCGAACGGATTGACCCAACCCAAAAATTCCTATTGCATCTGAAAGTAGAAACTCGCCCGATTACAACGGTATGTGTATTTTTTCCCTAGGCCATTCTGGTTAAGCGTTTGGAGCAGAAGAAGTGCGAAAAATTTGTTGTCTTCTCAACCATTTCTTAGCTTCAAACTCCCATATCTCGCGAACGGATTGACGTAACCGACAAATTCCTATTGCATCTGAAAGTAGAAACTCGCCCGATTACAACGGTATGTGTATTTTTTCCCTAGGACATTCTGGTTAAGCGTTTGGAGCAGCAGAATTGCGAAAAATTTTTTGCCTTCTCAACCATTTCTTGGCTTCAAAGTCCCATATCTCGCGAACGGATTGACCTAACCCAAAAATTCCTATTGCATCTGAAAGTAGAAACTCGCCCGATTACCACGGTATGTGTATTTTTTCCCTTGGCCATTCTGGTTAAGCGTTTGGAGCAGCAGAATTGTGAAAAATTTTTTGCCTTCTCTACCATTTCTTGGCTTCAAACTCCCATATCTCGCGAACGGATTGACCTAACCCAAAAATTCCAATTGCATCTGAAAGTAGAATCTCGCCCGATTACAACGGTATGTGTATTTTTTCCCTAGGCCATTCTGGTTAAGCGTTTGGAGCAGCAGAATTGCGAAAAATTTTTTGCCTTCTCAACCATTTCTTGGCTTCAAAGTCCCATATCTCGCGAACGGATTGACCCAACCCAAAAATTCCTATTGCATCTGAAAGTAGAAACTCGCCCGATTACAACGGTATGTGTATTTTTTCCCTAGGCCATTCTGGTTAAGGGTTTGGAGCAGCAGAATTGCGAAAAATTTTTTGCCTTCTCAACCATTTCTTGGCTTCAAACTCCCATATCTCGCGAACGGATTGACCTAAACCAAAAATTCCTGTTGCATCTGAAAGTAGAAACTCGCCCGATTACAGCGGTATGTGTATTTTTTCCCTAGGCCATTCTGGTTAAGCGTTTGGAGCAGCAGAAGTGCGAAAAATTTGTTGTCTTCTCAACCATTTCTTAGCTTCAAACTCCCATATCTCGCGAACGGATTGACGTAACCGAAAAATTCCTATTGCATCTGAAAGTAGAAACTCGCCCGATTACCACGGTATGTGTATTTTTTCCCTTGGCCATTCTGGTTAAGCGTTTGGAGCAGCAGAATTGTGAAAAATTTTTTGCCTTCTCTACCATTTCTTGGCTTCAAACTCCCATATCTCGCGAACGGATTGACCTAACCCAAAAATTCCTATTGCATCTGAAAGTACAAACTCGCCCGATTACAACGGTATCTTTATTTTTTCCCTAGGCCATTCTAGTTAAGCGTTTGGAGCAGCAGAATTGTGAAAAATTTTTTGCCTTCTCAACCATTTCTTGGCTTCAAAGTCCCATATCTCGCGAACGGATTGACCTAACCCAAAAATTCCTATTGCATCTGAAAGTAGAAACTCGCCCGATTACAACGGTATGTGTATTTTTTCCCTAGGACATTCTGGTTAAGCGTTTGGAGCAGCAGAATTGCGAAAAATTTTTTGCCTTCTCAACCATTTCTTGGCTTCAAAGTCCCATATCTCGCGAACGGATTGACCTAACCCAAAAATTCCTATTGCATCTGAAAGTAGAAACTCGCCCGATTACCACGGTATGTGTATTTTTTCCCTTGGCCATTCTGGTTAAGCGTTTGGAGCAGCAGAATTGTGAAAAATTTTTTGCCTTCTCTACCATTTCTTGGCTTCAAACTCCCATATCTCGCGAACGGATTGACCTAACCCAAAAATTCCAATTGCATCTGAAAGTAGAATCTCGCCCGATTACAACGGTATGTGTATTTTTTCCCTAGGCCATTCTGGTTAAGCGTTTGGAGCAGCAGAATTGCGAAAAATTTTTTGCCTTCTCAACCATTTCTTGGCTTCAAAGTCCCATATCTCGCGAACGGATTGACCCAACCCAAAAATTCCTATTGCATCTGAAAGTAGAAACTCGCCCGATTACAACGGTATGTGTATTTTTTCCCTAGGCCATTCTGGTTAAGGGTTTGGAGCAGCAGAATTGCGAAAAATTTTTTGCCTTCTCAACCATTTCTTGGCTTCAAACTCCCATATCTCGCGAACGGATTGACCTAAACCAAAAATTCCTGTTGCATCTGAAAGTAGAAACTCGCCCGATTACAGCGGTATGTGTATTTTTTCCCTAGGCCATTCTGGTTAAGCGTTTGGAGCAGCAGAAGTGCGAAAAATTTGTTGTCTTCTCAACCATTTCTTAGCTTCAAACTCCCATATCTCGCGAACGGATTGACGTAACCGAAAAATTCCTATTGCATCTGAAAGTAGAAACTCGCCCGATTACCACGGTATGTGTATTTTTTCCCTTGGCCATTCTGGTTAAGCGTTTGGAGCAGCAGAATTGTGAAAAATTTTTTGCCTTCTCTACCATTTCTTGGCTTCAAACTCCCATATCTCGCGAACGGATTGACCTAACCCAAAAATTCCTATTGCATCTGAAAGTACAAACTCGCCCGATTACAACGGTATCTTTATTTTTTCCCTAGGCCATTCTAGTTAAGCGTTTGGAGCAGCAGAATTGTGAAAAATTTTTTGCCTTCTCAACCATTTCTTGGCTTCAAAGTCCCATATCTCGCGAACGGATTGACCTAACCCAAAAATTCCTATTGCATCTGAAAGTAGAAACTCGCCCGATTACAACGGTATGTGTATTTTTTCCCTGGGCCATTCTGGTTAAGCGTTTGGAGCAGCAGAATTGTGAAAAATATTTTGCCATCTCTACCATTTCTTGGCTTCAAACTCCCATATCTCGCGAACGGATTGACGTAACCCAAAAATTCCTATTGCATCTGAAAGTAGAAACTCGCCCGATTACAACGGTATGTGTATTTTTTCCCTAGGCCATTCTGGTTAAGCGTTTGAAGCAGCAGAAGTTCGAAAAATTTGTTGTCTTCTCAACCATTTCTTAGCTTCAAACTCCCATATCTCGCGAACGGATTGACGTAACCGAAAAATTCCTATTGCATCTGAAAGTAGAAACTCGCCCGATTACAACGGTATGTGTATTTTTTCCCTAGGCCATTCTGGTTAAGCGTTTGGAGCAGCAGAATTGTGAAAAATTTTTTGCCATCTCTACCATTTCTTGGCTTCAAACTCCCATATCTCGCGAACGAATTGACCTAACCCAAAAATTCCTATTGCATCTGAAAGTAGAAACTCGCCCGATTACCACGGTATGTGTATTTTTTCCCTTGGCCATTCTGGTTAAGCGTTTGGAGCAGCAGAATTGCGAAAAATTTTTTGCCTTCTCAACCATTTCTTGGCTTCAAAGTCCCATATCTCGCGAACGGATTGACCTAACCCAAAAATTCCTATTGCATCTGAAAGTAGAAACTCGCCCGATTACAACGGTATGTGTATTTTTTCCCTGGGCCATTCTGGTTAAGCGTTTGGAGCAGCAGAATTGTGAAAAATTTTTTGCCATCTCTACCATTTCTTGGCTTCAAACTCCCATATCTCGCGAACGGATTGACGTAACCCAAAAATTCCTATTGCATCTGAAAGTAGAAACTCGCCCGATTACAACGGTATGTGTATTTTTTCCCTAGGCCATTCTGGTTAAGCGTTTGGAGCAGCAGAAGTGCGAAAAATTTGTTGTCTTCTCAACCATTTCTTAGCTTCAAACTCCCATATCTCGCGAACGGATTGACGTAACCGAAAAATTCCTATTGCATCTGAAAGTAGAAACTCGCCCGATTACAACGGTATGTGTATTTTTTCCCTAGGCCATTCTGGTTAAGCGTTTGGAGCAGCAGAATTGCGAAAAATTTTTTGCCTTCTCAACCATTTCTTGGCTTCAAAGTCCCATATCTCGCGAACGGATTGACCTGACCCAAAAATTCCTATTGCATCTGAAAGTAGAAACTCGCCCGATTACAACGGTATGTGTATTTTTTCCCTAGGCCATTCTGGTTAAGCGTTTGGAGCAGCAGAATTGTGAAAAATTTTTTGCCATCTCTACCATTTCTTGGCTTCAAACTCCCATATCTCGCGAACGAATTGACCTAACCCAAAAATTCCTATTGCATCTGAAAGTAGAAACTCGCCCGATTACCACGGTATGTGTATTTTTTCCCTTGGCCATTCTGGTTAAGCGTTTGGAGCAGCAGAATTGTGAAAAATTTTTTGCCTTCTCTACCATTTCTTGGCTTCAAACTCCCATATCTCGCGAACGGATTGAACTAACCCAAAAATTCCTATTGCATCTGAAAGTAGAAACTCGCCCGATTACAACGGTATCTTTATTTTTTCCCTAGGCCATTCTAGTTAAGCGTTTGGAGCAGCAGAATTGTGAAAAATTTTTTGCCTTCTCAACCATTTCTTGGCTTCAAAGTCCCATATCTCGCGAACGGATTGACCTAACCCAAAAATTCCTATTGCATCTGAAAGTAGAAACTCGCCCGATTACAACGGTATGTGTATTTTTTCCCTGGGCCATTCTGGTTAAGCGTTTGGAGCAGCAGAATTGTGAAAAATATTTTGCCATCTCTACCATTTCTTGGCTTCAAACTCCCATATCTCGCGAACGGATTGACGTAACCCAAAAATTCCTATTGCATCTGAAAGTAGAAACTCGCCCGATTACAACGGTATGTGTATTTTTTCCCTAGGCCATTCTGGTTAAGCGTTTGAAGCAGCAGAAGTTCGAAAAATTTGTTGTCTTCTCAACCATTTCTTAGCTTCAAACTCCCATATCTCGCGAACGGATTGACGTAACCGAAAAATTCCTATTGCATCTGAAAGTAGAAACTCGCCCGATTACAACGGTATGTGTATTTTTTCCCTAGGCCATTCTGGTTAAGCGTTTGGAGCAGCAGAATTGCGAAAAATTTTTTGCCTTCTCAACCATTTCTTGGCTTCAAAGTCCCATATCTCGCGAACGGATTGACCTAACCCAAAAATTCCTATTGCATCTGAAAGTAGAAACTCGCCCGATTACAACGGTATGTGTATTTTTTCCCTAGGCCATTCTGGTTAAGCGTTTGGAGCAGCAGAATTGTGAAAAATTTTTTGCCATCTCTACCATTTCTTGGCTTCAAACTCCCATATCTCGCGAACGGATTGACCTAACCCAAAAATTCCTATTGCATCTGAAAGTAGAAACTCGCCCGATTACAACGGTATGTGTATTTTTTCCCTAGGCCATTCTGGTTAAGCGTTTGGAGCAGCAGAATTGCGAAAAATTTTTTGCCTTCTCAACCATTTCTTGGCTTCAAAGTCCCATATCTCGCGAACGGATTGACCCAACCCAAAAATTCCTATTGCATCTGAAAGTAGAAACTCGCCCGATTACAACGGTATGTGTATTTTTTCCCTAGGCCATTCTGGTTAAGCGTTTGGAGCAGAAGAAGTGCGAAAAATTTGTTGTCTTCTCAACCATTTCTTAGCTTCAAACTCCCATATCTCGCGAACGGATTGACGTAACCGACAAATTCCTATTGCATCTGAAAGTAGAAACTCGCCCGATTACAACGGTATGTGTATTTTTTCCCTAGGACATTCTGGTTAAGCGTTTGGAGCAGCAGAATTGCGAAAAATTTTTTGCCTTCTCAACCATTTCTTGGCTTCAAAGTCCCATATCTCGCGAACGGATTGACCTAACCCAAAAATTCCTATTGCATCTGAAAGTAGAAACTCGCCCGATTACCACGGTATGTGTATTTTTTCCCTTGGCCATTCTGGTTAAGCGTTTGGAGCAGCAGAATTGTGAAAAATTTTTTGCCTTCTCTACCATTTCTTGGCTTCAAACTCCCATATCTCGCGAACGGATTGACCTAACCCAAAAATTCCAATTGCATCTGAAAGTAGAATCTCGCCCGATTACAACGGTATGTGTATTTTTTCCCTAGGCCATTCTGGTTAAGCGTTTGGAGCAGCAGAATTGCGAAAAATTTTTTGCCTTCTCAACCATTTCTTGGCTTCAAAGTCCCATATCTCGCGAACGGATTGACCCAACCCAAAAATTCCTATTGCATCTGAAAGTAGAAACTCGCCCGATTACAACGGTATGTGTATTTTTTCCCTAGGCCATTCTGGTTAAGGGTTTGGAGCAGCAGAATTGCGAAAAATTTTTTGCCTTCTCAACCATTTCTTGGCTTCAAACTCCCATATCTCGCGAACGGATTGACCTAAACCAAAAATTCCTGTTGCATCTGAAAGTAGAAACTCGCCCGATTACAGCGGTATGTGTATTTTTTCCCTTGGCCATTTTGGCTGAGCGTTTGGAGCAGCAGAATTGCGAAAAATTTTTTGCCTTCTCAACCATTTCTTAGGTTCAAACTCCCATATCTCGCGAACGGATTGACCTAACCCAAAAATTCCTGTTGCATCTGAAAGTAGAAACTCGCCCGATTACAAAGGTATGTGTATTTTTTCCCTAGGACATTCTGGTTAAGCGTTTGGAGCAGCAGAATTGCGAAAAATTTTTTGCCTTCTCAACCATTTCTTGGCTTCAAACTCCCATATCTCGCGAACGGATTGACCTAACCCAGAAATTCCTATTGCATCTGAAAGTAGAAACTCGCCCGATTACAACGGTATGTGTATTTTTTCCCTTGGCCATTCTGGTTAAGCGTTTGGAGCAGCAGAATTGTGAAAAATTTTTTGCCATCTCTACCATTTCTTGGCTTCAAACTCCCATATCTCGCGAACGGATTGACCTAACCCAAAAATTCCTATTGCATCTGAAAGTAGAAACTCGCCCGATTAAAACGGTATGTGTATTTTTTCCCTAGGCCATTCTGGTTAAGCGTTTGGAGCAGCAGAAGTGCGAAAAATTTGTTGTCTTCTCAACCATTTCTTAGCTTCAAACTCCCATATCTCGCGAACGGATTGACGTAACCCAAAAATTTCTATTGCATCTGAAAGTAGAAACTCGCCCGATTACAACGGTATGTGTATTTTTTCCCTAGGCCATTCTGGTTAAGCGTTTGGAGCAGCAGAATTGCGAAAAATTTTTTGCCTTCTCAACCATTTCTTGGCTTCAAAGTCCCATATCTCGCGAACGGATTGACCTAACCCAAAAATTCCTATTGCATCTGAAAGTAGAAACTCGCCCGATTACAACGGTATGTGTATTTTTTCCCTGGGCCATTCTGGTTAAGCGTTTGGAGCAGCAGAATTGTGAAAAATTTTTTGCCATCTCTACCATTTCTTGGCTTCAAACTCCCATATCTCGCGAACGGATTGACGTAACCCAAAAATTCCTATTGCATCTGAAAGTAGAAACTCGCCCGATTACAACGGTATGTGTATTTTTTCCCTAGGCCATTCTGGTTAAGCGTTTGGAGCAGCAGAAGTGCGAAAAATTTGTTGTCTTCTCAACCATTTCTTAGCTTCAAACTCCCATATCTCGCGAACGGATTGACGTAACCGAAAAATTCCTATTGCATCTGAAAGTAGAAACTCGCCCGATTACAACGGTATGTGTATTTTTTCCCTAGGCCATTCTGGTTAAGCGTTTGGAGCAGCAGAATTGCGAAAAATTTTTTGCCTTCTCAACCATTTCTTGGCTTCAAAGTCCCATATCTCGCGAACGGATTGACCTGACCCAAAAATTCCTATTGCATCTGAAAGTAGAAACTCGCCCGATTACAACGGTATGTGTATTTTTTCCCTAGGCCATTCTGGTTAAGCGTTTGGAGCAGCAGAATTGTGAAAAATTTTTTGCCATCTCTACCATTTCTTGGCTTCAAACTCCCATATCTCGCGAACGGATTGACATAACCCAAAAATTCCTATTGCATCTGAAAGTAGAAACTCGCCCGATTACAACGGTATGTGTATTTTTTCCCTAGGCCATTCTGGTTAAGCGTTTGGAGCAGCAGAATTGCGAAAAATTTTTTGCCTTCTCAACAATTTCTTGGCTTCAAACTCCCATATCTCGCGAACGAATTGACCTAACCCAAAAATTCCTATTGCATCTGAAAGTAGAAACTCGCCCGATTACCACGGGATGTGTATTTTTTCCCTTGGCCATTCTGGTTAAGCGTTTGGAGCAGCAGAATTGTGAAAAATTTTTTGCCTTCTCTACCATTTCTTGGCTTCAAACTCCCATATCTCGCGAACGGATTGACCTAACCCAAAAATTCCTATTGCATCTGAAAGTAGAAACTCGCCCGATTACAACGGTATCTTTATTTTTTCCCTAGGCCATTCTAGTTAAGCGTTTGGAGCAGCAGAAGTGCGAAAAATTTGTTGTCTTCTCAACCATTTCTTAGCTTCAAACTCCCATATCTCGCGAACGGATTGACGTAACCCAAAAATTCCTATTGCATCTGAAAGTAGAAACTCGCCCGATTACAACGGTATGTGTATTTTTTCCCTAGGCCATTCTGGTTAAGCGTTTGGAGCAGCAGAATTGCGAAAAATTTTTTGCCTTCTCAACCATTTCTTGGCTTCAAAGTCCCATATCTCGCGAACGGATTGACCTGACCCAAAAATTCCTATTGCATCTGAAAGTAGAAACTCGCCCGATTACAACGGTATGTGTATTTTTTCCCTAGGCCATTCTGGTTAAGCGTTTGGAGCAGCAGAATTGTGAAAAATTTTTTGCCATCTCTACCATTTCTTGGCTTCAAAGTCCCATATCTCGCGAACGGATTGACCTAACCCAAAAATTCCTATTGCATCTGAAAGTAGAAACTCGCCCGATTACAACGGTATGTGTATTTTTTCCCTAGGCCATTCTGGTTAAGCGTTTGGAGCAGCAGAATTGCGAAAAATTTTTTGCCTTCTCAACAATTTCTTGGCTTCAAACTCCCATATCTCGCGAACGAATTGACCTAACCCAAAAATTCCTATTGCATCTGAAAGTAGAAACTCGCCCGATTACCACGGTATGTGTATTTTTTCCCTTGGCCATTCTGGTTAAGCGTTTGGAGCAGCAGAATTGTGAAAAATTTTTTGCCTTCTCTACCATTTCTTGGCTTCAAACTCCCATATCTCGCGAACGGATTGACCTAACCCAAAAATTCCTATTGCATCTGAAAGTAGAAACTCGCCCGATTACAACGGTATCTTTATTTTTTCCCTAGGCCATTCTAGTTAAGCGTTTGGAGCAGCAGAATTGTGAAAAATTTTTTGCCTTCTCAACCATTTCTTGGCTTCAAAGTCCCATATCTCGCGAACGGATTGACCTAACCCAAAAATTCCTATTGCATCTGAAAGTAGAAACTCGCCCGATTACAACGGTATGTGTATTTTTTCCCTGGGCCATTCTGGTTAAGCGTTTGGAGCAGCAGAATTGTGAAAAATATTTTGCCATCTCTACCATTTCTTGGCTTCAAACTCCCATATCTCGCGAACGGATTGACGTAACCCAAAAATTCCTATTGCATCTGAAAGTAGAAACTCGCCCGATTACAACGGTATGTGTATTTTTTCCCTAGGCCATTCTGGTTAAGCGTTTGAAGCAGCAGAAGTTCGAATAATTTGTTGTCTTCTCAACCATTTCTTAGCTTCAAACTCCCATATCTCGCGAACGGATTGACGTAACCGAAAAATTCCTATTGCATCTGAAAGTAGAAACTCGCCCGATTACAACGGTATGTGTATTTTTTCCCTAGGCCATTCTGGTTAAGCGTTTGGAGCAGCAGAATTGCGAAAAATTTTTTGCCTTCTCAACCATTTCTTGGCTTCAAAGTCCCATATCTCGCGAACGGATTGACCTAACCCAAAAATTCCTATTGCATCTGAAAGTAGAAACTCGCCCGATTACAACGGTATGTGTATTTTTTCCCTAGGCCATTCTGGTTAAGCGTTTGGAGCAGCAGAATTGTGAAAAATTTTTTGCCATCTCTACCATTTCTTGGCTTCAAACTCCCATATCTCGCGAACGGATTGACCTAACCCAAAAGTTCCTATTGCATCTGAAAGTAGAAACTCGCCCGATTACAACGGTATGTGTATTTTTTCCCTAGGCCATTCTGGTTAAGCGTTTGGAGCAGCAGAATTGCGAAAAATTTTTTGCCTTCTCAACAATTTCTTGGATTCAATCTCCCATATCTCGCGTACGGTTTGACCTAACCCAAAAATTCCTATTGCATCTGAAAGTAGAAACTCGCCCGATTACAACGGTATCTTTATTTTTTCCCTAGGCCATTCTAGTTAAGCGTTTGGAGCAGCAGAATTGCGAAAAATTTTTTGGCTTCTCAACCATTTCTTGGCTTCAAACTCCCATATCTCGCGAACGGATTGACCTAACCCAAAAATTCCTATTGCATCTGAAAGTAGAAACTCACCCGATTACAACGGTATGTGTATTTTTTCCCTAGGCCATTCTGGTTAAGCGTTTGGAGCAGCCGAATTGCGAAAATTTGTTGTCTTCTCAACCATTTCTTATCTTCAAACTCCCATATCTCGCGAACGGATTGACGTAACCCAAATATTCCTATTGCATCTGAAAGCAGAAACTCGCCCGATTACAAAGGTATGTGTATTTTTTCCCTAGGACATTCTGGTTAAGCGTTTGGAGCAGCAGAATTGCGAAAAATTTTTTGCCTTCTCAACCATTTCTTGGCTTCAAACTCCCATATCTCGCGAACGGATTGACCTAACCCAAAAATTCCTATTGCATCTGAAAGTAGAAACTCGCCCGATTAAAACGGTATGTGTATTTTTTCCCTAGGCCATTCTGGTTAAGCGTTTGGAGCAGCAGAATTGCGAAAAATTTGTTGTCTTCTCAACCATTTCTTAGCTTCAAACTCCCATATCTCGCGAACGGATTGACGTAACCCAAAAATTCCTATTGCATCTGAAAGTAGAAACTCGCCCGATTACAACGGTATGTGTATTTTTTCCCTAGGCAATTCTGGTTAAGCGTTCGGAGCAGCAGAATTGCGAAAAATTTTTTGCCTTCTCAACCATTTCTTGTCTTCAATCTCCCATATCTCGCGAACGGTTTGACCTAACCCAAAAATTCCTATTGCATCTGAAAGTAGAAACTCGCCCGATTACAACGGTATGTGTATTTTTTCCCTAGCCCATTCTGGTTAAGCGTTTGGAGCAGCAGAATTGCGAAAAATTTTTTGCCTTCTCAACCATTTCTTGGCTTCAAACTCCCATATCTCGCGAACGGATTGACCTAACCCAAAAATTCCTATTGCATCTGAAAGTAGAAACTCGCCCGATTACAACGGTATGTGTATTTTTTCCCTTGGCCATTCTGGTTAAGCGTTTGGAGCAGCAGAATTGCGAAAAATTTTTTGCCTTCTCAACCATTTCTTGTCTTCAAATTCCCATCTCTCGCGAATGGATTGACATAACCCAAAAATTCCTATTGCATCTGAAAGTAGAAACTCGCCCGATTAGAACGGTATGTGTATTTTTTCCCTAGCCCATTCTGGTTAAGCGTTTGGAGCAGCAGAATTGTGAAAAATTTTTTGCCTTCTCTACCATTTCTTGGCTTCAAACTCCCATATCTCGCGAACGGATTGACCTAAACCAAAAATTCCTGTTGCATCTGAAAGTAGAAACTCGCCCGATTACAGCGGTATGTGTATTTTTTCCCTTGGCCATTTTGGTTAAGCGTTTGGAGCAGCAGAATTGCGAAAAATTTTTTGCCTTCTCAACCATTTCTTAGGTTCAAACTCCCATATCTCGCGAACGGATTGACCTAACCCAAAAATTCCTATTGCATCTGGAAGTAGAAACTCGCCCGATTAGAACGGAATGTGTATTTTTTCCCTAGCCCATTCTGGTTAAGCGTTTGGAGCAGCAGAATTGTGAAAAATTTTTTGCCTTTTCTACCATTTCTTGGCTTCAAACTCCCATATCTCGCGAACGGATTGACCTAAACCAAAAATTCCTATTGCATCTGAAAGTAGAAACTCGCCCGATTACAATGGTATGTGTATTTTTTCCCTAGCCCATTCTGGTTAAGCGTTTGGAGCAGCAGAATTGTGAAAAATTTTTTGCCTTCCCTACCATTTCTTGGCTTCAAACTCCCATATCTCGCGAACGGAATAACCTAAACCAAAAATTCCTGTTGCATCTGAAAGTAGAAACTCGCCCGATTACAGCGGTATGTGTATTTTTTCCCTTGGCCATTTTGGTTAAGCGTTTGGAGCAGCAGAATTGCGAAAAATTTTTTGCCTTCTCAACCATTTCTTAGCTTCAAACTCCCATATCTCGCGAACGGATTGACCTAACCCAAAAATTCCTGTTGCATCTGAAAGTAGAAACTCGCCCGATTACAAAGGTATGTGTGTTTTTTCCCTAGACCATTCTGGTTAAGCGTTTGGAGCAGCAGAATTGCGAAAAATTTTTTGCCTTCTCAACCATTTCTTGGCTTCAAACTTCCAT